>NC_082701.1:7296560-7909060 GCF_949987515.2 Delphinus delphis
CTTCATTGCTGCACGCGGGCTTTCTCTAGTTGCGGTGAGCGGGGGCTACTCTTCGTTGTGGTGCGCGGGCTTCTCACTGCAGTGACTTCTCTTGTTGCGGAGCGTGGCCTCTAGGCACGCGGGCTTCAGTAGTTGTGGCACGTGGGCTCAGTAGTTGTGGCTCATGGGCTCTAGAGCTCAGGCTCAGTAGCTGTGGCCCACAGGTTTAGTTGCTCTGCGGCATGTGGGATCTTCCGGGACCAGGGCTCGAACCTGTGTCCCCTGCATTGGCAGGCGGATTCTCAACCACTGCCCCACCAGGGAAGCCCATCTTATATCTCTTTTAATCATTAATAGACTCTTTTTTCCTAACACTAATTGTTGAAGGATCCAGACCAGTTCTGCAGAACGTCTCACCTTCTGAATTGTCTAGTTGCCTCTTTATGGTGTCATTTCGTTTGTTCCTGTAACTGCTTTAATTCCTGTAACTTAGAAATTAGATTGAAAACTTTTCTAGAATCAAGTAACACACTTTTTTTTTTTTCCTGAATACATCCTGGGCAAATGTGATTTAAATTTTTGAAAGGCCATCCAGGTCTGCCTCTAATTTGTGGTATCTGGGACTCCTCTTACTACGACAGGCCTCACACATGTGTGGACATCCCAGCTTCACTCACAGCCCCACTTGCCTCGTGGCCACTCATTGGACTTCGGCGTGTGCACACAAACAGCGGGGTTCACCGCCGGGAGTCAGGATGCAGGAAAGAGGCCCATGCAGCTGGGGGAGCAGGTTTAGGAACTGGAGCTCTGGGTATGGGGGAAGAGGGATGGGCTTTGGGCAGGCTCCCTGGACTCTTCAACCTATGGAGAGGGCCAGAGTGAGGCCCTCGAAACCTGGGCTGGGGGCAGGAGCCCCGGTTGCCCAGGTCTAAGGGTGGGAATAGCTCATGTCTCTGCCCCTCTGGAAGATTATTATGCTTAATAAATATCGTGAAAAATTGGTCACTTTAAGATTTTCTCCAGTGTTAGTACTCCATCTCCTCCCTTTTTGGAACTCTGCTCCCCAGCTTCTGCCGCATTAGTGGTGACAGTGACCCCTGCAGAAGCCCGTGGCTAGGCCTCCACCTGAGAGGGATACAGCTCCTTCAACTCAAGCTCTTGACTCTGGAGAAACCTTTGCTGAAAAGAGCAGTCACCTGGGCAAGTTTTTACAGGATCAGGAAGCAACTTTCCTGAGGCAGGAACACTCTTGGGTTCCTGGCCCACTGAGCTGGGAGCTTTGCCAGAGATCAGGGCTGGGCCTGGGTTCTTGCCCTCCTGGGCAGCTTCCCAGAGTGGGTGACCAAGCCCTGGACCTGGAGTCCACGGTCCCCACTTCTCCAGTTGGTAGCCAGTCTTTGTGGATGAGTCCTGTCCCTTCTCTGAGCCTCATTTCCTCACCTGAGCCTTGTCTGCCTCGCAGGACTGTTGCGGGGAGCAGAGCGTGTGCGCGTGTCTGTCCCCGTGAAGGTATCGATACTTTGTCTAGAATTGTTGGTATCATCACCAGTTTTACTTTTCACAGCCACTGTTTCCTTCTCTTTTTCTTCTCCTTCCCAACGTCCCCAATCCCCAGAGCAGCAGCTTTCTTAGCATTGAATCCCTCCGTGGGATCCTCTGGAGATTAAAATCCTCTCGTATTTATTGCGCATAACTTAAAAGGAGAGTCCCAGTGGTGCTTAGAAGCCGATTTTGTTACTCGCTGTTTCCTCTTCTGTTAACGTCTGTGCTGCTAAATGGGAAACACTGTCGGTGCTTATTCTGTGCTGGGCTTTGTAGCTTTGAATCTTTTGTCTCTGGTGGCAGATCTGAGATGGTGAATCTCCATGAGATCAGGGTGCCTTGCTTACCTTTGTTACGTCTTGAATGCCCAGGCCTTTTGGCCTGGGACGAGGATGGGGCCGGGGAATGTGCGCAGAGTCCCGGCCATGACTTCGTGCTGCAGCCCTGAGTGCGTTTGGTTCTGGAATAACTGCCGGGTTAGATGGCCCATGGCCATGGTTTGGCAGAACGAAAACCAATGTTGGTTTGTTGGCAAGGAATATAGAGAGTTTGGTAAGAGTGGGGCTTTGGGGTCAGGCAGGCCTGGGTTCAAGTCCTCACTCCCCGACTTAACTCTGGGCCTGTGATTTCCCTTCTCCCATCATCGGTCAGGTGGGGGAGGATCGGTACCTGCCTCACAAAGTTGTTGAGAGAAGTAAATGAGATAAAGTGCCTGCAGCTGCAAGGTCCCCTAGGTAGCCAAACCCCTTTGAGGATAAACAGTTCCCGAGTCTCCCAGAGAGGTGAGGTAGGATGGGATAGTGTCTGATCACCCAGCTGTTCCAGGGATTCGGCCCTTCTGGAAAAGCATCGTTGAATGATAGGAAAAGGTAGGAAAGTTGATCTTTATCCTCACAGTGGGTGTCCGGGCAGTAGTAGGAGGAAGTACCACGGGGAGACAGGCACTGGTCAGGCCTGAGCCACCCTCATTTGGGATGGGGGATAGGAAGCGGGTGAATTATCAGGAACCAGATAAAAAGCCAGCATCTCAGTAAATACTTGAATGAGCGAGAGAATTCAGAGCTCATGCCCCAAATAAAAACTCTGGCAGGCTTTGGCATTAATTTGGGAGTGTTGGACTGAAGCACCATTGGTTGATTCTCTGGTGTCTTATATACTGTGTGTGCACACCTGCACCATTCTAGATGGTGTATGGAGATGTAAAGGAACCAGGAGATAATTCTCTGCTTCCATGAAAACTGGCTGAATCCTAGCATGTCACGGAATACTCGGCAGTTTTGTTACTACAACAGTAATGCAAGTAGGTGGCCTCCCACGATTCAGGTTAAATCGCTTTCCTCTGTTCTATTTCATGCAATACCTGTAGCTGCCACCAGATGGTGGTGGTGTGCTGAAAAAGGCTGGTAGATGAATCCTGAGCCACCTCTCTTTGGAAAAATAGGATTTAGTAAAATTGAAGATAGGCATGCCGCGTGACCCAGCAGTTACAGTCATAGGGTTGGGTACATGCACGTCCAGACACATGCAGAAATGTCACCAGCAGTATTGTCTGTAACAGTCCTAAACTGGAAACAGTCAACAGTGGAATGAATTATCAATATTGTCGATATTCATACTGCTTAGCAAGGTAAATGAACAATCTACAGCTCCTTGCAATTATCTTAAAAACATAACGTTAAGCAAATGATGCTAGACACATAATAATATGTACAGTGTGATTCCATTTCTATAAAGTCCAAAAAGAGGCAGAACTGAATTATATAGTATTTAGGGGTGTGTGTGTAGTAAAATTTTTTTTATTAAAAATTTAAAAGGTCCTGCTATTAATTTAAAATTATTTTATTGCATTGTTACACGTCAGGAAGAGGGTCACCTCTGAGAAGGGGAGAGAATTGAATCAGGAAAGAACATGCAGAGGCTTCTGGACTGATGACAGTGTTTCAGTCTTTGACCTCAGTGCTGGTTACATGAGCACTTGCTTTCTCATTGTTAAACTCTACCTGTATGTGCCAGCCCTTTCTCTGTGTGTGGGTTGAAGATATGCCCTGTGCCAGCCTCCGAGGCTATAAACAGGTGCGTGCTTGGTCCATATCTACTGTGTGCCAGGGAGGGGTCTTACATTATTTAATTCTCTCTTCCCGTTTTACTGATAAAGAAACCTAGGCTTAGAGAGATGGAGTTGCTTGCTCTGCTCACCTGAGTCCCCTGGGGCATTCCTGGGATTCTAGCTAGATCTGCCCACCACAGAGCCCTCGCTCCATCCTCCGTACTCTCGGGTTCCCGTGTACCTCCTTCTCTCACTGATCATTTAGTGTCCTGGGGTCACACATCTTTCTGCTTAAAAAGAAATTCCTCAGCTATCCACTTGTTACAGGAAAGAGGTGAATTCAAGGTCCTCACCCCACTGCTCCCTTCCACACCAGCTGGGAAGGCTGGCTCCAGGCCCCTGTGCTGTCCCTCCCCGACTGGCAGAGACCAATCCCCCTTCCTCTCAGTTCTAGGCAGAAGCAGGGTGTGCGTGTGTGTTTTATTAATTTATGTGAATACATAATTGACTCACATGGTACAGAATTCAAAAGGGTAGGTAATAAACAGTAACTCGGTCTGTAGCCTTTTCTGGAGGCAACCATTGTTACTAGTTTCTTGTGTATTCTCCCAGAGATATTTTAGGGATTGATAAACAAACACGTATATATTTGTTTGTATACTATGTATACCTTTTTGCATATCCTACACATGTTGAAGTATACTGTATCTATATTCTTTTTTTTTTTTTTAACTTAGCACCATGTCTTGGCACACCTGCAGTGTCAGCCCATAAAGAGCTGCCTGATTCTTTGTGACTGCTGCATGATGTCCACTGCATGAAGGGACTAACATTTAGCCGGCCCCTGAGGGGGGCCATTTAGGGTTGTTTCCATTTTGCTCTCATGAGCAGTGTGACAGTGGGTACCCTTATTTGTATGTCATTTCTCACTTGTGGGAGTGTACCTGTAGGATAAAATTTTAGAACTGAAATACAGGTCAGAAGTGCGAAAAACCATGATTTTTTAAAATTTAATTTGTTTTTTTTAACTTATACAAAACATATCTGTTTAAGTCAAAACTGTATTACAAGTATGGTCTCACTACCATTCCTGTCCCTTCCACCCTGTTCCCCCCTCATATGAAACCAGCAAATGTGGGCGTATACATATATGTATATTCGTCTCTCACCTTCTTACGTGTAATAGTGGCTTTCTCTGTATGCTGTTCTGTCCCTTGAATGTCTGTCCTGAAATTTCAGGGAGAACCGTCTTCAAGATACTGAAGTAAAACCCAAGAACAGATAGCCCCCAGTGAAGATTTTGACCTGGGATTGACCACGGCCAGCCCAGTACCCTGGGGCGGGCGGGTCGTCGGGCGGGTCCTCAGCTGTAACGGTCTTGAGCCACTGTCTCCAAGGACATGCCCAGCCCTCTCAGGCACCAGGTGCTGGCTAAGCACTTGTCAGCATGACCTCATTTAATCCCCAGGACAATACTTAGACCCTCCTGTCCCTTCCAGCACCATTGCCCTCCTTGCTTTGTGACCTGAGATCCCCTACCTGCCCTCTCTGAGCCGCCAGCTTTCTCATCCCAGACTGCACTAGGGTTTTCTCTTTTGTCTCTCCCGGGGGTTCCTGTGGCTCCCCACACCTAGAAGGGCCCTGCCTTTGCCTCTTGTTCTCTTTATCTTGCCAGGTTTGTCCAAAATATGTTCATCCGCCAGTCAGAACTTGTTCTCCTTTTTGTCTGGTAACCAGTTTTTAGATTGCAGCAGGATCGGCATACAGTGAAATGCACGTAGCTTAAGTGCCAGTCTGATGAATTTTTAAATTCATTAAGCTGTATGTACATCAGTATAACCAGCACTTAAGTCAAGATACAGAATGTTTTCATCTCCCCAAAAAGGTCCCTCGTACCCTCTGCCAGTTAGTGTCTTCCACCCTGAGGTAACCATTATTCTAACCTCTATCCCCATGGATCAGTTTCGCCTGTTCTTGACCTTCATGTAAGAGGAATCCTACAGGATATAGTATCTGGTTTCTTTCACTCAGCATAATGTTTCTGAGATTCATCCAAATTGTTACAGTATCAGTAGTTCATGTCTTTATATGAATAGGCCGCAATTTGTTCATCCATTCACCCGCTGATGGAGATTTGAGCTGTTTCTAGTTTGGAACCTTTATGAATAAAGCTGTTATGATAATTTTTGTACAAGTTTTCTTGTATACATAGGTACTCATTTCTCTCGGGTAGGTTCCTTGTATACATATGTGCTCATTTTTCTCAGACAGATTTGGGTAGGAGTGGAATTGCTGAGTCGTAGGGTAGATGGATGTTTAACTGTGTTAGAAGCTGCCAACTAGCTTTCCACCGTCATCACGATGTATTCCACTCCTCACCGCAGCATGCGAGAGTTCCGGTGCTGCTCCCTCCCCGCCAACACTTAGTATCACTTAGTATTTTTTTGTTTTAGCCATTATGATAGGTGTGTAGTGGCCTTTTATTGTGGTTTTAATTTTCATTTCTCTGATAAGGAATGTTGAGCACATTTTCATATATTGACCCTTTTGTGCAGAGTTTATCGAAGTCTTTTGCTCACTGTTTTTATTGTGTTGTTCATCTTTTATTGATAGGAATGCTTTATATATTCTGGATATGAGTCCTCTGTCAGAATCTATGAATATTTTCTTCTTTTGCTTTTTTACTTTTTCTTTTTTTCTTCCTTGGTATGAAGAAAAGAAGTGAAGGTGGTGAGGGGAGGGCCTCTTGGGGAGAGGGACTGATTAGGGTGGTCATGGAAGGCTCTTAGAAGAGGTGACATCTTTTATTTATTTATTTTTGGCTGCATTGGGTCTTCGTTGCTGCGCGTGGGCTTTCTCTAGTTGTGGTGAGCGGGGGCTACTCTTCGTTGCAGTGCGCGGGCTTCTCATCGCAGTGACTTGTCTTGTTGCGGAGCACGGGCTCTAGGCGCGCGGGCTCAGCAGTTGTGCCACAGCATTTCTACTTGCCCCTGTTCCTGGCTGAGCCTGGCATCTGCCCGTGGTAGGATTAGTTGTCCTTGTGGTTTCTGAAGGGACACCCTTTCCCACGGGAGTAGCAAAGAGCTCCCCATCTTCTGGGACTTTGGTCAAGTTACTCAACAGCCTCAGGTTCTTTCCCTTAAATGGGGGTGGTGGTAACTCTTCGTGGGGTTCAGTCATGTTCCTAGCATGTGTCCAGCGAGAATCCTCAGTTGCAGGCTCCGGAAATACAGAGGTACATTACTACCCTGTGGTGCCCAGTGATGGGGGGACAGACAGCAAGTAAAGAAGGTAGTCGGCAGGATGACCCCAGGCTGTGCTAAGGGCTCCACTGGGGTGAATGGGTGCTGAGGTGGACACTGGGAGGGACCTCTCCATCAGTGCCTGGAGTCCGTCCCCTGCTGCCCATCTTCCTCGGTTCAGGAGCACCACTCGGCCTCTTCCGTCCCTCAGAACTGCAGATGTCCAACTGCACAGGGTCCCAGGGAGCCAGTCCATCCAGCCTCCCGACCCTCTGCAGTGCAGCCCTTTTCCCTGCTCACTGCTTTAAAATCCTTCCAGCAAACATTTGCGGAGCGCCCCCTGTGCCAGAAACCCAGGAAGTCTTGGGAATAAGACAGCCTAGGTCTTTTTTAAAATTAATTAATTAATTAGGCTTGCGGCACGGGGGCTCTTCGTTTTCGCGTGCGGGATCTTTAGTTACGGTGTGTGGGCTCTTAGTTGCAGCATGTGGGATCTAGTTCCCTGACCAGGCATCAAACTCAGGCCCCCTGCATTGGGAACGTGGAGTCTTAACCACTGGACCACCAGGGAAATCCCAAGACAGCCTAGGTGTTGACCTCATGGCACAGTAGCTTCTAGCGGGGCTCAGCAGTCAGTGAGCAAGAAAATTCCACGAAGGTTTCTCAGAGTTCTAAGCATATGAAGACAGTGAGACAGGTGATGAGGGACGTGCCTGGGTGTGGCAGGCAGCGGCTAATGGGGTACTCCAGGGAAACCACACTGGCCACGGAGCAGTGACGTGCTGGTTACTAGCAAGAGGGTGGCACCATGCAAAGATCCCAGAAGGATCTTTGCAGTGGGAAGTCCTTGGAGGCTGAATGGGTAAAATGTTTCCCTACCCAGGTACTGCTAGGGAAGGGGTGGCTGTACCTACCTGGAGTAGGCGGAGATCTTTGCCAGGCCTGCGCCACTTCCCTGCACCTGTCCCCTCTTGCTGGGAAAGAGGTCCTAGTTGGGTTTTGCCGGGCGTGTGGGGAGGTCCCCCCTTTGCTTGTTTCTAGAGATGCCGGGGAAGTGGGTGGGCTGTAACTCACTCCTGATTGGACACTCAGTACTGGTCGGCCATGTTATGCAAATGAGCTAGAAGTTCGTTCTCTACTTGGAGTAGGAACCTAAGGGTGAGGGTGCCCTGATGGCAGGAAGCTCACTCAGGACCCACGAAAATCAGCTTCCCACATCTAGTGCTTTAGGCGTGACGGGAGAGAATGAGGGGTCTGGGCATCTTACCTGAGCAGTGGTTCTTAGATCCAGAACCACGGGTCTCTCACTCTGTCCTTTTCTTTTGTCCCCCAGATTCCTAGCAATAGTGATGTGGGAATGATGCTGAAATGCTTTAAACTCTCAATTATGCTGTTTCCATAAAATGGTGGACTGAACAGCTATTAAATGATGCCATGATTGTAGATTTATTGGCGTGGAGAAATGTTCACAGGACATGGTTAAATGAAAACAGCTGGCTTACAAAACGAGTATCACGTTGTTATTAAATATTTATATGTAGTCACATATTTAAAAATTGTGGGATGAAAAACATGTTAAATGGGTGGTAGGATTAAGATGGTTTATATTTTGACTTCTAATATTTTTGACAGCTTTATTGAGGTATAATTGGCACATAATAAGCTTTACATACTTAAAGAGTATAACTTGATAAGTATTGACATGTGTACACCTGTGAAACCATCACCTTACCTATATTTCTTAATTCTTCTAAAGTGATGATACACTGTGGGTTTTATGTTTTCTACTTAAAAAAAAAAAAGGAAAGCCTATCAGTCATTGAGCTGGCTGAACCAGGAGGGAAAGGGATCAGTGCCCACTTCCAGAAGGTTGGGCAGTGGAGGGCAGGCAGGCCTTTCTGGAATCTGGAAAGGGAGGGCTGGAGATCAGAATAGACTTGGGATCCCTTGTCCCTGGGCCACCTTCTCAGGCCTGGGCCTTCCCTGGGACTCAGTGGGCGGAGGAAAGATGGAAGGAGGCCCAGGGCTAAGGCATCCAGACTCACCTTGCTCTTCCCCAGGAGGCCTCTGTAACCTGTGCTCAGACAGGGCCAACAAGGAGCACATCCTGCAGACTGGGGGTGTCCCACTCATCATCGACTGCCTGTCCAGTCCCAACGAGGAGACCGTGCTGTCCGCCGTGACCACGATCATGTACCTGAGCTCGCCGGGCTCCGGCTCCCACCCCGAGCTGACCGCCACGCCCGTGGTCCAGTGCATGGTGCGCTTCTCCCTCTCAGCCAACGCGAGGCTCCGGAACCTGGCCCAGATCTTCCTGGAAGACTTCTGCTCCCCCAGCCAGGTGGCCGAAGCCCGCAGCCGGCGGGCTCACTCTGCCCTGGGGATCCCACTACCAAGGACTGAGGCCCCGCAGCAGCCCTGATCCAAGGAGCCCTCAGGCCGCGGCACCGGCACTGCCAGAGACAAGACCAGAATCCCGGTGGGGACTCAGGAAGTGGGAGCAGCAGAGCCCCCACTGTGCACGTTCTTCCCAGATGGTGCTTTGTCAGCCCCTTTAAAGGCGAGTTTTCCCAGTGGGACAGGTGTTTACACTGTGTGAAAGGCACCAGGAGATGAGTGAGGAAGCCAGACTTTGAGACACGTGGAGAAGGAAATTGAAGGGTGCCGTTTTGACAGGCTGACGCTCTCAGCCAGCTAGAGGCGAAGGTCCTGCCTCCTGGCCCACCCCGCCACCGAGCTGTCACCCTCGTGTGAGAAGCAGCAGGTCCCTAGACCCAGAGGCTCTGCAGATGGTGTTTCTCCTGAGGAACAGCTGGACCTGGGGCTTAGGAGAATTGCCTGAGCTTGAGGAAACAGGCATCATACCTTAACAGAAGTGTTGGGAGTAATTCTGAGAAATAGAAATGAGAAGCCTTGTTGTTAAAAGTATTTCGGGGCCCTGGGAAGCTGGGGAAGTGTTGTGTCCACTGCTGTGGAGGCCAGGTACCTGTCCTGCAAGCTCTCCAGGCTGGGTGTTGGGCATGGTGAATGCTGGCCTGGAGAACTCTGTGGCCCAGGATTAACTGTTTATCTACACAGGCCTATCAGCCAGGGACCATGTTAGGGCTTCAAAGACGAAGACGTGGTTCCTGATATTGAGTGTCGCAGCCCAGTGACTGTTAACATGGCCATCAGGCATTAAGACGGAGGCCATGAGGGTGACACATTAGAATACAGGCACAAACTCTACGAGCTGTTGTCTTTTCCCTTCGCCACCCCATGGTACCTGCCGGGAAGCCCTGGCCTGCCTTCTCTGCCATCAGGGTTAGTGAGGTGGTGGTGGTGGGGGTCCCTGTCCCTGGAAATCTGTCTCAGGCTGGCTTCAGGGATGCAAGTAAGAGAGGTGCTCGAGGGAGATGGGACCAGATACTGACAGCAAGCGAATGGCTCAGAGTCTAGTGTCAGCTGCTCAGCACGGGGGAAGGGGTGTGGGCCCCCTTGGAAAGGTGGGGTTCAGGAGCAGTGGAAGGTCCTGGCCTCCCTTAAGGATGACCTCTTTTTTTTTCTTTTTTAAAATTTTATTTATTTTTGGCTGCGTTGGGTCTTTGTTGCTGCGCGCGGGCTTTCTCTGGTTGCAGCAAGCAGGGGCTACTCTTCATTGGGGTGCACAGGCTTCTCATTGCAGTGGCTTCTCTTGTTGCAGAGCACGGGCTGTAGGGCGCGCAGGCTTCAGTAGTTGTGGCACGTGGGCTCAGTAGTTGTGGCTCGCGGGCTCTAGAGCACAGGCCCAGTAGTTGTGGCGCAGTTGCTCCGCGGCATGTGTGATCTTCCTGGACCAGGGATCGAACCCGTGTCCCCTGCACTGGCAGGCAGATTCTTAACCACTGCGCCACCAGGAAAGCCCAAGGATGACCTCTTACATGGCCAAGGAAAGGCAGATTCAAGAGGAATGGTTTCCAGGTGGACGTGGAGGTGGGCAGACTATGGAACTAATAGACTAAGGAGACGAGAGGGAGGGAGGCGAAGGCCTCCTCATTGGCCTCTGTCCCAGCTGCCCCTGTGGGGCTCCTGTCCCTTCGCTTCCCCCAAATAAAAGGCCATAAGAGAGCAGTGAGCCAAAGTGTTTTATTAAAAAGTTTCCTGATTTTCCCACCATGTTTCCAGGCCAGCTCTGCCAGGAGGGTTCAGGTGGCTGGCACAGTGCTGAGGGGTCATTGCCATGATGCTGCCCTGTCGCTCAGTTCTGCCTGGGCTCCCTGCTGGTCTGCCTTCCCTTCCTTCAGCTACTGTCCACGGCCATGGCCCCTCGCCTTATTCCTGGGGCGGCCCCAGGCCGGTTCGGTCCCGCTGCAGGGCTCCCCGCTTGCTGTCTATAATCTCCTTCCAGTTGTCCCTCCAGGAGAGCAGCCGTCTCCGTGGGGGGGGCAGGGCCAGGTGCTGGTTGTGGCAGCAGGTGAACAAGATGTGCTCCCAGCTTGGGGTCTCCTCTTGGCCTGGGATAGGACACGGGAGGAAGGCAGGGATACACTCTGTAATCTGGTTATTTTTACTCCCTCTCCCTAATCCCATCAGGCTAGATGCCTGGAGGTTGCTAGGGAAAAGGGCTCCTACCTTGAATGGTGTCCTTGTCATCAATGAGCAGGTCCCCCAAGACCACCGTCTTGTCCCTCGTCAAGATAATGCGCTCCACAAACTGGGGCCCCAGGTGCTTCTCCACCCAGCGGTACTGTGAGGTGGGCATAGGTGGCTCAGTAGGGCCTGATGGGCCCTTGAATTCAGGGCCAGTGAGCAAGTATGTGTGAGGGAGGGTCTACAGCAGCTCATGAGAGAGAGGGCTCCCCTCTACCCTCCACCCCACCCCCGACTGTCTGTGTTTCTGCCGCTTTCTTTAAAAGACCAGGGCTTAGGAGCCTAAGTCTGCGGGTGAAATGCTGGGGCAGCCGCACCTTCTCGTGCACACAGTGGTCATACTTCATCAAAGGGCTGGTGCAGATGAAGACCTCGGTGCTGCGGGGGGGGGGGGGGGGGGGCGGTTAGACAGGGTGATGCCAGCGCCTGCTCCCCACCCCCCCCCTCCCCGCCCTTCCTCACTCCTGCATGTCATTCATCTCCCGCATTGCTTCCAAGGCTCCAGGGATGGGCTCCAAGTCTAGGAAAAAGCCTGGGGCTTCATACACACTGGCCACTTTGTCCTGAAAGATACAGTGTTCCTGTCCTGGCTCTGATCCCAGCAGACCTCTCCAGCCCCAGCGAGGACTCTCAAAGTGAAGTTCCTGGGGCGCTTCGGTCCCCAAATCAGAGTCTCAGGTAGAGGACTTTGTTCAGGGGTAAGTACTCCCCCAGACTGTCTAGTCCTGAGGTGAACTGTGGATTCTGAAGTGAGAGCTTTGTTAATTTTAAACAGGAAGGTGTCACTGGACATGGAGCAGAGACAGTCCTGACCCAAGGGGAGGTCTCCCCGCTCCCAGGTGTCCTGTGGGGTCGGGGCTCCCCGCTCCAGGGCGGCCCCGCGCTGCCGCCCCCCCGCCCCCCCGCCCCCCCTCCCCCCGCTCCCTACCGCCAGGTCCGGGCGCAGGGCTCGGTACTGCTCGCGGGCGAGGAAGCCGCGGCGCTCCTGCAGCGGCACGTACGGCTCCCGGGGGAAGCTTCGGCGGAAGCCCCGCAGGAGGCCGGCCTCGAAATCCGCCAGAACGCCGTCCATGTCCACCAGCACCCGCACTGGCCGCCCGCGCCGCGCAGCCATCTGCAACGCCATCGCAGCTAGGCAGGCGGCCCGGCGGAAATGTGGCCCCGGGAGCCGCCGCGCGGAGCTGGGCGAGGGGACTGCAGCTTCCGGAGCCGTGGGGTGGGCGGGCCCGACTGCGGCTGATTTGCTTGGGCAGCCCCGTTTCGGGGGGGGGGTGGGGGGCGGCGTGGCGATGGCTTGGGCTGCTTTCTGGTCTGAGAACGCACCTACGTGCACTTCAGCAGCCTTCCACGCTGTAGCAGACGTCCTCGCTCACCCCGAATGTTACTCGGGGCAGAACTTCCAGGAGCCCGACAGGAGGGACTATCCTAAATACTGGGAAGCGTCGTCTAACAAGGAGTCAAGCCTCCTTAAACCTGAGACGCCATACCTGCGCACCCTGCTGTGGGGACCGGAGCAGAGCTTCCGCCCCGTCACGGCAGCACCAACCCACGGCCCGAATCACGGGGACTCCCAGGAACGGTTAGAAGTGAATGAATCTGCTGAAGACAACTGGTTCGTGTGAGCAGAGCTCCTCAGAGACGAATTCATAAACCAGAGTTGGCGTGAAACATGGGAGCATCTGCTTTAAACATCCAGTTCCACCTGGAAGAGGCGATTTTTCCACCAGGCTCAGGTAGTCGGGACAGTCCTTTTCGTGGACCTGACAGGTCTCTAGGATCGGCAGTTCCATCCCCTCTAGAAATTGCTGAGCATTGCTAAGTTTTGTGGACTCTCCTTTTTGTAGATTTCACACAATTTCCTGACTACATGTAAATATATTTACCTACAGACTAGGTTCAGATTTGAGTAAGTGACCCATCTTCCTGTAGTTCCCCACCTCAGCACCCCAATATGTCTAAACCCAATGGAACAGAAGCATAAGGAAGGAGAGCCTGGCGATCTAATTTTAAAATGCTAAAGACGTAGAATAGACATCAGCAGTAAACACCAAGCCACTTGAGACACATAACTGTGTAAAAAGTCCACACTGTCAACAAAATGCTGATTCTTCTGCCATCGTCATCATTTTAAGATCATTCAACTTCATCTTCTAAACCCTAAGCTTTCTAACTGGAAAATTCAACACCCTTAGCAAACATGTTTACATAGAATTTTCTACAATCTGTAATAGTACCAAAATGACTGGCAGAACATCTTTAGGCTAGGCACTTACCTTCACAGAATAAAAAACTAAAGCCAAGTTACAAGTTGTGACACAAATCAGGGACCTCTCTTGCCCAGGAGCTCCACCATTACTGAGAGAGAAGGGTGCAGGTTCCCTCTCTCTGAAGTCATGACAAACCGTAACTCAGGTGATTGGTAGGGCTAACCTGTTCTGGTGAACCTGGAAAGACTGTGTAGCACAGCTGTTGATTTTCCATTTTGCAAATACTTTACACAGTAAGGGAGAAACACTTAACACCTCCACAACCTATGGTCACCCTTATTCTTCCCAAAGACATGCCCAGTAAGTCAGAATAGCTGGTGGTTACACACTAGGTTTGAGTCATTTCAGTCATGGGAAGGTTTTTAGAGGTGACCTCATTCAAAAGTCTTACTTTTAAGTTAGGAACCTGAGCTCCCAAATGACAAGCCCAAGGCACATAGCTGGTCGGTAGCACAGCTAGACCTAAAAAGCCGATTTACAGTGCCCAATGGACACTTAATATAGCATGTTGGTCTGGAACTTTCTGCCTAGCACCTAGTGAGCTTTCTCCCATCTTCTGTCTCCTGTATCACTTGAGAGGACTCAGATGACCCTGTCCCCTTCTATCTACGTGGACCCTTCCTTTGGAGCCTTCTTCTCTGACCACCCACCATTGAGAAGCACCCTACAGGCATGAGAGGACTTGAAATTTTGAATGTTAGCACCCAGCACAGGAGGGTAGGTGGTAGAAGAGTGTGAAGGGTATTGGCTAATAATTATTTTGGATACCAATTATCCATATTATTCCTGTATTTTATTACCAGAGAGCCATTAATTTTCATTTTGGCATTCTGAACTCATGCTCTCTGACTTGAAAGCTGCTTTCTTTAGAGAGAAGCCCACTTCTCTCTGGGCCTTCCTTAGTGTGTTTTAACTTTAATGGCTCATCAAATCATTGGGCAACAAGGTTGATAGTAACAAAGAAAAAAGCAACTAAGCAAGTAGAACTCCTGAAACAATCTCAAAAAGATGACACAGGACACAGTGTTTCAAAATTTGTACATTGTTTACTTTAAGCAACAGTCCAGGATTGTGAAGTACAACACGTTTTAAGGATGAGACTTTCTTTCATGGTCAAGCACCAGCATCATGCACACAGCTTCAAGTTATCTAAGAAGAGCACTGCCCCCGGGGCGGGGGGGGGGGGTCCCTTCACCAGGAAGTCCCACTTCCATGTGGTCCCCACCCCTGCTTCACCACCTGGAGTTCGTCAGTCTGAGCGCACAGCGAAGCCTCCCTCTGCGTGGGAGCAGCAGGCTTTGCTCAGCCAGCCAAGTTAGTATCTGGCTGAAATATTTCTCAAGGTTCAGAAATGAAAGGCAGTTGTTTGTTTTGTGTTTTTGCTTTGTAGGCAGCAAGGCATGGGGCGCAGGCCTCTGTCGCTCCATATGGCACAGGAAGATGCTTTTTGCAACGGGCACTGACAAGTTAGGGCAACACCAGGTAGGTTCAGCATCAAGACACCCTTGTTTGGGGGGCCTGAAGGGACAGCGCCTGTGGACTGTTTACTGGCCTGTCCGATCCAGGCTTGGTAAACCCTAGTAAAGCTGACAAGAAAAGGGTTTTAAAAACCTCAGTACAAAAGATCCTCTAACACATTTGAAACCAATTTATCTGTTCTTAAAAACACGGTACTAAGTGTCACAAAGCTTTCCCTCCAATCTACTACTAGAAAACACTCATGCCAAGGCCTATACACCCAGAGGAATCAGGACAGACAGAGAACCTGTTCTTCCAAAATAAAAAAAGACAGCAGTACATAAAGTGCTTCTTTTTTAATGAAACAAATCCAAAACATGTACAGTCAGGCTCAAGTTGTGCAGTTCACAAGCATGGAGAAAACAAAGAAACGAAACGACAGAGTTCAGGGCAGACGGAGCTAACCCAGGACGAGGCTGGACTTGCCACCAGGGGGGTTTCTCCGGGATGGCACGGGCGCCGGTGCCACTGGGCTGGGCACAGGGGCAGCGGGCACAGGCTTCTCCTCGCTCTGCCCCAGGCTGGCCTGCAAGTCTGTGTCTACGTTTTCTAGGAAAACAGAATGAAATTAAGGCTAATAACTATTCCCAGTGAAGATGAAAAGCCTAAGTGTTTTGGCTTTTGGGGTTTTTTTTTTGAGGATGGTTCAAAGCATACCTAGAGCTTTAAAGAAGAAACCAACAATTACCAACCATCTGGCAGCCACTATCCAGAATTAACCACTGTTAATGTTTTGCTATATTTGTCCCCAGATCTTTTTCTGTGTACGTTCCTTTCTAAATTACAGAAATATATGAAGACATAAATATTTTAAATGAGAACATTACAGATAAGCTCTAGGTCCGTCTTCCCTGATGGTCCAGTGGTTAAGACTCCGCGTCCCCAATGCAGGGGGCCCATCACAATATCTGGTCAGGGAACTAGATCCCACACACATGCCGCAGCTAAAAGCTCTAGGTCACTGACCACCGCTCCACCTCTGTGGGTCTCCTCTCCCTATACACAGAGGCCCTACTACTAGTTGTGTGCATTCCTCTAGTCCATTTGTTTTATGTATATTTTGTGTATTTTATTTCCAGCAAATTACATAGAATAGTGTTTTTGTTGTATTTAACATAAATAATATCAATTTTTTTTCTTTTTTAACTTTTGGACATTTACCCCCACTTACACACATGGTCATGATCCACCTTGCTTAAATAATTGCTTTATATTATGTACAGAGTATATATGATTAAGCCTCTACCGACAGCAAAAAATTGAAACTAATCCAACCATTCCAAAACTGTAATGCGCACACTCTGGAACGTGTGCCCACGGGGACACGAGCTGTCATCTTCAATTTGAACAGATTACACACCACCTTCCCCAGTGGCTGTACAAGTTCTACCCCACTGCCCGTGTCAGAGTATGCTCTCCCTACATCTTTCCATTTCCACCACTTGATAACCATCTCACCTTAATATCTGACGAACTGATGGGTGAAAAATATTTTTAAATTCCTGTTATATGTTACATTTTCATGATTAATGGGTGAGGTTGATTTTTTTTTTTAAACGATACAATATCCAGTTGTACAGACATTTATTAAAGAATCTACCTCCCCGCTACTGATTTGTAATATATTAACCCAGTCACTCCCATCATGTTAACCCGGCACTTTCCACATTAAAGTTTTAAGAATTAGTGTATTATTATCCGATATCCTAAATATTGCTTGATTGATTCTCTGACTGATTTGTGAAATTCCCAACAAGCATATATCCTTAAACAGGTAGTTTCCATTGAATCAAAGTCAAGAGTGACTGCAAAAGAAAAAACGCTAGGGACTTCCCCAGTGGCGCAGTGGTTGAGAATCCATCTGCCAGTGCAGGGGACACAGGTTCGAGCCCTGGTCCGGGAAGATCCCACATGCTATGGAGCAACTAAGCCCGTGTGCCACAACTACTGAAGCCCGCGCACCTAGAGCCCGTGCTCTGCAACAAGAGAAGCCACCGCAATGAGAAGCCCGCGCACCGCAACTAGAGAAAGCCCACGCACAGCAACGAAGACCCAACACAGCCAAAAATAAATAAATAAATGAATAAACTTTAAAAAATAAATAAACTTCCTGGACTTTTTCCCTCTTTCTTCAAGATTTCCAAAGTCCTCCCTATAGCCATTCCTGTGTTTACCCAAAAGATGATGCCAATATATCCAAACAAAATATGTTTTATTTCAACTGAGCAGAACAGCTTGGCTTTGCAGTGAAATTGCCAACAGAACTGGGGTCGACCTTTACTCTCCAGACCTGTCCTGAATGATTGTGCCCTTGTCATTTTATGCCAAATGAGCTGAAAGTAGCAGCAGTCAGGAACACAGAATAATCAGGTGGCAAAATTGATGATCATTTAAAAAAAAAAAGGAAGGACTTGCACTATACAGCTGCCTGTGCTATTCATTCACCTCAAGGATCTGCAACACTGAGCTGGGGGTGGGGGGGGAGAATTAATCAATAGCAAATGACTTATCTTTTCCTAACTTCAGGGCTCTCACTTCTCTGGGCTCCCCAAATTTCTCATTATATCCATTGGCCAAAATTAGTGAAAGATTAGCTGATGCTTGCTAAACAAGGTCTGACATTGGAAGTACTTCAGAATATGAAAAGCAGCAGAATCAAAAAGCCTAGATTTTCTTTACCTCTAGAACAATCTTTTTAAAATGGAACAAGTTGGACAGGAACAATAACTAATACACCTTCAGTCCAGTGAGAACCTAATCTGTCCGTGGAGGGAAAACCCAGGTAATGCTCAATGGTTCAGAAGATTCTCCTCCCGTCATGCCCAGCAAGAAACGATGAGAGGACAGAAGGGGAATGTGATTCTCGTTAAACATTTCTGTTTCCCTGGAAGATTGACTCGCAAATTGTAATGGCAGAAAAAGGCCTTGAGGAAGCGGCTTCATCCTCCTAGATCAGGGCGCCCTGTGACGGCTGCATGTCACTGAGTCAACTTTAACCTGACTGCTGCTGGCCGACATGCGTAAACCTCTCATCACACGCACCGGCAACTCTCTGGCGCTTGTTGAAGAAGTGCCAATAAGTACTTCAAAGGTTTTAAATAATTAAATGATTACAGCTCATTTCCACATGTAATTGGTGATATGGGTGCTAAATGAAAACTTCACCGGCCCGCTAAGTCATCATTCACGAGATCACAGGGTTACAGCAGCTCAGTATAAAATCAAACATTTTCTAAATTAAATGCTGAGGGCTGACTTGAAATGCTAGAGACTTTTACTAAAAAGCTCTCATTGAGTGTAACAAATACCAACCTGCTTAACGCCCGTCTGCTCTTAAAGGATTCTCCAGTGGTTTTCCTTTCTAGTTCGTTTCTAGCATTGCTCTCACTGCTGGCCGATACCAAACGTGGCCACACTTGCTAGCTTTCCAGTTTCATTTTGCCTTCCTCTCCACCCAGAGGGCGCTGGCGTTGGGGTAAAGCCAGGTTCACTCCCCAATCTCCTTCCCCAAGACATGACTTGAATACAAATTCCAGTCTATTCTAACATTTACAGAACCAGAAGTTGTGATACTTTTTCAGAAGTACTCACCATGAACATCACCTTCTCCCTGGAAAAGAAAAAAATTAACAATTTACTTCAGATTTTAATTTTGCCACACACAAAGAAAAACAGAGTTCAGAGAAGCTACTGTCTATTTGAAGCCAAATGTGAAGTTTTGTTTTGATGTAGTCAAGTTCAGGGTCACGCTGCCATTACAGTAAACAAACTTTATTCACCCTGGGACAATGCTACACAGATATGCTGCTGGACAAATTGTCCCAGTGCCAGTAACATGCCCCGAACACCAAAAAAACCTTAACATTTACGCTGATGACCTCATATCAATTCGCATTTCAGAGGATCTTTTATCAGAACAGGAAATTGGCAAACCTGTCCTTCCAGTCCCCCCTCCTTTCTCCTGATCTAGCTATTGAAGGACCTCCATCAATTCCAGAGCCTTTCTGCAGGTCTCCCCACACCCAGATGGCTGATGCCTCCATGTGCTCTGAGGTCCCTACTCAGGGGGACATCCCACCAGGCTTTCCAAACACATACCTGGGGCTCACAGGCCGTGATCACCTGCAGACAAAGACTGGTAACACCATGGTATACAGCCTCCTGGAGTTCAGCTCAAAACAACTGGGCAACCGCTGCCAACAACTGAAACAGTCCTTGAGCTCAGATATGCTACTGTGTGTGAGATACACACGGAGTACGAGTGATCCAGTTTCAAAAATCAATACTGAAGGACAGAGACTAATCCTAGTGGTAGCAGAGACATATGAACAGACCAAGATCCCATTGACTCACCTTTCTGACTGACTGTCAATCTTCCATCACCAGTATGGTTAGTCCCTTTCCTAACTACCTTTATGTAAAACTCCAGTGGCAGGTCTCAGTACAATGGGGGTGGTGCAGGGCAGGTGGAATTAATTTCTCAACTGTATAAACCTCAAAGCCTGTCTTTCCGCCCATACTGTCACACTGACCTTCAGATCTAAGAAGTCTCCAGGGTTTGCTTCAGAAGAGTTACTTCTCTGGGGTCCAGATGACTCAGAATCTTCCCGGCCACCACAAGACTTGGCACCTGAATCAAAATATACTTTCTTAAGGAATACAATGGAAAGACCTAAAGCAAAACACTATTTAATTAGTTAGTCTCATACTACAACATGAGCTAACAGTGTTAGGGAGTGACGACTTAAAAGTTCTACAGAGGGTCTAAATAACCCAGTCTGACGGTTGTCCTTATTCTGATCCGTTACACAGACTCCCAGCATTTCCCATTTCTTAGTCCTCGTCTCTCCTCCCATGACAAGCTTTAATTGTTGTCTCTCATGATTAAGCTAGATTTTACTCATCAGCACAAAACCAGCTGTGGTGGTTCTGCTGGGTCCGTCCCTTTGACCAGGGATCACGGATACTAGCAGTACCTGCCGACTTGGCCCAGGAAGGGGGATTTTCCTCAGGTGTCCCAAAGATGCTAGAGGCCATTTTATTCCGCCTCACAGGTTGTTCTGTTGGTTCATCAAAACCTAATGAAAAATTGGATCCACCACCTGGAGGCCGCAAAACCCTAGGAATGATGGCAAAACAACGATTTCAGATCAGATCAAAACATTTCTTGGCACACTTGTTTTCAAACACCTTTCATTTTTCTCAACCACTCATTCCACCTATCCCCCCCCACACACACACACAAAAGAGAGCTGCTAATGGGAAAATTAGGAATTGATTTCATCGTGGTATAAATTCAGTGCTGGATGTTAAGGTATGAAATCCCGCTCCGTAGTATCTGTGGCGAGGTTGTGCCTCACACGAGGCAGCTGAAACGGCCTGAAAG
This sequence comes from Delphinus delphis, assembly GCF_949987515.2. Classification (NCBI taxonomy): domain Eukaryota; kingdom Metazoa; phylum Chordata; class Mammalia; order Artiodactyla; family Delphinidae; genus Delphinus; species Delphinus delphis. The sequence goes on from NC_082701.1 coordinate 7,317,150, forward strand.
CACCCATAGCAGGCTGGTCGGCATCCCATTATAGGAAAAGGCAGAAACCTAATGGATGTTGTCTATCAGGCTCAGCTGGACACACTTGCAAAGAAGTTGAGAAGCACATCTTGTTATTTATTTAAAAAAAAACTGTTCGGGGGGCTTCCCCGGTGGTCCAGTGGTAAAGAACCCACCTTCCAATGCAGGGGACTCGGGTTCAATCCCTGGTCAGGGAACTAAGATCCCATGTGCCCCATAGCGCAGCCAAAAAAAAAAAAAAAAAGAAGAAGGGTTCCATTTTTATTTTCAACGAAATTTTTAAAATGGAAGAATATACATATAAAAGTTGACCAATTTAGAAGCCCAAGGAAAACTGGTGATAGTCTCTCCCGTCTCAGCATGACTCACAAGCCCTGTTGATACACTTGTACCTCACTGTTCTCACTAATCATCGTGAGTGACCAGCCACAAGGAGAAAGTCAATGAGAAATTCAGTTTAGGACCCCATGGCATGCTGTATGTCCAGGCGCCTTTAGATACCATCTACAACTGTTTTGTTTGACAAGGAAATACTGCACATTCACATTTCCAGGTCTTCTTGACACAGGCTGACCAGTTTGTCCCCTCTGTGGAAAAACTCAATTGAATTTGTCCTGTCACCACTCAAAACAGAAAATGGACATGGTTTCATGGAAAGATTTTCTAACTACAGATTCACTTCCTTTATTGGTGATCAGAGTGGTCTGTTTTTCTATTAAATCATTTTGAGTAAGAAACATTTTTCTAGGAAGGTGTCCATTTCATTCAAGTTTCCAAATAAATACCACTGTCATGTGTAAACTCAGCTCTGCAAGTCTTTCTAGTTCACTGATTTCCAGCTTTTCATTACCACACGGACAACAAAGTCTGTGTGACATGTTCCCCTGAAATTTGATAAGATGTGCCTTATGGCTTGATATGTGGTCAGCTTTGTAAATCTTCTATACGTGCTTGAAAAGAATGTGTATCTGCCAGTATTCTATGTGTCTACCAGATAAAGCCTGTAACTGAGTTGTTCAAATCTACTGATTATTAAATATGGTTTATCAATTACTGAGATTTCTGTTATCAACTTCTACTACAATGGGGGTTTTGTCAGTTTCTCCTCAGGACTCTGTCAAGACAGAGTTCTCTCTCAAAAAGACCACCACTGGGGAACCGCAGTTCCACTGCAGGGGACATGGGTTCGATCCCTGATCGGGGAACTAAGATCCTGCAAGCCACACGGTGCAGGGGGAAAAAAAAAAAGACCACCACTGCAGTATTTTATTTAGTTCGGTAGGGAGAACTGCGTTGGGCTAACTGGCTAGTCATTTTGATTAAAGAAACAAAATATATATTCTTAACTCACTTCATTTACCAAAATAAATTCCAGCTAGGTCAAATATTTCAATTTAAAGCCTAAGACAAAAATATTGGAAGAAAACATGTACGAATATGGTCCTAGTCTTGAAGAAAAGGGCTTTCCTTCTAAGCACAAGATGAAAGCCAGAAACCATGAAAAATGGATAGATTAAACTTGGCAAAAATACACATTTGACAAAGGGTAATATAAATGCTTTTAAAAATAATTTTAAAAATCAAGAGAAAAATGGACAAAAGGTAAACAGACAATTAAACAATATGGATCACGTCTAAACACTGAAAATTTAAATTCACAAGCAAATAAATGAAATTTAAAACAAAAGGATATTTTTTTTGCTTATTAGGCTGGTAAAGATGAAAAAAATGCCAATTTCCAGCATGAATTAAAGTGTGAGAATATAAATTTGCACAAACTTTCTAAAGAACATTCTGATAAAACGTATCAAATGTTTAAGTTTGCATCTTATATGAACCAGCGTTTCTACTTCCAGAAGTTATCCTAAGTAGATAATTAGACATATGTACAAGAACACTTGCAGACGTAGGCTTGGTTACACCTAAGCAGAACACAAGGAAATCGAGATAAACTTGGCCTCTCAACCATATCTAGTTCTTACCATCTTCTCCAACCCAGTCAGGCCACTTTCTTCACTGTTCAGTGAACTGTTCTGGCTTATCTCCACCTTGGAGTATTTACTCCCATATTTTCTCCTGCCCAGAGCACTTTCCACCCTTTCCTTGGCGACTATTTCAAAATCCAGCCCATTTCTTAAACCTCCACCTCCTCCATGAAGCCCTCCATAACCTTGAAGAATGACAAGTAGGACACTGAGAGGAAAGCATGTTAGACACCCTCCTTCTGGTCACCAGCTCTTTCTGTAAAGGGCCAAATAGTAAATATTTTTGGCTTGTGCTTCGTTTGGTCTTTTGCAACTGTTTAGCTCCATCACGTAGCACAAAGGCAGCCATAGACGACACAAAAACGAATGAGTGCAGCTATGTTCCAATAAAACTTTATTTCTGGACACTGAAATTTGATTTTCATGTCCTTTTCACAAGTCATGAAAGATTCTTCTTCTTGCCTTTTTCAACCATTTATCAATGTAAAAATCAGGTGCCAGCTGGGCTTGGCTCTCCTCTATCTAGTTCAGCAAATAGCCTCATTTTTTAAGAGAACGAAGTCAGGCCTTGAGAAGTTCTAAATAAATTGCCCAGCATTAGTTAAGTGACAGAGATGGGGCCAAATCCCAAATCCTCTCTCCCTGACAGGCACACAAGACATGCTCAAAGTGCTGAAATAGGGGAACCACTCTAATGCCATTTTTCTCTTTAAACTACGTACCTATGTGGTTGGTGCTTTGATTGCTTTTCTTGTTTTCTAGCCTTAGACTGAAGCTATTTCTTATATACATCCTCTAGCATCCTCCCCTAAATCTAATATTCGTGTCTGTGTCCATAGTAAAATTCAGTACTCAATTTATACTAAATTAAAATTTTATTATTTTCCCCATGCGGGCAGGGAAGACCCGCTTTTATAACATGTAAAACATTAAAAACCCCACTGTTTCTAAGTCTCAGATATTAAATATCCACTTAGATTAAATTCATTATATGAATTAAGATAAATGTGTTCAGGCATACCTCTTATAAAGATAATTTTAGGTTTGCTAATTAAATTGTTTAAATCATAATTAAAGGTATGTTATAAATTCTTAATAGTCATTTTCTTATGTTAAAGTTGGAAGTGACTAGGTTTTTATCATTTGTACCTCAAATCAACAGACACTTGAAATACTATAATCAAAATTAACCTGCTTCAGGGAATAACCTGGTGATCCAGTGGTTAGGGCTCCACGCTTCCACAGGATGAGGCACAGTTTGGGGAACTAAGATCCCAAAACAAAAAACAAAATTAACTTGCTTCACTGTCATCCCCTTCATCCCCTAGAGATTAGAATGATTTTCCTTACTATCATAATTAAATTCTCATGAATTATTTCAGCAAGATGAAAATCTTCAGAACCCTAATGGGCCAGGAAATTTTTTTTTGCCTTGAAAAAAAAAAAAGACACTAGAACCCAATCACCAGCTTAAAAAGAAAGTCAAAGCTCTGACCGGACCAACTTTTTAAAGGTCTGTGTTCCTCTTGCAATAGCAGGTACTACCTACTCCGATGACGTCAGTGTTGGAGAGCCCATTTGTAACAGCGAGACATCCCCAAACAAAGGATTTGGATCATAAGACAGAAATTATTTCAATTTTATTTTTTAAGATCCTGCTGTTTTTTCTGAACTATGCGTATGACTAGGTCAGGATTACACATCCGAGGCTCAACAAAAATGTGTCCGTGTACTGCGGATAGCAATTTTCAAAAAATTACTCTTTCTTTCTTCTCTCTTTAAGTCCCAGAGTTGCTCTATGATCTTTGCAGGTCATTCCTTCCCTATCGAACTAAATTTATAATGTGTTTATGGAGCCAGGAAAATGTTACTGGAGAAAAGAAGTTTAAGAGAATTAGGTGAGATTCTACAAGAAGGAAAGGTAGGAAGTAAATAAAAGGACAAAATGCTACAGTCTTGAGATTACAATATTGGAGGGAAATTGATGACAACAGGCGAATTAAAACATTTATTTTGCAGACCCAAAAGTCATTTATGTCTCACATTTCAAAGACACAAATCAAAAAGCTAGTGTGAGGATTCATTTGACCTGGTTACTTAAATTCTTTGTGAAGCACTAAACTGCACTCAACCCCAAAGGATAAAACCTCAGATTTTTAAATATAATGTGTAAATTTTCACATTCCAATCACTACAGTATGACCAGCATAAAGTTGGCCTCACAGCACAAAATGAAAAACCGAGGTTCAATTTGTTCCAGCGTCCTCTGAAAAAAAATGATCTCACTGGAAGGATGACAACAGAAGAGGGAGTGACCAGTGTTTTCGTAGGTCTATCCTACTCAAGTTCCCCTTCCTCCCAGTAACACACTAATTTATTTTTTTAAATCTTTCCCATTCTTTTCTACATTTTGAAAGGGAAAGGAATGAGTTGAAAAGGAATGTCATTTCCAACACTCCCTCCTAAGACTCACTGCTGAGGCCTGCTTTTTGTCCCCAAGGACTCCAACCCTTGTGAGACACTGCTATTTCACGGCTGTCTTCTTAGCCCCACAAAATGGCTCCCTTTGTGCCACTTGCCCAGGACCCCCAAGGCTGGCCACACATGACTTCAGGTCATGATCAATGAAGAAGAGATGCTCAGAAAAAGTGGAATCTAAGCTTCCTCCACGCCTTGAGCAGGATCCCTGAGATGCCTGTATCCCACCTTAAAGAACAGCGTGCATGCACTTAGCCGAGACAATGTAGACATCTACCACCGCATCCAAACCCTTCCACCAAGTTAGGCAAGGGCTTGGAAAAGGGACCCTCCCAGTCCAAACACCGTGCCCAGGGCCCCCTTCCCCAAATGCAGTGGCATGAGTGGCCAGAAACGCCCCGGCTACGCAGGTGGAGATAGTACGGAAGAGACAATGGATGTCTCCGGCCCCGCCCAAGAACAGGAAACCTCCTCCGGCAGGGGAATCGCGGCCAGAGGTGAACTCATTTTGCATACGTCAAAGGGGGAAGCGAAAGAGGTGGGTTGCAAACACCGAGGTCCGAAGGTCTGAGCGCAGAAAACCCACTCGGAACGACTCGCTCCCCCTCCCGTTCGGAGGTGGGCGCGGGAGGGGAAGGAGCAGGGGTCTTTCCTTTGTTAGCAGAGGGGGAGGCAATTCGCGGAGGGCTGACGGCTGGGTCCTGAACGGGGGTGAGGGTCGCGAGGACCAGCCCCGCCCGAACACAAATGCCACCTGCCGGGCGGACCCGAGTGGGTAGGAGCCCGCCGGACCGATCGCTGCGGCTGCAGGATCTGACCGCCACGCCGGGCGCGGGGCCACCACCTGCCCCGGGCCAGAGGCACGAGCGCGTGGGCGGGGGTGGGACAATAGGGCCGGATCAAGGTGCCCCGCGGGCTGCCCGGGCACCCGGGGCCCAAGACCACCGCCCTGGGGCCGAGCCAGCCACGCCACAAAAGGGAGAAAGCGAACCCTCTCGGCACATTCCGACTAACGAAAACCCGCCGCGCTGCGAGCGCGAGCGGCCACGGCCCTCCCCAGCCCCTAGCTCCAGGGAAGGAATGAATGGAAGAGGAGCAGGAATCGGGCGGGGCCGGCGCGTCAGGTTAGCCGGCGGCACAAAGGGGGAGCCGGTGGCCGAGCCCCACCGCCCGGCCGAGCGCGAGAGCAGCGCCCCGGGCACGTTACCGCCGACGACCTGCCGCCAGACCCGCCTGGCCCCCTGGGCAGCGGCCCTCCCGCCCCCGAGCCTCACCGGGAGCTATTCCTGCTGTTGGGGTCGACGCCCTTGAAGGTGGTGGTGGTGGTCATGGCGCCGAGGAGCGAGGTAGGCTGGCGCGGGAGCGGAGAGCTGAAAGGGTCAGGTCTGAGGAGCGTAGAGTACCCCCACAGCCCAGAACCGGCGACCGCTGCAAGAGCCTCCGCCGCTGTTTGCCAACCGGACCGCGGCCTTTATAGGGCTCACAAACCCCGCCCCCGCCCCGGCGGCATTGGCCAATTCAAACGGGCCTCTTCACTCCTATTGGCTTCCTGGAGTGCCAAGCATCCTGCGGCTTCACGACGGGCTGAGGCGGCCCCTGCTCAGCCTAAACCCACCCTCTTCCTGGTCAGGGAAGGTCTAGGGAAGTTTCCCCTCCCCCACCCTCAAATCTCGGAGATGATTGGACAAAGGACAAACCTGCCCCGCGCTCGGTACAAGTTGTGCTCGCTGCCACTTAAAAAAGTTACCTTGATAGAAGGAAAAGCTCGCTCTGGGCGAGTTGGAATCCGCAAGCCGAGGGCACGTTTATCTTTACCATTCATTTATTTGCCTTACTTATGGAGGGTAGCAAGGGCATGCTCCTCAAGGGATGAAAATTACTGCTACAAATTGACGTTTATTGAATATCTCCTGTGTCCTGTTTGGAAACCTGACGGTCCCAAAGCAGGAGCACTATGAATCAGCAACAGAAAGCACACAAAGGTGATCCCTTCTAAAAGGACTGGAAATCCTTTACCTTTTAATGTTACTACTTAGCTGTAACGTGTGGTGCGTGCACTGGACCAAAATTACAGTCGTTCCGATTTGAGGGCCTGTTCTCAAGGCTGGTTAATGCCCGGCGTCGGGGAATGGCCACATCCCTTGCTACTAAGACCATGGGAGTAGCCCAGGCCTCTGCAGCTGTTTATAACCATTAAGTCATGACTCTTCCACCTGTCTGGGTAAATCTATCCCTGCAACAAATGCAGACACACTTGGAGGGCTCAGGAATGACTGTTTAGAAGACCGTACTAGCAAAGTCTTGGGCAAACAAGAGGGAAGGCCTTCCCTGTCATGCTGTTTCCTCAAGGCAGATCTCTTTTTCAGTATTTCCATAACAAGTGAACTACACTCCTCTTTGTGTGGCCTCCTCCTTCCAGGCAGTTTGTGTTGGTCAACCACTCTCCTGGGCTTTCAGGAAAAGCCAGAGACAAGCTCCTCTCTTCTAGAAGGCCTGGATCATGTCTTTATGTGCTTACCACAGAAGCATGAAGCACACTACTTGTTTGGATTAAAATCTTCCCTTTCCTAAAGGCTGAGCTTAAATTTCCAGAACCTTAAAACAAAAACACAAAACTCTTCAGGCGAACCTAGCTAGTGAGCATGCATCTCCTCCTGAAAAGGCATATAGTTAGGAGGTAGTGGAATATGGTGGTTGCTAGCTCAGGGTCTCAAAGGAGAAATCCAGGTTTGAATCTTGACTCCTACCTTTTTCTGAGCACTAGTTTCATTCGTAAAATAAGGACTCCATAGAGCTGTGAGGACTGGATGAGGTAATGCATGTAAAGTACCTGTCCTGACATAAGTCACCAAAGTGACAGACATTTTTATTATCAGACTTACTTGGAAAGTAGCCACATACTTTTTTTTTTTTTAAACAATCTGCTATTGTTTTTTGTTAAGTTAAATGAGGGGTTTAGACTTGACTCTTAGGGTCCATTTTGGCCTAAACTTTTGAGTTTGTACTGACTTGCCTTATTTCCTCTGGAAACCAAAAAGCCTAGGTTCTGGTTCTGCTCTCTCCCAATTTAAGACACTTGTAGGTCATTTATATCCTTGAGCCTAGTTTCTTCATCTGTAAAATGGGGCTAACAGCACCTATTCTGCTAGCTTGGGAACTAGATAATTTCAAGAATGTTTTACTCTTTAAATGAAGGCTTTTTTTTTTTGAAAGCTTTCTATGAGAGGTACCCCACCTGGCTGCACACCAGAATAATGAGCTTTTTTTTTTTTTTAACCTATGAGCTTTTAAGAAGTACATATGAATGCAAGGCTCCAGAGATCTACTGAACTGGAATTTCTGCATATAGGGTCCAGTCATGGATGTCTATAAGAAGTTAAACAGCCAATTCTCACATATAGCTTGGGCTGAGAACCTTTGCTTCAAAGGTAAGGAATCAGTTCCAGTACGCTTTTTAATTTAATCTGATTTATGAAGAGCAGTAAATTTATATAAAACAGACATCTGATTAAGGCCATCTTAGGCAGGCCTGTTTGGAACATTCTTTGTAAATACTGCCAGAAATTTCCAGAATAACTAGCTCTCCTATTTACTTGTTCGTGTACTTAATAGTTTTGACCAAATCACTGTACTCCACTTTCTGCTGCAACATGGAGATTTGGGGTAAAAGATATGATATGTAGCTCTGCTGTAACCTTTGCTCCAGAAGACCAACTAAGTTGAAAATGGGATATTAATAAAATTATATTTTTCCCAAAAGATCAACACAGATCAGGATCAAAAGATGCAAAAGGATGGGGCAATGTGAACATCTGCTTATAAAATCATGAAGGCCCATCATTATGATTTTTAAAATACACACTAGGGTCTGTATCAATAAGTAATTTGCTTCAAATTCCCAGGTTAACCTAAAAATCTAAAGAAACAGAAAGACAGATGAAATCTTATAACAAGGAACGGTCTAACAGCTATTTCATGACCTACAGCAGTGGTTTTATGTATTTATTTATTTATTTTTGGCTGTGTTGGGTCTTCGCTGCTGCTCACGGGTTTTGCGGAGAGCGGGGCTACTCTTCCATGCAGTGCGCGGGCTTCTCCTTGCAGTGGCTTCTCTTGTTGTGGAGCATGGGCTCTAGGTGCGCAGGCTTCAGCAGTTGTGGCATGCAGGCTCAGTAGTTGTGGTGCACAGGCTTAGTTGCTCCATGGCATGTGGGATCTTCCCAGACCAGGGCTCGAACCCGTGTCCCCTGCATTAGCAGGCAGATTCTTAACCACTGCATCACCAGGGAAGTCCACAGCAGTGTTTTTTAAACTTTTATAAAGCAGAATCCAAATATATAAAATAGATTAACAGAGCAGCTATGATTGAATCCTGGCCCTCTCCGCTTCCTCCTGTCCTTTGCCACTCTCCAGTTGGGAACTAGGCACTCCTTTTGCACAACCTCAGGGTTCCGTGAAATTTTAAAACCACTGCCCTATATGCATGTCCATTTTCACCTGCTTTTTAAATATAGTTAACAGGAAGAGAATGTGCAGTTGCTTCCACTTCCTTAACTTTGTCTTTAAGCAGTTAAGTGCTCTTTAACTTCCCTTAGTCCCACGCTGCCACCTCCCTACTATATCCAAAGTACTATTCTATTTGTAATTCAATTCAGAAAGCCTAGTAGTAATCGCCTTTCCCAATAGGTTTTTTTTGGGGGGGTGGGGTGGGGGGAACTCCCCCAACCAGGGATCGAACCTGTGGCCCCTGCAGTGGAAGGAAGCACAGAGTCTTAACCACTGGACCACCGGAGAAGTCCAATAGGTTTATTGGGTTTTTTTGGCTGCGTTGGGTCTTTGTTGCTGAGCAGGGCTTTCTCTAGTTGCGGCCAGTGGGGATTACTCTTTGTAGCGGTGCGTGGGCTTCCCATTGCAGTGGCTTCTCTTGTTGCAGAGCGTGGGCTCTAAGGGCACAGGCTTCAGTAGTTGCAGCATGAGGGCTCAGTAGCTGCGGCACATGGGCCCTAGAGCGTGCGGGCTTCAGCAGTTGTGGTGTGTGGGCTCAGTAGCTCCTCAGCATGTGGGATCTACCCAGACCAGGCAGGGATCGAACCCATGTCCCCTGCATTGGCAGGCGGATTCTTAACCACTACACCACCAGGGAAGTCCCACAACAGGTTTTTGCAAACCCAATATTCTCAGAATTTCCTTAGAACACAATCTATTCTAAAGCAGGTGGCAAAAAAGTCGTTATTTAAAAGATGTCAGAAAATGATGAAGGCCCTAATAATTTTTGCTTTAATATAGACAGGAATCCTGTTGGTTTTTACATTTGTTGCTGAGCGTGTGGACAGTTTTATTCAAGAATGCAATGTATAACTTAAAATAGAACAATCTGCTAGTTGTTCTTCACGATTTGTGCCTAAGGACAATAAATAAATTGTAACCAAACACAAAAAAGTGCACTAATATATCATCTCTTCATTCTCAAGCATGTGTTTGTCTTGAATGTTACCAGCTTTCCACTGCTAGGCAGTGTTCTGAGTCCCCCATAATTTCAACCTGCCCCTATTTATTCCAAAAGGCCAGAGGAAATGGGCAATCTACATGGCATCCTTATTGGAACTTACTCTACCTAGAGTCTGCAGTCAGGTTTGAACCAATCTCTTAGAACAGTGGCTTTCGCTGTGATCCAATACACGCATATTAGGTTGACCCATGTGACATGGCAGATATTTGACTATTTTTGACCTACATGTATAGCAGTTACTTATGTTCAACCACAGTTTAATACAGACTCTTAATGTTTTCTATTCCTTATTATTAAAAGAAAATACTGGTCATGTGCTTCTGAACTTGGGTAAGTGACTTAATTAATGAACGGCCCAACAAGTATTTCTAACAAGTTTCACTTCTCAACCCCAGTATTGCAGGGTGCCCCGTAAGTACATCACTCACACATACATTCTGCATCCATCACTCCTAGAGCCAAATTTAGTATGCATCTGTCCATTCTTTTCTTAGCTGCATCCTCACCACAAAAAAAAAAAAAAAAAAAAAAGGCAGATCAATGCCACCAAGAGAAAAACAACCCAAGGAGTTTATTTTCTCTAAAAATTCATTTGCCATTAAATAAGTCAAATGAACCAACCTAGATGTCTCAAATAAGGAAAATGGTTCTGTCATATTCTTGCCTTCTCTTTATCCAAAGTTAAGATAAACAAAATGGCACATACACTGTACTAAGGTCTGATATGCCCCTCTAGTCACTCTGAACTGCAGAGGGAGAGCATGATTCATATTTCCCCATTATTTCCTCCTCCTCTCAGACTAAGAGCTGAATGAGATTATGTGATTTAAATTTGTCTTCTTTCTTCAATTCCAAGCTATTTCTCTAATAAACAAGTTAAAAAAAACACTCTGCACTCCCAATGCAGGGGGCCAGGGTTCGATCCCTGGTCGGGGAACTAGATCCCACATGCATGCCGCAACTAAGGAGTCCGCATGCCACAACTAAAAAAAAGAGCCTGCACGCTGCAATGAAGATCCTGTGTGCTGCAACTAAGACCTTAAATAAATAAAAATTTTTTAAAAAAAGATCTTTAAAATTACAAACATCAAATAACTTAAAAGGGTATGCCTAGAAAAGAATGGGAAAATTCTTGGTATTCCAAATTCTGTAACTTGTTGCAAAATTAGCCACATAATCCGTCTTATAGTATCAAGTGCAAAGAAAACAAATATTACATGAAAAGTCTTGGACTTTAAACTGTTTCACAAAGGCCCTAAGGGTGTAGGAAATCCTAAAATGATCTCATACATAGTCACATGTCACTGCTTACAGGGAAATAACACTCCACATTCCAAATAGATTAAATTCCTAACCTGTTTTCCACTGTGAGGCACTCTTTTCATTAGTTAACCACTACACACACCAAAGTCTCATTATATGGTTTTTTGGGGTTTTTTTCCTTGCGGTATGCGGGCCTCTCACTGCCGTGGCCTTTCCCGCCGTGGAGCACAGGCTCCAGACGCGACGCACAGGCTCAGCGGCCATGGCTCACAGGGCCCAGCCACTCCGTGGCACGTGGGATCCTCCCGGATTGGGGCACAAACCCGCGTCCCCTGCATTGGCAGGCGGACTCCCAACCGCTGCGCCACCAGGGAAGCCCCAAAGTCTCATTATAAAACACATATATTTCTTACTACATCCAGAACTAACCCTCAAATCATCACCTAGATAATCAAAATGTTGAAGCATCTTGTGGATGGGCCCTTTGCTTCTTAAAGTATTGGAGAATCATTAAAACCCTGAGGATTGTTTTTCCTTAAAAAGGAAAAAAGACCTTTCCCTTTTGTTTTTCCTTAAAAAAATTCGTTAGAGCACAATTTAGTATTAAGCATTTATTTAAAAACCTAGGGGCTTCCCTGGTGGCGCAGTGGTTGAGAGTCTGCCTGCCAATGCAGGGGACACAGGTTCGAGCCCTGCTCCGGCAAGATCCCACATGCCACGGAGCAACTAAGCCCGTGCACCACAACTACTGAGCCTGCGCTCTAGAGCCTGCAAGCCACAACCATTGAAGCCCGCGTGCTACAACTACTGAAGCCCGTGCACCTAGAGCCTGTGCTCCACAACAAGAGAAGCCACCGCAATAAGCCCGCACACCACCACGAAAAGTAGCCCCCGCTCGGCGCAACTAGAGAAAGCCCACGTGCCGCAACAAAGACCCAACGCAGCCAAAAATAAATTTAATTAATTAATTAATAAAAACCAAATGAGGGACTTCCCTGGTGGTCCAGTGGTTAAGACTCTGCACTTCTAATGCAAGGGGCATGGGTTTGACCCTTGGTCAGGGAACTAAGATCCCACATGCTGTGCAGTGTGGCCAAAAAAAAATAAAAAACAAACAAACCAAAAAGTTTAAAAAAAACCTAATGAGACAAAGATTGTATTCAGTTTTTAAAATGAATAGAAAATGCAGGCCAATTGGTAGGGATTATGGTATTCAGTTGAAGCCTCAGCATCCTACGGCAGAGCCCTTACTTCACGCTGAAAATAAGTTTTATTTAAAATTAAAGAGTTCAGTATGTGGTAGTTAGAACATATATTATCTCATTTAATCTTCACCATAACGTACTTAACTCTTAAGAGTTGTGAGAATGCCTCGCAGAGCTGCTTCTCAATTCAATATTGCTCTGAAAATACACTTCTGGGGGTAGGGCCCAGGCACTGCTATTTTTTAAAAGCTCACTAGGGGGATTCTAGTGCAAAACCATGATCCAGAATCACTATTAGTCATACTCAAAAGCAGCAGCACCCTAACTCAAAAATAACCCTGAGTGGCACAGCTGGCCCTCTCCAATACCCTATGGCCCCCACAGAGACCTTGGAAAAACCTTTCCAACAGGCTGCCCTCAAATCCTGGGATTCCATTATCTTACTGACCTCCTGGTATCAATTTCCTACATAATTACACACTTTGACTCAAGTCTCCAATTTCTCCTCAAACTATGTTTACTTCTTCCCATGTTCCATTCAACATCATCCCCTTTAGACAGAATGTAATCTGATCATCCAATTAATTTCTGTGAGAACATAAACAAGGAAAACAATGAGCCAAATAACCTGACAGTCCTATTTCTGGGAAGCTGCTAATACCTTTTGTTTTGGCCTCTAGCAGCTTGGATGAATATGAGAGGTGCTTGAGAATAAAATTTATCTCCCTATACAGATTGGGTTCACTTAGGTACTATTTGCTACTTTTAAGATACAAACATGTCGGATATGTAAGCACAAACTTAAAAGAGTTTAGTCAAATTGTCCTAACAGTTACCCAAAAGAGCAGTGTAACTCCCATCATTTGAACCTCCCCTCTCAAGCCAAAAAAATTAAAATGCTACAATTACTTTCAGCATTTTCAACGATCCGCTTATTTTCAAAGGGTTTTTTAAAAAGTTCTCTGTAAGCTTTCCCATAAAATATTTGCCTTTTTGGTGGTAATTTATGTGAAATAGGCAAGGGCAACAATCAAAAGTTCACTTAAGAATAAGGTAAATCTTAATTATACACTGACCCAAACATCAATAAGCTACAACATACTATATTATGAAACAGTGCCTTTTCCACACATTTCCCTATGGCTTTTAAAATTCTACCGAAAGTTTTTCTAGTATGAAAGAATTTAAAAGTTCCCCCAACATGGCGAAAGCTCAGACATGACATTAGTTCCCTCTGGTTAAACAAGAACCCAGTTGAAGAATCCTTCCTTAATAAAGTTCTCTGGCTTGAATTTCAATCCTAACTTTAATTTTGGGGACAACAAAATTCCAGTACTTAATAGTACCTAGAGCAAGAGAAATGTACTTACCCGATATCTAAGAATTCTTGGGGGCAGGCTTCTCACACTATTTCACAATATAAATTGTAAAAATAGGTTGGCAGCACTACACATATAGGAAAATAAAACTTCAGTTGATTCAAGATTAACTCACATATACACAGAGCCAAAAACCTACGTAATTCCTGCTGTCTCTGGGGAAGCTTATTCACTATAGAAATGGGGAATGTAAAAAAGACTATATTGCAACAGAGGTAGAGTGAATTAAGTGAATGACAAGGCATGATAGCTCATGGGGACTTGATCCAAAAAGGCCACATTGTTAGGCAGTAAGGGTGGGAATTCAGTCTCTTGTAAACCATTATTGGAAAATTCAATTAACAGGCATCAGAAAACCTAACCTCTAAGTTCCAGTTTCATAGCCATCTAACTATGTGACGAATAACCCTCTAGACCTCAGCCTTGTCATTTTTAAAACAGGGGTTAGAACTAGATAATCTTTACATATCTTTCCAGCTCCAATATTCTGTTTATTGGTTCTGTAGTTGTTATCTTTCCCCATACAACTGAATTTAAGAACTGTAGTGATCTGCATAGTTAAGGCTGTAAGAATGGGTATACGTAGGTAAATATTTTCTGTCCCTCAACATCCTCAAATAAGGAACAAAAACTGTTTTAGGTTAGGGAGTATTTACCACCAGACAAAATGAGGACTAGAATGGTCAAGTGATTTATCAGCAGAGTCAGCAAAATGAGAACTTTTTCTTAGCTGCGGGTACTCACCCACTCTGCCTCAGGACATTCCTTGCTAGTCATTTATATAACTTTGTTATTCCCTGTTTTGCATTAGTCTGTCAGAAATGCAAAGTAGCTTTATTTCTTCCTTGAAATGTAACTTCTAGTAGGCCTATTCAGGTCATGTTTTTCTCTAAGCTTCAACTTTCTATTTAATATTCCTCAGAATAAAGAAAACAGCTCATTTTAAACAAGAAGTTTATTTAAACAACAAGACGCTTGACTTGAAGGGAAAACTATCTAGGATTCATTTCTTTTAGAGTAATTTATCCCTACTTAAAGACAGATTGCCCTACATGTAACAGCTACGTACAAAAAAGTTATAAAATTGTCCTTGGTTTTACAATGATAAATGAAAAACATTAAAATTCTCCAATCGAACAAGGTATGCAAGAATTTTTATGTTGTTCTTTTTTTGTTAAACAGTGAGAGCAAAATAACTTACTGGAATATAAAGATAAGAGCATTTGAGCATGCCACTAATGGAGAAAAGGGGGTATCTTCACAGAACCAGTATTTTTCCCCATTCCATCTCCATTTGATGTCGATCAAAACATACCGTTGGCCATTTAGTTAAAAAAAAAAAATGCAATATGCTTGTGCACATACACCAGTTACTTTATGTACAATAAAGGAATGGGGAAGGGGAAAATGAAAGAATAGAGAAACTATACTGTAGTAGTCAGGATGTGGTGGAACCAAATTGCAGTTTTCTAATTGAGAATGTCTTCTTGGTCTGGAGGAACAGAATTCTGGAGTAAAGTAGCAGGTTCCCTTTTTAGTAGACACCTCCTGTCTGCTGCTGGAACACATCAATTGTATCTTCATCCTCCATTTCCAACTAGCATAAATGAGAAAAAAAACAATCGGCCATTGGTTATTTAGCTCTTAAAATTTATAACTATCAGACTTAAATAGCCTGAAAATCTGCACGAGTTCCACCCAGTTCCAGTGTTCATTATTTTAGATGTCCCACAGCTTAAAGTAGCGTAAGACTTAGGTTTAAATAATTTTTCACTTGGTCTTTTTTATGAAGATTACAGAAAATTGAGTTTTTAAGTTAAAAAGCTGAGTATGTCCATAAGTTAAATCATCTCACCTTTAATTATTGAAAATAAAACTGATGTGTATAAAGGCTCTCACTGCAATGTTGCTTAGATGAGCAAAAAACTGAAAATAACCAAAATATCAAAACCCCCAAAAATATAGTACATGCATACATGAAATACCATGTACCTATTATTAAAGAATAAGTAGATTTACACATGCAGAAATGGAAATATCCCTTAGATACGGTATTAGGCTAAAAAATTTTAAAACTAGGCAGCGAACAGCTTATAGTATTATATTTGTATATATATTTTTAAGTTTGTGTGTATGTGTATAATATGACTATATCTTTGCCTATGCAAAAAACAGTGGTTACCACTATGTAGTAAGAAGAGGAGCATAGAGGTGGGACAGGGAGGGTGGGAGGGAGGGAGACGCAAGAGGGAAGAGATATGGGAATATATGTATATGTATAACTGATTCCCTTTGTTATAAAGCAGAAACTAACACACCATTGTAAAGCAATTATACTCCAATAATGATGTTAAAAAACAAAAAAAGGAGCATGAGCAAAAACAGACTTGTTAAAAAAAAATCAAAATTCAAAATGCTATTAAGTTTGCAAGGTTTACTACCCACACATTATACATAAAACCATGTTGATAGCAGGAAGGTCTTGGTACATATGGCAACACTGTAAGGTAAACAAGCTTTGGAACAGTTTATAATGCTGATAATCACCCAAGAAAAATTTTCTAAAAACTGGTAATTTTGAAGATAAAACAACAACCGTGGGCATCTAAAGACAAGAAAGGGAACGTTTCTAATGAAGTTCAAATACAGTAAAGTAGAACTAAAGCATTAAAATATTAATGACTAAGTCTCAATTCTCTATTTGTAAAATGGAATATTCAGTTATGAGAACTAAATGAGTCAAAGAAAGTGAAGTACTTAAGAGAATGAGTATGTAACAATTATACTGCTATTAAAATTGGCTGCTAAGCAGATGTTCTAATTTATACAATTCTGCTATTTAATAAGTACGGGAAGAACAATTCTAAAATGAATCAATTTCACTCTAAAATAAATTCAATTCCAAATACTAAAATGAGGTCAATTCCAAATTCAATTTGAAGATTTTATGAATGCAGTACTGAACAAATCCTCCTCAGGTTTAATTATTTGCAGCTAGCATAATAGACAAGTCCCAGAACTTTTTTTTGGTGGTGGGTGAGGGCTTCAAAAAACAGAAAATACATTACCATCAAAGTTTAGCATAATGGGTTCTTTTTATTCTTTTAAATCCATCAGCCTATCCACTGAAATGAAACTACTGGAATGTTTTTCAATTTTATAGTGAAACTTTAAATGCCTTCAAAGGATACAAGAGAGCTTTCTCTCTCTCTCATTCATCAAGAGAATTCAGCTCCTCCTTGTGGCTACATACTATAATTGCTTCTTAGAGACTCATCAACAGAAATTTCTTCAAAATATTCTTCCCTCAAGTATAACTCATAGATATTTCAAGTTTTTGAAGATTATCAACAAAACCACAATCTGGATTTTCTGCTTCACTCATACCATATTTATCACTTTCTAGTTTTTATGGGGTGATAAAACAAATTCAAAAGGACAAGGGCTCCAATTTAAAATTTCTGCTATCAAAGTTTTTTCCCCCAAAACAGAATGTCTTAAATGGAATTTCAGAAGGTAAAAAGAAACAAAAAGTTTCTGCTAAAGAAGATAGCCCAGCCGATCCCCTACAAAGTGACAGAACAACTGAAGTAATAAGTAAAGAGATTAAGGGATCAGACAACACCTTTTGTAGTAAGGGTTTGGAAAGCCACCAAATAATAATCAACAGCCCTGTGAAATAATAATCAACAGCCCTGTGAAACATAAGCTATCAAGAGACTTGCAGTTAGAGCCACTAGATTCTCTTCAGTTCAGAAGTATAGGTACAAGAGAATTCATGAGGGGCTAAAATGGTTAGGATAAACAGCCAACCAATCGCTTATGGGGAACCCGGGGTATGATTTAGAGCTGCAGCAATGAAAACAAAAGGAAAACAACATTCTGAAGTAACAAACAGGAATTTTATTTATTTTTTTCCAAATAATGCTGGCAAGAAGAAAAATATGGATTAAAGTAAAACGACCTACTAGTTTTACTAAGTGATAACTGAATATTTAAAAACCATTGGCACTTCCTGAATCTATTTTTTCTTTCTATTCCCTTTTGGCCATATTTTACACAGCTTTGAACTCTGGTAAAGAACTATAGGGCTTCCCTGGTGGCGCAGTGGTTGAGAGTCCGCCTGCCAATGCAGGGGACGCGGGTTTGTGCCCCAGTCCGGGAAGATCCCACATGCCGCGGAGCGGCTGGGCCCGTGAGCCATGGCTGCTGAGCCTGCGTGTCCGGAGCCTGTGCTCCGCAACGGGAGAGGCCACAACAGTGAGAGGCCCGCATACAGGAAAAAAAAGAAGAAAAAAAAGAACTATATTCCGATGACTAGAAGTTCACAAATTAATAAACAAAGCTGTTGAGAAAATTATAAAAAACATTGGTTTTTCTAGTTAGCACAAAGACATTTTTACCTGTGCAGGTGTGTCTGTTTCATTGATTGGCTGCCCGTCAAATCGGAATCTGATCTGCCTCATTGACAAACCCTGGACAAAGAGTTTAAAAGCAATAAGAATGCAAAGAAACAGTAAGAACTAAAACTACATGCATATTTGGCCATGAATATATTTAAAAGAGAGACCTAAATAAATGATCATCAATATGTTAACATTTCTATATTGGTTAAATGATTTGGAGTGATTTTCACTTTCTTTAAACTATACTATGTTTGATTTTCATTGGAAAAATGATTTTTCTTAAAAAGGACTGGAAAAAAAAAAAGGCTGTTTTTGAGAGCCATAGCTACTTTTGAGACCATAGCTACTTCAAGCTTGAACAGATCATACCTTGAGTCAAACAGTGCATTTAAATGAGTTAGATACTAAAAGGAAATTTGAAGCAACAGATGCACATGTCAACATTCCTCAACGCACATTAAAAAGCGCTCCAAAAACAAACACATAACAAAACCCATTAATAATATGAAAACTGAAGTCACCTAAAAAAGGTGTAATGATTAAAATAAAACTTTGCCTAAAAGCTACCTTCCCTTCTTGTCTATCCAAACAACTCCTACCACTATGTAAGAGTAACCTAAGCCCCAGCCCAGCACAATACTAGGAACACCACAGGCATATTCAAGTTCTTATCCTTGGGCAGTGAGTACATTTACAGCAAAACACAAGGCAATAACTGGTCCCTAAAACCATCTATAAGACCACAATCCACATCCAAGAAAATCCTGGAACAGCTCTAAAGAAGCACCTGCTTTTTTCTGCTTAGTACTTACCTAAGCCTGCAATTGTTAGTCAACCTTGTACTAGAAAATAAGCTCCAGTAGGGATAGAAATCTAAACTTAGTTACATACTGTATATCTTGCACATGGTAGGTGCTAAATACTGATGGAATAAAATGGATGAAAAGCAGTATCTAAATATGCTTCATTTTCTGTTTTTATTTGAAAATAAACCTAAAGCTAAGTTGAGGAGAAGCTTTATTACAAAAAGGGAGTGTCAAGAAATTTTTATGTGCATTTAAGGAGATAAATGAGCTTAAATATGCCCCTTTCTGCAAAGGGGACTCCACTATTAAGAATCACCTACCTGACATAGGGGTGGGGAGAAGGGGAAAAGAGCAAAATAGTAAAGTTGCTGGTAACTGCAACCAAATGAGGACAAGATTTCTTTGGAGGTATGCTGTGACTATTTTAACTTGAAAAATACCTTTCTTGGAAGCATCTTACACAAAGCCATTCCTGTATCATGCTCAAATTACAAACTATAATTCTCGTTACAAAAACTCCCAGTTTTAATTGATATTTAAGAGAAAATTAAACTGAGTTCCTAGAACTAAAAATATTGAAATAAAGTGTTCAATGAACACTTGTTTAACAACTGTATTCCCTTATTTAACAAGGATTCACTGAATTGGTCTTTAAAACTACCTGTCACGTGAAAATCATACTGCTTTCCTTTAAAATTCTAGTCTTTGAGACTTCCCTAATCCAGCAGTTAAGACTCCAACGCTCCCAATGCTGGGGGCCCAGGTTCGATCCCTGGTCTGGGAACTAGATCCTACATGCCACAACTAAAGATCTCGCATGCCATAACTAAAAAGATCCCACACGCTGCAACAAAAATCCCACATGCCGCAACTAAGACCCGGTGCAGATAGATAGATACATAGGTAAATAAATAAACGTTGAACAAAACACAACACAACACTCTGGTCTTTGACACATACCACTTCCAGACTAGCCCTTGTCTTACGGAATACAAGCAATCCCCCACCAGGTAGGTGACAGCCATAACCTAATTCATTCCTCATGACTTTCAAATTTAGTTTGCAATTACACAAAGTAACCAAGAATTCAATACCAAGCCATTAATACTAAGTATTATCTACTTACAAACACTCCATTGGAGACTCTGCTTCAACAAAACTCTTAGCATCTTCTATATGCTGGGTTCTTCCTTCACTACATCCAATGGCGTGGCCATTCAAAATAAGGGCGAAGGGAAGGCAGGGCCAGTAGAACACAAGCAAATTGTATTCCTTTATTGACACCTGTTTTTACGCTTTTCCTTATCAATAAAAGCTATTTTGCTAGAGATCAAAAGTCCAAAATTCAGGAAACTTGCCTTTAAGATTCTATAAACCATGTAAATTCAAACAATGAATTTGCATTAAACCAGTATTTGGTTTCCTCTTCTGTATAAATCTCATCCCTGAGCTTTAAAGTTGTGCTCCAGAAGAGATGTGTGAGGTTCTCTCTTTGGGACCCCATTTCTTCATTTCACAAAAACGAACTGGACTAAACCAATTATTCTGTGCTCTCTGAAACCACCTGACAATCTAGTAAACAATGTTGGGGTAGATTTACACTAGAATGGAATAGTATGCTCTCAATCAGTTGCCTGAAGGATATGTGGCTGATATAAAGTGGGCAAAGTCTAACTCTACATGTGAATGAGAAACTTACTTAGAAACCAACCTACAGAAACACTAGGTTTGAATGTTCTCTATTCTTTTACAAGCATTTGAACACATTCTATATGCTGAGCACTGGTCTAGGCTCTAGAAAAATAGTCATATAATAAAACAGCCCTATGCTCATGAAGCTTACACTTTAGTGCAGAGAGATAAATACAGACAATAATCAATGCAAAACAACAAATCAAAACAAACAAAAAAGAGTGAGAGGACCCAGTGATGGCAACAGGGGCACTTTGAATTAATCAGAGAAGTCCCTGAGGTAGTAGTTAATCAGGAATAGAATAAAAATGGTTGCGGGCTCAGCACTATGCAATGGAAATATGTCAGCCACATATGGTAGTTTTCTAGTTGCCACATTAAAAAGTTAAAAATAAGGTAAAAGTCTGATAAAAGTTTTAATTCAACATATTTAAAAATACTACCATTTCAACATATAATCAACATTTTAAAAATTGAGATATTTAACTTTTTTCACACCAAGTTTTCAAAATCTGGCATTCATTTTACACTTTACAGCACATCTCAATTTGGACTAGCCACACTTCAAGTGGTAAACACTCACACGTGGCTTGTGGCTACTGTGCTGGACCAAGTTTAAATAGAGAACAGAATTCGCTGATGGATTTTATTTGTTATGATGCATCATCAAGGAGGACCCTAAGGTTTTGACAACTAGATGCAGAATGGTGCTATTTACTGAGTGGGGACAACAGAGAAAGATTTCTAGTAGAATCAAGAGTCCTGCTTTGCATGTTCAGTTTTAGATGCCTATTAGGCATTCACTGGAACTCCTCCAGAGATCCAATACCAAATGAGTTCATTAGAAAGTAAATATGAGCATTCAATTAATCTTGATAGGAAATCTTTGGTCAAGAAGTCTCACCTGCCAAAAAAACTTTAGCTATGCAAATCAGATCAGATAAATATTTTAGTTTTTAATAACCTGTAACTACACTTAGAAAGCAGGGAATCAGCCCAATTAGATGATACTTCAACTCCCTTTTCCTCAGAACCAGAGAAACCACTTGAAAAGTAAACAGGGATCTTGTTTCACTCAAAACTCTGAGGTTATCCCCAATTTAAGAGGAAAATGGGAATAAACATCTTTCCAAATTCTTCCTGGATAATATTTTCACATTTGCATTCCAAGAGATATGCAGTGGAATTATATTTTTTATGGATTACCAATGTTCTTTTTCCTCTAGTGCAAGTTAAGAGTGGACCCAACAAGTTTAGTCAAATATAATCCCAATCTTATGCCTAATAATTGAAAAAAATAAAGGAAAACTTTATTTACACTGGGTAATATAGTAGACTTACTTTAACATAGCAGGAAAACTAAAAAATTCTTGATTGACCCACTAACTAGATCTTATAAGACAATTTCCTATAAGGATAATCTAGAATACACAGGATGTGCTTTACTTTTTCTGGCACACAGTATAATGCCCCAGCACATAGGCATCTGGTTAAAAAAAAAAAAAAAAAAAAAAGATAAAAAGCTCTTTTGGGGGCCCTACAGGAAATATGGGAAGTCTTAAATATGACCATTTTAGGATGGACAGAGAGTATCAATAGATGTATATAGTAAATTGGTAACAGTTAATCTAGGCAGTAGACTGATGGGTATTCAGTGTAAACTTTTTTCTCTAAGTTTGAAAATTTTCATAGTCAGTGTTGAAGAATATGACCATTTAAAAGCTAAAATTTAATAGTAATTAGAGAAAAGTTAGGATATGCAGAGAATTTTGTTGAAAGTCACCAAATCTAAGCATGAATTTCTATGTTGTATAAGGTTTTGCTACATAAACATTCTACAAAATGATTACCTTTTAAAATTCCCCTGGAACCTGAAGGAGTACTAGTATTCAAATATGGTAGATACCAGTGCAAAAATTCTTTAGCACAATTAATAAGTACATATTTACTGTTAGGGGATTTCACCAGAATTCTTCAAATGAAAGTACACTGAAGGGCATATCTTTGTAAGGAACTATGAAAAAGTTTTTGAAGATAAAAAATTATAACCACAGTACTCTTATTATCTTATAAATAAACTAGGCATAAAATAAAGCTTCAAACTCAAAAAGAAGTTTAAATCTTCAGTTTAAGAAGCCCTTCAGTCTCATGGAGAAGGCCCAAGTATCAACTCAAACTCAATTTCCCAACTTGTAGAGGTTTTAACCTTACTCTGTTTTGAACCTATTTTTAGGAGGTGAATTTGCAATGTAGACAAGTTGTTTTGGTCTAAT
Source organism: Delphinus delphis (assembly GCF_949987515.2). NCBI lineage: Eukaryota > Metazoa > Chordata > Mammalia > Artiodactyla > Delphinidae > Delphinus > Delphinus delphis. The sequence goes on from NC_082701.1 coordinate 7,340,167, forward strand.
AAAATAATTTTCCAAATTTTTATATATTATACATCCAGGGTTGAACAAGAAAAATACTTCTGCCAGGTTACTGTTGGATTAACTGATCTACCAGAGTTTCTGTTATACTTGCAAAAGTCATCTTTAAAATTACCTTTGTATTGTTACAGACTCAACATCACAAAAGGAAGCTTCTTTGTCTTAAAGTTTACATTTACCTCCCAGCATCTGTTCATTTCTACTTCCTCTTCTGAGCTAAAAAATTTACTGTTTTCTGAGTAAAATTCAAATATCCTTATAATACAGGAATGTGTATGCTTGGCTCAGGAGGTTAAATCTCTTGACCTCTACTATTAGTGTAAAAAGAAAATATTACAGTTTTACATGCTTCAGGAAAACTGCAATGTCCTTAAACCCACATTTACTCCCAAATTGGTTAAAACACCCGAAATAAATTGTTTTGACACAAGACAAATTTTTAATTGTTAAAAAAGAGCCTGACAAGAAATTTTACCAAGTTCGTTCTTATTTTCTTATAAAAGTAAAATTACATCCCCTTGGGAACAAACCAAATTATTGTGAAAATAATTTGATGCATTTCTGGCATAGAACTAGAATCATATATGATATTAACCACCCTAAGGGATTTTATGAAGAATCAACAAACCAAGTATATGATAAAATTGTGATATATCAAGTATATAAGTACATATTCATTCTACCAAAGATAATCTATTGATATATTATGCTGGTTTCTATTCTCAAGAAAAAAAGGTTTGTTTTTTTTAAATACGTTTTATTCAGTGGAAGTATACAAGTCAGTTCCTCACCTGTCGTTCACAATAGGCTTTCATTAGTTTACTAAGTGGTGTATGCCTCTTAATCTTAAACTGCACCACAGAACCATCCTGCCCCGCCACCTTCAAATTAATATGATCGTTGTTCTCAGTCTTGACTCCTTCCTGTTGAAAGAAAAATAAAAGTAGAATTTGGAAAATGTGAAGAACAAACACCTTTTAAAGCAGCAGCAGCCCAAGTTGCTTCAGAAATCAACAGGTTTCTCATTCTTATAACAGAGCATACAGCTGTTTGCAGCTGCTGAAATCAATCTGAAAGATAAGAAACCCTGAAGCAACAATATTAAATAGATGTCACAGAAACAGAAAAGCAGCCTACATCCAATACTATCAGTGTCGACAACTGGTTTTTAAAGATGGATCTCCCTCAATTTACTGCAATGCCCTCTTGAATCTGAGTTTTTTTAAATGACATATATTGTATTACACTCAAAATGTCTTTCCTCTAAAAAGATTAAAAATAAGCATCCTTTCTCTTTCCAAAATGCTTTGAGTACAGAATGCAAGAAAAATCTAGAGCTTGAAATTCAAAACTCATTACAAATCTCATTAAAAAGTTACCAAATTCAGCTTAATAACAAATCTCAAGCTACATTAAAAAAAAAAAACCACCTAATTGAGGAATATCCTTTGATTCTCTCCCAAGCAGCGGTAATAACTCAGAACCACTATTATTGTTCGCCTCTATGAGCAGCTTCATTTTTGTTTATTTTTAGTTATGAGCTTATTCTCCCCTCCCCTTTGTTGTCATGAGTCAAATGCACAGTTTTATTCCTTGTAGATTTATTCCACAAGTCTTCCTTGTAGATTTTTACCCAATCTGAAGTTCATCAAAATCAAGTGTAGAAGGAATTCTGTAGCCCCTAAACCACTTCAGAATGGAAAGGGGGGGGGGGTCACAAAACAAACCAAAAGAAAGTCCCGTGTGCCAGGAAGAAGTGTGTACCCGAGTCCTCCAGGGAAAAGCCTCCTGGAGCCTCAAAACCCGCGTTGAAAAGTTAAGCCCTACGAAGTCTCTCTGCTCGTACATCTGCCTGCAACTTCTCGAAACCACATGGTCTCGGCAGGTTAGGGGTTATTTGGCACCCAGGGAAAAGCCACTGCCCATTCCGACAAAAAATGTGGGAAATACTCCCCGGGAATCCCCCAACCCCGGCCCCTCACGACGGCCGACGGGCATCCGGCTTCCAACCCATCAGCAGCCCATTGATTCGCCCCGAACCCTCAACCGGCCAGTGCGGCCCGGGGCAGGGGTCCCCAGATGCCCGCGGCCCCCACCCCGGAGGGGGGAAGCCCGGGGAGGAGGGAACTCCTCGCCACCGCCAAGGCGGCAACACCCGCCGCGGCCCGGCGCGGGGTCCGCCGAGGGTGGGGACACCGCGCGCCCTAACGCCCCTCGTCACGCTCGCCCGGCCAGCAGGGCCCAAGAAGCCCAGCTCGCGGCCGGTGGGCCAGCGGGTGTCCGCGATTCGCCCGCCCAACTCGCGCCCGGCGCGCACTCCGAGGCGGCCGGGGGCGGGGGAGGGCGGTGGGGCCTCCTCCCGCGCGGGAGGGAGGAAGAGGGGAGGGAAGAAAATGGCGCGGAGCGCCGGGGCCTGAGCCGCGGCCGCCCCGTGGGGGGCCCGGGAAGGCGCGGGGAGCCCGCGGCGGGCTCGGGCCGGACCCCGGCCCGCGCCGTGACCCCGGCCGCGCGGCGAGGCGCGGAGGACGGCGCCGAGCTCACCTTGGGCTTTTCGTCGGCCATGGCGAGCGCCGGAGTCTCCTCAGCTGCCGCTTCACAAAAGAGGTACCAGGTCCGCACCGAACGAGCACACAAGCAGCACCAGGAGCGGCAGAAGAAGGAGGCGGCAGCGGTGGAGGAGGGAGAGGGCGCGCGCACGTTGTGCGCTCCCTCCCCCCATCCTGCGTGCGCGAGCCCGAGCCGCCGGGGCTCCTCATTGGTTGCCGCCTCGCGGGAGCGCGCAACGCTTACATAACCACCGCCAGCCCCCGCCCCGCACCGCCCCAGCGTGGGCCCGGCGCCCGCCAGGCCGGCGGGAAGAGGCGCGGACACGCGCACCCGGGCCGTCGCGGGGGCGCGCCTGGCTCTGGGCGGGGCTGTATTGTCCTCCTTCTGTGGTGGAGCTTAATCAAAATGGCTTCCAGCTGGTCCTCGTTGGGGACTGGGAGGCTTGAGGCCTAGACGTGACACACAAGCCGGGGAAGGCAGACTGACTAGACGAGGAAGGGGGAGCCTAAATCAAAGCCCCAGCACGAGGTTCTGGGAAAATAACCTCTCATTCGGTGGCCCAAATACAGCTTTCCTCAGGGTCAGAGGAACATCACACTTCCTCTCAGTCAGCCTCTCTTCCCTCGGATTTTAAAGCTTCAGCCTCAACCCGCTTCCCACCAGGCTCTTGCCTTAGTGCCGTGACTACTTCCGTCCTGCTGGAAACCCTGTACTTTGACTAGCTGAAGGAAAAGGTTCATCCTACAAACTCCTTACTCATTGCCTGGCTCCCAACCTCCTAGAGGAAGCAAAATCCATCAGAGAAGCACCCGATATCAAGCTTCCAAACCAATCGATCACTTCCTCCTCACATCCGTTCAGAAATAGAAGTAGGTCCCTCTTGTCTTAAGCACAATCGTAACATCTGTGCCGTGGATGTCCCCCACTCCTCTCGGTAGGTTTTATTGATTATGTCCTTTATTTTCTTCCACTCGCACATTAGCCGTTACCGTAGAAAAAGACTCTCAATTCTACTTCCTTCTGAAGTTACCACCGTATCTCTCTCCATTCTTGGCCAAATAGCTTGAAAAAAATGTGCACGCCAGCTGTCTCCACTCCCTCACCTCCCACTTACTCCTCAACGCACTGCAATCTGGTGCCTGGTTCCACTAAAACTGCTCTCTACAAGGTCACCGCAGACTTCTTTGCTGAGTCCAGGATGCTTCCCAGTTCGTCACTCCCCTTGAACTCCCTCCCTGTGACTTGGGGCTATGACTCTGGCCTGTCCTTGATCCCTTTGCAATTTCTTTCTTTCTCAGCCCTTCCCTTAAATGTCCCTTGGGTTTTGTTCTAGACCGGTTTCTCTTCCCATTCTATCCCCTCTCCTGAAATGACTTCACCCCACTTCTATTACCATCTATTTGCTAATGATTCTCAAGTCCAGATTTCCAGTCCAGATCTTTCTCTGAATTTCCAGCCTATAAATCCAACTGACTTCTGAACATCTCCACTTGGATGTCCTAGGGGCACCTCAAACTCAGCAAATCTCAACTAAAATTCCTCAATTTACTTCTCAGACCTGCCCCTCTCTTTCAAGTGGCCCGGTCACTGACTGTATGACACACCATTATAACATTGCTCCAGGGACTTCCCTGGTGGTCCATTGGTTAAGACTCCACGCTTCCACTGTAGGACTGAGATCCCGCATGCTGTGCTGCACAGCTCAAAAAACAAACAAACAAAAAAAACACAACAACAACAACAACAAATTGCTCCAAGCCAAAAAGCCAGGGGGCATCCTTGACCCCTTCACACACTCCCCATACAGTCAATCTCCAAGTCTGCTCAATTCCACCTTTTAAATACCTGTCAAATCTGTCTACTTCTCTGCAGCCACTGTCCAGTCTTTGGGCTCTGCTCCATTTGCTGGGCTTCCAGCTGGTCCACCATGGGGAAGAGGAGGCTTAAGGCCTAATTGTAGGACAGGCCAAGAAAGGCAGATTGATCAGGAGAGGCAGTGGAAGCCTAACTTCAAGTCAGGTTTCCCCAGAGCTATTGATCTTTTGTTTTTAAGGTATGTCGCAATTGTGTCTGAATATTTAAATGAATCAGAATCATCTAAGGTGCCGGGTTTTTTGTTTGTTTTTGTTTTTGGCCACGCCACACAGCACGTGGGATCTTAGTTCCCTGTCCAGAGATCGAACCTGTGCCCCCTGCAGTGGAAGCAGGGAGTCTTCACTACTGGCCCCCGAAGGGGGTCCCTAACGTGCTGGTTTAAATGCGTATTCTCTATTCTCGGACAGTGTGGCTTTGGGATCCCTCTTTTTTAACAAGCTTCCTGGTGATTCTTTTTTTTTTTTTTTTTTTTGCGGTACGCGGGCCTCTCACTGTTGTGGCCTCTCCTGTTGTGGAGCACAGGCTCCGGACGCGCAGGCGCAGCGGCCATGGCTCACGGGCCCAGCCGCTCTGCGGCATGTGGGATCTTCCCGGACCGGGGCACGAACCCGTGTCCCCTGCATCGGCAGATGGACTCTCAACCACTGCACCACCAGGGAAGCCCCCGCTTGTGATTCTTAAACACACTAAAGCCCGAGAACCACAAACCATTCTAAAATAAAAACAAAATAAAAGAAGTTTCTGGGAATACCCTGGTGGTCTAGTGGTTAGGACTGTGTGCTTCCACTGCAGGGGGCACGGGTTTGATCCCTCGTCAGGGAACTAAGATCCCACATGCCGCATGGTGAGGCCAAAAAAAAAAAAAAAAAAAACTTTCTGCCACTCCTTGGTTTAGTGGCAATCCTCTGCCTTACAGGATAGAGTCCAAAATTCATATAAGACCTACAAAGCTCTTTGAGAGCTAATCTGGGCTAACCATTCTAGCTCTTTCTCATTTTCTCCTCGAAGCCTCTGCTTCAGTCATAATCAATTACTTGGGATTCCTGAATGTACCTGCTCTCTCTCAACTTTAAGCTTTTGTGCACTTTTGATGTGTAAAGATTCACTGAATGACTGAATAAATTGAGGCTATCACTATGCATAAGATCCTGTGCTAGGACTTCCCTGGTGGAACAGTGGTTAAGAATCCGCCAGCCAACGCAGGGGACATGGGTTCAAGCCCTGGTCTGGGAAGATCCCACACGCCATGGAGCAAAGTAAGCCCGTGCGCCACAACTACTGAGCCTGTGCTCTAGAGCCTGCGAGCCACAACTACGGAGCTGGCATGCCACAACTACTGAAGCCCGCACAACAAGAGAAGCCACAACAATGAGAAGCCCGCACACTGCAACTAAGAGTAGCTCCACTCGCCACAACTAGAGAAAGTCCGCACAAATCTATGAAGACCCGACGCAGCCAAAAAAAAAAGATCCCGTGCTAGGCATTGGGCAAAGTCCGTGTCTCAAATTTGGGGGTGGGGGGGCGGGTAGGAAGGGTAGGAAGGATAGGAAATATACAAGAAGTGAAAGGGGAAGAGAACCAACTGCCATATGTCAGGCACTGAGTGGGGCTTTACTAATTAGTTCTTTTTCTCCTTATACAAACCCTTCCAAGTGGATTAGTATTTATTTACTATTGAGGCTCAAAGAGTTAAGTAACTTGCCCATTATCACACATCTGCCAAGTAGTGTTGATTGAGCTTCTATTATAGGCCAGGGAACTAACGTGCTGGGTGCTGTGCCGGATACTGTAGAGAAAGCAAAAGAGATGCCCTCCTTGCTCTCCTGAACCCAGGTCTTATGTTGACATCACACATCTTCCCAGGTTTGTAGGACTATAGAACCATCAAAGAGGAATATGTCATGTTAAATTTACCATCAGTAAAATGTGCGGGCCTCCAATAATCAAATGGTTGTTTAGTTATTAGCTTCTAGGTGACAGGTGTGTCCTACAGTACCCCTGCTCTACAGTTACGCTAAACTACAAAACCACCTTCGGGCAAAGGAGGAGTTCTATAAAAGGTAGTTAAGTGTATTCAAACGTGTGAATAATACATGTTCCAAGGACAAACTGTAATTCTGTGAGCTGAGCCTAGGGAATCTACTGAGAGTCTCTCCAATTTCCAGGAAAAAAATTGTGGAAAAACAGAAATTTCCCAACATTAAGTTTCTCCCACTATCATTTTCATAGGAGTGGGAAAGGGGGTGGCTGTGCACTAGAAAAGGGTGCTTTGGGAAAAAATGTGCAAGGAGTAGTATATACAGAAAAGAAGAAGAGTGGCAAACATTAACTGAGTTATTATTATGTGGGGATTCTGTACTAAGCCTTTAATCCTCACAAGACATCTATTATTATTATCCCCATTTTACAAATGAAGAAATTGAGACACAGAAAGGTCAGGCAACTTGGTCACCCAGCTTGAAGTGGTAGAGCCAGTAGACCTGAGACTTTCTGACTCAGAGCCCAGACAGAGCTTAATTACTGTAGAACTGCATCCAGGCTCCTATGGAAGTCCTCAGAGAGAAAACATGCAAAAAAAAAAATATCCTAGAATAGTGGTGGGAACACCAGTCAAGTTGCTTTGACTTAATTTTTGTTTGGCTGTCTCTCTGAGCAGAATGGCAGTTCAATTAAAGGAAAGGCTTGTCTTGTTTACAGTTTTGTTCGGAGCACCTAGCTCAGTTCCTGGATCATAATGGGAATGAATGAAGGAGTTGTGCATTGAGCCGTTTTCGCCATTAGGGGTTAACTAGGACAAGAAAGGCCTACTTCCTCTAGAAACCTAATTAAATATCAGTATTTGAATAATTAAATGTCAATAGAAGTAGAGGGTAAGAATGGGGGAACCAGCAAGAATGTACTCTTCAGGGTCAGGTGCCAAATAAAAAACATCATTCCTAAAAAGGGCAGGAAAATAAGAATCACAGAGAGAGTTTGTTTAGAGCTTGAAATCCTTGCCAAAAACCCTGAGAAACACATAACTGAATTTATAACACAGACGACTAAACGGTGCATAGTTTATACCATCAAATTTCCTTCAGTTCTAACAGAGGTTAGTTGAGTACTTGAGCTATCTCTGTGAATACTGCAGGAATACTGAATACTCTATTCCTGAATACTGCAGGAAATCTGGAGACAATCACAGAATCTGTGATGTTCTGGAAACCTTCCAGCTTTCTATCCTTGGGTCATGGCAAAGAAAATGGGACCCAAACTTGCACCAGCAGTCAAAGCCAAGAAGCTAGTACATTTCACTTTAAATGTATCAGCTGGGGTATTAAATATAGGGAAATACTGTTCCATTTCACAATACATTCACTGAACTTTTTTTTATTGAAGTATAGTTAATTTACAATGTTGTGTTAGTTTCAAGTGTACAGCAAAGTGATTCAGTTACACATATATATATATATATTCTTTTTTAGATTTTCTATTATAGGTTATTACAAGGTATTAAGTATAGTTCCCTGTGCTATACAGTAGGTCCTTGTGTTTACCTATTTTATATATATATTTTTAGTGTGTATGTTAATCCCAAACTCCAATTTATCACCGCCCCCCCGCACCTCGCCCCCCACCATGGCCGCTCCTGCTGTCCCCTTTGGTAACCATAAGTTTATTTTCTATGTCTGTGAGTCTACTTCTGTTTTGTAAATAAGTTCATTTGTATCATTTAAACATTTTTTTAATTCTTATTTTTCATTTTTTATTTTATTTTTTGGCTGCACTGTGCAGCTTCTGGAATCTTAGTTCTCTGACCAGGGATAGAACACGGGCCCCTGCAGTGAAAGTGCCGAGTCCTAACCAATGGGCCACCAGGGAGTTCCCTGTATCATTTTTTTTAGATTCCACATGGAAGTGATATCACATGATATTTGTCTTTCTCTAACTGACTTCATATGATCATCTCTAGGTCCATCCGTGTTGCTGGAAATGGCATTATTTCACTGCTTTTTATAGCTGAGTAGTATTACATCACTGAACAGGGAAGTACAATTATGGGGACCAAAAGGTGAACACTTTAAAACTTCTTGAAAAACTTTTCCATTTTCTTATCAGTCTTTGTAATTCTTCTAAATAGGTGGATATCTCATTGATAATATATTTACCCGGCTGTTCCTCTCTTCCTCTGTGGTTGAATATCTATGCCAGTAGCTCTTAAAAGAGATGATTTTGTCCCCTAGGGTACACTGGGAATATCTTGAGACATTTTTTTTCTTCCAGTCTTAGAGATATAATTGACACAACACCACTACATAAATTTAAAGTATACAGAATAATGATTTGACTTACCTATATCATGAAATAACGGCCACAGTAGGTTTACTGAACATCCGTCATCTTTTTTTAAATTTATTTACCTAATTAATTTTAATCTAGTCTTTTAAAAACTATTTATTTGGCTGCGCTGGGTCTTCGTCGAGGCACATGGGATCTTCGTTGCTGCGTGTGGGATCTTTTTTGGTTGCAGCATGCAGAATCTTTAGTTGTGGCATATGAACTGTCAGTTGCAGCATGTGGGTTGTAGTTCCCTGACCAGGGATCGAACCTGGGCCCCCTGCATTGGGAGTGCAGAGTCTCAGCCACTGGACCACCAGGGAAGTCCCCAAACTGGAAATTTGTATCTTTTGACTGCCTTCATCAAATCCTCACACCCCCACCTTCTAGAAACTTTTTTGGCTGTCACAATTGTTGAGGGGTATATTATTGGCATCTACTGGATAGAGGCCAGGGGCCATGTTCTGCTCAACACCCTACAGTGAACAGGAGAGCTCTCTTTTGCACTTAAATTTATTTTTTTCTCAGGTCTTCTTTTGAGAAAAATGGTTTTCCTTGCTGGTCTTTCATCCTGTTCCCCAGAATAATTTTTTCTGAAGGAAATTAGGCATGATTTCTATCAATGTCTTACTAAGTTTGGCTTTAACTTCTGCTGCTTGAAGAATTTTTAATAGAGCAGATATAATAACCAGTTTTTAAAAACTGATTTATCTGCTACTGAATGTTTATTTTACATTCTGAAAAATATTAGGACTCTTTTTACCCACTAGAAAATGGACACGAATGCATAATTTCTCGTAGCCACACCACTGGTGTCAGAAACACTCAGATCAGTAAAACTCTGTGAAACATTTGGAATATGCAGCCAGACACAGATGGTTGAACAGTGTGGAATTTTGCGCAAAACTAAATTTTATCCTATAGATGGCTGTCTTCAGAGATAGGAATTTGGATGAAATTGTGATAGCCCCAGGATTTTTCTTCCTTTACTAAACAGTGTGTAACTCTAAAGAACAAACTATTGGGGGGATAGGATTTTCCTAACCACTCCAAGTCATCTTATTTTCACCATTCAAATAGGTCATTCAGAATCATCTCAGGGAAAGAAGCCTTCCCCAAGAAAATTACTGAAATTTTGTCTTGTTTTCAGATCAAATTTCTTTCCTAACTAATAAAAGCTGCTACATTTTCAGGCACTGTTTCCTAAGGTTTATTTTAAGATTTCGAATTACCTTCCGTTCGTTAAAAAAGGAAAAAACTCGCTTATCTGGGAATTTAGAACGAGTACTATTCTATTCCTTGTATATTTACATATTTGTAAATACGCCATTTACAAAATAAATAACTCCTTTAGGCTATTGGAGCACTTTTTTTTTTAAATTTAAATTTATTTATTTATTTTTGGCTGTGTTGGGTCTTCGTTTCTGTGCGAGGGCTTTCTCCAGTTGGCGGCGAGCGGGGGCCTTTCTTCATCTCGGTGCGCGGGCCTCTCACAGTCGCGGCCCCCCGTTGCGGAGCACAGGCTCCAGACGCGCACGCTCGGTAGCTGTGGCTCACGGGCCTAGGCCTAGTTGCTCCGTGGCATGTGGGATCCTCCCAGACCAGGGCTCGAACCCCTGTCCCCGCATTAGCAGGCAGATTCTCAACCACTGCGCCACCAGGGAAGCCCCTATTGGAGCACTTCTGTTGAGGTTTTCCATAATAAGACCGGGGATTCCCTAATTTGAGTGTCTTTTCCTACTTTTCTTTTGTGAGATAACAACCGGTAGTTGTTTTCAATTGAACCCAGGGGTCTCAATTTCACAGCTGTTTCAGTTGCATCAATTTTGTCCCCATGACTTTTGAGCCTTTTGGGGTGGGAGTGGCGGCGAATACCTTCGTACACAAGCCCGAAGAACCGACAGGGCTCTCTCGCCACGGACACTGTTCAGAGAAGCAGCGGCGACGACGCCAACCTGCAGACCAAGAAGCGGAGTGCAAAGCCAGGATCGGGTAAGATAGTACGCTCACTCACACCCCTACCAAGCCCAACGCTCGCCCCGGCCCGCGCACGCGCAGCCGCATCACCGCCGCTCCCGCCGTCTCCGGGACCTTCTCTCTGCCTGGCTCGGGGTTGTCCGTGGCGGCGCCGGATCTGGCGAGAGCGGTACTGTGTGGATAGGCTGCCGCTGGCGCTGTTTTCCCTGTCGTATTGTCGAGGCCAGGAAGGAGAGACATGTGTGGAATGCCGCAGAGGGGTGGTCGTGGCCAAGACGAGAGACCCCTGCGGCGTTGGAGGTTCGGCCCTGCAGGCAGTTCGGGAGGTGCTCGGACGGGGTCCTCTCTCGCAGCCGGCTCGGAGCGGGAGGCCGGAGCTGGGAGCGTTGGCTACCCTGCGAGTTCCGGGCGGTGAGGTGCTGCGCTATGGAGGAGCTAGATGGCGAGCCGACAGTCACTGTAAGGGTGCCTCGAACAGTACTGTTTGCCTTCTAGGTCCGAGGATTGGGTGCGCTTCGTCCCTGCAGGCTTGTCTATCTCTCTGCCGCTTGCGAGGTGCTCGTCCCCTTCCCTCAGTACAATTGCCGTCGTCCAGAAGTCCCATTAACTAGGTGCCCGTGTTTGGGTCGCAGTGGTCGCTGGGTTTCTGCCCCTTTGTATACTCAGAATACCTGGCCCTGGAGGCCCCACTCCATCCCTTTCCGTCCCTTGTCTTCCCGACCTTCCTACTTCTTTGGGTTTTCCTTTGGGGCTAATGCTTTAAGGAGCGGGCTTGAACCAAGCACAGGAATTGGGGCTTTTTTCTCCCAGCCGAGCTAAGCTTCACATCGCAACGCCGTGAGCTTGGCTTTGCTTGAGCTGGCCCAAGGTTTACTAAATATAATTATTCTTTCGGGCGACTATTCTTGCTTTTATTGCTCTGTTTCCTTTCAGTTGTATTTGAACTCTCAAGAGAATATGTCAGGTGTGGGTGACCTACGATGCTTATAAAGAGATTCATGGTTGTTAGATAAGAGACACCTACTGTTCCCCCTGCCTGGGATCTCTTCTCTCTTAGGTTTATATCCTGTTCATTTCTTACATGCAAGCTCCAGGAGCCTCTTTGTCAGGAAAGCCTTTCCTGACTAGGTCAAATATTTCTGTCCGTTTAGGCTTGTTCTGCGTCTCTTAGCTCTTGGTAACCTGTAAGCCCCACTAAACTGCAAGTTGCCTGACCTTGTATTTTTGCTTTTTAGAAGGTTAAGATGCCTTCAGTTTTCAGCTAAAGCCATCAGATCGCAAAGCAGTATCTGACAGAACCAAAAACTGAAAATAGAAGTCATTTCAAAGCTAACTGGACAAAAAGAGACATGAGATCTCAAATAGCAGTTAACGTGGGTTGTTACTCTCTATAAAGCTTACTCCTATATGCTATAGATTGTTAACTTTTAATGCATATATAAAGTATCTTAAATATTAAATGTCTATCAAGAACTATGTCAGTGTTTCTGGGGTGAAAAATTAGGCTATCGGAATCACTGGAACTTTTACAGACTACGTGTTATCTTGCTTTTCCCTCCTTCACTTATGTCCGAATCTTTGGATGGGGAAACCTTCCCAGCACCCTGTGCAGCCCAGGAGAGCCACTTTGTTATTGAACCATGACAATGAGTCATGCATTTACAAATGGAATGAAAATGATCTAAGCTTAATTTTGCCCCCAGTAGTGATGGTTGACCTGTGATAACCCAGCTTTACATTGGTGTTGGGGAGACCAGGTAGGAAACTGGTTGGCCTTGTGGACACAGCCTCTCAGGGGGGCATGATCTTGCCAGAACTGCGTGGTCTAGAATCTGAACTTCAACTCTGCAAGTTCGAACTCAGTCACGTGGGTGTTTGAGAGTTAGTCTGCTCTTTGGGCTTACGCTGAACACACCCTCAGGAGGCTGATGAATAACCCTGAAAACCATTGTCACCTGTGTAGCAGTTGTTGTGCCGGCTCTTCACACAGCTGCTTCCTCTTATCAAGGCACATGAAGGCCAGTTAGTAATTAGCAGATTCAGGGATGTTTAAGTGTAGATTCAGAGAGAGAATAATCTTGAGCAGTTTTTCTAGGCCAGTGGTCTTATCTTTTTAGGTCAAGGGCGCTTAAAAATATGTTACAGTTCTTGTTGTCTTTCTTTGGTTGTTACTTTGCAGATAAATACCTAGAAATGGAATTGCTGGGGTATAGGACAGATGCGTATTTAGCTAAAATAAACTCAGTGGGTGATGAGGGAAAGCGGAATATTACAAAGATTGTTCCTAACGGTTGGGAAAGGCTTGGTCCCACTGGGGGAGTGGAATGAGGTTTGGGCATCAAGAGTTCCTTTTTTGGTTCTTGACGTTATGGATATAGCTCTAGAGGTTAGACAGCTCATAAAGGTGTGGATTAGGCAGTTGGATTTATGAAGCCGAGACTTAGAGGGATTGGTCTGAGTTGGAGTAAAAAAATCAAGTCGTAAAAGATGTGACACAGAAGCCATGGGATTGGAGGTCTCTGTCTTTTTAGTGAGTAACAAACAGTTCAATTCCTTTTTAATTTTTTTAACTTCCCTTTTTCTGAACTACAGATCACTGAATTACCATATAGTAATTGATTGGGGTGTAGCTTTCCTTTTTATCAACACTTCAGAAGTGACAGGCTGGGTTGATGTGCCTAGCAAAATTCACTTGTTCATTTAGGGTCTAACAGACAGGGCTGCTCAGTCAACACTCAGCTGTGTTCATAGATTAGCACTTAATAACTTTCACGACCACTGGCTTCTAGGATTTTACCTGCAAGTAATTTGAAAGCAAAGCCTTTAGGAAGAATAACAATTTCTGTGCCTTATTTTTTTTACTAGTTGATTCCGGGAGTGAATTCCCAGAAGAAGCAAATGTGTTTTGACTGGGGTCCAGGGGAGATGCTGGTGTGTGAAACGTCTTTCAACAAAAAAGGTAGTTTTTTTTTTTCTTTTCTTTTAGATTATCTATCTTGGCACATTTGTTTTTTTCTTCTCTCAGGTATGACTAGCTGAAATATGAAACAGTTGCACTTATTTTGCACTTATTTTGTTCATTTTTGAAACTATGTAGCTATTTAAGATTTTCATTGATTTATGAGACTTGGCAGATTTTGAGTCCAGGAAAAAAGGTTAACAATGGTCTTCCAGTGTTAAAGAAAGATTTTCTTTATATTTGAATACGTGAAGCTTTTTTTCCTTTTTGTCCAGAGTAACTAATTCTCTTTTTTTAATTTAATTAATTAATTTTTTTTTACTAACTCTCTTTATAATAGTGCCCTCATTGTGAATTTTTGCAAATGTCATAGCCCTTACCTTTATGTTAGCATTGTGAACTTGATTGAATTTCGTAGGCTGTTAATACATAGCACAAATGAGCTGGAGAGCAAAATGATTTGTCCTTGGCTTTGTTCTCTAAGCTCCATTAGGTATCAGACATGGATCTTACCTTTCCAATACTGATTCCCTTTAGTAGCAAGGTAAAACTGAAATCTTGATATTTGATTTTCCTTTCTCCTTTTCAAGAGAGAAATCTCAGAAAATGCTGAAGAGATTTTTCTTGTAATATTTGCAACATTCTTTATCCAAATGTGGAGGTTCTCCTCTTACAAGGAGCAGATTGAGCTAATGAAGGTCATATAATTTTGGCAGATTACATGGTATGAAGTTCATGTAATTTTTAAGCGATGTAGTTTTTCTTGATTTTATAGTTAAAAATTATCCCTAACGTGGACTTCCCTGGTGGTCCAGTGGTTAAGAATCCGCCTTCCAATGCAGGGGACATGGGTCCAATCCCTGGTCAGGGGACTAAGATCCCACATGCTGCGGGGCAACTAAGCCTTTGCGCTCTAGAGCCCACGCACCGCAACTAGAGAGCCCACACACTGCAACTACTGAGCCCACGCTCTAGAGCCCATGCCACAACTAAGCTGCAGCTAAGACCTGACACAGCCAAATAAGTAAATAAATAAATAAATAATTATCCCTAATGTTGTTAAATATTTATGGAATCTGTTGGTATTGAAGATCTCAAGTTTGGCAGAGCTGTGGAAGTTGCTCAGAAGAGAAACTTCGGTGACTAGGTCTGGATGGCCCTTTTCCTACTTAATAGGAGAGCTTATCAACATTTCTGGCTTGTCCTCGATTGTTGGAAACTCAAGGTTTTCTTTCTGTTTTTGTTTATATCTATTGAAATCACTTTCAAGACAAGCCATTGAACATTATCACAACTTATTTGAGAAGTTGCTTATAAGAAATTTCCACAAGTTGGTGGCTAATAATTTATTATAGAGCCTTTTCATCACTGTTGCAAAATAGTTTAGTCAGTTCTTGATTCTTTGTTTTAGGAGTAGTGGCAGTAAAAAAGTAATATAAAAATAATATTTACTTTGATGTTATATAAAACTTCAGCTGTAGGTTTATCTTGTCTACTGAATATTACATAGGCTAATATTAAATGAGTTTACTCTTTTTTTTCTAGTATATTTCAGTTGATGGAGGTGAAAGGTCATTACAAAATATGCCAGTGAATTGAGGAGTAAAGTCTGAGAGTAAACATTTGTGTTTAAAAATTCATGTGTTGGGGGGGCTTCCCTGGTGGCGCAGTGGTTGAGAGTCCGCCTGCCAATGCAGGGGACACGGGTTCGTGCCCCGGCCCGGGAGGATCCCACATGCCGCGGAGCGGCGAGGCCCGTGAGCCATGGCCGCTGAGCCTTCACGTCTGGAGCCTGTGCTCTGCAACGGGAGAGGCCACAGTGGTGAGAGGCCCGCGTACCACAAAAAAAAAAAAAAAAAAAAAAAAAAAAATTCATGTGTGGGGAATTCTAGTGGTTAGGATCCCATGCTCCCTCTGCAGGGGGTGCAGGTTCGAGCCCTAGTCGGGGAACTAAGACCCCATATGCTGCGTGGCACGATCAAAAAAAAAGAAAAGTAAAAATTCACGTGTGGATAAATGATAATTCATATCATTTTTAATAAGTGAAATCAGTAGCAAAGAAGCTGAAGCTTTTGTAATTAGATACTCAGAGTTTTTAGAGTGGGTTCTTTCATGAGGATGATGGTGATAGGTGTTAAATTTTTTTTCTGTTTTGTTTCAGAAAAATCAGACATGATGCCAGGTTGCCCCTTTATCCATATAATCCGAAAGAATGAGGATGTTTACTCTCAAATCCTGAGAAAACTCTTCAATGAATCCCATGGGATCTTTGTGGGCCTCCAGAGAATTGAAGAAGAGTTGACTGGAAAATCCAGAAAAACTCAGTAAGTAGGCTGCTGATAGGTGCTGCAGCCCAGAGCTGAATTGTGGGAAACCGCATGAAATGCGTCCTTATCCTTTTGCATGATGGATGGCTCTCCTGGAGAAATCAGGGACTCCTGGTTCTAGTTTGTGTCCTCTTTAGTGGACAGTATAAATGGGCATGGATGGAAATGTCTTACAGAGAATGTGCGAGTGGCTGCTGATTGACTTGCTGGCTGCTGCTTTGTTTATATTCCTACTTCACTTACCCTCCAAAGAATAAAATTTAAGCCAGACAAGCACCTGAGAGTCATTGAATGAGGTTCCACTCTTGGGAGTTTTGTTTTGTCTTTAAAGAATTATTTTTAAAGCATTTTTTTTGTGAAGAGACCAGAAAACTTGTATTATTTATAGACTAGAATTGTTTGGAGTGTGGTTCATGAGTTAACTGCATCAGGGTCAGGTACTTGTTTAGGCCCCACCTCATATCACCACAGTTTCTAGGGGTGGATCCTAAAATCTCTAGGCGAGTCTTAAGCACAGTGGATTTTGAGAACCCCTGTGTTAGGTTTTTCTTAGAGTCCATTCATACGGTTAGGGAATGGACAGTGTTGGTATCTGTATTGAAAAAAACAACAACAAAAAGACAGTTTTTTCCCTCCTGTGTTTTCCTCACAACACTTCTGACACCAGATGTCTGGGATTTTTCCCCCACCAAGCAATTCTCTGAAACAAGCTGGGTATCCAACAATTCAACTCAATTCTAACACTGTCTACTTGGAGATAACATCAGATTCCATAAATTAAGGGCTCAGTCCCACAAAACTGTCCCCCATTCGGATGCCAGTCACAAATAGTGGGTCCCCAGGTTACCCACAGCTTCTGGCCAACTTGGCTATAAATCAGAGGTTCCCATGACCACCTTAGGTTTGATTAATTTGCTGGAGCAGCTCACAGAACTCAAGGAAACACATTTACCAGTTCGTTAAAGGATATGAGAAAGGACACAGAAAAACAGCCGGATGATGTATGTGGGGCATGGTCTGGAAGGGTCCCAAGTGCAGGAACCTCTGTCTCTCTGGAGCTGGGTTGTGTCACCATCCTGGTACATGGATGTGTTAACCTACCTGGAAGCTCTCCAAACCCCATGCTATTGAGATTTTATGGAATCTTCCTCATGTAGGCATGATCAATTATTATCTCCATTTCCAGCCCTCTCCCCTCTCTAGAGAAGTCAGGGACAGGGCTGAAAATTTCAAGTTTCTAATTACGACTTGGTCTTTCTTGTGACCAGCCCTCATCCAGGAGCCACCCAGATTTGGAACAAAAGATGCTTCTAGCACTCTTATCACTTAGGAATTTTCAAAGATTTTAGGAGCTGTGGGTCACGGACTGGGGACGAAGACCAGTTTTAATTTTTTTTTTTTTTTTTACTTTTTGGCTGCACTGCGCAGCATGGGGGATCTTAGTTCCCCAACCAGGGATCGAGCCCTCACCCCCTGCAGGAAGTCCCGAAGACCAGTTTTATATGTCTTATTATTAACCACAGTGTCACAGTATTTCACTTCCTTGATAAGCATTTTACAAATAAATCACCCTGGAGGATACCCTGGTCAGCGCGCGCACGCGTGTGTGCGTGCGTGTGTGTGTCTGTATGTCTATGTATGTGTCTGTATGTGAGAGATCACTGGTGACAAGAGGCTCTGGTACAGAATATTGATAACTCAGAGAAATCTATTGTGACTCCAAGGAAAAAATATGTCAGAAGTCCTGTAATTCCTGGAAGGCAGGGACCCCGTCTTATTTATGTGGGCCCTCTGTTCCCAGATCTCCTCGTGCGTCTATTCAGTAGGTGCTCTAAAATGTTTGCTGAATTAATAAATTAGTAAATATCCTACTGATGGTGGGATGGTAGCTCCTATTTTGTGCATGAGGGTCAGCATATTACCTTGTTTCTTGGCTGGGTGAGTTATTTATTTGGGCCTGAATCTTGACTGTGAAAGGGGGTAAGGAGTAGTGAGGATTAGGTGAGACAGTGTGTGCAAGTTGCTTCACCTCCTGCTGCCCCCATCGTAGCTTCTGTTCATCTTTATTTTTTGATTTTTTTTTTTGTGGTACGCGGGCCTCTCACTGTTGTGGCCTCTCCCGTTGCGGAGCATAGGCTCCGGACGCGCAGGCTCAGCGGCCATGGCTCACGGGCCCAGCCGCTCCGCGGCATGTGGGATCTTCCCGGACCGGGGCACGAACCCATGTCCCCTGCATCGGCAGGCGGACTCTCAACCACTGCGCCACCAGGGAAGCCCTTCTGTTCATCTTTAAATGGAGCCAGAAAGAAAAAAAAAAAAAAATAAGAATGAAAATAAATGGAGCCAGTAGGTGGCCTTTAGGTTTCTTCATTTAGAACTAATGTTTCTTGCTAAGGATGTGCATATTGGTAACTAATAGCCAATTGCATTCTGTTTGTTTTGTTCTATTTCCTTTGTGTGTGCGTGTGTGTTTAGAGCATGATTTAGGCTTCTTTTTAAAAAGTTTTTAATTAATTAATTTATTATTTATTTTTGGCTGCGTTGGGTCTTTGTTGCTGTGCGCGGGCTTTCTCTAGTTGCGGCGAGCGGGGGCTACTCTTCGTTGTGGTGCAGTGGCTTCTCTTGTTGCGGACCATGGGCTCTAGGCGTGTGGGCTTCAGCAGTTGTGGCGTGTGGGCTCCAGAGTGCAGGCTTAGTAGTTGTGGCGCACAGGCTTAGGAGCTCCGTGGCATGTGGGATCTTCCCGGACCAGGGCTTGAACCCGTGTCCCCTGCATTGGCAGGCGGATTCTTAACCACTTTGCCACCAGGGAAACCCCATGATTTAGGCTTCTTTTGCATCGTTTCCAAAACAAAGACCCAGACTGATAGACCTGTGAGGTCTCTTCTATCTCAAACAGCCTATGGTGATGATGGAGAGATGATGTTGTTGCCACCTGCTTAGTTGTAGAACCCTTTCTACCAAATTTTTTTTAAATTATTTTTATTGGAGTATAGTTGCTTTACAATCTGCTATTTCCTTTTTGAAGAACTCTATTTTGAACTAATTTTAAACTTATAGAAAAGGTACAAAGATAGTAGATTTCTGTACGTCCCTTACCAAGCTTCTCTAATGTTAATATCTTACATAACCACATTACTGGTATTTAAACCAGGAAACTTAAACATTGATGTAGTATGGGGCTTCCCTGGTGGCGCAGTGGTTAAGAATCTGCCTGCCAATGCAAGGGACATGGGTTCGAGCCCTGGTCCAGGAGGATCCCACATGCCGTGGAGCAACTAGGCCTGTGCACCACAACTACTGAGCCCACGTGCCACAACTACTGAAGCCTGCGCGCCTAGAGCCCGTGCTCCACAACAAGAGAAGCCGCGACAATGAGAAGCCCTTGCACCGAAACAAAGAGTAGCCCTTGCTCGCCACAATTAGAGAAAGCCCGCGCACAGCAATGAAGACCCAACACAGCCAAAAATAAAATTAATTTTTTAAAAAATTGATGCAGTATGATTAAGTGAAGACCTTATTTGAATTTCACTAAGTTTTCCACTAATGTCCTTTTTTCTCTTCTGCAGCCAAATGAGATTGCATTTAGTTTTTTTCTCCCTCATCTCTTTCATGACCTTGACACTTTTGA
The DNA here is from genome assembly GCF_949987515.2 of Delphinus delphis. NCBI lineage: Eukaryota > Metazoa > Chordata > Mammalia > Artiodactyla > Delphinidae > Delphinus > Delphinus delphis. Next base: position 7,359,818 of record NC_082701.1, read on the forward strand.
AAAATATTGACCAATTGTCTTGGAGACTGTCCCTCAAAACTGTCCTGGGTTTGTCTGGTGCTTTCTCTTGATTGGACAGAGGTTATGCATTTTTAGCAAGAATACCACAGAAATGGTGTGATATGTCCTTCTCAGTACATCGTATCATGAGATTCATGACGCTGAGGCCTTCTTATGTTGTTGTTGACCTTGATTGCGTGGTTAATGTGGTTTCTGTACTGTAAAGTTACCATCTTTCCCTGTGTAACTAATAAGTATTTGGGGGAGAAACCTTGCGACTATGCAAATCCCATTTCTCCTCAAATTTCAGCCACTAATTTTAGGGTCTGTCAGTGGGTCTCATTTGCAACTATTAATATCAGTGTGGACTCAAGGATATTTATTTTAGTCAGTGGGTTATGTGGTGTTTTACTTATTTTGTCACTCAAGTTGTTTCAGCTTTGGTCATTAGGAGCTCCTTCAAGTTGGCTCCTGTCTTTCAGCAACTTCTTATCTTTTTTTTTTTTTTATACTTTCTATCTTCACAAGATGTTCCTTACTTTCTATCACCACAAACTGTTCCAGGTTCGTCTTTTATGTCATTTCATTGTTTTTAGGTTGGTTCGAGTGAGTAAAAACTACCGATCAGTCATAAGAGCATGCCTGGAGGAAATGCACCAGCTTGCAAGTAAGGACTTTGTTTGTATGTGATAATAGTTGAAGGATTTATCTGGCTATAAATACGACAAGTTAAAATCTGATTGACATTCCAGTTCAAAACTCCTACTTTCCCATCTTACATAATCCTTAATTTTTTGGCAATTGTCTTGAGTATGTTTTTCAAATTAGAACATACTATGTTGACACATATGAGGCTGAAGGGCCAAATTCAAGATCTTCGATAATCACATTCCCAGTTCTTTGACCTTGGTGATTTAAAGTCATAATAACCACGAGAGCCATGTGACTCCTATATGCTGGGTAGAGTCTTATATAACATGGTGGTGTCTACATTTGCTGTATTGTAGTTGAAAGAGCCATTTGTAATTTGAAGGCCTTGGTTTAAGATCATTCATCTACAACAGAGCTGTGAAGGCTTTTTCAAAAAATCTATAGTGAAAATGGATGGTCTTAGAAGGCACAAGCCACAGTACTTATATGTGAAGCTATAACAGTAAGACTAAAGTTTTAGTGCTCACTTAAAATGTCTTGTGTTTTGTTAGTTGCTGGTAAAGATCCAGCCAGTGACCGCCAGTTTAGCATCCAGGTAAGGGGTTTTTGTTGTACTGGTACCTCCTTTATGTCCAGCTACATCCTCAGCACCCACCTGCAGTGGCATTGCAATCACTGGTTTTGCAGAAGTCTCTCTTTCCAGGTAGATAGGCAACTCCTTGGGGTGGTAAGAATCATCTTGAACTTGCCAGTGCCCCCTTCAAGGCCTCGCACATTGGAACACAAGGATGTGCTTGGTAAATACTTGTATTAATTTTCAACTCTTACGGGAAATATAAATCCTAACCACATTGTGTCACCTGAGATAGTGAGCTAAGCTTTTGGAATCCCTGGTTAGTCTCATAAACTGAACTCAGCTAATGAACCCAACGTTTTTAAGCTGCCGGTTGTTTAACTTTAGTTGGAAGATGACTTAAAGAATTCTCTTTCTTTGGTTAGAATTTTGATATTGTTCAAACTCAGTAGTGAATAGGGACTGGTGCGTTATCTCTGTCATCAAAACATTTATTTTTCCTTATGGTTAAGGTATTCTGTGATTTTGCACAGAAGAATGATGGGGGAGGGAATACTGCATATTCCTAAGGGCAGGGTCCAGACCTGATTTATTTTGGTGTCTTATATTGGGTTTGTGTTTTTTTTTTTGGCCACGGCACATGGGATCTTGGTTCCCAGACCTGCGCCCCCTGCGTTGGAAGTGCGCAGTCTTAACCACTGGACCTCCAGGGAAGTCCCGGGTTTGCTTTTTAGTAGACTGTTTCCTAAATTTCAGTCCCTTGAATACCAACTTGACAATTTTTGCTGTATCTATATATTGTAATATTATTTAGTGAATATTTTTCTAAAAATCATCTCTCCCATTACACTCAAAGCCTCTTCCTAAACCATAATATTCATCAAGATCATGGGTGTAATGAGCTAGTTATATTTTTCTAATGCACGTTAAACTAAAACCACAACCATTAAAATAGAAAATATTAGTCTGTGTCCCACCCCCTAAAACTCTCTCACTGGCTGCCTTGTGGGAAGCCCTGCCATAGAAATAGTCAGTAGATGTTGAGTTAATAAATGACCATGAGGTGTTTCAAGCTATCCTTTGTTTCTTTGCTTTAAGAAAAAAACCTCAGGAATGTTTTCAGTCAAAACTTTGTCTCCATTTCTTCCTTAGGTCTCCAGTCTGTCAGCAATGGAGCTCATTTGGAACCTTTGTGAGATTCTTTTTATTGAAGTAGCCCCAGGTGAGCACAGAATCATCCTGTCACAGCATCAAAGGTGTCCCCCTGCCCTTTTCTATGTTGTGATGAGTGTTTTGTTGCCTAGAATGCTCTTTTCATTGCTTTTCATCAACGTAACCATCAGAAAGTATTACATGATACCCAAAGAAGCCTGCTGTTTCGTCAGATACTGCAAAAAGAATCAGACAGTCTTCTGAAAATCTAAACTCTTAGGCAGGTGACCCCTGAAAAATACCAAGAAAACAATATTAAACTAGCGTGCGAAATGGGTGGTCGATATTTATATCATGGACTGGTCAAGCTTAAGAAAGTTTTAGGAGAAGCTAGGGGAGGGGCGTGGCACAGGTTCTTCCTTAGCCTCTGAAGGAACCAACCCTTCCAACACATTAGTCTCAGACTTTTAGCCTCCTGAAATGTGAGACAATACATTTCTGTTGTTTAAAATTTTAAAAAGGAAAAAGGTTTTACGGGTATGAAGAGGAATTAGGTGGTAGGCGGCAAAGTCACTTTGACAATTCTTTCACTAGTGATTGGGGCAGGGGCAACCCTACAAGTTAATGGTCCACTCCGAATTATTCTGTTGATCTTGAATTAAATTGTGGTCAGTACGGTATCCTGGCTTGAGTGGGCTCTCTGTGGAGGTGCTACAGGCTTTTTTGCGTTCTTTTATGGTTTATGTTTACTGTTATTTATAAACGTGTATTGATAGTCTCTTTGCAGTCATAGCTTTTTATTCATACTCCTGCTAAAGCACGGAGCAACTTGAAATTAAAATTAGTTGTTTATGTGCCCGCCTCCTCCAGTAGATTTTGAGGGCTGTCGCTATGTTTTTATCATTGTTGCATACCTGGCACCAGTCCCTATATGGCCATGACTTACATAGCCAGTGAGTATTGCGTAGTTCTGAAGAATCTGAGGGGTGGTGGGGTGGTGAGGTCTGGGTCTCATGTCCAACCCTTCCCACGAGTCAGTGAAAGGTGGAGCTGCCTGGCCAGAGGAAGCATTCCATAAAAGTCCATTTGCTAGCTCAGCCCTTTATTCAGGACCACATGTGTGCTCACTTAAGAGGGATAAAACACTTCCTACATAGTCAGCTCGTGTGTCCTACGTTGTCTGTACTTTGGGAAAGTGGAATTTATTGCTTTTGTGTGTGACGAGAGTTTTTCCTTCCAGCCGGCCCTCTTCTCCTTCACCTCCTTGACTGGGTCCAACTGCATGTGTGTGAGGTGGACAGTTTGTCGGCAGATGTTCTGGGCAGTGAGAATCCAAGCAAACACGAGAGATTCTGGAACTTGGTAAGATCCTCATGCAGGCTGGGCCTCCCTGCCTTCCACCTTATATTCTGTTTTCCCTGTGCTCACAGGCAGGCCTGAGGGTTTGCCTGCTGACCCTGTGTGCACTTGGTTCTTTGAGTCTGCAATTACGGAGACGTGCTTAGGTCTTTTTTCTTCCCTGCTCCGTGGGAGAGGTTTTGTTTTTTTTCCTTTTTAATGAATTTATTTATTTAATTAATTTATTTTTGGCTGTGTTGGGTCTTTGTTGCTGTGCCCGGGCTTTCTCTAGTTGCGGTGAGCAGGGGCTACTCTTCGTTGCGGTGCGTGGGCTTCTCATTGCGGTGGCTTCTCTTGTTGCGGAGCATGGGCTCTAGATGCGTGGGCTTCGTTGCTCCGCGGCATGTGGGATCTTCCCGGGCCAGGGCTCGAACCCATGTCCCCTGCATTGGCAGGCGGATTCTTAACCACTGCAGCACCAGGGAAGCCCTGTGGGAGAGTTTTGAACTAAGTTATCATGTAAGAAAAATAATGCTTTGTAGACTTTGCAGTGAGAAGGGAATTTTGATTCCTTTGTGGATCTAAGGCTTAGAAAGCATGAAGATAATACAAAACCAATGGATAGCTGCTGGGGTAGGGGTTTGATATAAATGAGCATGAGAGTTGTTTTGAGGTGATAGAAATGTTCTAATAACTGGATTATGGTGATGGTGCACAACTTTGGGAACTCACTAAAATTCATCGAATTATACACTTAAACAGGTGAATATTTATAATGTATAAATTGTAACTCAGTAAAGCTATTAAAAACAAAGACCTTGGGACTTCCCTGGTGGCGCAGTGGCTAAGACTCGGTGCTACCAACGCAAGGGGCCTGGGTTTGATCCCTGGTCAGGGAACTAGGTCCCACACGTGTGCCGCAACTAAAGATTCTGAATGCCACAACTAAAGAGCCTGTATTGCCATAACGAAGATCCTGCGTGCTGCAACTCAGACCTGGCACAGCCTAAATAAATAAATAAATATTTAAAAAACAAAAACAAAACAAAGACATTGATGATCCCAGAGTCACTTTGGATTATCACTTTGAAAGTCAGCCTGTGTGTATGTATTCTCTTTCTGTGAGAGCAGTACTTTCCCAGTCACCTCTACCGACCTGTGATGCAATTGGGAGGGAGCAGGGAGGAGGTTGCTGGTTGACTTGAATAATGGAGACTTACAAAATCTGAAATTCAAGTAAGGAGTTGTCACCTTCGAGGCTGTTCCTGGGCCTTTTGGTGCCAGGAGATCTGTGCAGGTAATGGGGAGAGACTTTGCTCAGAAATCATTGGGCCTAGATTTTGAGTCTCTGATTCATTCACTGAGTATTTATTGAGTGCTACTGTTTGCAGGCACTGCAGAAACAACCATGAGCAAAGAGGGCAATGATTCCTGCCCTTACGGAGCTTACATCCTGGGTGAGGAGACAGGAGATAAATACAGAAACAAGTCGAACATGTAGCATGTGTAAAAGTGAAGTGCTGTGGAGAGAAATAAAGCAAGGGAGGGGAATCGGGAGTGCTAGAGTAGGGGTGTCAAGGAAGGCCTCCCTTGTGGGGTGACATGTGAGCAGAGACCTGAAGAAGGCGAGGAGGGGTAAGGGCTTTAGCTTTTAGAGAGGCAGCGTAGCTGAGTGGTAAGAACATGGCCTGTGGTGCCAAACTGCCCGGGTTAGCATCCCAGCTCTGCCTCTTACCAGCTGTGAGCTCTTGAATGAGCTACTTAACAGCCTTTAGTTCCCTCCTCTGTACCATGGAGATAATAACAACACCTGCCCCACATGGCTGCTATGATTAAATTCGTTGAAGGGCATAAATGTATGAGCTAGTTGATGGGCAAGGTTAGAGCTCCCATTTTACTCCTGAGTCAGATGGGGTGACGGGGACCTTGGAGAGTCAGGCAAAGGAGCACTGTGATCTAACTTACGTTTTCAAAGGGTCCTCTGGCCACACTGCTGAGAGCAGAGCAAAGGCAGAGCAGAGAGACCAGTTTGGAGGCTGAGGTCCTAAACCAGGCAGAGGTGGCAACTTGGACAAGGGTAGGAGCTGAGCGCAGGAGATGGTGAGAAGTGACTTGATTCTGGGTACAATTTAAAGATACAGTGGTAGGATTTGCTAATGGATTGGATGTGTAAGAAATAGAAGAATGTGGGTTGGTGAGTTGGAGGTGCCCGGGTGTTTACTGTCAGGCATGTTAAACAAGATGCCTAGGAGAGCCACGTGGAGACATTGACTGGCAGTAGGATATACACGTCTGGAATTCAGAGAAGGAAGTCCAGGCTAGAGAGAGGAATTGGGGACTTGTCAGGTTATATATCCTTGGCTTTTCTGAGCGTGGCTTAATGGAAGAACTTTTACTGTGTATGTTTTACGTATATACTTGCATGTATATAATGTTGATTCTCATTATTCATGATAGTTATGGTCTATAAAGTTGCCTGGAACCCTGAGCTCTCGATTACTGAGCCATCGCTCTTTGTAGGGGAATTACAGGGTTCTTTCGAGCCTCTGGTCACAACATTTTTGTCCGCTGATCAATTTATAATCTTGTGTATGTTTGTGTTTCAAGACACCTTATTTAATATGTATTATTGATTTATTAAAATTGAACTCATGGCCAGCAGCACTATAATCCTTGCCTGAATGAACACGTATATCTAACACGTATGTTCTCTTTCCTTATCTGACACATACATTCTCTGTATGGCATGTCATAGCCTCCTTTGCAGTTAGGAATCGGGCAGCACTTCAGCACAACGCTTGGGGGCCCAACAGAAAGCACAAAAATGCAAAAAATGTGGCACTAATCGCCAGAAAGACACTAATTTAGTGTAAGAGCTGGTACCAGAATGTAGAGTGCCGCCTCGTTCAGCCTCAGCTGGGAATGTGCACATCAGGTGACTCAAATTTTTTGCCCCTCTGCACATGTCCACAGATGATGGTGAAAGCACCTCGGATATTGACTTTGGGGTTACAAATAAGTTTTAGCAGGTAGGCATATTCACAAATATGGAATCTGAATAGAAAGGATCGACTGTATTTATACTGAGCGTTTGTATATATACGTATATGTATTTGAACTGAAACACGTTTATGAGCCAATACTTTATTTGATGCACTCTGGTATTTTTTATTTTCTATTTTATTTATTTTTTAAAAGTTGGTCATAACCTACAATGGGTTACAACGTGCAGTTTGAAAAGCATGGTATAGGTTAAAACTGGGAGCTTGGATGAACTGGATTACCTCTGGAGGGAGGGGACCATCACGTTTCTCCAAGGCTAGGAAGCCAGTGTGGGCTAAGGGGAGTGGCTTCCGAGCCTCCGTGAATGCTTGTGTTCTTGGGTACCCTCCCAGGTGACCGTCTTGGTGCTGCAGGGCCGGCTGGATGAGGCCCGACAGATGCTCTCCAAGGAAGCCAACACCAGCCCCACCTCTGCAGGCATGTGCCGAATCCTTGGGGACCTGATGCGGACCATGCCTGTTCTCAGCGTATGTGCGAGTAGCCCTGCTCTTCTGGGTCGTGGAGGTGGGTTCATTCAATGAGTGTAAGGGGTTTGTGCGGTGATGGCATCTCTCTGCGTCTCTTCCGGTAGCCTGGTAACACTCAGACACTAACGGAGCTGGAGCTGAAGTGGCAGCACTGGCACGAGGGATGTGAGCGGCACCTCCAGGACGGCACGTTCGCCTCCAGTCCTCACCTCGAGTCTCTCTGCAAGGTCTGTGGGAAGCAAGTCCAGGCCAGGGTCCAAGTTGGCTTCCCCCGGGGGCTGTGGCATCCAGTGCAGCAACGACATGTCCTCCTGAGACAGGGCTGTTCATTGGCTCTGAGGGAAGGAGAGAGCTTTCCAACCAGATGCTCCAGTCGAGGTCAGGAGCATTATCGGGAAGTCACCCCCAAACCTAAGGGAAAGCATCTCTCTTCTCAGATCATGCTGGGAGATGAAGCTGCGCTGTTGGAGCAGAAGGAGCTTCTGAGTAACTGGTATCATTTCCTAGTGACCCGGCTCCTGTACTCTCACCCCACAGTAAAACCCATGGACCTGCACTTCTATGCCCAGGTGAGTCTGAGCTCCGTGGGGTGGGGGTGGGGAGTAGGGCTCCTGGGGGCTCTGCTCCCTGCTGGGTCGTTTTCACCGTGTGGCCTCATTGAGTTGAACCTCCCTGGAGAACAGGCAGGACCTTTCCTCTGGCCCCTTCTTGAAGGACCCCATCACCCTGCTCCAGTGTTCCCTATGCAGCAGCGCTGCCTGCCCCCCTGGGTCTCTGCTTCCATGTGGCGACTGACTGGGTCACCACCTTTCCACAGTCCAGCCTTGACCTGTTTCTGGGAGGTGAGAGCAGCCCAGAACCCCTGGACAACATTTTGATGGCAGCCTTCGAGTTTGACATCCACCAAGTGATCAAGGAGTGCAGGTAGGCCCTGCTGCACCATCACCATTCTGTTCATTGGCTCTGAACAGTTCAGTGAAGTGCATTCGCAGTGTTGTGCAGCCAGCACTGCCGTCCTTTTCTAGGATGTCCTGTTCCTTCTTGTTGGTGTCTTAACCTTCTTGCCACATTAGGTAGACAGTGGCTTCTCTCTGGACAAGCTTGGGGGCCTTCCTGAGGCTGGAGGGCTAACGTGTCTATAACAGTTTGCATTTCAGGGATGTTTACTTAAAATAAGGTTGCAGGAAATTACTTTGATATTTAAAATCCGGAAACAGCCAGCAGACTTATTTCTTGGAACCTGATGGACATGCAGCCACCTTAAGGGACTTCTCAACAGTCTCACTCTGGTGAGCCAAGGGCCACCACACCGTTGGGCTCCCGGCTGGGTCTGTTCAGAGCAGGGATTCTGTATCAGCCCTCTCCCCAGACCTTTCCCCGAACCTTCAGCAAGGCAGGAAAGGGAATGTGAAACTGAATCCAAGGTAAAGCTTTCCAGAAATTCCCATGTGTAGTAAGTCAGAAAGAATGTACCCTCTCTTCTTGTCCAGCCCAGAAAAGTAGGTGTTGCACCAAAGACTTGGAGAAGGGAGAAGGTTGGGAACTGGAGCAGATGGCCTTGCTCGCGTATCGGATTCACCGACTTCGACTGGATCTTTGTTAGTAGATCTGGGCGGTGGGAAGGTCTTACCCCCTACCTTACTCTTGCTGTTTGGCCGAAAGCAAGCCAGGGCTTCAGGAAAATGACGTTAGATTTGGAGAAAGGAAAAGGGGCTTTGTGTCAGTATTTTTTGCACAAACCTGTGAAATAGGGACTTTAGTGGAGCTGGAAGATGACTTACAGAACTCAGCTGATGGTGGCTGGCGGCCAGCGTGGCATCTGCATGGAGGGTTAGTGAGAGTAACTCGCAGAGGCGCTCGCGCATCGTTATTTGGCTTTGTCAGGGACTCTGCCTATAATTTGAAGTAATAGGCATTCCTGAATATGTTGTCTAAACAGCAGTGGGTTATTTCTTCCAGGGCTTCCTTCATAAGCCACATCTGGATTTTTAAGATCAAAACAGATTTGAACAGAGCAAGGAGGAGGGACAATAAAAAGGGAAAATACCTTGTTCTTTTCAGTGGCAGTAGAAGGAAAAGATAAGGACATGCCAATGAAGAGGAGTGGCTTTTATGAACGCCACAGAAAACGGCATCACTCTTATGCCAGTTGAGGAAGGGTAAGGCTTGCAGCCCCTCAGTCTGGGTGTCTCTTGCTCCGGCAAGCAGGAAAGGATCTGAGGTATTTCTGTTAGCTGTGAATCTAGGAGTTTGGGTTTTTCTGATCGGGAAGCTACTTCCTACCCTATTCTGAAAGAGGCACTGAAAAGCAAATCCCGGGACCTCATCCACGAATTGGAAGAAGGGCTGAAGTACCTTCAGAGAGAGTAGCACAGTTTTAGACATAATGCGCTCTTGGATGGGGAAGGATTGGATCTGGGGTCTCGTGAACACCTGCTTTCTCACGTGTTGTACCAGTCAGGCCCAAGCTCGATTCCCAGGGAAGACGGGTGTGTCTGTCTGGGGTTGGGCCAGTGGGCTGGTGGTATAGGAAAGCCTTGCTGCTTTGGGTGTGATGTCAGCTGGGTTCCTGACTACCCTGTGAAAGGGGAATGAGGGGAATCCTTTCTCAAGGCGCTAGAAGGGAGCTTTCTGTAGGGGCACCTGATTACCCCCATGTCAACTATGCCAGGCCCTAAGGGGCAGAGAGGGATCCTGAAGCAGAGCATAGAGGCCCTTGGAGGCCACAGTTCATCAGCCCCTGCTGAAGGGCCACGTGTTTGCCTGTTATCCCCACAGCTGAAAGGAGAAGTTGGGAATCCTCCAAGGGTTCGTTTCTTCCCCTCTGGTTTGCAGCTGCTAGTTCTTGCTGTCCAGCAAAAGGAAAACAGGAACTGGTACACACTCCACAGGGAGCTAGGCAAGATGGCATCTTCCTGGTGGTCTTAAAGTCCTCCAGAAGTATGGAACTAAAAGGAAATAGGTCTTCCTTCAAAAACTAAGAAGAGATCCAGTTTAATGTTTGCCTAATCTAGAATCTTCTTGTCAGACCTTTGGCCCAGCCCATTACCTTGGCTTCAGGGTAGAGCGGTGTGTACAGACCCTTACGCTCTATTCATAGAAGAAGGTCCACAGCCACCAGATTTTGGCTGGTCAGAGGCAGTGGTTGCTGCAGAGCCACCAGAAAAGCAGGACATGGGGTTGGCATGAGGGGGTGACAGCAGCCCCAGTGCAGGGCAAACAGTCCATTGGAGGGTTACAGTTGTTAACCCAGGGTAGGGCCTTCACTATAGGCCTTCGCGGGTCTTCCCGGCTCCAGAGTTCTCCCTTTTCCAGCAGAGGCCACCCCAGAGCAGCTAATTTAAGTCTTCCCTGAACATCTTTGACCAGTGAGCTTGTTCACTTGTTCCATTTAGAGCCTGCATTCAGAATTCTCCATTTTATATGTGTGTGAACATCCAAAACCTGTGTTGTTCAGACTTGCACAAGACCCTGGTGTACGTTTTCATTTAGCACTTCTTCCAGTCTCAGTCACTCAAGCCTTTTCGTTAGTTCTTGGCCTCAGTGGTCGTTTACCAAAGTCCATACGGTTTACTGAGTTCTTAAGCACTAACCAGTCTATTGGTAAGTCCTATTAGCTCAACTTGAAAACATATCTTGGGGCTCCCCTGGTGGCACGGTGGTTAAGAATCCGCCTGCCAATGCAGGGGACATGGGTTCAAGCCCTGGTCCGGGAAGTTGCCGTGGAGCAACTAAGCCCATGCGCCTCTGCCTGCACTCTAGAGCCCGCAAGCCACAACTACCAAGCCCACGTGCCACGACTACTGAAGCCCGCGCACCTAGAGTCTGTGCTCTGCAACAAGAGAAGCCACCGCAATGAGAAGCTGGCACCACAACGAGGAGTAGCCCCCGCTCGCCACAACTAGAGAAAGCCCAACGAACACCCAACGCAGCCAAAAATAAATAAATAAGTAAATACATTTATTTTTTAGAAAAACAGCCATATATCTCACAACCAGCTACTTCTTGCTCCCTCCCCAGCCACTGGCATGGCCCAGCACCATCACTGTTACCCTGAACTGTTTTTTTTTAAATAAATTTATTTATGTATTTATTTTTGGCTGCATTGGGTCTTCGTTGCTGTGTGCGGGCTTCATCTAGATGTGGCGAGCGGGGGCTACTCTTGGTTGTGGTGCAGTGGCTTCTCGTTGTGGAGCACAGGCTTCAGTAGTTGTGGCACGCGGGCTCAGTAGTTGTGGCTCGCGGGCTCAGTAGTTGTGGATCGTGGGCTCTAGAGCGCAGGCTCACTCGTTGCGGCACACGGGCCTAGTTGTTACGCGGCATGTGGGATCTTCCCAGGCCAGGGATTGAACCCGTGTAGCCTGCATTGGCAGATGGATTCCTAACCACTGTGCCACTGGGGAAGCCCTTCCCTGAACTGTTAACAGGTGGCCCCTTGCTGGCTTCCCACTATCACCTGTCTCTGTATTGTCCATCATCACAGAAGAGCCTAAGTAATCTTTTAAAACTTAAACCATGGGCTTCCCTGGTGGCGCAGCGGTTGAGAGTCCACCTGCCGATGCAGGGGACGCGGGTTCGTTCCCCGGTCCGGGAAGATCCCACATGCCGCGGAGCGGCTGGGCCCGTGAGCCATGGCCGCTGAGCCTGCGCGTCTGGAGCCTGTGCTCCACAACGGGAGAGGCCACAACAGTGAGAGGCCCGCGTACTGCAAAAAAAAAAAAAAAAAACTTAAACCACGTCATTCTCCTGTTTACTGTCCCAGTGGTTTCTCATCACAAGGCCCTAAGTGAGCTGGCCTCCACCTGCCTTGAAGTTTGAGTCACACGGGCTTCATTCTGAAGTGGGAACGAGACAAGCTTACTTTCCACCGCTGAGCCTTCACACTGGCTGTTTCCTCTATTTCAGGAATGCTCCTTTCCCTTGTCTTCCTCTGGCAGGTTCCTTCTCATCCTTCAGCCCTCTGCTCAGACAACCCTCATGACTAATTTTTCTACATAGAACTTATTCTAGGAGGGGTGGGGGATGTGCGTGATTTTATATGTGAGGAGGCAGCTTGTTTTTACATCTTCTCAGTTTACACTTTCTCACCTTATATGATATTTTATTCTTAGGACTGGTCATTTCTGATTTCATCTATTATATTTGAATTTTTCATAACTCTGAAGATAGCTCCAGAATCTCAAAGCACTGTACTGACCATTATAATTCCTTCACTTTGACAATGAAGCAGAAGTTAAAAGAAGTGAAGTGGTCAGTCATTGAGTAGCAGGACTGGATTTGAACCAGTTTGCAGTGCTTTCCTGTGGACACAGCTGTGTAGCTGTTGGTAAGCAGTTTAAGTAGAGGACAAGTTAGTGTCAGCTTCAAGCTCAGGCTTACTGTTGTTTTATTTATATAGATACTGTTCAAAAATAATCTTTTTAAAGTAGTTTATGTCTGTTTTGCCACTTTTTTCTTGAAACAGTCCAGGTAGGCAAGAGGTACAATTACTCCATTTTATAGATGAAAGGGCTACAGAGAGGCAAGTGACCGACTGAGGGGCAGCCGTGAGGTCCAGTTGCCACACTTCGTTAAATTGCTCTCTAGTTAATGAAATAACAGTATTTTAAACTTTTAAATTATCGGGACTTCCCTGGTGGCGCAGTGGTTAAGACTCCACGCTGCCAGTGCTGGGGGCCCAGCTTCGATTCCTGGTCAGGGAACTAGATCCTACATGCATGCCGCAACTGAGACCTGGCGCAACCAAGTAAAAAAAAACTTGATACGTAAAGGACCTATGATGAAATTAGAACAGTTAAGGGAACAAACGTCCAGCGAGTCAGGGTTTGTTTAGGGGCCTGTCATAAAGAGATACCGGATTTATTGGGACTCTTGTCTAAAAAGGACAAAATCAAGAAGGAACGCAGCAGAATTACAAAATTACGAAAGTCATCGTTAAAGGCAATCCTGGACCAAGGAAGCACCCTGTAAGAATTTGAGCAAAGGGGGTTCCCTGTTGGCCTAGTGGTCAGGGTTCTGGGGCTTTCACTGGGTTCACTCCCTGGTCGGGGAACTGAGATCCCTCGAGCGGAGAGGCACAGCCAGCAGCAACAACAAAACGCACTGGAGCGTGATGCTTTGTATAGCATGTATGCACTTACAGAGCTTAGTGTTCGAAGGTGGTAGTAGAAATACAAGCGTTTTTGAGAATTGGCTTAGTTTTTTGAATGTCAGATACATATGCATAGCTGTTAGTAAAGCTGGAATGTATCTAACATACGAAATTTAGGGAGGCCAAATGACATTCCATAATGATGGAATTCTGGAGCAGATGAAGTATCGTAGTATCCGTATCCCTGAGATCAAGGCAAAAGTTTTAAACATTTATCCAGTAATTCAGTGTAAACCAATCCCCATTCTTTTGATATCCTGAAAGCAGAACTGTTTACCTTAGTGAATGATTACGCCTGGGACAGTGTATTGCCTTGGTCTGCTCCCTCCACTTTCCTTGGGGTTGATCTTGCCTTACAGAAAGGAACCATTAAAGCTGCTTTTCCCTCCCAAGATTTGAAAAATAGTCAGGCATTACATACAGATACAGGAAGGCCTACACCGAGTAACAAATGAAAAATACAACTCAAAATGACGTACGCACACTGACAGCAAGTGCATAGTCTACTCTATACAGAATGATGCTAGAGAGTTTACAAAAGTTGGTGATGTAAAAAATTTAATCAGGGCTTCCCTGGTGGCGCAGTGGGTGAGAGTCCGCCTGCCGATGCAGGGGACGCGGGTTCGTGCCCCGGTCCGGGAGGATCCCACATGCCGCGGAGCGGCTGGGCCCGTGAGCCGTGGCCGCTGAGCCTGCGCGTCCGGAGCCTGTGCTCCGCAACGGGAGAGGCCACAACAGTGAGAGGCCCGCGTACCGCAAAAAACAAACAAAAAAAAAAATTATAAAAAAAAAATTTAATCAGACCTTCAGAGGGCCTTAGGAAATGTCATTTCTAACAAGGGCTACAGATGATTCTAGGTTTCGATTAAAATGTGGTTTGGGGAAGGACTTCTGACTTTCCATTATGTGTCAGATTATATATCCAATAAAATCAAATTACAAATCATGTAACCGAACAAAAAATAATTTCTTTATACAAAGTAGTAATAGATAACAAAGTTAATAGATAACACAAGATGGTTTTTTAAGTGACATCCTAATATATATAGTTGTGTTCATAAAGTGCACTAATCAAAACTATGAAACAGAAAAATTAACAGCAAATTCCAGTACAAAAGAAAATGTTCTTTTGAATTCCATGTTTCATTAAGAATCAAAACCCACCAATCTTTCAGTCCTTTTCTATTTTTTTATTCTTTCCCCCACCACCGGCCGCGTGGCATGGCATGCGGATCATAGTTCCCCGACCAGGGATTGAACCCGTGCCCCCTGCTTTGGAAGTGCGGAGTCTTAACCACTGGACCGCCAGGGAAGTCCCTTTCAGTCCTTTTCTTATATGTTATTCTGTGTCCGCAATTCCTATATCTAATTGGGTTCCTGGATGTTTTTTCATTTTCTGTGTGATGTTCTCCATTGAAATGTATCATCGGCTGCTGCTGTGGGGGTTGAATGTCCTTCTCAGTGTCTGTTACTAGTCCCCACCTAGTGGGCAGAAACTTCTCAGTCTGTGCTTCCAGACAGATTCCAGCTTGCCTCTGTCCCTGCCATCCTTTTTAAGCAAAAGACATGTGGGGTTCCTGCTTATGCTCCACTCGTGTGGGCCATGCCCTCTCATCCTGACTTTGAATCTGGCCTTGTGTCTGAACCTGTAGCATCGCCCTGAGCAACTGGTGGTTTGTGGCCCATCTGACAGACCTGCTGGATCACTGCAAACTCCTCCAGTCGCACAACCTCTAGTAAGTACGCCATGGCCATGCCAACCCTCTTCTTGCGGCCATCCAGGCTCTTGAGGGTGGGTTGAACCGAGTGCCTAGAAGGGAGGCTGGGCTGCCGAAGGGGGCCCTGAATAGAGCAGGCCCAGAGTCCTGGTCCCATGTTATGCTTTATTCCAGCTTTGGATCCAACATGAGAGAGTTCCTCTTGCTGGAATACGCCTCAGGACTCTTTGCTCATCACAGGTAGGACGGCCCCAAGGGGGTGGGGTGGCAGCGGGGTGCTCTTCAGCAGGCGGCTGCTGCCAGTGGAGCTTGGACTGTGTTCTCTCCCGTCTGGTTCCCTGAAGGCTACAAGGTCCGGGGGAGGAGCCGCCTTGGGTGCTAACTCCCAAGCCCCAGGCCCTCACGTCTGTCCTCCTCGGACCTGTGCAGCCTGTGGCAGCTGGGGGTGGATTACTTTGACTACTGCCCTGAGCTGGGCCGAGTTTCCTTGGAGCTGCATATTGAGCGGATCCCTCTGAGCACAGAGCAGAAAGCCCTCAAGGTGCTGCGGGTTTGCGAGCAGCGGCAGATGACTGAGCAAGGTGAGTTGGCTGTCCTCCCAGCGTACCCTCTATGCTCATGCCGTGTGAGCCAGCCTGGAGAGCGTCTGGGCACTGGGTGCCAGGAGGTAAACCAAAACACAGGAAAGTCATTGCGGAGGGACAAAGAGCTAGGGATCCGTTGGCACCTAGAAGCAGTCGAGCCCATTGCCTGGTTATAAAGGTCCTGATCCACTCTTTCATGCATTCGCCAGAGGTCAGGCTGGGGCAGGTGCGAGGTGACTTGTCCCAGGTGGGTTGCTGTTGCTGGCTAAGGCTGGCTGGGTGGGGAAGCAGGACCGGAGGTGGCTCAGGGAGAGCACAGGGAGGGAACGATGCTGATGGTGGCCCCTTCTCCTCCCCCTCAGCGTCAAATGATAAAAACCTAAGTTGTTCTTCCCAGAGGCATTGCATGTTTATGACCGTCTCTGAAAGCATATAGCATTCAAGACCCAAAGGATGGTAGCATTTTCAGCATGTGGACAGATAATGGAGGCGCTGACCTGTGGGGAGCAATACAAAGATTTTTACCACCCCTGAAATGAAACCCACTCACAAAGCCAGTCCTGCCAGGAGACAATTTATAAACCTCGAAGTTCCTAGTTCTGCAGGCCAGACTGTATTTGCAGCCCACAGAGAAGCCGTGTAAAGCTCAGAGGAGCTGGGAAGCTGCTCCTATCCCAGCAGGTTCAGGAATGGAGTGATTTGTAGGGTGAAAGTTTCATCTTTACTGTTTTCCCTGCAAAGTTCGCAGCATTTGTAAGATCTTGGCCATGAAAGCTGTCCGCAACAATCGCCTGGGCTCCGCCCTCTCTTGGAGCATTCGAGCCAAAGATGCCGCCTTCGCCACGCTCGTCTCAGACAGGTGGGCTCAGTCTGTGTGTGCTTCCTGGGTACTGCCTGGGCAGTTGGGAGGCTGAGGAGGTGGGCCTGGGACTGCTGCTCTGACCTCTGGGCCGGGCCTTGTAGGTTCCTCAGGGATTACTGTGAGCGAGGCTGCTTTTCTGATTTGGATCTCATTGACAACCTGGGGCCAGCCATGATGCTCAGTGATCGACTGACGTTCCTGGGTGAGTCTCTCTGGGCTCTGTCCCCTGGACCTTCAGCACAGGTGGACAGTTATGGAGATTGGAGGGACTGTTCTAGGCTTCTCCAGTCTAAAACACATAGAACCCTGTGTGCCAGTCTCTGCAAAGGATATTTCTTGGTAACGTTTTATTTTCTGGTAATTTCAAGCTTAGAAGTTGTGAAAGTAGTGTAAAGAATAAGGAACTCCCATACGCACTTTATCCAGATTCACCAGTTATGTATACTTTGCCTCATTTGTTTTATTCTCTCAATCAGGTTGTTGGGGAACAGTGGGAAAATAAGTTGGGAGATTTATATGGAGACTTTCTCCATAAATACCTGAGCACGTATTTGTTAAGAATAAGAACATTCTCTTATATAACCAGTTATGAAAATCAGGAGGCTCAACGTTGATAGAATACTCTCATCTAATCCGTATCTGATTCCATCAGTTGTCCCAGTAACGTCCTTCACTTTGTCTCGGTTCATGCATTTAGTTTTCATGGCTCGTTAGTGCCTCTGCCTTTCTTGGTGCTTCCTTAATCTTGACATTTTTGAAGAGTCAGTGCAGCTCTCTTGTAGAATGTTCTCACTTGGGGATTATCCATGAGCAGCCTCAGATTGTATATTTGGGCAGGAATTCCACTGAGGTGATGTGTCCTCCTCAGTGTCGTCCCCTTATTGGTGGAGTTCACCTTGGTCACGTGTAAAGATTTTCCCTTTAACAATTTGTGGAGGGATACTTTGGGATTATTTAAATGTCTTGTTTCTCATCAAACTTTGACCCACTAGTTTTAGTAACTACCGGTGATTTTCTCACCTGCCAGTCCTTGTGTTTCATAGTTGGCATTCCACTGTATGGCAGGCTTCCTCTTCGTCCCCGTTTATTCTTTCATTTACATCAGTAATGGCCTTATGGGTTATTTTATTCAATCTGTTATATAATTCATGACTCTTGTTTATATTGATGCTTATATTCTCCCAGGTTTGGCTCTCTGGAACCCCTTTTTTTTTTGCAGTACGCGGGCCTCTCGCTGTTGTGGCCTCTCCCATTGCGGAGCACAGGCTCCGGACGCACAGGCTCAGCGGCCATGGCTCACGGGCCCAGCTGCTCCGCGGCATGTGGGATCTTCCCAGACCGGGGCACGAACCCATGTCCCCTGCATCGGCAGGTGGACTCCCAACCACTGCACCACCAGGGAAGCCCTGGAACCCCTTTTAAGCGTGTATTTTGAATCCTTTTGGTCTTGTTGGCCCATGAGCTTGGAGGCCACTCTGGAAGAGTTTCCTTGCTCTGTGGAAAGGCTGGCCTGGGGTCTCTTTTGTTTAGGGTCAGAGGTGACTTAGTGTGCTCTGCTCTCAACAGGAAAGTACCGCGAGTTCCACCGGTTATATGGGGAGAAGCGTTTCGTTGATGCTGCTTCTCTTCTCCTGTCGTTGATGACGTCCCAGATTGCCCCCCGTACTTTCTGGATGACACTACTAACAGATGCCTTGCCCCTTTTGGAACAGAAACAGGTACAGGTTGAGTCCACAGTGATCTTTTGTGCGTGTGCGCATGCATGCGTGTATTCCCCTATAGCGCCCACTCTGGATATCCATATCTACACAAGAAAAACTACTTAATTTGAAATGTGGCATCTGTCTACTGACAGTGCTCAGCCCAGGACCCTGACAAGAGCTGGGAGTGAGAATGGGGGGCTGCTCTACCCTCCCAGGGTTGCATACAGAAAGCACACTTCTCCAAGTGAGATACAAGAAAGGCTGTCTCGGCTTGAGCCCGTGCCCAAACCACTGCAGGCTTTGGCTGGGGAGCAGCTAAGCTAAGCAGCGTCTCTCCCCTAGGTGATTTTTTCAGCAGAGCAAACATACGAGCTGATGAGATGTCTGGAGGACTTGACCTCAGGAAGACCAGTGCGTGGAGAGCCTGATGCCCAGCAACTCCAGGTCAGCTGAGCTTTTCCAGTTTGTTGGTACCACAATGGAGATGAGAAAAGGCTCCTTCTAGCTCAGGTGTACCCCCACCCCGAGATGTTGGCCCCTTACAAACTCACATGCCTCTTAAGATACCTCTTAACCTGTAACTGTGACACGCCAACTTATTTTAGGAGAAAATGGGGTGATTCTAGTGTTCTCGTCTGTTTTTTCTTTCCTGTCAGTCACAGTGGTCCTTTGCATGCAGCTCCATCTTTTAATATTGAGAACTTGCTGGAAGATACTACTGAATATTGTATGCCTTTTATCTACCTTTGGATTAGAGAGTCTTGGGAACTATAAAGAAGGTAAACTTCCTGCTGTGCCTCATGCAGGCTCTTTGCTTTTAGGATGATGACGTAGAGACCACCAAGGTGGAAATGCTGAGACTTGCTCTTGCACGGAATCTTGCCCGGTCAATCATAAAAGAAGGCTCATTGGAAGGTTCCTGAGGCCAGCTCCAACATGTTATCTTTGTAAGGCAATGTATATACGTTTTTAAAAGAATAAATGTTTTCTTTTGCAAATAGAAGGCAAGTTCTTATAGAACTTACAGTTCTTACATCTAGGGAGTTTTTATCTACCACCACCGTAAACCTGAGGTAGCTGTCTTCGAGAAAAAGCCACCCCCAGAAGTTACGGTGAGTGCAGTGCCCTCCTGCTTGAAAGCAGAAACTTGAACAAGAGCATTCAGTGGTTTACTTGTGCTTCTGAAATTTGGCTTCACCTCACAATCATCTGTTAACTTTCCAGTTATCTTCTTTAAAAAAGAAAACGGTCTAGGAACCTTACCTTTCAGCAGCAGCCCTCAGGTGGTGCCAGCATAGCCACCTGTCTACATGTGGAGTTCGTAAGTGGCACCTTCCCCCACACTGGGGCGATTGGTGTCTGTATTAGGAGGATTCCAAATGGGGTGAAAATGGTTTATTTGACATGCAGCAGAACAAGGGCAGCAGTTGATATATCCAGTAGAGTTTTTTGTCACGAAGCAGTGACCTCAATAGTAACAAGTAACACTCATAAATAATTTTAAAGTCTGAAGCTTATAAAGGTACATTTCCATGTTGTAGTCCCACAGACCTTCCCAGGGCTGCAGCAGCCCGTCTCTGGAAAGCTCTTGGATTTATTCCTTAAGTAGTGAAATTGATTCACTTTTGACTGTCCTAGTGAAGCAGTGAAACCTGCTTGCCAACAGTGGGAGGGAAGGGGAGATGACCTCTATGTTGATGGAGTGAGGAAGCCTGGCAAGGAGCAGGGAGGGCTCAGGGAACATGGTTTGTGCCACCTTTCCCCAGAGATGGCTCTGAGCCTATCCAGCTGAGCTCAGGTGAGCTGTGCGCTCTTTCCCCAGCTGGTGGTTCTCACTCTGCCGTTGCCCCGTGAGGCCTAGAGTCCCCGGCCCAGTTCCATCCAGTGGGTGGAGAAGCTTGGGCTGAGCACTGTTGAAGCAATAGGGTCTGGTGACTCGATTCAAGCAAGGCCCCTAATCTCACCACCTCCAGACCCAACATCTTGCTGACAGTGCCCCTGGGCGGCTGGGGACAGGGTTTCTGGGCAGCAGGTATGGACATAGAACTAGTGCAACGTGCCTGACCCTGAGGCCTCCTGTTCCCAATCAGTCACGTGCCACACCACAGGCCATCTGGTGGGAGGCAGGGGAGGCTGAAGCAGGAGGACACAGGGCGCTGGGAGTCGTCCTCCCCTTCAGAGGCGTGAAGGGCAGGACAGCAGTTTATTTCATGCGGAGCAAGAGGTAGTGAGTGAGTAGGATGGCCTGCTCCCGTAGCAGGAGGCACACTTCTCCCAGAAAGTGCTGAGGACCTGCTTCCGGAGGAAAACACTGGTTCTCTTCCATCTTTCCTTCCTATCTGCAGTTTAGGCTGCCATGAGGCCAAGTTCTACTGTTTCTAATAGCTTGAGTTGAGTTCCTCATCCTGCTGCGATGTCCATAGGACACAGCCTGCCACCACCAGGGACAAGCACACAACTCATTATCCAGTGGCCACTCCAGGATGACGCTGCCCATGGAGGGCAGGGTTGGAGATCTGGCAGCATACCAACTCCTTACTCTGGGCCCAGGGCCGTTCAGGACCATTGGGCTTTGCCCACCTCCCTGGAGATGGGAGCAGGAGCCTGCCAAGGGGAAGCACGGAGCAGCAACGGGGAGCTGAGACCTCTGGGGCTGTGAGGACGTGGTCCTTGAGGGAGGGCCCTGAGTCTGTCTTTGGAGACCTCCCCCTCTGTGGCATCAAAGGACGCCAACACAGGGGAAAAACCTACTCCAGCCCTGGGTCCATGTTCCCAGGGCAGGGGTGCAGAGTCTGGGGCCACTCCCCACCCCTGATGCACGTGGCCACTTCAAGTCACACAGGTAGATAAAAACAGGTCCTTTTAGGGGGCCAGAGGAGGAGAGATCATCACAGCAGCTGCTCGGCTCCTGGAAGCAATACCCAGGCCCCCTGTTCCACATCAAAGCTCTTAAGCACTGCAGTCAGGACGTGAAGAAGGACTGGACCTGGAGAGCCTCCCGTCTCAGGGCAGCCTGCCTGGGCTCCAAAGTGCAGACGACAGTGTCCTCTGGGGTCACAGGCTCCCCCACTGCTCCACAGGGGGGAACTGGTCCACCTCCCCCACCTCCGTGCTCAGCTGCTCCCCCAAGGCGAAGGTCAGCCTGTACCGAAGCCTCGCCTTCTCCTGCGGCAGAGGGGCAGCGTGTGAGACGCTCTCTTCTGTGATACCCGTGGGGCCCTGTCTGTGCTGTGGGACAGGCCCTGCTCCTACCACCGCGTCCTCACTCAGCCACTGAACCAGGGTGGAGAAGGGACGCATGTTAATGGCTGTGGTATCACGACACTCCAGGTTGGGAGGTGATATTCCCGAGCCCTAACCTGGGGCAGCCAGGGCTTTAGGCTGGGGTCCCCAGTTCTAGCTCACCTTCAGTGGATTGGCCAGCAGCATGACCTGGGTGATGGCTGCAGGTGGCTGGATGGGGCTAAACGGGGAGAGTTCTGTCCCAGAGGGTGGCTGCAACTTCACTTTCATTGACTAAAGAGAGAGAGAGAGAGAGAAGCTCCTTTGAAGAGACTGCAGGTGCCCCTGAGATGGAACTGGGATTGGACGCAGTGGGTGCAAGATACAGGTGAATTCTGCCTCTTGAGGCTCCAGGAAGCCGGGGGTACCTTGGGCACTGCAGCCTGCAGCACGATGCTCTTGATAGGCAAGGGAGCCGTATTCAGCATGGACACCACCACCACCAGCACGTCAGGCCGTCCTGGAGGACACTCCTTGGCAAAATGGAAGAGGATGCGGAAGCCATTTTTATCATAGGCTGTCACAGGAAGGGCGCTGCCTGTAAGAAGGGGGCGCGTGAGTGTGGAAGGAGAGGAAGGCTGAAGACAGCCAGCAGACCACAGCCAAGCGGGAGGGCGCGGCGGCCCTGTGACAGAGGCTCCACTTCTGCAGGACCTCCCGAGAGTGCACGGTGGGAACAAGCACAGGCTGAGACAGCGGTCAGGTGGGCCACGTGCGGCTCTAAGGGACCCCGGCCTGGAGAGCCTGTACCCTGCCACCCCTGTCGTGTCCCCCACAACACTGTAAGTTGTGAGCCCCACCTCCCCTCTCACCCCAAGCCTCCCTGAACACCTACTAGGCTTGATAGACTCCAGGGGGACGTGGACACTGGTGAGGGAGAGCTCGGGCCCCTGCACGGGGCTGCCCTGGGACTGGAAGGCAGGTGGCTGGAAGAGAGGGCTGCCGGGCGCCGTGGAGAAGGGGAGGAGAGGTCTAGCTGAGGTGCTGGTGGGCAGCAGAGGGGAGGTGGCAGCGCCAGCGAAGAAGCCAGAGGAGACGGGTTTCACCAGGCCTGAGGTCCTGGGAGGCAGGAAGGAGAACAGGGCACGTCAGAGACCAGGCAGAGCTGCTGGGCTGCCCCTCACTAAGGCCGCCAGGCTAGAGCCGGTTCTTCCCCTCCCTAGCTTCCAGATTCCAGACTGAGAGGGAACACTCATGACCCCTCTGGAGCTGCCTCTAGCTCTGCCACGGCCGGGCCTGCCCTCCCCACCAGCCCCTCTCCCACTCATTACGCTTTGGCCTCTTCTAGAAGCTGATCAAGGGCGTCCAGCTGGCGCACGGTGCTGTCGCCCAAAGCTGAACCATGGTGCCCGGGGGCCGCAGGCTCAGCCTTGGGGGCCGAAGCTGGGGCCAGGCCGGTGGAAAATGAGAAGGAGCCGGCCGGGGGGGCTGGAGCGCTGGCTGGGACCACGGGGGCCTGGGAGTTGCCTGCGGGGGCTGCTGAGGGCTGCAGGAGAGGCCCGTCTGAGAGGCTACAGGCACCAGTTCCAGGTTTGGGGCTGAAGAAGTCCAGGTTCGACTGTTCGTTCTGTGGGGAACGGAAAGCGTGAGTGAGCAGAGGGCGCGAAGGGCCCTGCGAGCGGCGGGGGATCTGGGCTCTCCAACCCCCACCCCTTTACTGGGGGCCCTACTGCAGCCCTTCTGGACGAGCAGCCCCTGTCCTCCAAGGACAGGGCAGGGAAAGCGCCGTATCCGGCGTGGTGCCCTAAGGGGTCAAGACAGCAGACAACTGCAGCTGAGGACTAGTGGGGAGGGGGAGGACAGTAGGAAGTGAAGGCTGTCAGCCCTGCAGTCATGTCACCTGTGCCCCTACCTGGAACAGGGGCCACTGGCTGTTTCCAGCTGACTCTCTGGGAGGAGCACAGGGGGCTGGGTCGGTGAGACCTGAGAACAGAGAAGACGACTGCGGTGAGAAGAGGCTCTGGGCTTGGGCAGTCCCAGCCCCACCTCAAGCGAGGTACGGTCACGTGACCAGCGGGGCATCCGTGGGTGACAGGGTGGGGAGGTGTCCCCCAGGCAGCCTCCAGAGGGGAGCGGATCCACTTCAGTCCTTACGTTGAGGGGGCACCTCCCGGGGAGAGGAGAGCAGAGCGAGACACTGGGTCCGCTCTGCTCCCCCTGAGGGACACTGCACTTGGCTCTCTGCCTACAGCGGAAGCCTCCTCCGCCACCCTCGCTAAGCACACGGGCCCCTCAGACCTCCCGCTCCCACGTGCCTAGCTTCCCTACCGGCCCCACCAGAGGCCCTTTCCAGCCCCCAGGACGCACCCAAGCAGAGCAGCTCCTCGTCCAGCAGGCTGAGGGTGTGGCCTGTGCTGCTGGGTCCCGGCGGGGCCTCAGCCTGGCTGGACGAGTGGCTGCGCCCGGGTCCCAAGGCCTGGGGGGGCGGAGGGAGGATAGGGATGCCCGAGGGGCGGGGTACGGGGGCCAGCACTGGGGACAAGCTGCTCGGCGCATCCACCTCGGCAAGGTCAATGAGAGTGCCTTGGTTACTGGAACGGTGGTTTCCTGGATGGACGAAGGGAAGGGGACAGGAATAATCAGGGGCCACACGAGTGGCTGCACAGAGGGAGGGGGAACCCTGACACAGCCTCTGGCCTAATCCCAGAGCACCTGTGCCAGGTGAAGGCTGAAAAGCCAGCGGAGAAGGCAAGCAGGGGAGACCCTGTGCAGACCTCCAAGGGGGACCGCTTGGAGTGGCTGAGAAGCCCCTCGGGCCCTGTGGGATGACACACTGGTCAACCTGCACCGTGGCCTGGTGGTGGGGACCGGGGCTGGTCCAGAGGGGTCGGGAGTGGGGAACCAGAACACTTTACCTTCAGAGTCAGGAATGGCTGAGGTGACCACCTCACCATTGATGACCTGCCCTTCAACGACTGTTTTATAAGAGTTGATGACCCGGGAGAGGTTGTCACTGGCCTGCAGGATGTCCCCTAGAATGGAGAGAGACTTCTTACTCCTGGCCGTGACGGCGTCCCACCTCACACATCCCGACTCCCAGCTCATCTTTGTCAATCCCTCTTCACTCACCTAAACTGCTGTCGTTGTCCTCTGTCTCGCTGGCTAGTTTGAATAACGTCCGCCTCTTGCTCTCACACCGATCAAACAGCTCCTAGAAGAGACCCAGGCAGAAAAACTGGAGCTGGCAGGGTTCTTGGAGAGCATCTATCTCAGCGTTCACGCCCAGCCGCGGGCTCCCCTGGTACCACGGTCAGTTACCGGCAGAGCTGGGCTCGGAGCACACATCTTGCCACCTGCCTCCACCACTCTGTGTCACCCAAGACGCCTGTTCAGGCGGAGAAGTCACCAGGACAGTATGTCCCTTCCTGCCTCCCAGGCTGGCACATGTCTCAGAATTCAGAGTATCTATGTGACCGAGGGCTGAGGTGAGCATCAGGGGCACAGGGCTGGCCTCTCTGCCCAGATGTCCCCGAGGCAGAAAGCGAGGTGGAGCAAAGGCACGCCCCGGAGCAGGTCTGCAGAGTCGCGTAGATGTAGGGGTCCGTGGAGCGCGCGCACCCTGCGCAAGTCAGCCATGGCTCGTGTGCGAAATGGGGACGCACTCCCCTCTACCTGGCTGCTGTGCCGGTTAAGAGGTGAGGGAACACCAGGTGTGTAGCAGCGTCTTAGGGCTGGGACTCGGCGAAGGCTGGCTCCCTTCCCCGGAGCCTGGCCTTCCCAGAGCGGGGCCTACCTTCATGAGCTCTTTATCTGCCTCTGAAGAATCCTCTTTGCTGTAATGAAGCAGCATCTCGCCGAGCAGCTTGACGTTGTTATTAACCTCCTCTAAAGTGTGCAGACGCTTGGTCACCTTCTGGATCCGCGCCTCATCCTGCATCAGAGGATCCAGGAGAAAGAGCTCAACTGGACCCGTCCCACTGCCCCCCAGAATCCCGACAGGCAAGGCTCACACCTTCCCAGAGAACACGAGAGCAGAGGCCAGTCCCACGGAAGCTCGTTTCAGTGCATGATTCTTTTTTTTTTCACCCCCCGCCCGGGCCACTTTTCCCCCTTGGTGTCCATACGTTTGTTCTCTACGTCTGTGTCTCTATTTCTGCCCTCAATGCATGATTCTTGGGAACCACCGGCCTCAGACCCAATCTACAGTTTTTCTTTTAAAGCAACAGTCCTCCCTACCCCCAAACTTGGCCCCAGCTACTCGTGCTCCTCTATCCCATTCTCCCCCAGAAGCTCCCATGCTCCTCCTTCCAGGTGAGGGCTGGGGACAGGGCAAACAACAGGCGCAGCACCAGGGGAAGGGACCTCTGCTCTGTGGCCACGGGATCCTCCACCCCAAGGCTCGGGACCCACTCACTTCCTTCACCATGGACTTGATGAGCTTGTTGGCCTCCTGCAGGTCATCTGGGTTTTTGCTTTTCAACAACTTGGCTAAAAGCTGGAAGAGGAGGGTATCAGAGGTAGAGGAACAGGCAACTCCCCACCTGGGGAGAACACAGGACCGGAGCTCCCCACAGCACTGAGCAAGCCCACACCTCATCTGAGGACGCTGCAGGCTGGAATCCACTTTACCTTGGACTTCTCCTCATCATCAAAAACAGGGTTTTTGGGACGAGGTGGCGGAGAGGGGATCAGTGTCCTGTCCATAGGGATCAGCGGGTCCGACTGCACAATGCCTGAAATGGGACGGGGCAGCGTTCGCGCAGGCTGGGCCGCGCTCTTTCCCCTCCTCATGCAGCAAGGGGGCGCTCCCAGGGACCAGGCCTGCGGGCCGCAGCCCCCCCTCATTCCCTCACAGCCCAGCCCCTCCCGCTGTCTTAGGCGGACACCCCTCATTCTTCCTGGCCTTGGCCAGCCTTCAGGGCTGCTTTGAGGCTGAGGGAAGGCAGGCGCATACCCTGTCTCTTCAACATGTGGTAGGCATCCTTGATCTTGGATTCTTCCGGCAGCGCCAACGTCCAGCTATAAAGCAGCTCAATAACCTTGGTCTTCACTTTCTCAGACACCCTGTCCCCCAGGTACTAAGAGGCAAAAGGAAATGGGAAAACTTAGCGCAGTCTGGAGGCAGAGACAGAGGGAGCGCTCTCTTCACGGCAGTATAATGGTCGCTAGTTGGATACAGTCCTCAAGCTTCCTCCAAACCCGCAGGTGTGAGGCGTGAGTGCGACAGTACTGGGAGGGGAGGGCAGGAGACGGCCTGCACACGGCCCGCACACGGCCGTATCCATCCGGCGTACAGACGGTAGTCAGGCCGGGGGCTGGGAGCTCCTCACGGCGTTTCCACACACAGTCTGCCAGAAACAGAACTGCACTTTCCCTCAGAGGAGTTAATGAGAACCTCTTTGCTATGAAGAATTGTTCCCTCTGCCGTAAGTGGGTGCCCAGAGCTTAGGCAACACTAGTGTGCGATGGAAGCCCGGTGATGAGGGAGGCCAGCTGCTCGTGTCCACGTGAGGCAGGCGAGGAAGAGTGACTGCTGTCACTAGAAGCCCAGGGTCCAACGCTACACAGGCCCTCCCCTGACATGCGCACAGGTGCTGCCACACCACCTGTCACGTTTAGACTGGGAGCCCTGTCTGGACATCCTGCTACTGTCAGAGCCTAGCTCTCTGAGGACAGGACCCAGGGAATCTCAGATCCATGGAGATGCTGGTCTGTGCAGTGAAAGGCAGTAAGATGGGGCGGGGTACGAAAGAAGTTCCTAGAAACGAGGAAACTGCCACTGACTTACCTTTGGAGAGACGACTTTGATCAACTCATTCAAAAACCGGAACTTTCCCACTTCGTTATGAAATCTCCTCCCACAGTTCTTCATGCAGGCCTCCAGCACCTGGACCACACAAAGGCACGGCGCTCAGGCCTGGGACCTGGCACTCGGCCAGACCCCACACAGAGGGAGCGCTGAATAAATACTCACCCAAGGAAGGAGCTAACCAGGAAAAGAGGCGTGCACTGCCCCAGGGGACATCAGCGCACCAGGATTACTGACGAAAGAGCCCCTCAAACTGTAAACCTCTCCTGGGGAAGCTCAACAGGAACTAAAGTAAAAAACCCTGAGACCCAGATACCAAGACAGATCGAGTGTCAGTCCTGGAAGGTGCCTGCCTGCAGATTCTGCCCTTGTGTTTTACAGGTGAGGAGACGGAGACCCAGAGAGCACACGCCTCTCTCAGGGTCCAAGGTTCTTTCCATAAGCTGATCAACGTTTTGGGGAGGTGGGAGAGAATTCTGTTAAATTCTGTTTTCTTCATTGTAGATGGTACACTACTTCCCCTCCCCCGGCCCCCATCTATTTTCCTTCTGGGGCCCATAGGACCTGCCTTGAGTTCCTCCAAGGAGCAGACCACCCCAGTGCTGCCCCCTTCCCTGGCTTCTGTCCTTGTAAAGCGGGGTTTTTCAACTGCACCACTGCTGACATTTTGGGCCGGTCACTTGTTGTAGAAGCCTGTCCTCAGCAGCACCCCTGGCCTCTACCCACTAGATGCCAGTAGCACCTCCTGACCTGTGACAACCAAAAGTGTCTCCAGACATTGCCCAATGTACCCTGGGGGACAAAACTGCCCCCAGTCAAGAACCACTGTTCTAAGGCCATTGCTCTCCGGAGGACACAGCAGAGCCATGTGCGTGGGCTAAGTGCCTTTTCCACGACCGTGTCCCCCTCTCCCGGTTTTCCAGGAGCTGAACCAAGTGAGGAGAGAACCTGGGCCCCCTGGCTTAGGGGAGAGCCCGGGAGGCGCCCGCGTGCTGCACACGGCTCCACGTCCTGACCCCCCTTAGTCTGAATAAACGCTAGGATCTGCCTGTTGGTGTGATGCCTTCACTAGTAACCGGCATTATTTTTAGCTACAGGATGAATCACACTTGGCCAACTCTTACCTGGCAAGACAGCTCTGTCAGCCTCTCTTCAAGAAGCCCTCTCTGAGCCTCACCCACAGCCCAGGGCCCCTGCCCCTCGTTCCCTCCCTCAGCCACTCTGCTTTTCCCACTAGACCTTGTGGCCACGCTTCAGCCATCCGTGAAGCTCAGTGCCTGGCACAGGGGCACACACACTTGTGGCACAGCTGACTGAGCAAGGTCCAGGTATGTCTAGTTTGTATCGAGGGTGTTCAGCTGGCTGAGGGTGTGAGCCCTGACCCCCCGAGAGATCCCAGCGGGCTCACGGGGAAAGGCCTGGGCTCATGAAGATCCTCCGTCAGCACGAAGAACCTACCGTCAGGGCCTGGACTGCCTCCCATTCCTGCGGAGACTGGATCTTATGGGCCAGCAGTCGGACGGCGATCTGTGGCCTGGGAGACAAGCAGACCACACTTTCAGGACACTGACCCGAGGCCATCTGGCTAGCCCTCCTTGGTCACAGTTTTTTACTTTTCCAGTCAACTACCTCTTACCTGCCCCCTAACAGCTTTGAGACTCACCCTTCAAGCTCTTTGTTGATCTGATCACAAAAGCCAATTATGTATTCCCAGTCCTCCTGGCGGTTGGAAGGATTCGTGGCTTTATCTTGGGACAGAACAAAGAAGAGTACGGTTGTTATAAAGAGTAAGGAGGACAGTATGGAAGGTTTTCCTCACGCTTTTTAGGCACTGATGTGAAGAAATTTCTTCTCTAGGAGAAAAGACTCAATAGTTCAGTCAGAAAGCAAGTCAAATACAAATACCACTTTCTGTCCAATATTTTGAAAGTCACAAACGAAAGAGAAAACAAATCCTAAGCCTCTCATTTTTTTTTTTTTTTTTTTTTTTTTTGCGGTACATGAGCCTCTCACTGTTGCGGCCTCTCCCGCTGCGGAGCACAGGCTCTGGACGCGCAGGCTCAGCGGCCATAGCTCACGGGCCCAGCCACTCCGCGGCATGCGGGATCCTCCCGGACCGGGGCAAGAACCCGTGTCCCCTGCAACGGCAGGCGGACCCTCAACGACGGCGCCACCAGGGAAGCCCCTAAGCCTCTCATTTTAAGGCAAGCTAGCAACATTTACTGAACCCCTCTGAGCACCAATCACTGTGCTATCTGTCCCTGGGGTTGCAGAAACAGAATCTGAGCTTGAGTAATCTGCACCCTTAAGTTTTGTTTTGTTGTTTGGTTTTTGTTTTTGGCTGCACTATGCAGCATGTGGGATCTTAATTCCCCCGACCACTGGACCACCAAGGAAGTCCCAGCACCTTAAGTTTATTATTATTTGTTTATTTATTTTTGGCTGCGTTGGGTCTTCGTTGCTTCGCGTGGGCTTTCTCTAGTTGTGGCGAGCGGGGGCTACTCTTCGTTGCGGTGCACAGGCTTCTCACTGCAGTGGCTTCTCTTGTTGCGGAGCACGGGCTCTAGGTGTGCGGGCTTCAGTAGTTGTGGCACGAGAGGCTCAGTAGTTGTGGTGCACGGGCTTAGCTGCTCCGCAGCATGTGGGATTTTCCCGGACCAGGGCTCAAACCCTTGTCCCCTGCATTGGCAGGCGGATTCTTAACCACTGCGCCACCAGGGAAGTCCCCACCCTTAAGTTTAAAGGGTCTTCCATGATCAAGGACAAAGACAAGCGTTGAAGAGTTCTCAGAGGGTCACTGAGGGTTTAAATTCCAGGAGCTAAATGCCAAGTCTCCTAATACTTGGTGTGGGTCCTCTCTTCTCTGTTATCCCCAGAACCTGTGCTTATAGAGGATGGCCCCAGCTGAGGGTGGTTAAATGTGTTCCCATCTCTGATTCAGATCTTGGAGTTGGCCTCTTCTAGAAAGCACTCTCAAGCTGTTTGCTAAATTTAGGGCTTCAGGTTCGGAAGACAAAAGGAAGACTGAAGGCGTGGATCCTTTTTTAAGTACCAGGCTCCTCCTGCAGATTTCCACAAGGGCCAAAAGCAGAGTGAGAGCCTGTAAAAAGCCCTTCCCAACAAGGGGTGTTGTTAGATGTTCCTAAATTCTGATTCTTCGTGACTGTTTTCTTAACTTCCTTTTCCCCTAACATTAAAAGTCACTAGC
This sequence comes from Delphinus delphis, assembly GCF_949987515.2. Lineage (NCBI taxonomy): Eukaryota > Metazoa > Chordata > Mammalia > Artiodactyla > Delphinidae > Delphinus > Delphinus delphis. The sequence continues at coordinate 7,390,320 of NC_082701.1, forward strand.
TCCACGACCAAATCCTAACAGGGACTCCTAGCCACCCCCTACCCCTCCAATAGGAGTCACAAGAATCAGCAGACGCCAGCTGGCAGCAGAGGGAACACCTGCAGCGCCCAGTGCTGCGCGTGCGTGGCAGCGTTTCTGCTCTGGTTGCAAGAAAATTCTGATGGTTTAGGATCATATTTGGAGGAAAAACGAGATGTCAGTCCTCAATCCTGAGAAGAGAATTGGCAGGCCCTTCAAAATGTCACGCTTGAAGGGAAGGGAGGTTAATTCTATCAAGAGGGGCTATTTATTGCCACAGTGACCTACTAGCTGTTACCCTCCAGAAAAGCCCCGAGTCTCTCCCACCAGGTGTATCGGCATGGCTTTGTTACTAATCCCTATCATTTGAGATGCTTAACGTTCTCATGACGTTAAGAGGCTGTAGGATACTAAAAGGTGGTCTGAGGAGCCATACCTACACCTGTCACTCTCATCATTTTGGGGACAGTCGCATGCCTCGTGATATAAGAAAAAGAAGCCCACTCGCTTCCACTGTTTGCAACTAGAAAAGCATCTTACAGATACAGCGTACAATGTGGACAGCCCCTCCCCACACACGGGCATTCACCAAACAATGTACTCTGCCCGGGGCTGCCCGTAGCTCCTGTAGCATTTCTCCTCCCAAGAACGCTCCCACTTACTTTTCACTTATGTTCAACATCTCTAGAATCCCACTCCCTTTCCCCTTGACAGATCTTTTTACTGCAAACCCGCAGGGAGCTCTCTGCCTACACATGAGCACAAAAAGCCCTGGTTTCAGCCATGGTTGGTCCCACTTCTGAGTATATCCTCTGACTCTCCAGCCAGCTCAGACAGCAGACCTCAGTCACCCACGGGAACCGGAAGACCCTCTGGGGATGATTCTGGGCGACTCAATCGCGCCATCTGCCCACTGCCTCGCCAGCAGACTCACAACTGTCACCCCCTCAACACTCTCCTTCACCTGGCACGGAGGTGACACCAGAGCCTCCTCTCAGGTCCTGCCTTCTAGAACTGCCCCTCTGGGCTCTACTCTGATTCAAGGTTTCTATTTTTGAGGCTCCGCTGAAAGCCTTATTCTAGTCTGTGTCTTTGCCTCTCTGTTTCCTGCTCTCATTTTCAACTTAGTTCCATCTCTAGCCTTGACTGTCGTGGACCGTTGGTCAAGTAGGGATGGAAACAGCAGCATTGGCCACGCCTTCCCAACACGGCTCAGATAGTCCAGTGATGACAAGTTCTATGTAGCAAATGACGTAGAAATAAGCAGAGGCAAGGACACAGATGGAAAGGGAGTCAAGAGTCAGCCTGCAGTGCTGTGGTCTGGAATCGAGGGAGACTTAGTCAATCACCAGGTCTTTGTTAAGCAGCCATAGAAAACTAAGTACACAGCGTGGTAGGCCCTGGAGGGACTACAGTAAAAGTACAAGATTCGGATCCTACCCTTGAGGACGTCACGCTCTTCTGGTGCAACACATGAGAAATCACCAGAGCAAAAAACAAGACAGGGTGTAATTTTAGGTGCTAATTTGGTGCAGAAACGAGTCTAAAAACAAACCCATCACTTCTACTTCCTGACTTCCCTGTTTCTATAAATGCTGCCACCATTCAAAAGCTCCTTTTGCCCCACCCCCAGGCACCCAGGTTTGAACACTCCTTCCCTCTCCTCACCCATTTTCATCAGTCAGTCACAATCCCTTCCTTCTCGATTTTTTTCTGGGGGTGGGGGGCGCATGTCACACAGCTTGTGGGATCTTACAATAGTTCTCTCACCAGGGATCGAACCCGGGCCCTCAGCAGTGAGAGTACCAAGTCCTAACCACTGGACCGCCAGGGAAGTCCCCTCAATGTCTTTTTAAAACTCTCACTTCTTCTTTTCTTATTCCTTCCCCAACCTCCTTACTTCTCACCTGCTTCCAGAACTTCTGCTCCAACCCATCCTTTGTAAAAACACCAACATGAACCTTCACAAAACACTAATTTTACCAGGTACAGTTGGAATGGGGACCTCCTAACTGTAGACACGTAAACTTCTTGGGCTGGAATTCAAGCTGGTCCGGAATCTAGTTCTAACTTCTAACTTCCCAGCTTTCTCTCCCACCACACTCCCACAGGAACCCCCTGCTTGAACCAGCCAAACAGCTGTTACTGCATACCCCAGACGTGGTCTGCTCCCTCCACATCACTGTCTGGTGTTTTCTTTGCCAATTTTCCCATTCCTTAGGGCCTAGCTCGACTGCAATCTCCCCACTGGGAGAACCATCTTCCATTCCACTTATTCCCAATTTCCCAGAGAAACTGTCTGAATTTTAGCATTTATGGCTCTTGCTTTTATCTTTTTACTTAAAAATGCTGTATCCACTCCAGCATCACTTTCTTCAAACTGAAGGCAAAGATTGTTTGAACTTCTTAATTTTCATCACACCTCACACACATAGCAGGTAGTCACTAGACGCTGATCAGCTGCTGTAACGCAGGACTTTGGAGAAGGCTGAGATCAAGAGGTGGTTTACGGGGAAGGAGATTCTGGGGTGCATTTTACAGCATGTAGTGGAGCAAAGGGGAACAGGGCTTTCAGATAAGGAGAGGAATGTGTGTTGGTGGGACAAGAACATCCAACTGACCAAAGTAAGGAAGAATATCAGGAAGCCACAAAGAGGAAGCAGCAGAATGACTTAACTAAACAGAAGTGCTCTCTGGGAGCAGAATGCAGAATGGACTGATATGGGGAGGGGAGAGGCCTGAGACAGTGGGCCCAGCAGAGGCTTCTGTAATAATTCCAGCAAACTGGGACTTTCCCGGTGGTCCAGTGGTAAAGAATCTGCCTTACAATGCAGGGGACGCAGTTTAGATTGCTGGTCAAGGAACTAAGATCCCATATGCCGCGGGGCAACCAACCCCACACGCCACAACTACTGAGCTCACGCGTCTCAACTAGAGCCCGCGTGCCACAACTAAGACCCAACACAGCCAAAAATAAAATAATTAATAAATCTTAAAAAAAAAAATTCCAGCAAACCACGGAGTGACAAGGACATAGACTAAGATGGTGCTGAACTCCAAGCACTGGTTTGTTCAATTGGTACAGTTCACACCATTAAGTCATAAGAACCAGGAAAGTGGACAGAGGGTAAGAATGGAAGAAATCTTACCACTGCCCCAAGTGTCACTCTAAGTTACAGGAAGGGGTCAAAGGCCAGTCTCAGCTCTAGTCTCTACAGATACCATCCCTGTCCCCCATCACCATCTCCACTCTCTCTCAGAAACAGGTCAGTCTGCTCTTTCAAACTAACGCTAAACCTAGCCTATTAAACTCAGCTTAGATCATTTAAATTACTCCAATGTCCCCATTAATATCTATGAATGGAACCAATTCCAGTGTGATTATATCCAGTTGGGTGGCTCTGGGCAAATGAATTGATGAGACGGTGCCCTCTTTTTGTGAAATTGTGACAGAAGTACCTACTTTGCTGGGATACTTGATAAATGAATTAAATGAACGTCTTTGGAGCACTGAGCTCCTTGGAGGACAGTTCCATATATACAGAAGGCTTTGTGACCTGCCTGCAACTGCAGGTTTTGCAAACATAACTTAAGTTCAACCACCTGAACAGGGTTTCTTATTAAGAAAAGTCAGGCAATTGGAGGAAACACGCATCACCTCCAAGAGCCTGCAGGCTCTAGTAAATAACAGATACTGCACAAGGCAGTATCTAGGCATCTTGCCCGTCTTATCACCCTGTCCAATTTGTCTTCACTTAAAGAGGCCTCTAGGGGTCTCCTCTAGTCCATAGTTAAATCAACGTATTAACGCTTCAACCAAATACTACCTGCTAAGGTTAACCCGTATCTCCTTAAGAGCAGTATGAATTAGCAGTCATAGCAATAGGCCGCTATAACTACACCATCAATGCTGTGCCCCTCAGCTTTGCTTTGAGTAGGTTACCAGCGAATGACTCGCGAAGACGTGCGGTGGTGGGGGAGGGGAGCAGCCGCCCCCACCCCCTCAACATAGCTTTCAGCACGCTTTGGTCACTGCAGGAAGAAGGTAGAGCTCTGTTCTCTCTGTCTCACTTTGGATTACTCTCACTTCAAACATTCAGCCGGCCCGAAGCGGTCACTTCCCGAATACATGGTCACAATTCTGAAGCTATGTGTGTATGCTCTGCGACACCCACCGCTCCCGGAGTTTCAGCCCAAATCCGGAGCTTTTCCCTTCGTCAGGGAGGCGCAGGGGGCCCGGAATCAGCCGCGCGCGGCCCCACTACAGTCTCCCCCAAGCGCCGATGCATGCCAGCCCGAAGCACTTGGCTGTCGCTTTCCCGGAGCCCGCGGGGACGGGACAGGACCCGAACTCACGCCGCTGCTCGCGGGAGCGGGAGAAGGCGCAGTAGCACGGGGAGCAGGGGCCGGGACGTCCTGCTGGGGAAGGGGCGTGATCGCGGGACGCTCGCGGCGCGGGCGAGGCCAGGCGCGGGCTGCCTGGCGGCGCCACCGCGGGGCCCGGGGACGCGGCGGAGAGGTGCGGGTGGGGCGGTGCGGCTCTGCGGCTCGAGAGCAAACAGAATCCGCCGCGACTACTCACTGAGCCAGGACTCCAGACTCTCCCCTTCCGCCTCCGCCATATTGCAGCCGCCAGGGCCGGCCCAGCGGCCTCAAACCTCGCGAGAATCTGAAAGAGAAAAGCCGGGGCGGGGCCTGCACAGGGGCCTGAGATTACCGAGCGCCGCCACCGAGGGTGGCGCCAGGCTGCGACGGATAATGGGAGAGCGAATGTTTCCTTTTGACTCTTCGCTTTAGACCTCGGAGTGAGAGGCTCTTAAGGCTCAGATTAATAGGGTGATGCACAGCGTTAGGACCCTTTAGAGCCTTTTCCCCGTCTTCCGTCACTCGCTCAGGCACGCCGAGGGCAGCCTCTCTAGGGTCCTCGTGGCCAGCCAAGATGGCTGCCTCCGCGGTGACGGCTGTGCGAGGGTGGTCGGGCTTGCTGCTGGGCGTGCGGAGTATTGTCCTGAGGCTTCCAGGGTGAGAGGGCGGCGGGCAGCTGGGAGGCCGCTTGTGTCTTCACGGAGGGGCCTGCTGGGAAGGAAGGGGGAGCCACAGGCAGGCCTCGCGGGTTCCAGGAGAGAGCCTGGGGGCCGGGATATCTGAGTCTAAGCCTCTTGAACCAGCCGCGTGACTTTGAGTCAACCTGAAGGCTTAGTGACTGCTCCCAGCCCGAGGGGTTCTCACTTGGAACGGCAAGTGCGATCTTGGTAAAGAACTCAGAGGTGGGATTTTCTTTGCTGGGAGTTGGAGGGAGAGATGCATAGGCGGGTTGTCTATCCTCAGGTTCAGGAGCCTGTCCTTACCGTTGGCACTTGAAGAGCAGACTTTCTTGGCCTGTTTGGGGGAGGTCCTCCTACCTCTTGGGACAAGAACCAGAAGTTTTGCGGTTCAGCTTTGGCTGGCGGTCTCCACGCTGCTCTCACTCGTCGGCGGATTGGCACACATGCCTGTCGTTAAGTCAAGCCTTTTCACTTGTGGAGTCAGCTTTTGCCCTTCTCTTCCTCTCCCCCCCGCCTCCCAGGCTAACCCAGGTGAGGTGGAGCCGCTATGGTCCTGAATACCAGGATCCCCAGATTGACAAGGGATATTTCCGCAAGCCCCTGGCCGCGCTGACTGAGGAGGAAAAGTATGAGAGGGAGCTCAGGAAGACTCAGGTTATCAAAGCTGCCCCTGCGACGAGAACAAGCTCTGTGTTTGAAGACCCAGTGATCAGGTTAGAAGGAAACAAATTTTTGTTCTGCGGAGTGGGACCGCACCAGGGAGGGTCTGCAGTAGGGGTTCCCTGATACAGCCCTGGCGCGCTAAACATGTTGCTTTTCTCATTGAAGTAAATTCACCAACATGATGATGAAAGGAGGAAACAAAATACTGGCCAGATCCCTCATGACACAGGTAACCAGTACCTCTTTCTCATTTTTGTTTTCCCCATAGCTTTGTACTTGGCTCTTTAATGTTAACATCAAAAATAATTCATTCTATACCTTCATTAAAATTAACTTTCATGTACTTATGTATGGAATGGGGGCTTTAAGGAAGTCCTGCAGGAGTCAACCACTGCCATTCCCTATCCCTATGTGACAAATCTTAGCCTGCTTTTTCTGTCCTAGTCCAGGATCTTTGTTTCAGAAGTGCTGAGGGAGTAGCTGTACAGCTACAGAAGAAGAAGAGAATGATGGGAGTAAGGGGCAAGGTCCTAGCTCAGCTGGGTTAAACTTTTAGGGAGCCTGGGGCAGCCTCTTCCACTGTATCCCTTTGCAGACTCTGGAAGCTGTGAAAAGGAAACAGTTTGAGAAGTACCACACTGCTTCTGCTGAGGAACAGGCAACCATTGAACGCAACCCTTACACCATCTTCCACCAAGCACTGAAAAACTGTGAGCCTGTGATTGGGCTGGTGTCCATCCTCAAGGGTGGCCATTTCTATCAGGTGAGTGGTCAGGGTGGGAAAGCACGGCTGGTCACGTGTGAAACAAGATGATGGGAGTGGGTAGAGTTGGGCCAAGGTTGATAGCTTTCTAAGGACTGGGGAGAGTCAGGATCAGCTCATCTGAGTCCCACAGTGTAAAGATTACAGGCAGAAGATGGAAGAAAGCAAAAAAAAACGTATCCAAGTGACCTCTTTTGAAGGCCCACCCTACCCCCCATTCTGTTCAGCATTCTGTGTTCTAAACTATAAGCTTCTCATGGTGAGGGACTGTGTTTGTATCTCATGTTTATACACCAGTGTCTGGTGTAGTGCTTGAGTGACGCTTCATCGCCGTTTGCTGAACTGAACTGGGTGTCTCTATCATGCCATTTAATATTTCATCGTCATAATCCGGTGTTCGTGTCTTTCCTTTTTCAATGTAAACTTCATAAGGGTAGAGACATTTTCATTAACGTCTGTGTCCCTAGGGTCGGCATGGTACCTGGCACATAGTGGGGGCCTGGCAAATGATTCTTGGACAAGAGGGTCTTCTTTCTAGGCACGCATGATCTGTGTTGGCTAAGTCATGCCCAGCTGACAGGGCTTTTCCCAGTGGTGCCTGTTATCAACTTGGCTGAGCTCCCTTTAGAGGTGAAAGAGGCCAGTACTCAAGGACTGTTTGCTCGATGAATGCCTGATGTCTGCTGCACCGAGGTCAGCCAGGGGTGAGAGAGGCTCCGAGGGGAAAAGACAGGCCCCCTCCTCAGCAGGCTTGCCAGGGCTGGCCCAGAGCAGACCTGTGGCTGCTTCTTAAGAGCTCTAGGAGGAGGGAGGCTGCAGTCCTGGCAAGTTCTTAGACTAACTTGCCCGTGTCCAATCTTGCCCAGGTCCCTGTGCCGCTAGCCGACCAGCGTCGCCGCTTCCTGGCCATGAAGTGGATGATTACTGAGTGTCGGGAGAAGAAGCACCGGCGGATGCTGATGCCGGAGAAGCTGTCCCAGGAGCTGCTGGAGGCTTTTCACAACCGGGGCCCTGTGATCAAGAGAAAGCACGACATGCACAAGATGGCCGAGGCCAACCGCGCGCTGGCCCACTACCGCTGGTGGTGACGGGCGGGCGGAGGAGCCGGGAGGAGCCCAGCACGCTGCTGTAGAAGCGGCATGCGCCACCGCCATGTTGCAAAATACCTGTGGGTCAAGCGTATACTTGCCTGTCAGGGGCAGGCGGGCCTCTTAAGGATGCAGCAGCATGTTTATTGCTTGTTAGTCCTTTCTCTGGGGCCTAGAACTCACTCTCCCTGCCCCATCTCCTTGCAAAGAGGGGACATATCAACTTAGATTTTCCCCAAGAAACTTAGGGCTCATCCAGCCCCTCTCTTCCTTGAGCTTGGGGTGGACCTTTGGGTGATACGAAAGGAAGCAGTTTTAGTATCAGAAAAAGTTTATTAGAAAATTCTCATCCTGAGCTGGCGTAGCATGTGATGTGGTATTGCCATTCATTAAAACCAAGCGGAGGAAACGTGCTCGCTTCCAAAGTGGTCCTTGTACAAAATGTGTAAAAAGCAGTTTCTGGTGTGACTCTACTTCTCCCCCCACCAATGGCTCTGGGTACTCATTTTATAGATGGGGAAACTGAGGCACCACGATAGCTATTGTACCAAAGGTTACATAGTGCAGTGCTTGTCAGGAGTTGCCCTTCTTTGCCTGGCCCAGGTTGAAGGTGAGGGGAGAGAAACGCTGATGGGACCGTGGGGCAGGTGTGCTTGGTGTCTTCCCCAATCCTGGAATCGGAGTGAAGGTGCTCAGGGCGGGACCACCGCCTAAGTGGGAAACATCTCGGATGCTTTTGAAAGTCTGGAAGGGAAAAAGTCTGGGAGAGGCGAAGACTCCACTGCCAGGTTGGGCGGTGGGTAGAAGAAAGGCCGGTGCTGCTGAGGAGGAGGCCTGATTTGGAGGCCTAGTCAGAGACCTCGCTATAGTAATACTTGTGCGCGGCCGGGGTCGTCTTCCAGCCAGCTGCCCGGAACTCGATGATCTCCAGCAGCAGCAGCTGGGCCAGGGAGCTGAGGCCGGTTGGGAGCAGGAAGCCATCCCGGATCAGGACAAAGAGCTCATCCATGCGCTGCCCATTCATCTTCTCCAGCTGCTCTCCGACCCGGTGCAGCTGCAGCACCAGGCAGTCCACCTGCAGGGGGCAGCAGGAGGTGACCCCGGGCAGGGCCCTCCATCACACAGAGCAGCTATTTACTGAGCGCTCGCGGTGCACCAGGCACCGGGCTTGGCCCTGTACACGTGTTTGCCCTCTTCATCCTCACCCCACCCAGTGGGCGCTGTCCACGTCTTACATGAAAAGAAGCAAGTTCAGAGACTTGCTTAAGGTCTCTCACCTGGGCCAGGCTGGACTCAGGCCCTGTTTCCAAACTGCTTCTGAACCCCCCTTTCCTACCCCCTACCCCCAACCCTGGAGTGGTTTTGGGGTCATCTGTATCCACAGCTGGCTGACGCTCTCACCAGTCCTACCATAGGTTGGCTTTCCTACTCAAAACCTCTGAGCCGGGAGGTTTGGGCTGCGCTCTGTTCTGGATAGACTCCAGGCCTAGCAGCTTGCCCTGTAACTGTGACAGGCCTTAAATGCCCCCACCAGGCTCCTCCCCAGCAAGTGATGCCCTCGGAAGTCTCCATGAACAGTGGGCAGGCATTCTGAGTTAAGCCAGAGGCAGCCCACCTCCACAGCCTTCTGTGCTAGGGCCACCCACCTCCTCCTCCTTGCTCAGACTGTCGGGCTGGGCCAGCCGGAAGAGGCAGTCGTAGACGGGGTTCACCAGGGCCATCATGGGCATGTTGTTCACCTACGGGGGGAGAGCGTGGGCCAGAGCCCGGCTTAGTGGCACAGGAGACAGGCCGTCTGTGCCGCACAGGATGTGGCTGGCAGGGCCTCACCCTCAGGTAGTCAAAGATGTTGCAGATAAAGGTGACGTAGCAGACCCAGCCCTGCAGGGAGCGGGCTCGAAGCTGCTCCCGAGCCTGGTACTCCTGCTGCAGCCGGTTGAGGAGTCCGCGGCGGAAGACACTCTGGCCTGCTTGCTTGCTCTCTGCCTGTGAGCCAGGGAAAGGGTGGTGAAGGGCAGTCACTGGGCCGTCGCAACTCCACCCAAGCTTCCAAGGCCAAGGACCCTGCTGTCCTCCTCTCTCGCCTCTGAGGCCAGCCCTTTGCATCTCTGCCCTGCTGGCCAGGCCTCTGCCCACTCCTGAAGCACCTTCCTCAAAGCGTCCCCTTCTCTACCAGCCCCACCCAACCTGGATGATGGCGTAGCACATGCGTCCTGCTTCCTTGCTGAATACACAGTCCTGCAGAGAATGGTCCACAATCACATTGGCCACTTTCTCCAAGTCCACGGCACCTGGATCTAGGGTAAAGACAGGTGGGGAGTCTAGAGCTGCTTAATTATCACGTTTGCCTCCACCTGCTTCTAAAGGAGTCAAGATATTCACAGAAGAGCAGTCCCATTATACGCTTCCATTTAAAGAGACCAGGAAACAGAGAGGAAACTACACACAGGAGCAGCTGCAGCCGTGAGCCTCCTGATGGCCCAATCAGAAGAAACAGGGAGGGTTGTGTGGCTGTTAGAGAATCAAAGAACGCTCGTTTTTTTAGGACACGTCTTTTCCTAGCCCTAGGCTGAGGCTGGAACACTGAATGCCAATGCCTTTGACAGCCATTTCACGGAAGAAAAGTGTTCTTATAATACACACACATGAACCCCTGACAAGAGCCGGCCAGGCAGGGCCTCCCCACAGACTCAGCTTGGCACGTGATGGGCACTGCTAATCGTTAGCTGAGTCAAACTTCTGTCCTGAAAGTGCTGCAAGAAGGCACTGGTCCAGGACAATTACTGTAGCTCCCCTGCCGAGCAGAACACTCCATCCTCTGTCCCACGTCAGGCAGCTCTGCACATTCAAGAGAGCTGGCTGCAGCAACGCACAAACCAGGTCCAGCGTAAGGACTTAAGGGGCAGGAATTGTGTTCTCTGTGCCTCACTCTCCTCTCATGGGCACCAAAACTTTAAAAAAAGGCTTTACAATCCGAGGGGGTGACTCTGATTCATACTGCCAAATACTGGCCTAAATGTAGCTTGTCTTCCAGTTCCAGAATTACGTTGCTGACTCCTATTCTGAGAAAGTGAAGGGAGAGGGCTGGGCAAAGCCGGGCGAAGGCTCGGTACTCCAGGCCTGGCCCCTTGGCCCCTCCTCTGTGGCTCTGGGCCCAGGCTCAGGGGGCTCCGCATGCTCACCTTTGAGGGCTGTCTTCAGCAGCTGCTGTGTCGCTGCATCAAAAGACTGCATTTTATACTCCTCTCTCCTGGGCTCCCCCATGACCATCCAGCTGCAGCAGCTCTTTCCGAGGTTGGGACTAATGACAGCACCTGGAGAGGAGAGGCAGCAGGAGAGGCCTCAGGTGTGGCGCACGGGGCCAGGGCTCCTAGCTCTCCCGGCCCGTGGCAGGACTGGCCAGTGCTTGAGACAGGTGCTCCTGGGCAGTCCATGGCATTCAGTGGTTGGCTGGGTGCCCGCCAAGCTTGGCTTCTGGTGGAGACTGGGCACCAGCCAGGCACCTGCTGCTCAATTAAAGAACCCCTGTAGCTTCTGGGATTACACAAGAGTAAAGAGATGAAGGGTGAATGCGTCTACCCTCCAGTCCCAGCAGCAGGCAGGGTTTTTCTCAGCTGACACCAAGGGGTGGGGTGAGGGTGGATATGTGGATATTAAACACTTCCCCTGCCTATATATAAGCCGACCTGGAAGCTGCTGGTCCAGCATGGCTCCTGGCGAATGAGAGGGCTAGGGTCTCCACGCTTCGGACAGCTCTGTCCCAGCAGGGGTCCAAGCCCCTCTCTGCAACCCTCTCCCTCCCTTTAGTCAGAGTCCTCGGCCCAGAAATCCCACTCCTCCTGCCCTCGGGGTGGGGCCGGCCAGAGGGCTGGGTGCAGAAGCGTCTCTGCTGCCCTGACTCCCCTCGTCCTGGCCAGCTTCTCCCCGGGACAGACTAATTAAACTGGCCTCTCGAGTGGCAGAAACTCGGCCCTGCCCGCTCAGGACTCCCTGAGAGTCCTGAGCTCCATTCTGGATCCTTCCTTAAGGAGGGGAGCGAGGTGACGTGTCCCCCAGAGGTGGTCCCCTTTGGAGTCCCCTCTCCGCACTCGGTGCCTCCCCCATGGCCAAAGGAGAGGACCTTAGGGGTCTCCAGACCTGGGCAGCTTCCCGAACGCCCTTCCCGTGGGCTGGAGAGTTGGCGGGAGCGCCGGGACCCACCTGCCGCGCCGGCGCCACGCCCGCGTGCCCGAAGGCCGCTCGAGGGGCATGCCGTGCGCGCCGCGCCTCCGCGGCGCTGCTGGCGCCTCGCCGCCGCTTAGGTCATTTCCTAGCGCGGTGGCGCGGCGGGACCCGGGGCGGCGGGGCGGCGGGGCGACGGGGCGGGGCCTGGGGCCGCCTCGCCAGCGCCACCTGCCGGAGCCCCGACGTCGCTGCCCTCGCGGCCCGGCCAGGCCTGCCCGAAGGTTCCTGGCACGGGGCCGCGCAGAACGCCCGCGACACTGCTTCCACCGCCCCTGTCCGCTCCTCACCCGGCTCTCCCACGGGCTATCCGGGACCACACCGGCTCCTCGGTACTGGGGTGGACCTGCTCCTCAGCCCGCATTAAGCCCTGGGTCTTGAGCGCTAACACTATCCCTCTCCCCGCCCCACGCTAGAGCTCAGGTTAAAACGGGGTCAGGGGACTGGCCCGGCCGCGCGGCGTGGGAGGGGCCTGCGGAGGGCGTGGTCCGCAGCCGGGCAGCGGGAGGGAGAAAGGTGGGAGGGCAGAGAAGAGGGCTGGAGGGGCAGGACCTAACAGGTGGTGGCCGTGTGCTCCCCACTCCCACCCCCTCCCCCCAAAGCGGAGAAGGCAGGGAGGTCGTAAGGGCTTTGAGGCTCAAGTCCCACTAAGCCGCTCTCCTACTCCAAGTACAAACGATATTGGTAAAATAAGTTGAAAATCAATGGGCCAGCCCAAGAGAAAGGATCCCAGTTGCCAACTTGCGGCGCCCAAGGTGTTGGGAGCGACCCTGAGGTTGAGCAAGCCCCTGGCCCAGTCCGTCTTGGTCGGGACAAGACACTCCAGGCAAGTGTCTTGTCCCTGGAGGGACAAGGGGGTGAGGCGCGGGCCCAGCAGCCCAGACAGGGCCACCTCTGAGGTCAGCCCTGGGTTGCAGGAGAGCATACAGAAGAGGTTGGAAAAGAACCGTCTCGTCCCATCACTTAGACGAGAAGGAAGTGCTGACGGCGGTCTCCTGTATCCAAAGCTCGCTCCTCCTGTTCTAAGAGCTGCCAAAGCGGTCACCAGAAAATGAACGAGGAAGACAATCCCAGCTGCAGCAAAAGAAACCAGTGAGTGGGAGAGCTGAAGAGAACAAAGTTTACTTCGGTGGAATTTCACAAAAAATACATCCAGGCAGCTGCAAGCCTTGCCTGCCAAAAAACCTGTGGGTGTGGGAGCCCTCCAGCCACAGGTGAACCTTCTTAATCAGCGCCCAAGAGCAGGGAGGCTTCAGGATTATGGGGACCAGACACATCACAAAGCCCCAGACCAGGGACGAAACAGTAATGGTGAGAAAGGGCCCAGGATCCATGGGGACCGAGAGCCATGACACCCACCCAAGACCTGCTCAAAGGCTGGAGCCGGGGCTGAGGCGAGGTCAGGCTCTAAGTCCTGCACGGGGCTCCCCCTGCACAGCCAACCTCTCAGGCCAGGCTCCCCTGGGGTGGAAAGTGGTGGGTGTGTTCTGTGGATTTTCCTCCTCTCATACCCCTAACCGGGCCTCGATGGGTGTCTGTCGTGGGGTCCTGTGCCCTGACAACTCCCGGAGCACCAACTGTGCATGCAGCAGGCTGCCTGCACAACCCCCTCTTCCCGGGACCACAGAGGACGCACACGGCACCACGCCAGACCCAGCAGGAGCGCCCTGAGCGGGCAGCAGGTGCTCACTGGCCCAGCTGTAAGCTCCCACCCACCCAGGAGGGCTAGCCCAGCCCACAGGGAAAGAGGAGTGACCCCAGTAGACGGGAAAAGGGCTGCTGCCTTTACCGGCGCCCCCTCCCCGTCAGCACATCCCCCCACTGCCTGTGGGGCTGCTGGGGTCTGCTTTCCCATGGGCTGCGACCAGCCTGTCCAGGGAGAGAACAGCCCGAGTGGTGCCTTTATAGACATGAAGATCTGAGCAGGGTGGAGTTTATAAAGTGACTGATTCAGCTGGGATTCTTCCCCCAGAGCTAGAAGCAAAGCTGCCTGAGGAATGCAACTGCTGAGAAAAGTAGAGTTTAGGGAAGGCAGGGATCCCTTCCCTCATACTTGGGGAGAAGGGATGTGATTTGGAAGGGAAGATGGAGGAGTCAGATAAGGAATGTGTTTTTAGTTTTAATGTCTATTAAATAATTGGTGGGAGTAAGAACCCAGGTGTGGGGACCAGACCCCTGTAAAGGCCTGACCCCAGCCTCACACTCAAGCTGCGGCCCACCCACACGCAGGAGAGTTCTCTGGGCAGCCGGAGCGAAGGCGTGCCGGAGGGCAGCTGTTGTCCTGAGTGTGCGCCACACAGAGGAGAAACGTCCAGCCCCTTCTGACTGGCGGGGCTGGGTCCCCGCAGACCAAGTCCTGCGTTCGCCCCGTGCTCTCCCGTGGAGAACCCCCTTTGCCCTTCTGGTGGAATCCAGGCTGCTGCCGACGGCTCTTCATGCCCAGGACAGCTGGCCTGGAGGGAGGGGCCGGGCAACACCTCTCAGTGCAACACGGGATGGTAGACCAAGCGTTCTTCACGAGGGCCCCTCCAGGGAAGGACTCAGGCCACCCTTCCTGCCCTCGAGGCTAGCTGTCTGCCTTCTTCACGTGGTGGAAGAGGTTACAGAAGAGCTCGTACCAGAAGAACACAAAGCCGGTGGAGAGGGCAGCCTTCAGCAGGCTGGGGGCCAGGCCTTTGAAGCAGCCCTGTGCACCCTCCTCTCGCAGCACCTGCCTGGCGCAATCCAGGAGGCCCTTGTAGCTTCGCACCTGGGGAGAGGAAGGTTCTCCAGTTGAGGAGAGAGGAGGTGATGGCAACATGGGTGTGAGCTCTGTTCTTTTGTCAACACAGAGCCTGGCACGTTCCAGCACCCAATAAATACTTGCTGGACAAAGGAATGAATGCAAAAAAGACAGAATAAGTTAACCTCATTCTTTCTCTTCCAACTGGGCTAATTCAGACTTAACAGATGAAGTGCCCGGAAATCAGCACTGGACAGAGCTCCTTCCTGCCCTGGAGGCTCCACTGACAGTGGCTCTTAAGGATCCAGAGAGAGCTCTGGACCCTCTTCCCAGGGGTGCCTCTGACTGTGCGCCCATCCCTCCTGGTCCCCCTTGGGCAGTAGATCTGAACCGGCCCCTCGTTAGCTCTGAGCCTGACCAGCGGCGCCAGCCTGGCCACCTCCAGTTGACCACAAACTGCTGCTAGACCCGTGTCCCCAGGGCACGGCTCTACTCAAGCCTCGCTCCCCTCCCAGAGCTCCAGTAACTCCCGATGATGATGATGACAATGATATTACAAAGAATCAAGTCCAAGCCCCACGGCGTGGTGTTCGGGGCGTTTCACCATTTGGCCTCAACTTCCCTCCCTGATCTGCCTTTCCCCACTGGTCCAGCCTCAGTGCCCGCACACCTCCAGCCATACCTGCTCACGCTAAAGCTCTGTGAGGAGCAGGGCCTCCCTTCTCTGTCTTGAGCTCTCACCAACTCTCCCTATCCAAATTCAAACCATCTTTTCAAGACAAGTTGCTAAAAGGAAGAAGGAGGTTATAAAACCTTGTGTGTAACCCCATTTTTGTTAAACATATGTTTATTTATGTAAAGGAATAAAACTACAACGCGGATGGACCTAGGTGGCGTTATGCTTAGTGAAATAAGTCAGAGAAGGACAAACAGTGTATGTTATCACTTTTATGTGGAATCTTAAAAATAAAACAAATGAATGGGGCTTCCCTGGTGGTGCAGTGGTTAAGAATCCGCCTGCCAATGCAGGGGACATGGGTTCGAGCCCTGGTCCGGGAAGATCCCACATGCCGCGAAGCAACTAAACCCGTGCGCCACCACTACTGAGCCTGCGCTCTAGAGCCCGCGAGCCACAACCACTGAGCCCATGTGCCACAACTACTGAAGCCTGTGTGCCTAGAGCCCGTGCTCCACAAGAGAAGCCACTGCAGTGAGAAGCCCACACACCACAATGAAGAGTAGCCCCTGCTCACTGCAACTGGAGAAAACTGGCGTGCAGCAACGAAGACCCAATGCAGACAAATATAAATAAATAAATAAATAAATAACAAAACAAAACAAAAAGACAAATGAATGAATATAACAAAACAGAAACAGACTCACAGACATAGACAACAAACTAATGGTTACCAGTGGGGATAGGGAAGGGGGCAGGGGCAAGATAAGGGTAGGGAATTAAGAGGTACGAACTAGTATGCAAAAAATAAATAAGCAACAAGCATATATTGTACAGCACAGGGAAATATAACCATTATTTTATAATAACTTTAAATGGAATAAAATCTATAAAAATATTGAATCACTATGTTGTACACCTGAAACTAACATAATATTATAAATCAAGTATACTTCAATAAAAGAAAGAAAGGAAGGAAGGAAGGAAGAAAGAAAGACTACAGGGACTTCCCTGGTGGTCCAGTGGTTAAGACTGCGCTTCTACTGCAGGGGGCGCGGGTTCGATCCCTGGTCGGGGAATTAAGATCCCACATGCCGCGTGGCCAAAAATGAAATAAAAATAAAAATGTTTAAAAAAAAGAATCTTTAAAAAAAGAAAGACTACAGCTAAAGGTTCTGTGTGATTATCTCTGCGTGGGTGGTGATGGATTTATTTATTTACTTACTTTAATAAATTTATTTATTTATTTTTGGTTGCATTGGGTCTTTGTTGCTGTGCTCGGGTTTTCTCTCGTTGTGGCGAGCGGGGACGACTCTTTGTTGCGGTACAGATCACACCTGGGCCCTGGCAGTGAAAGCACCGTGCCCTAACCACTGGACCACCAGGTAATTCCTCTGAATGCTTTTTAAGAGCAGGCACTATGAGTGTGCCTTCTCCTGGGTCTTTAAACAGTGTCCAGTACACACAGGGCTTTGCTTGTGGCTTCGCTTGTGCTCAGGGGTCCCCAGTGTGAAATAAAACTCATATTTTATGGCAAGACAAGAAAAATTTAAACATAAAAATTCTTCTCTGCCCTTTGGCCTCCTCTCTCTCCACACTGTGCATTGTGCATTGACCAAACCCTCTCCCAGGAATACCTGCTCAACCATAGAGAGCAACATTCTCCCAGCATCAACAAGACAACGCCTTAAAAAGATAACATTCCTTCTTGATCTTGTAAGGGGTCACATGACCCACCACGATGTTGCTTAGAATTAGATTCTGTGAACTGTCAATAATACGTCATTTGGGGCTTCCTTGGTGGCAGTGGTTAAGAGTCCGCCTGCCAATGCAGGGGACACGGGTTCGAGCCCTGGTCCGGGAAGATCCCACATGCCGCGGAGCAACTAAGCCCGTGCACCACAATTACTGAGCCTGGGCTCTAGAGCCCGCAAGCCGCAACTACCGAGCCCACGTGCCACAACTACTGAAGCCCGTGCACCTAGAGCCCATGCTCCGCAACAAGAGAAGCCACCACAATGAGAAGCCCGCGCACCGCAATGAAAAGTAGCCCCCGCCTGCCCCAACTAGAGAAAGCCCGTGTGCAGCAACGAAGACCCAATGCAGCCAAAAATAAATAAATAAATAAATAAATAAATTTATCTTAAAAAAAATAATAATATGTCATTTGGGGCTTCCCTGGTGGCACAGTGTTAAGAATCCACCTGCCAATGCAGGGGACATGGGTTCAAGCCCTGGTCTGGAAAGATCCCACATGCCGCAGAGCAGCTAAGTCCATGTGCCACAACTACTGAGCCTGAGCTCTAGAGCCCGTGAGCCACAACTAATGATCCTGCCTGCCACAACTACTGAAGCCTAGAGCGCATGCTCCACATGTGTGAAGCATGCCTAGAGCCCGTGCTCCACAACAAGAGAAGCCACCGCAATGAGAAGCCTGCGCACCACGACAAAGGGTAGCCCCCACTCACTGCAACTAGAGGAAGACCCAACACAGCCAAAAAAACCCCCCAAAAACGTCATTTGATGCACAGCCCTTTGTCTCAAAAAACTTATATAAACTGTGTCTTAACTTCTAGCAGGTGGAATAGTTCTCAGAGCTTACTGAGATGCTCTTCCCGGGTTATAATCCTCAAATTTGGCTGGAATAAAATTTTCCAATTCTTTCTTAGATCAACTGATTAATTTTTCATCAACACCGGGGACATGCAGGGGCTGAGAGGGCTATGGGGGCGAAAGCTGCCCAATGGACAGGAGCTGACCCAGTTCCTTCACGTGCCCAGTGAGGGGCTGGAATCAGAGCTCTCTGCAGAGGGACATCTCACCTGGCCAAAGGAGGCTCGGGCCTGCTCAAACCCTCCAACCTGAAGCCGCTTCTTGAAGAGGTCCAGGGGATACGTGAGGGTCTTGCTGATGACTCCAGCTCCACTGCCACAAAGCAGGTTTTTGAAGTTTCCTGAACCAGAGAAGTGGGATGGAGGGGAAATATGAGAGAAATGCAATCTAGGGTAAACTTCAAGGTTATACAGTCTAATCCTCGACCAGAAAACCCAAACCTACAAGCATCCTCGATCTTGGAAGAATTTAATCCAGGAGCGAGAGAACCAGACACAACCTCAGGAAGAATGACAACAGACAGGGCTTCCCTGGTGGCGCAGTGGTTAAGAATCTGCCTGCCAATTCAGGGGACATGGGTTCGGGCCCTGGTCCGGGAGGATCCCACGTGCCGCAGGGCAACTAAGCCCATGAGCCACAACTACTGAGCCTGTGCTCTAGAGCCCACGAGCTACAACTACTGAGCCCACGTGCCACAACTACTGAAGCCCATGTGCCTAGAGCCCGTGCTCTACAACAAAGAGAAGCCACTGCAATGAGAAGCCTGCGCACCGCAAGGAAGGGTAGCCCCCGCTCGCCTCAACTAGAGAAAGCCCGCACGCAACAACGAAGACACAACACAGCCATAAATAAATAAATAAATATTTTTAAAAAAGAACCAACGCAGCCAAAAAGTTAAAAAAAAAGAATCTGCCTGCCAATGCAGGGGACACAGTTTCAAGCCCGTGTCTGGGAAGATCCCACATGCCACGGAGCACCTAAGCCCGTGCGCCACAACTACTGAGCCTGCGCTCTAGAGCCCGCGAACCACAACTACTGAAGCCCGCACACCTAGAGCCCGTGCTCTGCAACAAGAGAAGCCACCGCAGTGAGACGCCCGCGCACCGCAACAAAGAGTAGCCCTCGCTCTCTGCAACTAGAGAAAGCCGTGTGCAGCAACAAAGACCCAACACAGCCAAAACTAAATAAATAAAAATTTTTAAAAAAGGAACGACAATGGACTGCTGATTGGACAGGCTGGTGGCAGAAGGGGTGTGCGCCTTTAACAGTAATCACCCCAGCTGGAGGCAGTAATGGCCTGCAGGCTTTGCCATGCGACTCAGTTCAAGGCTTGGGAGGGAACAGGATGCCCATCCCCCTCCCCAGAGTCCCCAAACGAAAACCAAACCAAACACATAAGCAAAACCAGGCTGTTTGCAAGTTGGACCTTTGACAAAAATGAAAACCATGACCAGTAGTTGGAAATAACAGTGGCAAGAGACGAAAGAAATAAAGTCATCTGTGAGTGAATGGATTTGTTTTGTTGGCTGTATTACAGAGCTGTGGGTTCAGAGATCTGTGGTGTCTTAGCTTCTGCAGGAAAACTTTATTTCCTACCTGATTCAGAAAGAGATGCTATGGCTTGGGAGTGGGGCGGAGTGGGACCCAGATTCCCTTTCCCATGAGGCCGGTCTCACCGTTTTTCTTTCCTTCGGCTGGCATGGCCCACTCATACGCGTGCTTCAAGGAGCTGTAGAAGGAGAACTGGAACCCAGCGTAGGGGAAGATGGCGATCAAGGTGGGGTTCAAGCCTTTGTAGAAGACCAAGGGGCCTTCGGTCCTGTACATGGTCACCACGGCGTTTCGCAGGGTTTTATAGACCTGGACACCACACATGCAATGATGAGTGACATCGTTTCAGCCTGAGAACCCAGCCCACCAGCTGTATTTCCCCTTGTCCAGAAACCAGCTACTAGGAGCATTACTTCTCCTGCCAGGAGAACAAAGAAAATGCTGGACAAAAATTCCAAGGGTGGGACTGTCTGGCAGCTCCCCTTCTAGCTATTTACACGACTGAGATATGCCAAGGAGTGCACAAAAGTATGCGGAACAGCAAAAGGTGTGAAGTCCACCCTTGGGTGATCGGTTATATAAATTACGGCACACCTGTTCAAAAGAACATAGTGTAGCAATTACAACAGGAAGATGCAATCTAGATGATCGATAGGGAAGACTCCCCCAAATATACAGTTAAGTGAACCCAGCAGGACATGAAGAGCAGGCATAGTGTCTGTGGAGGAAACAAACTGTATGCAGAGACTATGCCCCACAAGGATACACAAGAAAGGAGGAACAGTAACATTATTGCCGCCACAGCGGGAAACAGGGGGACAGGGGAGGGATGGGGAAAGAGGGAGATTCACTATGACCATTTTATGCTATCTGGATTTTTTTGCCATATGCATATACTTAACCTTTCTGAAACCATCAACAGGTGATCTTTATGCACGAAGAGCCACTGATTTTTTAGTACACTTCTATTTGGCATATATTCTTTGCAGTGGACCAGAGGGGCTGAATCTGCCTGGCTGTGGGTGCGGGAAGCACTGCACTGACAAGAGGGTGACCGAGGGGAAGTCTGTACTGAGCAGGGACAGTACACACTTGGCTCCCAGATGCTGGCAGCCACATCGAAGGCTTTCGCCCTGGGGACTTGCATGAAAGGGCCAGGCCTCAGAGGAAGGCCATCAGGCAACAAGCTGCCCACGTGCCAGAGTGCCACTCTGCTTTCTGTGTGCCCTCTTAACACCAAGCGTCACCAGACATTTGAGGAAAGCCTCCCCCAAAACAGAGGCCAAAATGATTGATGAGGGGCAGGAGAAGTCACTTGAAAGGAAGAGACCGTATAGATACAGCAGAAGAAAACTACAGCAAAAAGAAACCACCCACAAAATTTTAACTAGTATCCTGAGACCCCAGAGAAGGCATCACCTTCATGATAAAAGCAGAGGGTCAGGGCTTCCCTGGTGGCGCAGCAGTTGAGAGTCTGCCTGCCGATGCAGGGGACACGGGTTCGTGCCCTGGTCCGGGAAGATCCCACATGCCGCGGAGCGGCTGGGCCCGTGAGCCATGGCCGCTAAGCCTGCGTGTCCGGAGCCTGTGCTCCGCAGCGGGAGAGGCCGCAACAGTGAGAGGCCCGTATACCGCAAAAAAAAAAAAAAAAAAGGAGCCAGCTACTCACAGGCACCCCACAGACACATCTCCAATGCATCTACCAAGTGAAGGGAGCCAACTCAAACGACTACACAGGGCATAATTCCATTTATGTAACATTCTGGAAAAGGCAGAACTTCAGACAGAAAACAGACCAGTGGTTACTGAAGGCTGGAGGTGGGGAGGGACAAACTACAAAGGACAGGAGGAAATCAGGGGGTGACGGAACTTCTGTTTTCTATCTTGATTGTGGTTACGTGACTGTACGCATTTGTCAAAAGTCACAGAACTGCTAAAAAGAGTGGATTTTACTGGGCAAGTTATGCTTTAATAAACCTGACTAAAACAAACCAACCAAAGACAGTTCTTAGGAACCAACATATGTTGGCAGACATTATTTAAACTCAATAGAGGGCCCAAATGATAAAAGTAAGGAAACCTCCCAGAATGGTAAATAAAAGATAAGTCAATCAGAGGATCAATCCAGGATGTCTAGTGTCCAACTGACATGAATTCCAGAAAGAAAAAGAAAAAAAGAGGGCAGGCAATTGTGAATAAATAATTCATGACCATTTTCCAGGCATGAAGAACACGTGTCCAGACTAAAGGGCCCAGGAAGTGCCCATCACAATGAATGAAAGAGACCCGCCCTGGGGCACTCCACTGGTAAATTTCTAGAATGCCAGGGATCAAGAAAAGATCCTGAGGGACTTCCCTGGTGGTCCAGTGGTTAAGACTCCACGCTTCCACTGCAGGGGGTGTGGGTTCGAGCCCTGGCTGGAGAACCAAGATCCCACGTGCCGCATGGTGGGGCCACAGAAAAGTTAAAAAAAAAAAAAAAAGATCCTGAAAGTTCCCAAGAGGGCGAAGTGGATGCCTTCATCTAAAGGGTTAGTCATCAGGATGGTTCCGGATGCCTCTTCAGCAATACTGAGAGCTACCTAGAATTCTACACCCAGATCATCAGTTAAGTGCAAGGGGAAAATAAAGGCATTTTCTATCAGGCTTCTGTAAGGAAGCTATACCTCAGGATGTGCTCCACAAAATGAGGGACTAATCAAGAAAGAGGAGACATGGGCTCCTACGTGAGAATTCCTAAGAGAATAGCTGGCCATAGTCCTGGAGCAAACAGTCTAGATCGAAGCCATAGGGTGAAGGGTTCAAGGGTGGGGGGCTCTAGGAGGGGCTCCATAAAAACATGGGACTGATGACCACAGGCTCACCCTATCGGGAGATTGTTTGAAAGTGAATTTGTGATAAGCATGTAGAAAGCGAAACAAATAAAATACAAAGCAATTGCCAACTTCAGGAAAGACAAAAATACAAAAGAAAACATAATCATAATATATTTTGAGGCTCAGCAGAAACATTTACATAATCAGAACAGCATAAACACTGAGTACTGATTTAGCCAAAAATCTATTAATCAGTTGTACTGCACTCAGGTGAGGAAGCACAAGCACACCCAAGGGTGATGGTAAAAGAGTTAAATCCTCATCTTCCATAGTAGTAGTCAGTAGTTAATGTCTATAATTTAAAACTGAGAAGGAAAGGAAGAAAGAGAAAGAGCATGTTACTTTGAATTAGGAAGTAAATTACGGAAGAAGCACACAAATATTAAAAGTGGTTGCCTCTGGGGAATAGAATCAGGGGGGCGGCTAGTGTTTTTTCATTATAGTTCCTGAAGAACTATCTGTCTTTTTAACCTTTATACACTTTATAGGTTATTTATTTATTTATTTATTTATTTATTTATGGCTGTGTTTGGTCTTCGTTGCTGTGCGCGGGCTTTCTCTAGTTGCGGCGAGTGGGGGCTACTCTTCACTGCGGTGCGCGGGCTTCTCATTGCGGGCTCCTCTTGTTGCGGAGCACGGGCTGTAGGCGAGCGGGCTTCAGTAGTTGTGGTGCACGGGCTCAGTAGTTGTGGCTCGCGGGCTCTAGAGAGCAGGCTCAGTAGTTGCGGCGCACGAGCTCAGTTGCTCCATGGCATGTGGGATCTTCCCGGACCAGCGCTCGAACCCGTGTCCCCTGCATTGGCAGGTGGATTCTTAACCGCTGCGCCACCAGGGAAGTCCAGATTATTGATTTTTTAAGAAATGTGAGGATTTACACTATGGATGCTACTAGTCTAAAGAAGGTGGAGAGTTCTGCAATTTTTAAATAAATCTTTTCCCCTCACTTTCACACACAATTTTCCAGCCATTCCAGAATCTAGAATCCAACATCTCAATTGGCTAAGCCTAAGAAGAAGTATGCTATTCTTTTCTTAATGATGTTTTCCCTTTTTGCTTCTCATAGACTTGTACTAAAGGTTGGAAGGTAACAGAAGAGGATCATAGCACACGCAGAACAGGGAACCTGAAGGACTGTCACCAGCCATTCTCTTCATCCCAGCAGCCACCATGTTGCTGAGGTCTGTCCCCTCTATAAACATCCTTCCCCTCCATTTCTCTAC
Source organism: Delphinus delphis (assembly GCF_949987515.2). Classification (NCBI taxonomy): domain Eukaryota; kingdom Metazoa; phylum Chordata; class Mammalia; order Artiodactyla; family Delphinidae; genus Delphinus; species Delphinus delphis. The sequence goes on from NC_082701.1 coordinate 7,413,776, forward strand.
TCCGTTCCTGGGACCCCTCATCTCATTTCTCCACCAGGGCAGTCACCCCAAACCTCTATTTTCCACTGCAGTGTCACACAGAGTGACCCAGCTCTCATGCCCCAGTCGTTTTCTTCTAGAATGTTCCTGGGGCACTTTGCATTTCTGAACCAAAAAATTTATCAGAATGTCTCCTAAACAAAAGAGGTCCCCCAACCCAGGATCTCCACCCCAGGCAACACAAAAAACTGGCACAGCTGAAACCACAGTTATTCTTAGCTGGTCCCAGATCAAATTCTTAAGCAAAACGTCACTCCCCATCAACAGTATCCTAGGCTATTCTTATGTATGTCCAAGAAACAGAGATTATGGTGGGCGGAGGAGGGATGGGGCATCTATTTGAGGGCTTAATCCCTTGCTTTCGCTCAGTCAGTTCTTCCTTGAGTCTGACTCAATGATCCCATTTCCTCCAATCCATTCTTTCTGGAAACCAAAACCTCCCTCCCAATAATACAGCGATCGAATCTCAAGTCTCACTTTCCCAGATGCCTTCCCCGTCCCGATTTGGTATTTGCTCTGTTTCCCCTGCAGGTTCTGTGTCCCCCGTGAGGTTGTGAGCACCTTGCCTGGTGCCAAGCACCATCACGGGTTTCAGGAACAGGCTGAAGGATGGCCTGAAAACCCCAGGTCCCCCCGGCTTTGTTCCCTCTAAGGAAAACAGCCCCCACCCTGGGACGCCCTTCGTATCTTGGGCGCCCCTTCTCTGGCCTGGCCACTCACCCTGGGCTCACCCTGCGCTGCAAAGCGGGTGCGTAGCACGTCCACAGGATGTACGGCGAGGGTGGCCACACAGGCAGACAGGCCGCCGCACACAAAATGCACGGAGAAGTCTTGGGCGTCGCGCACGCTGGCCCTGTGCACCAGCTCGGTGAGCACTTCAAACGACAAAAACTGCAAGAGTGTGTGACAGTGTCATGGAAAACACCCCCCGAATGCACCCGTGACCCAGGCGGGGCCTATCCTAGGGACCAGGAGATACTCTTCTTGAGTAGGGTCAGAATACAATAAACGTGTAACTGTGCAAAGCTCAGATGCCCTTTCATACTCTGAGCAGAGCCAAATACCCAAGGGTTAAGAAAATATATGAGAAAATTTTTATATCAGAAAATTCTACTTGGGGGACCTCCCTGGTGATCCAGTGGCTAAGATTCCGCACTCCCAGTGCAGGGAGCCCAGGTTCAACCCCTAGTCAGGGAACTAGATCCCACATGCTGCAACTAAAAAAAAAAGATCCTGCATGCTGCAACTAAGACCCCGACGCACCAAATAAATAAATAAATATTTTAAAAAAAAAAAAGGCTTCCCTGGTGGCGCAGCGGGAATTCCCTGGTAAAAAAAGGGAATTCCCTGGTAGTCCAGTGGTTAGGACTTGGTGTTCTCACTGCCGTGGCCCCGGGTTCAATCCCTGGTGGGGGAACCACGATCCCACAAGCTGCATGGCGAGGCCAAAAAAAAAAAAAAAGAGAATAAAAAAGAAAATTCTACTCATCACTTAGTTTTCTGAGAACTGGGAAAAGATGGCCATTATCTGACTCTAGGCTGGGGACCCCTTTAATGCAGCTGGCAGCGGCCCTGTTTGAGAAACATTCTGCCCTGGAGCTGAAATTCTGTTGGGAGAATTCCACATATTCCATATTCTGTGGTGTAAGCCCTCCTTGGGCTCAGATCCTTCTCCAGCCAACTCAAGATGGCTCGGGGTCCTGAGAGCACATGTTGCTGCATTTACCCATCAGGATGCAGCACGTGTGTGCTGGGCACAGGGATGGCGCGGCAGGTGCGTGTGACCTGAGCAATCACTGTGATGTCATACGTAAAGCAGGCAGGGACTGCTCTACCACTTTCTAGCTAGTGACGTTGGTTGGACTCATTACTTAAGCTCTCTCTGCCTCAGTCTTCTCATCTGTAAAATAAGGATGACAACAGAACCTACCAGAGGACTGTTGTAAGGTGTCAGATGTGAAGTGCTTCACCCGGGGCCTGGCCCCCTATGAGCACTGTGCGGGGTTGGCTATTTCCATCACCACTACTGTACGGCTACAGACTAGATGCCATGGGGTAAACTGGCGCTCAGCTGAACAAACTCATGAGCAAGAGTCAGGAAGCCTGGATCCTAATCCTAGCCTCACCACCTACAAGCTGTGTGGCCTCAGGCAGCTCACTCAACCTCTCTGCGACCCACACAACACCTGCTCCACCTTCCTCACAGTGCTGTTAGGAAGTTCAAAGGATGCACAGACGTGAATAATGCTATTTTGAAAAATGAAAAGCATTTGTATTGCCATTTGCTAAGCCCCTCTGGGCTGGGTGTCAAGACAGTGTCCTAGGTGCAGCACCTCATATTCAGTGGGTGCTAAGTCTCCAGGGTTGGGGGACGTGGGGAAGGGGATGCCTGTAGTACAGCTCAGTCTGACTATGTCTTCAATTTGTCAGGTAGTTTCTCAGCCAAGATGAGTGAGCAGTGTGTGACCGCCTCCTGCTGCCCTACCCCGGGCAGCCCAGGTACACGCCTCACCACCCTGGGCTCCCCCATTGGGCAATGTGACCCCAGGGGCCTGGCCGCTTCCCCTGCCACCTACTTGGACAGCTCCATAGCCTATGGAGAGAAGCTGGGCTGGGATGTGTCCTTTCCAGAATGCTGTTGGGCCCTCCTCTTGCAAAATCTGTCTCCCAGCCTGCAGGATCCCGTGGTATTTCGCGTTGGGGTCACTGCGAGAAAGGCGCTCAATCTGAAGCTAGGAATCAAGATGAGAATGGTCAGGATGATGGCGGGGGGTGGGGGGCGAGGAGGAATTTCAGAGAAGGTAACAAAGGCAACAAGGTGCTTCTCCTTGACAAAACTGCAAGCTCTAGGAACTGCTTTGGCAAAAAAGAGTGAACTTGTCCTCTGGCCCGTTACACAGAAAAAGGGGAAAAGGGTACCTGGAAACGGATCTTGATGACATCCAAGGGGCTGATCAGCACCCGAGTGACAAGTCCAGACACAGACCCAGCCACGGCCACCTCAAGATTGGAGACATTCCTGCCGTCTGCTCTGGGGTCATAGCCCACCATCCCTGCCTGTGGCCCATACAATGTCCATCAGCTTCAGGCTAAATGCAAGAGACAGGAGTAAATACCAGAGCAAGGTCTTAGGGCCCCGGCTCACACATCACTCCTCAGAGCATCCTCCCGGACTAGCCCCCCAGAGCAGCGCCCACATCCCTTTTCTCTCCTTATCCTTTTTTATTCTTCTTTAGAGCATTTATATACCAGACATTGATTCCATACTTTTGTTTCTTGTCTCTCTCCCCCATTAGAATTCGAGCCCATGAAAACAGGGCGTTGGTCTCATTCATCCATCCCTGTAACTCCAGTGCCCGGAAGAGAGCCCACCACAGTAACTGCTCATTAATATTTGCTGATGGAGTGAATGAACAGGCTTGGTAGGAAACAGTTCACTTCCAGAGATCAGCTGGCTTTCCAAGACACCTGGTTTTATGGCCAGCTCCTGACTGAGGCGAAATCCCAGGCTGCGTTAGCATGAGGGCAGAGCCTCAAGCTGAGCGCAGAGGGGGAACCTCAGACACACGGACTCCAGGAACGGGGCCTGGGATTCTCTAACAAGCCGCCATGATCCAAAGGGCCCTGAGCCCTTCAGCATCTCCCTTCGCCATTCTTTGCACACACCGCAGGCCCGCCCACAGCAGTGGAGCGGAGTTACGCTGCAAAATGATACAGGTCCAACTCTTCAACCTCACCCTGGACCACGGTTCAGTCTCTTCAGCCAGGGTGGGCTCAGTGCTTCTGAGCAGTTCCTAGAAAATGCTGTTTATGTTCCTATCTACCGGCCCATCCCTGGACCTACTGTTCCCATGTCTGAAATGCAGCCTCACTCTTCCCTAGACTGGTTCCTCTAACCTTCCAGGGCTCAGCTAAAGAGCATGCCCTCCAGAAGATGTACTCATGTCCTTTCTAGCATTCACAGCACTTGTTAAGGTGCTGTCCTCCCCGCCCACAGGAGGTAGGCTCCATATAGGTAGAGACAGCCTTGTTACAGTGGTATCTCCAGAGACCAGCATGGTGCCTGGCATGCCCCAAAGTCTCTAAAAACAATGACTGAATAAATGATTAAAAACCAAGTAACTGGGACTTCCCTGGCGGTGCAGTGGTTAAGTCTCCACGCTTCCACTGCAGGGGGCACGTTCGATTCCTGGTTGGGGAACTAAGATCCCGCATGCCATGCAGTATGGCCAAAAAAACCCAAAAATCTACTTCCATTTTTATCTAGAGCCGACCTCAACACTAATGACATTTTAGAATGAAGAATTCTTTGTAGCTGGGGGCTGTCCTGAGCACTGTAGGATGTTTAGCAGTACCCCTGGTCTCTACCCGCCAGATGCCAGTATCCCCACGCTCCCCTTGTGACAATCAAAAATGTCTCCAGACATTGACAAATGCCTCCTGGGGTTCAAAACTGCCCCTGATTGAGAACCACTGTTCTAGAGAAATACTAGAATGTGTGTGTAAAATGTCATGCATTGCGTCACTACTTATAAAACTGGATATAATGCAAATGATTATAAATAAGAGGGACAGACACGAAGTCACCTCCATGCAATAGGATACCATGCAGCCATTAAAAGAAAGAGCGACTTCCCTGGTGGCGCAGTGGTTAAGAATCCACCTGCCAATGCAGGGGACACAGGTTTGACCCCTGGGCGGGGAAGATCTCACATGATGCGGAGCCCATGCGTCACAACTACTGAGCCTGAGCTCTAGAGTCCTCAAGCCACAACTACCGAAGCCTGTGTGCCCTAGAGCCCACGTGTCATAACTACTGAGCCCACATGCTGCGACTACTGAAGCCTGCGCACCTAGAGCCCGTGCTCCACAACAAGAAAAGACACAGCAATGAGAAGCCTGCGCACTGTAACGAAGAGTAGCCCCCACTTGCCACAACAGAGAAAGTCCGCGTGCAGCAACGAAGACCCAACACAGTTAAAAATAAAAAAAGATTAAAAAAAAAAAGAATGAGCCAGAGCTAAACACACACTGGAAAAGACATCCACAATTGACTAAAACGTGAAAAAAGCAGGTTTCAGACTGTATGTCTAGTGTAACCCCACTTTTGCAAAAGAAAAACAGCAAGACCTACATACGCCCTCAACAGTCATATAAAGCATAGCAGGAAAGTCTATAAGGACACACACATCAACAGGTTGGTAAGGTTACCTTTGAGGGTAGGGTTGGCAAGGGAAGAGGGAAGGCAGATCTCCTCCCCCCTACTTTATTTTTTTTTCCATGCCTCGTGGCATGTGGGATCTTAGTTCCCCAACCAGGGATAGAACCCGGGCCCCCTGCAGTGGAAGCACCGCGTCCTAACCACCAGACCACCAGGAAATTCCCTCCCTTTTTCTTTACACAATTCTACGTTGCTTGAATTCATTATGGCCCCCCAAACCCCAATTAAAAGTAAACATAAAATGATTTTCGAAGAGACCTCAGAATTAACCTAGTTCTTGAATACCTTTAGTAACAGGGAAATCAGGGCCCACACAGTGACACCTTCACCCCATTGTTTCGTTTTCTCCTCTCACCTTCCCTGGAACTCTGTCTGCACCAATCCCTCAGCCCCAAGCCCTCACTTTTCTGAAACTACCAAAATAGCACTCCAATCCATCCTTAAAATTAACAAGACATTTCCATGGGGTTCGATCAGCAAAGTATTGTAAAATAACATTTATTGAAAGTCTAATGGGGGAATTCCCTGGCGGTCCAGTGGTTAGACTCGGCACTTTCACTGCTGGGGCCTAGGTTCGATCACTGGTCAGGGAACTAAGATCCTGCAAACCACACAGCATAGCCATAAAAAAAAGAGAGAGAGAAAAAAGTCTAATGGTATGAAATCTCCCGACTCCTGCCAGGAATTTGCCCATTCTCCCCAGACTTCTCCCCAGTAGTTCCCCAGTAACTTCTCCGCAGACCCTCAAAGGAGGAGATCTCGACTTTCCCATCAACTTCTCTGTGACATTAACTCAAGCTGCTACTCCCCAGGCACCTGTGAGGAGCAGTTTAAACGTGAGGCAGGTGACTGAGAGGCAAAGCCTCTCCGGAGGTTGCCCAGAGACTGTTCAGGTCACACTGAGCAGTGTCAGATCCCTACTGTCAGGGAGGGAAGGAGGCACTTCTACAAATAAGCAGCTCTGCATAGCTGGACATAACCTTAAACCTCAGATCAAGAAGCCTGAGTCAAAATTCTGTCTCTCTCGGGCTTCCCAGGTGGCACAGTGGTTGAAGAGTCCGCCTGCCGATGCAGGGGACACGGGTTCGAGCCCCAGTCCGGGAGGATCCCACATGCCGCGGAGCGGCTGGGCCCGTGAGCCATGGCCGCTGAGCCTGCGCGTCCGGATCCTGTGGCCCGCAACGGGAGAGGCCACAACAGTGAGAGGCCCGCGTACCGCAAAAAAAAAAAATCCTGTCTTGTCTCTCTCATGTACCTTGGGCAGCTTTTTCTTCTGGAAAATGAGAATGATGGCGGCCCTGCCTAGCTGGATTCCTGGGAGGATCACACGAGATACTACTATATGTGATAAGCTCTGTCAAAAAGGTAAAAGTCTTTATACACGTGAAAGGTCTTGTTAAATATAATTCAGTAGTGGCCTTACTTTTTCTGCTTGTTCAAAATTTCCTTCTTGTACCAAAAAACCATCTAAAGAGACAAAATAAACATGAAATATGATTATATGCATGATATAATAAAGTACCCAGAAGATGGGGGCCGCTGGTGTGAGTGGCAGGGCGGCTGGGGTGTGTGTGTATGAGTCTGCCGTGCCACCCCTGTTTTTACTGCGTAAGTCCCTGGTGTTCAGGTATGCAGGTGCCCCGCGGTGAGCGTGTGTGCCCGTGAGCCCACGTGCTCAGCTGAGGGTCTCTGCAGATGTCTCCGCGTGTGGACACAAGTGTCCACGTGTGCTCCAGGGCGTGTTTTTTCTCCCCGAGTCCGAGAAAACGCCCACAAGGTGGGCACCCGCATGTATAGGTGCCCCGGGTGTGTCCAGGGTTTTGCTTCCTGCGTCCCTGAAGATGCTTCTCAGATCAGACGCGACACGTGTGGGTACAGTCCCCGCCCCCGCGTAAGTACCTGCGCGTGTAGGCGCCCCCGGGCAGCGGGGGTGCAGCTCCCCGAGCTGAGTGCCAGGAGGGCGGAGAAAGAGGTCACTCACCCGGCTCCAAAGGCGCGGCCCGATTCCCCGAACTCTTCTCTCCCTCCCTCCTCACGCAGTCTAACGGCAAAACTTCACTGCGCTTGGCAGTAACTGACGGGCTTGTGGGCCAATCACCGCGCAGCTTCCGACAGACGCTAGACCAACGGTTGTACAGTAGTCACCCGACCAACGCCTATTGCAAGGGGTTGCTGGGTAATGTAGTCCTCCGCTACTGAGGCCGTCCCCTTACGAGGCGCAGAGCCTCCTGGGAGATGTAGTCCCTCGGCGCAAGTATGCGCACATGTTACCCATGCGTTGAAAGGAGGAGGGTCCCGAAGCTAGGCTGCGCCGTTGGAGGTAGCCGCGCTGAGTGGCGTGTGCCTTGGATCAGATTGCTGGCGGGCGGAAGTTTAGGGCGCGCTGAACGTGACCCTCTTTCCTCAAAACTTTCATAGTTCCAGTACCCGGATCACCTAAACTTGGAAAAGATGGCGGGAAGTTTAGCAAAATCCTGGAGGGCGTGGGGGAAAGAATAGATGAATTTTTAAGACCAGAACGACGACGGCAAAAATACAGAGGTTTTATTTCCCCCTAGGGTTTATTATGCATAACTCTCATTATAAGATAATATAAAAATATATAGACACATTACAGAAAATGTAGAAATGAAGGGGGAAATGACTCATCCTACCGCTCTCACGCAAGTAGTATCAGCGTTTTGCAGGACAGTCTTCCCGATTTTTAAACTGCATTTTTCATATTACTGCAATCATTTTGACGCACAATTTAAAAACATTTTATTAGGCTTCCCTGGTGGCGCAGTGGTTGAGAGTCCACCTGCCGATGCAGGGGACGCGGATTCGTGCCCCGGTCCGCGAAGATCCCACATGCCGCGGAGCGGCTGGGCCCATGAGCCATGGCCGCTGAGCCTGCGCGTCCGGAGCCTGTGCTCCGCAGCGGGAGAGGCCACAACAGTGAGAGGCCCGCGTACCGCAAAAAAAAAAAAAACATTTTTATTGAACATTTTAAAAACGTTTCAGGGACTTCTCTGGCAGTCCAGTGGTTAAGACTCCGTACGTCTACTTCAAGGGACGTGGGTTTGGTCCCTGGTTGGGGAACTAAGATCCATGTGATGCGGCACATAAATAAGTAAAGAAGTAAATAAATAAATAAAACGTTTCATACTATACAAAAGTAGAGAGAATAGCCTGATGAACCACCATATAGTCATTACTCAACTTCAACAATTAACCAACTCCTGGTCAGTCTTGTTTTTCTCCATACCCGCACCTAAGTGGCACTGTTACTGAGTCCAAGCTCATCATGGTCCTGCTTGCCACAGGACAGGCCAATAAATTGAGAGAACAGTTGTTGGGGCAAAGAATAGCAACTTTATTAGGAAAGCCAGCAGACTGAGGAGATGGTGGACTCGTGTCCCAAAGAACAATCTTGCCTCAGTTAGAATTCAGGCTTCTTTTATACTACAGTCAAACATTCCTGGTTCCAGTCAGCCTCCAGAGGGGATGTGTTGATTTCTTCCTTCCTGTAGTCATTCACAGGTGGGCCTGGGCAGGATGTTTCCTGTGAGCTAAACAAAGGTATTTTAGCTTAAAGCTTATTACTTGGGAGGCAGGGTTCCCAGAGGTGGGCCATTATGTATAATTTAAGCTTATAGGCAACATCTCTTTAGTGATTAACTTGTAGCAAAAGCAATAGAATATAAAGGTTAAAGTGAAAGAAACAGATCTAATATGGAGTCAGATTTGTTCTTCCCTATTACAGCACCCCCCAACATTATTTTGAAATAAATACCAGATGTGATTTCACCAGTAAGCATTTCACAGTGTATTTTTATATTTATTTATTTATTTATTTGTTTTGCGGTACGCAGGCCTCTCACTGTTGTGGCCTCTCCCGTTGCGGAGCACAGGCTCCGGACACGCAGGCTCAGCAGCCATGGCTCACGGGCCCAGCCGCTCTGCGGCATGTGGGATCTTCCCAGACCGGGGCACGAACCCGTGTCCCCTGCATCAGCAGGCGGACTCCCAAACACTGCGCCACCAGGGAAGCCCCACAGTGTATTTTTAAAAGACAAGCATTCCCCTTTTAAAACATATCCCCCAGACTATCACCCACCTCCAAAACAATAATTTCCTAATATTATCAAGTATCAAATTAGTGTTTACATTTACCTGATTGACCTATAAATGTCATTTTTCAAATACAGTTTGTCTGAATTGAGATCCAGACCATACACTGCAACTGGTTAATATATCTCTTAAGTCTTTAAAAAAAAAAAAAAGCTATGGTTTCCCTCTTCCTCTCTTTTTTGCTTGCAATTTCTTTCATTTCCTTTTTGTTTCATTTTTTTTAAATTTATTTATTTTATCTTTGGCGTTTGGTCTTTGTTGCTGCGTGCGGGCTTCCTCTAGTTACAGGAAGTGGGGGCTTCTCTTGTTGCGGACCACGGGCTCTAGGAGCTCGGGCTTCAGTAGTTGTGGCACACAGGCGTAGTTGTTCCGTGGCATGTGGGAATCTTCTCGGACTAGGGATCGAACCCGTGCCCCCTGCACTGGCAGGCAGATTCTTAACCACTGTGCCACCAAGGAAGTCCCTGGTTTCGTTTCTTCTTCTTTCTTTCTCTCTTTATTTGTTTTTTTAGAAACTAGGTGGTTTGTCCTGTAGAGTTTTCTCCAATCTGGACGGATCTTGCTGGTGGCATCCCCGTGGTGTTTTAACATCTTCCTCCGCCTCTTGTGTTCTCTACATATTGGTTAGTTAGATCTAAAAGATTTGATCAGATCAGGTTTGATTTTTTTTTTACAAGACTGATTGTCTATTATTGTGTATTTCCATGGGGAGAATTATTATTCCTGCTTGTCTCTCATTTTTTGATGTTTGCAGCCGTTGATCATTGCATTGCTTAGGGGTTATAAATGGTGATATCATTTCGGCATTTATTAGCTGGAAGACAGATGAAGAGGAATATCGCCTCATCGGCTAATTGATTACATGAGGTACACTTAGTACAAAAAAGTCAGGTTACATACCTGATTCTTTACCTTTAGCAATTTTCAAAATAATTAATTGATTCCCTAGTATCTTCCACAGGATATTGATCAATGAGGTTTTTTATTATTACCATTATGAACACATATTTTATATCTATCATTATGAACACATGGATTTGTATCATTATGAACATTATATTTGTTCTTTTTCAATCCACTGTAATTATTATCCCGATTTGATACTCATATTTTTCCATCGTTGGCCAACAGGTTGGCACCCGAATCCTTTAAACAAAATGACTAGTTTCCTTGTTTTCTGGTAGGACAAAGTGTTCTAGGCTCATCACAATTTTCCACACAGCTTTATTGAGGTGTAACTGACATGCAGTTGACTACATATTTCCAAAGTGAACAATTTTATGTGTGAACAAGATAGTGAACATATATATCCATGACCTTAAAGGATTCCTCATGCCCCTTTACTATCCCTCCCTCTTGCCCTCTCTTCTCCCTCCCTCTTTCCCAAGCAGTCTCTGATCTGCTTTCTGTCATAATGGGTTAGTTTGCATTTTATAGAATTTTATATGAATGGAATCAAACATGACATTCTTTTTCTCTGGCTCCTTTCCCTCAGCATAATTATCTTGAGATTCATCCACGTTGTAGGTATTATTAATTGATCCCGTTTTATTGCTGAGTAATCTTCTATTGTACAGATATACAATAAGTTTTTAATCTATTCACCTGTTGAGGGACATTCGGGCTGCTTCCAGTTTTGGGCTGTTATAAATAAAGTTGCTATTGATAGGGATAGAGAAGGATAAATAAATACTTATCTTAGAAATCCCACTAGGGGATTAAAGACAGAAAGGGAATTTTAAGGGAGTTTGGGAGACTGTTGTAAGCGAATAACTACTCAAGAAAAGAATTCAGCAACCTAGCAACCATCTACTCTACCTTGAAGGAAGACCAGGCGCATTCAAGCCCCAGGCACACTCAAGCCACAAGTCCTGATAGTTAAAACACAAGACAATAGATATGGGGTCTACATCTTGTTACATGAAGTCAGGGAATTAACGGTCCTTGAAGAGTAGCATTTCTGCATATAGTCAAGACAAGAATAGAGGAGAAAGGGGAAAGAAACTAGGTGAAAGAGGACATGATACCAAACCCTGAGATGAATGACCATATTTTAGTGTATGTTACCACCCTTTTGCTAATATACATATGATTTCAATAGAGCCATGACAGTCCTCGTTAGACCATATAGGGTTAAAGGAGGAACTAATGATGTACCCAAAATGAGGAAGAAGTTGGTCTTCTCCCCCCCCAACACTTTTTCTTTGATTATAAAAATGTAGCCCAGTTTGTTCTGGGGGCTGTGCTCCCTGGTCTGCCTGCTTGTATCTCTCACAAGCATCCTATGCTAATAAACTCACTCTTTGCCTGCCACTTCACCTCTCGCCTCTTGCTGGATTCTTTCTGCACTGAGACAAAAGAACCTGAGCTTCAGTAAGTCCTGAGACCAGGTGTGCAGTTTCAATGAAAAGACAGTGGGTTTGGGACTTCCCTGGTGATGCAGTGGTTAAGAATCTGCCTGCCAATGCAGGGGACACGGGTTCGAGCCCTGGTCGGGGAAGATCCCACACGCCACGGAGCAGATGAGCCCACGCGCTGCAACTACTGAAGCCCGCGTGCCTAGAGTCCGTACTCCACAACAAGAGAAGCCACCAAAATGAGAAGACCGCACACCGCAACAAAGAGTAGCCCCCGCTCACCGCAACTAGAGAAAGCCTGCACGCAGCAATGAAGACCCAAAGCCGCCATACATAAATAAATAGATAAATAAATAAATAAATAAATTCATATTAAAAAAAAGACAGTGGGTTCAAGTCCACTCCTAAGTCAGGGATTGTGGATTGAAGTCCCAATCTGAGGTGTGACTGGGTTTGAGTTCCATCCAAAGGAGTGCAGTTTCACTACAAATATTCATATATGTCTTTGTACGGACATCTGTGTTAATTTCTCTTGGGTACAGACCTAGGAGTGGAATATCTGGTGCATATAGTCAGTGTACATTGAACTTTTTAAGATACTGCCAAACTGTTTTCCAAAGTGGTTGTACTACTGTACTTCCCCACCGGCAGTATGACCGTTCTAGTTCCTCCACATCCTTGGTAAGGTAATTTTTAATAAATTTAGCCATTTTAATAAATACATAGTGGTATTTCATTATGGTTTTAACTTACATGTCCTTGATGACTAACGTTGAGTGTCTTTTCAAGTGCTTACTTGCTATCCATTTATCTTCTCAGTGAAGTATCTGTTCAAATATTTTGCCCAGTTTTAATATTGATTTACTTTTTTGGCTGTGCCAGGTCTTAGTGGCGGCATGTGGGATCTATAGTTGCGGCATGCGGACTTTCAGTTGCGACACTGGACTTCTTCTTAGTTGTGGCATGCATGCAGGATTTAGTTCCCCGACGAGGGATCGAACCCAGGCACCCTGCATTGGGAGCATGGAGTCTTACCCACTGGACTACCAGCGAAGTCCCTTGCTCATTTTTAACTGTTTTGTTTCTTATTATTGAGTTTTGAGGGTTCTTTATATTTTCTGGATATCAGTCCCCTATCATTACATCTGGGGTCTTTCGAAGAGCAGAAGGGTTTTTTTTGGCTGTGCTGTGCAGCTTGTGGGATCTTAGTTCCCCGACCAGGGATCAAACCTGGGCCCTGGCAGTGAAAGTGCCAAGTCCTAACCACTGGACCACGAAAGAATTCCCCAGAAGTTCTTAATTTTAATGCAGTCCAATTTATTGACTTCTCCCCTTTATGGATGTTTTTGGTATCATACCTAAGAATTCCTTGCCTATCCAAAGGATTTGAACTTTTCTTCTATATTTTCCAATAGAACATTTAAAAAATAAATTTATGTATTTATTTTTGGCTGTGTTGGGTCTTTGCTGCTGCATTGTGGGCTTTTCTCTAGTTGTGGCAAGCGGGGGCTACTCTTCGTTGCGGTGCACGGGTTTCTCATTGCAGTGGCTTCTCTTTTTGTGGAGCACGGGCTCTAGGTGCGTAGGCTTCAGAGTTTGTGGCACGTGGGCTCAGTAGTTCATATTAGAATGGCTCGCTGGTTCCACAGTTGTGGCACATGGGCTTAGCTGCTCTGCGGCATGTGGGATCTTCCTGGACCAGGGCTTAGAACCCGTGTGCCCTGCATTGGCAGGTGGATTCTTAACCACTGCGCCACCAGGGAAGTCCTCCAATAGAAACTTTATAGTTTTAGGTTTTACATCTAGGTCTCTGATGCATTTGGGGTTAGCTTTGGTGTACAGTGTGTGATACGGAATGACCTCCTCCCCTCCCAACTCCTCCTCCTTCATTTGCATATTTAATTGTTCCAACACCTGCAACACCGTTTCTGTTGAAAAGCCTATTTTTTTCCCACTGAATTGCCTTTTGCACCTTTGCTGAAAATCAGTTGTTCATAGGTACACAAAATTTTCACTTTTTTTTCCACTCAACATTAGTGCTACAGCACTGTCCACATGAGGATAAAATATTAAGGTGGCCCACAGTAGGCAGAACCTGGTACAGAAATCTGACTTCCTGTTCTTGAAAATGTTCCCCACTGTGTCCTCAGGGTCATCTTTGTCATCACTCACTTCCTCTGTCTCCTTGCTTAGAGCTTGCTTTATTTCCTCATGAAACCCCAGCCTCTGTGTTATATCTTCATTTTCCAGCAGTTTTGTGGAGTGATCACTAACTTCTCTCCAGATGAGCTCTTTGGCTATTGAGATCTTTGGTTCTACTTTGTTCTCCTGGACTACAGCAAGCCCACATTTTAGAATAGGCTTCCCAATGGTCATTCAGCAGATAAGCCAGCAGGAATTTTGGTTACAGGCAACCACAGACCATCAGAACTAAAAAGACTCATAGCCAGGGTCCAGGGCCCCAAGGGGCTAGGCGATGCGCTGAAGGTCTTCCAAGGTCAGATGGCAAATTGGTGGTCAAGCTGAGGTGAGATCAGTGGCAGGTGCCAGTTTTCTTGGGCTTACACCCCAGTTCTAGTTTTTGCATATTGGAAATCTGGTCATTTCATTTGAAGTTAAATATACTAAAGAAATCAAATCATGTGGAAAGAGAAACCGGAAAATAATGGTTCCCGTCAGCTTGGGGAAGTGAATCCTTCTGTGACCTCATCAACATTTACCCCAAATAGACTATGAAAAGTTCCTTTGGACTTCCCCCACCTCCTCGGAGGAAGTAAACACCTCCTTGGGCTTGACCGAGTTGGTATTTATCAGCTGTCTAAGCAGATGATCTTTCCCATCAGAGGAGAAAGAATCTCTTACTGCCTGAGTGGCTGGCTGGCCATGCCATCCGAAAGAGGCCTGAGAGCCAGAAGGTGACTTGCCGTGGCTCTTCGGCAAGGCATTCTTTTCTCTGGGCTGCAGTTTCTCCATCTACAAAGATTAAGGGGTTGGACAACAGGGTGTGCAAGCCTTGCTGCCTCTGTACCTCCACAGATCTAAAAAAATCTGCATTTTTAGTAAGCATCTCAAGGGCTCTTAACTTCAGCTGATATAAGCGTCATCTGGGACGCTTAATTAAAAATGCAGATTACCCTCTCCAGATTACACTTGTCCCGATCAAGCAGATCTGGTACATGGCCTGGGAATAAGCATTTTGATTGGTGGCCCACATTTGGGGAGACACTGAATTGGGGATACACATCTTAGCTGATCATCACGGGCCTCTCACTGTTGTGGCCTCTCCCGTTGCAGAGCACAGGCTCTGGACGCGCAGGCTCAGCGGCCATGGCTCACGGGCCCAGCTGCTCTGCGGCATGTGGGATCTTCCCAGACCGGGGCACGAACCCATGTCCCCTGCATCGGCAGGCGGACTCCCAACCACTGCGCCACCAGGGAAGCCCTCTTCCATATCTTGATAGCTCTTTTCCTCTTAGCGCTGAATAGTAGTCCACTGTCTGGACGTATTACACAGCTTCTTTATCCGTTCACCTATTGAAGGACATCTTGGTTGCTCCCATATTTTAGCAATTATGAATAAAGCTGCTATAAATATGTGTGTGTAGGTTTTTGTGTGGACGTAAGTTTTCATTATCTGTTTACCTATTTATTTTTTAAACTGTAGGACTACAAGTTTGAGAAAATCATGAAAAACCAACGACTGTTGATGGATTCTGGAAGAAGTTCTGACAGGCTGAAGGGGCCAAAGATAGAGACAATTCTGATCCAGTTCCTTTTTTTGTCCTTTCAGATTCACTCAGCAAATGACTCAAACACCAGTAAACTAACCAAGAGAAAAAAAAAAAAAGAAAGAGGATTCACTGTCCAGTAAGTTTCAAGAGCTGATTTCTTATGCATTTCAATTTTCTTCTTTTGCTCTTCTCAGTAGAGCCAAATGTCAAGAAGCTACAGGGAGTGTCAATGTCAGCCCAAAGAGAAAAGTCTCCAGGTTTGCTGGAGGATTCTCCAGGCTTCCGGCTTCTTGGTTTTCAGCATTTGATTCTCTCTGACCAGATCATCCACCTTTGTGGTTCACAATCCCTCACCTATCACGCATTTCTGAACTTCCTTGAGAAGGTATTTCCTGCTGTGTCTGTACGAAGCCGGTGTTCACTCACCACCAAATGCACATAAGGATGCAGCTCTAACATGAAGGTCCCATGCCAACCACAGATCACGTCTTCTTCCTCCACAACTTCTCATCCCACCAGACTCAGGAGTGACTACTTCTGGGAACCTCAAATCTGAATGTAAAGTTGATAATAAAAAGATGAACAACCCGGGGCTTCCCTGGTGGCACAGTGGTTAAGAATCCTGCCAACGCAGGGGACATGTGTTCGAGCCCTGGTTGGGGAAGATCCCACATGCCGCGGAGCAACTAAGCCCGTGTGCCGCAACTACTGAGCCCGCGTGCCACAGCTACTGAAGTCCGCGTGCCTAAAGCCCGTGCTCCGCAACGAGAAGCCACCACAATGAGAAGCCTGCAAAGTGCAACGAAGAGTAGCCCCCGCTCGCTGTAACTAGAGAAAGCCTGCGTGCAGCAACGAAGACCCCACACAGCCAAAAATAAAAATAAACAAAATAAATTAATTTAAAAATAAAAAAAAGATTAACAACCCAGTAAACAAATTAGGTAAGAGATTTGAACAGACATTTTACAAAGAAAGATACAAATGGGCAATAAGCAATTGAAAAAGCATTCAACATCATTAGTCAAAGGAAGTGCAAATTAAAACCACGATGAGATACCACCACCCACCCACCAGAATGGTTAAAATTAAAAAGACTGACAACACCAAATTTTAGCAGAGCTGTGGAGCAACTGGAAATCTCAGACATTGCCGGTAGAAGTGTAAAATGGCACAAACACCTGGAAAAAGGCCAGGCAGCTTCTTATTAACTTAAACACCTATACACCTATGACACAACAATTTCACTTCTAGGTGTTTATTTAAGAGAGATGAAAACATGTTTACAAAAAAATTTGTATAAAAATGTTCATTGCAGGGCTTCCCTGGTGGTGCACTGGTTGAGAGTCCGCCTGCCGATGCAGGGGACGTGGGTTCGTGCCCCGGTCCGGGAAGATCCCACGTGCCGCGGAGTGGCTGGGCCCGTGAGCCATGGCCGCTGAACCTGCGCGTTCAGAGCCTGTGCTCCGCAACGGGAGAGGCCACAACAGTGAGAGGCCCGTGTACCACACACACACACACACACAAATGTTCTTTGCAGCCAAAATTGGAAATATTGATGGTTTAGATGTCCATCAACAGAGCACTATATGATGTAGGCTATCTACACAATGGACTACTATTCAATGACAATAAGGAAAGAACTCCTGAAACATACCGCAACATGGATGTCTCAGAAACATCCATGTCTTTTGCTGTGTTACATCTTGCTCCGTTCATCCAATCCTCTGAGTGCAGCATCAAGTCACCCAGTGCGTGGAGTGGAAGAAGATAAGGTGGTAAGATGGAAACCAGAACAGCACTGACCTAATGAGAGAAAATCCACGTGCTCCTGCACTCCGCACCCCAGGCCCTGTGGCCTCAGCGGCAGCCATTCCCCTAAAATGCCATTGCCCCTTGGTCCTGTGGTCATGTTTGCTCCTTCTAGAATTCAACCTGCAGGAACCCGTGTGCTGTGCTGTGTCCGTGTGTGTGTCTATGTGTGTGTGTATAATATAAAATTTGCCAATTCAACGATTTTTTTTTTTGGCCGTGTTGTGCGACATGCGGGATCTTAGTTCCCCAACCAGGGAACAAACCCGTGCCCCCTGCAGTGGAAGCGCGGAGTCCTAACTACTGGACTGCCAGGGAAGTCCCCAATTCAACCTTTTTTTTTTTTAATTTTTAAATTTTATTTTATTTATTTATTTTTACAGCAGGTTCTTATTAGTCATCAATTTTATCCACATTAGTGTATACATGTCAATCCCAATCGCCCAATTCATTTTAAGTGTACAATTTAGTGGCATCAATTCCATTTACAATGGTGTCCAATCACCACTATCACCACTATCTATTTCTAAAACTTTTCCATCACTCCAAAACAGAAACTCTGTACCCATTGAGGAATAACTCCCCATTCCCCCCTCCTCCTGGCCCCTCTAATCTACTTCCTGTCGCTATGGATATACCTATTCTAGATATTTCATACAAGTGGAACCATACAATATTCATCCTTTTGGGTCTAGTTTCTTTCACTCAGCTTAATGTTTTCAAGGTTCATTCACATCGTAGCATCGATCAGAACTTCTTTTATATGGCTGACTAATATTCCATTTGTGTGTATAAACCACATTTTGTTTATCCATTCCTCTCTTGATGGACACTTGGGTTGTTTCCACCGTTTGGCTACTGTGAATAGTGTTGCAATGAACGCTAGTATACAAGTATCAGCTTGAATCTCTATTTTCAGTTCTTTTGGGTACATGACTAGGAGCGGAATTGTTGGGTTATACGGTAATTCTATGTTTAGATTTTTGAGCTAAACAGACCAGTTTCCACAGCAATTTTACATTTGCACCAGCAAGCCATAGGGTTCCAATGTCTCTATGTCCTCGTCAATACTTGTTATTTTCTGCTTTTTTGATGCCATGTGCTTTGGCATATACAATTTTCCCTTCTTTTCCCTGGCGTCTCTCTGAAGCCTTTCCCGACCCATCCAAGTCTGTGGTTCCTCTTGCCTCACCTTGTCCCCATTCCTGTCCTGGGATAGATCATTGCTCAGTATCCTTCGCAGGTCTTGAGTGGAGATTGGTGTTTGATAACTTTCTTATTCATCTCTTTGTCTTCAGCACCTGGCACAAGTCCGTGTTCAAAATATTCAGTAGACGATGTGGAGAGCAGGGATGGAAGAAACAGGACCCTACTCCGGCTCAGAGTGCGATGACCTCCCTCTCCCACGTCTGCCTTCACCCCCTGAAGGTATTTATAGACAGGGAAATGTGGAGGAGAATTAAACATGTGGGAGAGTTGAACAGAGAAGATGGTGGGGGCATCTTCTTTGGATGCCTTTCTTTGCTCACCTTTGGGGTGGGATACACCTGCTTCTGAGGTTCCTTGAATTCTGGAGAAAAAGAGATGTCAGGAAATGTGGGGACTGGCCACTTGGTAGACAGGCATGAACGACGGGGTATCAGGGTAAGATTTAGCTTCCGGGAAAGTGACAGAGCCCCAAAGTAATGTACCTTAAATTCATCAAAGTCCAGTGGCTTAAATTCATCAAAGTCCTGTCCAGGTGTGGTTTGGCAGCTGCCTCCACAAACCTCCCAGGGGCATGGACTCTTCCCAGTTCACCATGACACCCTCCTAGGGTGTGGTCCTCACTGTTTGACCCAAGTCAGCAGGTGGAATCCAGCCAGAGGATGAGGGAAGAATGGAAGGTGAAAGGGGTCCTGGGGAGTTTGCCTGAACTGCCACTAGAGCCTTTTACTTGAATGCTATTGGTCAGAACTTAGTCACGTGGCCACACCTAAATGCTTGAGTGGCTGAGACAAAAGGTATTTACTCTGCATAGGAAGGTACAGACTAAACACTGCGCATTCCACTCGTATAGAAGAAGAAAGAGGAAGACAGGAAGATGGCAGACGGCCTCTCCGCCACGTATGAACAGATGAAGAGAAACACGTATTGAGCGTGAACCAAACTTCTCGCATTGTGCTTGATATTTTATAGATGAGTCATTTCTCCCCAAAACCCTAGGAGGCAGACAATGTGTGACATCATATGGATAAGGAAACAAGCTCAGAGGCGTTGGGTAATTTGCCCCAAGTTACACAACTAGCAGGGTGTGGAGCTAGGACTACAAACTTTGTCCTGGACTGAATGTTGGTGTTCCCCCAAATTCATATGTTGGCATCCCCCCAAATTCATATGTTGGAATCCCACCAAGTTCATATGTTGGACTCTCCCCAAATTCATATGTTGGAGTCCCCCCAAATTCATATGTTGAAGCCCTAACCCCCAAGGTGAGAGTATTAGGAGGTGGGGCCTTTGGGCGGTAAGCAGGTTTAGATGAGGTCATGAGGGTGGGGTCCTCATGGTGGATTAGCCCCTCTATTACCAGAGCACTCTCTGTCTCTGTCTCACTTTCTCTCTCCCCTTGTGAGTACACAAGGAGGGGGCAGCCATCTCAAGCCAGGAAGGGAGTCTTCACCAAGAACCAAATCCACTGGCACCATGATCTTGGACTCCCCAAGATGTGGTATTTTGTTACCGCAGCCTGAGCTGACTGAGACAGACTTCAGAGCGTTTCCCACTGCTTCCAGATCCCTTGGGAGTCTAAGAGCAGAAGGTGGAAGGGCGGGGGGAATGTTCAACCATCTTTTTCTTCTGTTCAGACCAGCTCATCAGGCCAGGAAAGGAAACAAGGGCTGGGAGGGAAAACAATTAGTAACTTAAAATATGCATTTTCCTCCTCATTTTTAAGTCTTAGGGTGAGGGGTGTAGATGGAGCGCAAGAAGGCACCCCTGATCTGGTCCTTGCTGGTCTGCCCTCACCAGAGCTGAAAACAGGGTGACCGTTCACAGGATAGGTGAGGCTCTAAGGGCTTGGGCAAGACCCTCATTACTGCTTCTAGGCACCCGTTCTCCCATCCATCCCATCAAAGGAGGAGGATGGGCCAGAGCAGGGCTCCTCATGCATTAGAATCCTTGTGGTGCTTTGCAAAGAATATTTTTTTTCCTTCACATGGGTATTTCCCACTTTCTCTCTTCCATGAGGTTCCAGAACCAGCTATTATAGCCAATGAGCTTTCTTTATATCTTTTTAATTTTTAAAATTTTATTGTGGTAAGAACACAGCACGAGGGGACTTCCCTGGTGGCACAGTGGTTGGGAATCTGCCTGCCAATGCAGGGGACACAGGTTCGAGCCCTGGTCCGGGAAGATCCTCCACATGCCGCGGAGCAACTAAGCCCATGTGCCACAACTACTGAGCCTGCGAGCCACAACTACTGAAGCCCACCAGCCTAGAGCCTGCGCCCGCAACAAGAGAAGCCACCGCAATGAGAAGCCCGCACACCATAATGAAGAGTAGCCCCTGCTCTCTGCAACTAGAGAAAGCCCGCACGCAGCAACGAAGACCCAACACAGCGAAAAATTAACTAATTAATTAATTTAAAAAATAATAAAATAAATTAAAAAGAAGAACACAGCATGAGAGCTACCCTCTGAAGTTTTTATGTATACATTATACACATAAAATGTACTAAGCAGACCTTTAGGACTTACTCATCTTGCTGAACTGAAATCTTCTGCCTGTTGATCAATAACTCATTTCCCCCTCCCCCAGCCCCTGGTGACCACGATTCCACTCTTCGATTCTATGCATTTGACTACTTTAGATAACTCATATAAGTGGAATCATCCTTCCGGAACTGGCTTATTTCACTAAAGCATAATGTCTTCAGTGTTAATCCATGTTGTTGCATGTTGCAGAATTTCCTTCTTTTTAAGGCTGAACAGTCTTCTTGTGTGTGTTTGTGTATCCAGTCTTCTTTATCCATTCATCTGTTGATGGACATGTGGGTTGTTTGTACATCTTGGCTATTGTGAATAGTGCTGCAGTCAACATAGGAATGTTAATATCTCTCCGAGATCCTAATTTCAGTTATTTTGAATAAATACCCCGAGTGGGACGGCTGGATCACAGGGTTCTACTTTTAATGTTTTTTTTTGACACACTGTCTCATTTTATTCAAATACCAGTCTGCTCACACATGGTCCAAGAACACCCAAATAATAAAACAGATATAATCACATGTTAAAGATTGGTCTTCAAACATCATAGCCAATGATGCCACGCTTGTCTATGATCTTGACAACATAAAAC
This sequence comes from Delphinus delphis, assembly GCF_949987515.2. Lineage (NCBI taxonomy): Eukaryota > Metazoa > Chordata > Mammalia > Artiodactyla > Delphinidae > Delphinus > Delphinus delphis. The sequence goes on from NC_082701.1 coordinate 7,435,382, forward strand.
CACCACCACACACCTCAGGGGCCACCAAACCATTGAGCAGAGCTTGCTTAACTGTGAGCTGTTGGAAGCTACCAGTTTGAGCACTATTGACAAATTTTTTTCAAGCTCTGAATAGCTGTAGGGAACCCAGCAAGGTTGGAGGAAGCAGCTCAACCTTGGCATAGTGGCAAAATGTGGCCAATCAAGGCTTTGAGAAAGTCACAGCAGCATTGACCAGTGCCGGGACCTTCTCTGCGTGGTTACGGACAAACTGGGCCATGGTTCTAGGACGGAAAGTCCATCGTCCTGACTGGCCGGCTGAATGTCACTGCCAGGAAGGCTATTTTTAATTTCTTGAGGAACCTACGTACTGTTTCCCACAGCAGCTGCACCAATTTATATTCCCACCGACATGCACAAAGTCCACAACTACTGAGCCTGCGTTCTAGAGCCTGCGAGCCACAACAACTGAGCCCACGTGCCACAACTACTGAAAGCCGCGTGCCTAGAGCCCGTGCTCCACAACAAGAGAAGCCACTGCAGTGAGAAGCCCGTGCACCACAATGAAGAGTAGCCCCCGCTCGCTGCAACTAGAGAAAGCCTGCGTGCAGCAACAAAGACCCAATGCAACCGAAATTTATAAATAAATAAATTTTAAAAAATGCCAATTCTTCCGAAGGTAGTTTATAAATCTAACATGATCCAAATAAAAACACTCAGAGGCATTTTTTTTTTCTCGAACTAGACAAGCTGATTCTAAAGTTTACGCTGAAAACATAAACAAGCAAGAAGAGCCAGGACGAGTCGAGAAGGGAGAGCGATGGGGGAGGTACAGCCCCATCAGATGTCCTAAGCTGCTGTGAAGTCTCAGGAACCACCCCCGCGTGCCTAGCACGGGCCCATGGACGTAAAGTGGAGAAATAGGACCCCACCATACTGAAACTCAGTGTACAAAATGCATCCTCTCAGATCTAAGAGCTGACAATGGATAATTTGTTTTTGTTTGGCTGTACCACATGCGTGGCATGCGGGATTTCCCGAACAGGGATAGAACCCACGCCCACTGCAGTGGAGGCGCTGAGTCTTAACCGTTGGACCTCCAGGGAAGTCCCTGACAATGGATCTTTTAAGAAATACTATCTGAGCAACTGGGCAGCCATCTGGAAACAAAGAGAGATGGATCCAAGCTCTCACTGATCACCAGGACAGCCTTCAAACGGATCAAAGATTTAAATTAAAAAAAAAAGAAAATATTGGATGAATTCCCTTGCCCTCAACAAGAGTCGTGGGTGGGCACAGGGCTGCCCAGGAGTAGGCTGGACTCCGAATAAATTACCAGGTGTGGGAGCTAGCACTGATTAACCCACATTATCCTGTGCAATCCTCAGATGGTTTATTGACCTCAGTTTCTTGACCGGAGGCTTAGAAAGGTAACTTGTTTAAGGTTACTGACCTGGTTACTAACTCTCAAAGCGACCCGTCCAAGGCCACCCCAGAGTCTGGAGTCCTCACCGTGGCTCCACTGCTCCCGGCTGCAGATAAGATTGACCACCACCGGCAAGCGGGTCATGGAAGCAGGGCACCGGGCTTGATGGAGGCAGGAGGGTGGGCTCACAGGACGGGTCAAGGAGTGGTCCTGTGTTCGGAGTTTGGAGACTGTGGTGGAACCAGCGTTCACGGGGAGCAGGTCAGGAAATTGAGCAGATTGGCCTCAGATCAGAGAGAACGGTGGATGCTGGTGAAAGCCAGGGACCCTCAGAAGGGTTGGAGGCCAAAGAGTTGGAGGACTGGACCAGGCTCAGACTGTGAAAGGCCTTGAACGCCAAAATCATAATCAGTACCAGTCCCGTCACATGAAAGTTTGTAAGACATCTACAGATGCAATCCCGCTGGATCCTCAGGCCAACCTGGTGACATGGGCTTGTTTTTTTTTTTAAATTAATTAATTAATTTTTGGCTGCGTTGGATCTTCATTGCTGCACGCGGGCTTTTCTCTAGTTACGGAGAGTGGGGGCTACTCTTCGTTGCGGTGTGCAGGCTTCTCATTGTGGTGGCTTCTCTTGTTGCAGAGCACGGGCTCTAGGCATGCGGGCTTCAGTGGTTGTGGCTCACAGGCTCAGTAGTTGTGGCTCATGGGCTCTAGAGCGCAGGCTCAGTGGTTGTGGCACACGGGCTTAGTTGCTCCGCGGCATGTGGGATCTTCCCGGACCAGGGCTCGAACCCGTGTCCCCTGCATTGGCGGGAGCATTCTTAACCACTGCGCCACCAGGGAAGTCCCAACATGGGCTTGTTTGAAAACAGATGAATGAAGGGAGCAGAGGTTAAGGGCCCTGCCCAAGGCCACGCAGCCTGGAATAAAGCCCTGGGTCTCGTGACTCCAAGCTCACTGTCTCTGACCTTGCAGCATACCTACGGGCCAGGAGTACGCACTTTGTCCTCTCAACAACCTGGCAGCGGAGGAAGGTCTCTCAGAAGAAGAGGGAAGGCGTGCTAGGCAGTCTGGGGACAACCGGGACCTGCAGGAAAAGAGCAGGGTGGAGGTCGAGGGGCCTGGGGGAGTATGGCCACAGGGGCCATTTCCTGGACGCCCAGCTGCCCCCGCGCTGTGCAGCCCTGGTTTGCCCCCTGCCTCTCTGGCCTCTTCCTCGTCTCCTTTGCTGCTTCCTCGTCCAGTCCCCAGGGCCCGGCCCCGAATTCTGCCCTCTTCCCTCTTTTGAGGAGAGCGGGTGAGGGCTCACCCAGGGCGAGGGCTTCAGGACCACTTCCACACCCACAACCCTGATCCCTTGCTCAGTCTTGTCTCCTGAGCTCCAGGTGACCACGTTCTGCTGCTCCAGACGTTTGCCACAGACACCAAAGGCAACTGGTCCACCCTCCCTCCCCACTGCACGCCAGCTCGCCCTCCTCCAGGGCTCCCTGTCTCAGTCGACAGCAACCTCAGGGCCCCTGCTGCTCAAGAAGGATCCGAGGGTCATCTCTACCCCTCCTTTTCCTTGACCCCCATGTCTTGACAACCGGTCCTCCTACATATGACTCAGATCAACCAGCTTCTCTTCGCTCCCCCTGCCACCCACCTGGCTCGGCAGGACAACTGCTCACCAGGGGGTCTCTTCCGTGGCCCCCTTTCTCCACTCTTCTAGCCAAACAGCACTGTGTCTGCTCCTCTGCTTCAAACCCTCCAGGGTGTGTCTCATAAAACCTTGCACGTGAATGTCTGCAGCAGCATCGTTTACGGCAGCCAAAGCGTGGAAACAACCCCAATGCTCATCACTGTACGAACGGATAAAAAAGACAGGGTGTCTCCATACCAGGGAGTGCTATTCGGCTGTAAGAAGGAATGACGTTCTGGTACGTGTCACCCCGTGGATGAGCCTTGGAAACACGATGCTGAGTGAAAGAAGCCGCCACAAAAGGCCACGTATTTATGATCTCGTTTATGCAAACAGTTCTGGACTGCCTATTCTGGACTGCCTATTCTGATAGGCAAATCCATAGAGACAGAAAGTAGACTGGTGGCGGCCAAGCGCTGGGAGGGGCTGGAGGAAGACGGCAAGTAACTGATAATGGATACATGGTTTCCACTTTTTCCATGAAAAAGTTCTAAAATTGATCGCATAACCTGTGAATATTAAACACCGCTGAATGGTCTGCTTTAAGTGGGTGACTTGTGGGACTTCCCTGGCGGTCCTGTGGTTAGGACTCCGAGCTTCCACCTCAGGGGGCACAGGTTCGATTCCTGGTCTGGGAACTAAGATCCCACACGCTGCATGCTGTGGCCAAATAAATAATGGGTGGCTTTAGGATAGTAAATTGTATCTCAGTAAAGCTATCCTTGAAAACAAAAACAAAAAATCCCAACCCTCCCAGCGTTGCCCACTTCCAGCTCCTTCTGTGGCTACATGGCCCTGCTTCATCTGGCCCCTGCCTCGGGACTTGGTTGGAGGGAGGTGCCTATAACCCCTGAGCCCCAGTGTAAGAAGTGTCCAAAGGAACACACATTCTGCGAGTACACAACCTCTCCTTGCTCTCCTGTGAAAAACAGATCACATCTATTTTTCTATGTCTCTCAGATCCAACCTGGAGAATTTGCATAACATGTAAATCCAGTGTCTTAGGAGTTACATCCCGCACGCGTAAATACAATTCCTCGCTCACCGTTCCTAGTTATCCAGGCACTTTGGAAAAGCCAGACGTTCTGACTTGAAGGTCACCTACTGTAAGCAGGTCAAGGGGACAAGTGTTGAGGAAAGGCAGACCACTGTGCCCATCCCCTTTCTCCTTCCATGTGTCACCTCAGCAGCTCCAGCGCGGCACTGACTCAGAGCGCTGGGGAGGAGCTGTCACCACCGCCCCTCCACAATCATCCTTGAAGACGAGCTTCTGTTGCCATCTCCCAGGTCGCCAGGTGTGAAGAAGGTCGGAGGGCTGCTCTGGGAGGAGCTCAGGGAGCAGGCCGCAGGCCACTCACCCACCAGAGCTTTCAGTCGTCACAGGCAGCCGAGCCGGCCCACTACATCCCACGGTGCAGTCTCCCCAAAGGCGCTCCCACCCAGACGCCTTCCCCCGCCAGAAATGACAGACCCAGGGCTGGAGGGGGACACAGACACCCAGAAACTTGTGACCAAACTGGTAGTGCAAAAGCAGCCATTTCCCCATTAATTCTGAAGCTATTCTGAGGCCATGAGTCAAAACAGGGCAGAAAGCCTCAAGGAGGCTGACAGTCACTGCCTGAAGTTTTCACTTCAGTGGCCCCTTCTGGAAACTTCTGCTGGCTTCTGCTCGGTCAGCCTGGGTGGACCCTGAGCCCAGTGGCCTCCAGCAGGGCAGCGCTGGGTCAAGCTCTGTCTCGCGGTCACTGCAGAGAAGGGGAGAAGTGGAGACTCTCTCATCCAAGCAGGGCAGCCACAAGCGAGGAAGGGTGCTGGGGCTCTGTGTAAGAACAGGATCAAGAACGTAAGTGGAAATTCCTTGGGTTTGGTTTCTTTCCTGTTCTCTCTCTAAACGAGTCTTATTTGACCTCCTGTAGCCAGCTCTATGGGTGGTGACAGGCCCAGTGTCACCCCGAGGTAGCCCGCTGGGCCAATGAGTTTGCTGTAACGAGTTGGGACACTGAGACTCCTTCAACATGGCTTATTCTGTCCTTCTGTCCTTTATTTATTTAGGTGGGAGGAGGGGACGAGAACCAAGCCAGCCGTGCTTAGTCCTTACGAGGCACTGAGACTACACCAGTTCTCAAACTGCGGCCTGTGGCTTCTGTCGGAAACACCGGGCGCTGCTGGTGCCCTCCACGCAATCTGAGGGTGGGGTCTGGCGTGTGGGACTCTGCACTGGGAACATGCTTGCAGGGATTCTGATCAACAGTGATGTGGGCATCACTCTTCCAGAGGCCCAGTGAGACCCCCATGGTCCCCAAGGAGTGAGGTGAGTTGGAAATAAGGACACAAGTGTCCTGATTCCCTGACAGAATCTTTAGGTTTTTACCTTAAGGCGAGGGGAAAAAAAGAAAAGATACAGAGTGAAGAATTCATTGTATGTTTATTATTCACAGTTAATCACTACCTACCAAATGCTACCCGCAGAGTTAAAGGATTAAGTACACAGGTCTTTTTATTTAAACACTGATTTTCTTTTAAATATATACACACAAAACTTAGTTCTGCAAGGCTTCATGATATACACCAATTCCAAAATAAAACAATCAAATGGTCCAGGTGCAGAATGCCAGAGATTCCTCATATCATCAGCAAGGAGAGGAGAAGCTAGTGGACAGGGGTGATGAGAGGCGGACGCTGTGTCTGGGAGTGCAGCGCCTCCTGGGCCTCAGGCCACTCCAGGCCGAGTCCGGCTCCATAACCAGAGTCCAGGGGAGACGCCGACCGACCACTTCAGAAGCCAAAGGCCACCACCAACTCCCAGTGGCCCCGTTTTTGTTGTGGGAAGGGTGGGGAGAAGATGATCACAGGCGTGTTACCACAAGGGAGAAGAAGCCAACAGGAGACGGACAGAAAGAGCTTTGCAATGGACTCAGCCTTCCTATCGTTCCAATCTTCCTTCCAACAGTCACTGCGTCACAGATACACTTCCTTTTCAGGGGGTCGGGTGGAGCAGCTATGAACACAGCCCGCTGTGAATGGAGACATGAAAAACCACCCGGCTGCTTCCTGAATGCGGCCTGAAGCTCACCTGGGCAGCTCAGGTAGGGGACACAAAAGGTGAAAGCCCTGAACAGATACCCCTAGATTTCAGAGTAAGAAAAATGAAGGGAAAACGCTCATCCTGCCCGCATACCCCACCCCAGTGTAGGAACACGGTAGAACCTGATACAATTTAAACCTTCCTGCATTTGAAACTTGCTGGCTCCAGAGACTGGTGTCTGGGGGTGTCTGGGGCTACAGAGGGCACAGACAACACCTGAGACCACAAGGTCAAGGACCCTGGCCCCCCTTTCAGCCAGCTCCAGTCAGATGCAGGGAGGGCTGTAACCCGGTCCCACTGTGCCCTGGGGCTCCGGCTCCCTTAACCTCCAGGGGCTATAAATATTAAAGTTGAACCTTACAGACTCTGGCTGTGCACAGGCAGGACGCCCACACCCTCATCTCACTTGTCTCCTCTTCCCTACCCTGTCCTCCCCTCCCCCGAGGGAAAAAAATATTTACAGAGTAGGAAACAAATTGGCTGTCTTTAACTTATTTTTAAAACAAAACAAATAAAAACCACCACTCATAAGCAACCCTTGAAATAAGGCAGAAGGCACTAAGAAAAACAACATGCTCAGGAACACCATCGGAAAGGGAAACCAACGTGGAAGAGAGACACAGGTTTGGGGCCTGGCTCGCAGGAAGCCCTGAGGGGCACACTCACCCCCACGCCCATCCAACCCTGACACAACATTCTGGTGGGGACTGGGGGCTGGCAGGCAGGTTCCCACTTGCCCTCCCTCCTCCGGCAGAAGCTAAAGGGCAAGGGCCGCCCGCTCCCGGCCCGCTCCTGTGTGTGTGCATGTAAACGCAGGACACAGAAGCGGCTGTTCTTTCTGTCGTCCCGACTAAAACAGACATTTTGCATAGAGAAAATATCAGCCCACGTGGTTTCTTTTCTTTTATTATTGGCATCAGCTAGGACTATATGTGGCATTAAATGTCATGCACTGATGGACAGAAGAGGAAACAGGATGAAAAAAAGGACAAAGGAGGAGGAATAGGAGCAGTGGTGAAAATTTGTAATAAAAACTCTTTTCTTAATTTATAGGTAAGTTTTGGCATTGTTATATCCAACTCCCCCTCCCACCCCCCAGAGTTCCAACCAAAGTGAGAGGGTCACCAGGTGACCCAGCTGGGTATTCTGAGCTCCCTCACAGGCTGCTGATAGAGGCAGCTGATGGGTTTAATTCTTTTGTACGTGTTTAAAATTTTTCGCTTTCTTTAAATAATCTCTTGACTCTTAGACGTTCCGGTTCACGGGGGTGACGTAATTGCGTGGAAACATGCCGGTCTGCCCGTGGCAAGCCCCTTTCCACCAGTTGGGGTCTGAGTTATCCATGACGTGGATAAAGTCTCCCCGACGGAATCCCAGCTCTCCATCCTCTTGGGGATCAAAGTCAAAGAGGGCTTGGACGTACGTCGGTTGCTGCAGAAGAGGGGCAGGGAGAAAACACACATTGCATCCCTGATCGTGGCCAGCCCCTCGTAAGCGGACCGGTGATGGGGAAACTGATGTGTGCCAGCCTTTTCACATTTCCTGAAATAACCCCTCACTTCTCCTCCCCTCCCCACCAATTCTTACAGTTTACCCGAGGTGGGTGTCGTGCAGTCTTCACCAGTGCTCAAAACCACCTGGGTGTCCCCACCGTGGAGGCGGGCTGCACCCCAGCATCAAGCAAAGAGCAGCAGGTACTGCTTCAAGAGGAAAGAACTTCGGAAACAGCCAGTGGGGTTTTGTTTACAATCCCAGACGTGGAAATGGTTTAGCTCCTATCGCTTTATCACGTAGAAAATCCTTAAGGTTTTATACAGTGAGAAGGGTAGAAGCTTGAATAAAATAAGGTGGTAATAACCATTACATGTGAGAAGGATTTTAAGAACGAGTGTGGACTTCACTCCCTTACAGTACGATTTTCCCCAAAGTTTACTTCCAGGCAGAGTATTTGAGGGTGTGTTAAAGACCTTCTTCCAAGAGACACAAGATAACTAGCAACACAATGCTTCAGAGAAGCAGCCTCTGGAAAAGACAAAACTATTTTTTGTTTCAAACGTCAAATCTTTAACATGACTTAATAATGAACACAGAAGGTCCAAAAGGAACCTTTTAAAAAAACACCTGCTTGCCTAAAGAGCTATTCTTAATTGCTAAGAATGACCCCAATGTGTCTTACGAGGCTTACCTGTGGCACCTGCTCTATGTCCCGGAGAAATATCTGCTGGTTTCTGGAGACGGATGTAGATCTGTGATAATCTACCAGCTCATTCAAAGAATTGAACTTGACCACCCAGAGGAAATACTTTCCAGCCCCATCTCGGAGCACCTTGAAGTGCTGTACATCATTTCCAAACCTGGGGAGGGGTAGAGGATACACGTGAGAACAGGCCAGAGGGCTCTGTCCCAGCTACCCAGGGGCCACCTGCCCACCAAGGAGGTGTCCTGGAGAACTTGTGTGCTGGCCATGCCCCTCACAGGCTGGGTGCCCAGGACTGTAGCACAACTTGACTTCCTGGCTGGAGAGCACCCTGAGACCCTCCATTAGGATGACAATTACCAGTGACAACAGGAAGAATCCTCGCCAGACAGGGAAACCCTGTCAGTCTGTCTAATTCTGAAAACATTTGTAAATAAAAAGAAATGTCCTGGGCTTCCCTGGTGGCGCAGTGGTTGGGAGTCCGCCTGTCGATGCAGGGGACGCGGGTTCGTGCCCTAGTCCGGGAGGATCCCACATGCCGTGGAGCGGCTGGGCCCGTGAGCCACGGCCGCTGAGCCTGCACGTCCGGAGCCTGTGCTCCACAGCGGGAGAGGCCACAGCAGTGAGAGGCCCGCGTAACGCAAAAAAAAAAAAAAAAAAAAAAAAAAGTCCTAACCTATATAATGCCTCTATGTGCCCTGCACTGTGCCAAATGAAAAACAGAACTGAAATCTTGTGTGACATTTGAAGACTACAAAAGATAAGATAGGAAATAAGGTGAGGAAAGGAGGGATTGGACAACTTCCAACAATTTTCCTATAACTGGGAGGAGTTTAAAGTCATGTTTTCTACTCAGGGATTTTAGCTCTACTTAAGGGGAAAAGATCTCAAAAGCAAGGAACATGCTGGGACAATAAATAAAAGGCCACCCCCCATAAAAGGCTTCTCTACCACCTGGTAAAAAGGCAAATGCTCTCTTTACAATGGCCCAGAAAAACAGCATGAGCCTGGCTGAGTGGGAATGGCCCACCACCGTCGTGCTGTCTGCCTAGAACATCAGCTCAAACAAGGCCCTGCCTGTCCCACTCTCTGCCGAGTCCTTGAGGTCCACACCAGCCCCCAGCCCTCAGAAGACGCTCTATGAAGATCTGTTAAATGAACGACTAAGAGTCTCTCCTCCCATCGCTGGTATTAAAGCGTAAATACTTCTTAAAACCAACCCAGCAGGTGGCAGCACTGAGCTTTAAGGAAGCCACTGAGTACAAGTGCGAAGTGCTTAGAAACAGCACTATTTCATGGGAAAAACGGTGGACGAGGAAGAAAGCTTTATGAGGAAGAAGGACATACTGAAATGGCACTTCTGGGCCCGTGGGAGCCCACTCCCACAGTGCAATGCAGGTGGCTTCTGAAAGGGGTACAGGGTCCCTAACGGTGAGCTGTTAACTACTGCAGTTTTTCCATTAGACTCAACGCCTTGAAACTCAAGACTGCACACTCTTGAACCTCCTTGGTGCAGGTGCTTGTGTTGTTAGAGGTGGTTATGACACCTGTTTCAAATTTTATTTCTAAAGCAATAAATACATGAACACTTTAAAGGTTTTATTTGATAAAACGGAAGGGTCTGGGAGGTTCCCGACAGCCAGCGCACGAGCATGGGCGGGCAGGCAGCCAGCGCATGGTCATCAGACAACCGAACCCGAACTGCCATGGGGTTTTTGGCCATCATTCAAGGATTAACTGCTTGTACTCCTTGTCCTCCACTGTTCGATTTATACTCAGGTCAGTCAGTATAAAACGTTAAGGAAAACAGAGGCGGAAACACAAGTTAATGAGAAGCATAAGGACTCTTCCACCTCAAGGTGCTCTCAGCCCACCAGGTCCTCATATGCAGGTGTTTAATCAAGCACATCAAAAAGCCACTGTTTCTAAGCATATGGGAGTAAGGGGTGCACGGGAACTCTGTACCTTCCACTCAATTTTGCTGTGAACCTAAACCTGCTCTAAAAAAGAAAGTTTCAAAAAAAAAAAAGCCATTGTTAAAAGAGGAAAAAAACTATTAGATCCAGTTTGATTTTTTTCATGTTGGGACTAAAACCTAACTATACTGGAAACGTATACGAAAGATACTGCAAATGTCACCTGAAACCACCTCCCACATCTTCACTGAGAAAAGAAACACAAAAATTTTATATTTAAATCTATATTAAAGAAACCCACACTTTAACTGCACATTTGGTCCTAAAATGAAACAAGATACTGAGCTGATTTTTGAAACTGAAAAATCTTTATATCATTTGTAAATGGCAAATAAATTGTTTTACAGCCTTCATTTTAAATGTATACTAAAGTGATCTGAGTTTTTAATCTAGTCACCTCTTTGTCACATAAACGATGATGTGATTTCTAAGATTCCTAGGGGAGGGTTTCCTGTGATAATATATTAACTAGAAATGGACAGAGTCAAAACACATATGGAAAAATGACAATTTGATTCAAAATCCTTACGTCACAGATGGGAAGTGATTAGCTTAGGATCCTCAAAGTTCCAATTTATATTCTCTATACCAAGGAGTTATACCAAGGTGGTATAACTCCCTGCCTTCCCCACTCCCTGCATACCAGCTCCCTTCCACATTTAAATTTACCACTGGGGAAAGCAAAAACCCCCAAACCCCTGTGGTCACCTTTTAAGTCAGTGTGAAGCCTAGTATGACACTGGTAGATTTCAGAGAGACACCTAGTCAAGGTGCACAAGGCAGCTGACCTAGTGATCAGTTGCTGTTACAGAGCTGCAGGAATCCCACAGAGGGCAGGGGTGCCCGGATAAGGGAAGAGCCGTGTGTGTGGAGAGCACTGCAGAGTGGTGGGGATTGGGGAAAACTGGCAAGTATTTGCTCTCTGAAGCTCAGCTGCTGCTCAGCAACTAAAGACAGTTTTCACATGGGAATCTAAATCCAGTGCTCCTAGAGGTCATTTTTAAGAGGAGCCAGAAATTAGGATTTTAATGTAAATTTGTCTGATTTATAAAATACTGTTTAGGCTCAACCTCTCCCAGTTTGCCACCTTTGGTGTGTGTACCCAGACACCTGGCCTCTGGCTTCACCATTTCCATCATCTGAAGACAGGATTCCAGGCAATCCAAGTAGTAAATACTTACTTGACAGAGAGGGAGAAATCCCCAGGAGCACTCTCGCTCTCTCGGATAAGAAAGGCCCCATCGTGCCGCTGTTTGCTAAGCATTTCTTCTGCCTTGGCTCTGGGGATTTTGCCAAAAAACCACCTAAGGAAGGAAGGCAAGCCAGTCAACATCTGCTTCCCCACAAAGAAACGGGATATCCAGCCTCTGAAATATGAGTAACAGAACACTCCTCGCTGAAGGAAGGGCCTCCCTCTCTACCCTCCTGTCTCCACATGCCCCATCACGCCTTGAGAGGGGGACCATCTCCCTGCAACCATCTCCTCCATTCCCCAGTGACTCAAAAGACACAATCGTGGGCCACTTTCTATACAGGAAGACACTTAAAAATGGGCCTCCTGGGCCAAAGCTCACTGGGCCCCCCACTGACTCATCAGCAAGGCAGCAGGGAAAGCCCAGGCCTATCGATTTGAGCACATGATGAACCATCTAAGGTGAGACAGGCCCTTCCTGCAGCCACTTGATAAGGCAGCAGCCTTGCTACAGTGGGATGAAGAGAAACAGGGGTAGGAAAGCTGGAAGGCCCAGAAGCTGGACAGGGCCACTTCTTGTAACAGCACAAAGGGAAGAGGTTCAGGCTGTGAGGGAGCAGCCTCTGCTCGTAGCTGTAGTTGGCACTCCTCTCAAGGCCACTCTCTGCTGTCACCGCTCAGAGTCTGGTTTTCAGGAACCATTAGGAATGCCATGCGTTACTCTGTGCAGAGGCAGCTAGTTGCAAAATTCACTTTTTCATTTGGAGTAACTTACAGATTCTTCTGCTCCCAATGCTAACTGACCTTGGTCACAAGAAAAAGTGGGTGAATTCATGGAAAAGGGTAGGAGCAGCAGGGGCTGGGGCTGACCATGAGGAAGAGGAGGAGAAATCTCTGAAACAGCTTCAAGTCACAGGCACCTCACTTCTCACAGGAAAGTCACAACTAATTAGGATAGATGACTGTGAAAACAAGGTTCTCTTTGCAACTTGTCGTTACTGTGTTATTATTTTAAAAAAAGCAACGATGCCACTTGTAACTAATAAAGACCTACCTGCTTCATCAGACTCCATACATGGTAACTAATATGCATTAAATATGCAAACTAGAATAACAAAGATACAAGGAGTCTGTTAAAGTTATAAATCTAACATATATCTATCTTACTTATAAGCAACTGCAAGATGTCTCTGAAACAATACACTATACTAAAATTCAAACAGAAGGATGGGAGCTGCTAGGAAGGATACATTCAGAAGTTGCCATTAGTAACCTTTAAACATTCCTAAAATCCGCAGCCTTGTATCTTTCTCATTTGAAGTGAAGTAATGCCAAGCCGCTGAGGAGCTGGTACAACCTATCTTCCTGCACCTACAAAGAACTTGAGGGTAAGTCTTCCAGGGCCTGGAAGTAAGGCCACACAGGAGAAATCATGTAGTAACACAACAGAACTATCTCCCACTAGGAAAGGACAGCTCATAGTGTTGAGATCACGTAAGTACTTTCTGTTTTCATCTGTGCTCTCTGGTTTACATTGCAGTGCCCGTGCACTCAGTAGCCATTTGGCCGAGAGGTGGCGAGAAGTTCCCCAACAGTCACATTCTTTCCTCCTAGACCCCCCAAATCTTCCAGCAGGCAGGCATTTTCCTTTCTGCTTTCCTTTTTTAAGGTATAAGTAATGAACATAAATTAAAATAGCTTAGATGTACGTGAAGTAAAAATAAGCAAGACTCTTCCCTCAAACTCCCCAGAGGCAGCAACTGTTGGCAGTTAGATGTGTATGTTTGTGGACCTTCCCTTATGGTGCACAAATATATAGATATGGTGGCAGTATTTTCTTCCTCTCAGCTTAAAATTAACTCATTTTTATTTTCAACTTGGAAAAAAAAACCAAAACCTGTGGTGAAGCAAAGTACTCTAACTGGAATTTTTACAAAGATTTACTTCATAAAAAACACCCGTTATAAGCACCCAGATTGAAAAATGGAAAATTAGTTGGAGACCATTTTATTAAATACTTCTTTTGTACCTGTTCCCATTTTCACTAAACACACACACACTCCCTCCCCCGCTTCCTCCCTCTAGAAAAAGAGGATGTCCCACAACATAAGGGATATGACACTATGAGGAACAGCTATCACTCTCAGTTATAACATTTAATACCACCATCCTACACTTCCTTAGCATTTTATACTGTTGTAACTTTAACTTCTTTTAATGGTGATATTTACATGTGACTACATGGCTATGGTCAAACTTCTTAAAATTTTTTAAAAGATGGGTTTATACTACAATACAATTAGCAAGGGAGAAAGCTAATGGGAGGAGGCAGCTTATTTCCAATTCAAGCCTTTATTACATCCCATAGGCACCCATCCATATGCATTTAATGTGAAAAGCACATATTTGGATCCACCCCCAGTATATACAACTCATGTTGCAACACTAATGCCAACAATCATTTCGTAGTCTGTGTTTAATTTGTTAGCTCAAATGCTATATTAGGTCATACTCCATTATTTTTTTTTTTTTTTTTTTTTTTTTGCGGTACGCGGGCCTCTCACTGTTGTGGCCTCTCCCGTTGCGGAGCACAGGCTCTGGACGCGCAGGCTCAGCGGCCATGGCTCACGGGCCCAGCCGCTCCGCGGCATGTGGGATCTTCCCGGACCGGGGCACGAACCCGTGTCCCCTGCATCGGCAGGCGGACTCTCAACCATTGCGCCACCAGGGAAGCCCCATACCCCATTTTAAACTTCCCTCTTGCTCCCTAACAAAAACTAAAAAAGGGAAGTAAGGGAGGCTGGGGAGATGGAAGGAGGGGCCTGGTACTCTGTACCCTCCCATAGCTATGAAACCAACACTGACCCTGTACTTATGGACATCCAGTCACACAGCAGCCCTGTTAATGTGAAACAGGCCTGTGAGGCCCACCACTGCACAGGTACAGGGTGATGGTCTTTTCTGGCAATATGGTTTCCTTTTGCAGAGCTTGGATGGATGAACACTGCCTGCGTTCCAGCTAGAGTCTGTGAAGAACACCACCATGGGGCCTGGATGCTTCCTGATCAATTATTATTCCAAAGTTCTTTACAGTGGGGAGAGAGGAGCAGGCATGAGAGTGACTCTTCCTAAAAAGCTAATCCATCCATCAGGTCAGTAACTACAAACTATCCAAGGAAGGTGGCCTTTCCTATGTTCCCAACAGTCAGATTTGAAGTGCCGACGTCACCTGAAACAATCTGAAGAAAAACAAGGATTTAGAGCCACAGGCATTTTATTTAATATAAAAATTACAGTCTGATGTTCTGCTGAATTCCCCTTCAGCCTGGAAATATGAAAATGAAAAGCAGACTTCCCTGGTGGCACAGAGGTTAAGAATCCGCCTGCCAATGCAAGGGACACAGGTTCGATCCCTTGTCTGGGAAGATCCCACATGCTGCAGAGCAACTAAGCCCGTGTGCCACAACTACTGAGCCCGAGCGCCCAACTACTGAGCCCATGCACCGCAACTACCGAGCCCATGCACTGCATCTACTGAGCCCAAATGCTACTGAAGCCCACTTGCCTAGAGCCCATGCTCCACAACAAGAGAAGCCACTGCAATGAGAAGCCCGCCCGCAGCAACGAAGACACAATGTAGCCTCCCCCGCCAAAAAAAAAGGAAAAATGAAAAGGAACTTAAGTTGATTTTGTTATCACTGGATCTAATGCTGAAGTCAGCGAACTATGGCCCTCAGCCTAAATCTTTCCAGTTTTGCTGTGACCCACAATCTAAGACTATTTAAAAAAATTTTAAAGGATTGTTTTAAAAAATTCAACCAAAGAAGTATATGTGACATGACAGAGACTGCACATGGCCCACAAGGCTTAAAATATTTATTATCTGGCCCTTTACAGAAAAGGTTTAGCCAATCCTTGATCTATTTTGAGGGCGGATTGTAGGAATAGATGTGCACCAATTTTTGGCTTGTGTGGACCGAGGTAGGATGCACTATGTGACTCCCAGTAACCACTATCCAACTGCTTCTCCCCATGGGGTGTATTCCGTGATGCTGTCCACGAAAAGCCCACACAGCCCCCAAAGCAAATATGGACACTAAGTGGCCACAAGAATGCAAAACTGTGCTTAGTACAATTCCCGGGAATCTATAATAATCTCATGCTCATCTTTTGTAGTTTCTTGGATATCACTGCTTGTGCCTACATTTTAGTAACCTGGGCATGGCTGTGTGTTAATAACAGCCAATCTAACATCACAGGGACCTCAAATAAGGGACATTATCAATCCACTGACCAGGGGCCACAAATCTTTTCCACGTACGCCTCTGAAGACTTAATACTTCTGGCTTTTATTATCATGAACAAATTGGTCCCAGCCTTTGTACAAGAATTTGCATCTGAGTATCAATTCAAAACTACTTACTGAGCTACTATGTGCAGAGGCAAGGCACAAGTTACAAGGGAGTATGAAAGCAGAAGACATAAATTCTTCAAGGAATCTAATATCTTTTTTAGGGGAGAAGGGGAGAGATCAAACTCACATAGTTACAAAGATACACGATAGTACAAGTTTCAAACAAAAACTAGAAAAATATACTTCACAGTTAGACTGGTTTTCTCCTTTTAAATCATTCAATGAAACATTTAGTGAGCTATTATAAGGTGCCTGGTTCTTCTTGAAATATAAGAAGTTTCCTTGAGGACCTCACAGATTCTTCATTATAGAAACTTCTGCATAGGTATCTTCCTATTACCAAACTGCAGGGTAACCCAATCTCTCTCCAGGCTTCCTGGATGTGCTCTCTCAAAGAACTTCCCATTAACTACATGGACGTTTTATTATACCATAACTTAACTACAGAACCTAACTTCCCAGCACCTAGCACGGTCTCTGCACATAGTGAGAACTGTGCAAGAGTTCAGCGACCAAAACATGAATCCAGCAGACAGTTTTAGGGTGAAGCTCCTGAATCATCTGTTTTGTTTCATAGAGGCAAATCATTTTAGAACAGATTCAGTTCAAAAGGTAGCATTTGGCTCATGTTTAGTTGCTAGTGGTGGTTACCTCTAAAAGGGGTACATGTATGGGGAGAAACTCACACTGCTCTATAGTTTTCTACACTGTGAGTCTTTTAAAATGAGAACTCTATTCATAAATCAGGAGCTTGGGATAAACATACACACACTGCCATATATAAGATAACCAACAAGGGAACTCTACTCAATATTCTGTGATAACCTATATGAGAAAAGAATTTAACACAATATTGTAAATCAACTACACACCAATAAAATTAAAATATTAAAAAAAGAGAAGTATATTAGTTTATTAATTCATAAATTAGTAGTTTTGAAATAAAAATACTGGAAGCTTTCCTAATTTGCAGCATAAAGAGGAATGAACTAGACCGTTGTCAAGGCGCTTTTGAGCTCTACAGCATTCAGTTCTTTGTAAGATGACGTAAAAGCTGTGTAAGATAAGATGTGGTTAAGATCTTTGCTCCAGTACTTGGGGGAAGAGAAATGACAGGGACACATCAGAACAGTGACAATGGGGGAGAGGGACAAATGGGCTGCTACTCGAGGTGGGGCAGTCATCTGAAAGTCTTTTTGTGTTAAAACAAAATGGTTAATGTGTTAAAACAAAATGGTTAAAACCATTTTGTGTTAGAACAAGTAGATACAGAGGATCTACCGTTTCTTCGTGTTTCGGTGGCATTCTAGTCTGAGCATTAAATGCTTCAGTTCTCCCTGACATACTCACAAGAAAATGACTGCTTTTGAGGGAGGAGCAGAGACAATAAAAGAGGTGGTGGGTAAGGGTGGGAGGAAAGTGGTCTGTAAGGGCAGAGACAATAAAAGAGGTGGTGGGTAAGGGTGGGAGGAAAGTGGTCTGTAAGGGCTCCCAGGATCCCACCATGTCATATACCAACAATAAACGGTTCTGGAATTTAAAAAAAAAAAAATTTTTTTTCTCACTGCTCTCAGCAGCCTGGAGTAGGAGAGCACTTTGTTTTCTCTGAAGTGGGAACACTAAAATGGAGGGGTAGGGCAGTGATTATAGTGTACATTTACTGAGAACCAATTATATGCCAAGTATTGTGCTCTGGTGATACCAAGATTATTAAGATATGGTCCCATAGGAATATCAAACATGTCAATACAAAACCACGTGATAAATACCCTTTCTAAAACTCAAAAAATGCAGAATTATGAAACACATCTGGCACAAAGGGTTTCACAGAGAAAGAATTATGGACCTGCGTAACTGCTGTTTTATCATTTGAAGATCACTGACAGTTACCTAAAACATACACTATTATTGACTATTATGCTCTCATTATATACTCTTACTAACATGGAAAAATCAACATGCTTTGTTAATTCCCTGAGAAGACAGAATAAAAAGTATGACATCCATCCCAATGATCTCAATTTTAAAAACATCATTTGAACAAGCAGATGGGTCTGACCCTGGAGGGTCAGCAGAGCCCAACTTACGGATGTGGTTTCATTTCTATGTAATTCTTGGGGATGAAGCCGTCTTTCCCATTGAGCTCTGCCTTGTACCAGTTCTGATCACATTCTTCATTCAAAACCTGAAAAGAATTAAGACAAGGAAAAAAAAGCAATCATTTCCTTTTCACTCTTAAGTGGGTAGCCATGAAGACGACTATGTTGCCTTTTAGGTTTGTTTGTAAAAGGTGTTATTTGGAGTATTATCAGTTACATGGATGCAAAACTTGTAATTTTTAAAACAACCAGCATTATGTCAACTCTGATACTTAAAAAGAAAAAGGAATTGTGTCTGGAAATGAGAATTCAGGTTCCCAAACATCTAGCATTAAAACCTCAGTAGAAAAGCAGAGGGAGGGAAAAATAAAAGATGAGTTTCTGTGAGGAGATTTCTGGAAAACAGCAAACACTGACACTGGAGAATAAAGGAAGAGAGTAGGTATAACCGCACAACAACTGGGCAGCAACAGAAAGAGCCTGAAAACCTCTCCAGGGATCTTCAAGCCAATTTCCAGAATCACAGAGATCCAATCTTGGGATTTCCTCATACTGTCTCTAGGTTATGCCAAGTATGGGTCAGCCACCGTCCCGCTGCTACCTGCATGCACAGCCATGTGCCCTTGTGTGGGAAAACCGTATTTTAATGAAAAAGCACGGTAAGTCCTACTTACTTCTCTTACCCTCAAGGGCCACGATGTGTCCGAGTTAGAGAATGCTGGAAGCACACCAATGGGCCCCATTCCAGGGGAGGCCCAGAGACCACACAACTGAGCCCCTGCATTCTGCAAAGTGAAAACAGCCTACCCAAGGTTACGGGCTAATGAATCCCATGCAGATTTTCAAAACTGAAACGAGTGTGCTCTCCAATACTGACTTATATGGATAGCCTATCATCTGCAGAGTATTAAAGGGAGCAAAATACGGACTTCCCTGGTGGTCCAGTGGTTAGGACTCCACGCTTCCACTGCAGGGGGCATGGGTTCGATTCCTGGTCAGGGAGCTAAGATCCCGCATGCCACATGGTGCAGCCAAAAAAAAAGGGGGGGTGGGCAGAATAGATCTAGGCATAGTATAAAAGCCACCCTTTGAATTCCAGATTTCTAACAAAAGGCAAAGGGTATAGGACATTTTAAAAAGTAACTTAAAAGAGAAAATAGACATGTGAGCCTAACTCAAAAATGGCGAACACAGGAAAATGCTGATGGACTAGTACAGTGGTAGTAAATCTATACTACAGAGCAAAATTCTAAAAGGAAGTTGGTAAAATTCTTTACCAAATTATTTACTCATGATGCTGAACAATGCTGTACTCACTGCCAAATTAGAACCTGGACTGCTTGATGTATATGTATTGACATTTCCAAGTGAGATACAACTTTGGAAAGGGTAGATAAGACTGATAGATACCAACAAATAGCTAAGTTGCACTAATGATGCCGACCAGTGAATTCACTTCTGAAAAAAGGCTATGCCCTGCAGAGTTTTACAAAGCTGGTGCCTATCTGTGATGCTGGCTAACCTCGGACCCTCAGTGTCAGTCACTGAGTTTACATGTGCACAAGATAAGGTAACAAGCTATTGCTAAATCCCATCAGCCTCAGTGATGAAAACTTTTTTCTTTTCATCAATTTTCCCTTAAAAATTTTTATTTATTTATTAAATACTGTGATGAAATAAACTAATATATGTAAAATACACTTATAATTTTAAAATATGCATTTCAAAAACTGTACTGTGGCCAGAAAAGTTATTCTGTTGCTAGACAATTATAAAGCACACCCGCACACCAAGGACGAAGGTCTGAGAGGGACAGGGCTCTTAAGGCACTCCCTGCCACAATGACATCAACGTCCGTCCCTAAGCACCAAGGTTAACCCACCAGCATCACAGAAGATTCAACAGCACAAGAGCCAAAGGAGCTTTAGGCCAGGATTTTGTTGTCTACCAAAAAGAAGGGCTGGAAGAAAAATGTGGTCTAGTAATTATCTTATAAAGCATTATGGCCCATTTGGACATGAAAACAGAATAAGGTAATCACTTGGAAAAGGCCAGTTTTAATTTGTGACCAATAACCTTGCAGAAAAGGTTCTACACGCCAGGAGTTCTTAGAACCAACCACATGTTCTTCTTTTTTTTTTTAATTTATTTATTTTTGGCTGCACTGGGTCTTCGTTGCTGCACGCAGGCTTTCTCTAGTTGTGGTAAGCGGGGGCTAACCCTTTGTTGCAGTGCACAGGCTTCTCATTGAGGTGGCTTCTCGTTGCGGAGCACGGGCTCTAGGCGCACAGGCTCCAGTAGTTGTGACGCACAGGCTTCGTTGCTTCGTGGCATGTGGGATCTTCCCGGACCAGGGCTCAAACCCGTGTCCCCAGCATTGGCAGGCGGGTTCTTAACCACTGCACCACTAGGGAAGCACTGCACGTTCTTCTTGTCACCTTTGTTAGGACAGAGGCAAACCTCCCCCTAAAAAAATGCCCCACGACAATAAAAGAAACTCCAGGGCAACTCCCAGATTTGGCACCATTTTAGAACTATGGTTTTCTGCAGAACAAAATTAATACTTGGTGTTTGTATGCTTTTCTCCCCAAGAAGGTAGGGAAAAATGGAACTAATACGTTTAGGTGATGATGATGAGGAGGAGGAGGAGGAGGAAGAAGAAGAAGAAGAATACTGGCCGGGTGGCTTGTGGGATCTCAGTTCCCCAACCAGGGACTGAACCCCCGCCACGGCAGTGAAAGCCCAGAATCCTAACCACTAGGACAACCAGGGAACTCACCAATGCTTAGATTTTTTTTTTTTTTTTTTTTTTGCGGTACGTGGGCCCCTCACTGTTGTGGCCTCTTCTGTTGCGGAGCACAGGCTCCGGACGCGCAGGCTCAGCGGCCATGGCTCACGGGCCCAGCTGCTCCGCGGCATGTGGGATCTTCCCAGATCGGGGCACGAACCCGTGTCCCCTGCATCAGCAGGCGGACTCTCAACCACTGCACCACCAGGGAAGTCCGCTTTATTTTTAATGTAATGTCAGAATACATGGGAGGCTAAAATTTTGGTTCTCTAGAATATTCTAGTATCTAGAATATCACTTTGCCAGAAAGCCAAGGTGTGGCTGTGCATGCCTGTAAATCTCTTTACTCGATAGTTTAAGAACAGATTGGTTCTGTGGGAGACAAAGCACAGGACAAGCCTGGGGCCACCTGGGATCAGGTTTTTCTACCCAGCTGGTACATCAGCTTTCACACGCAAGCCCTGAAAGCCCAGGATGGCATAATTTCAGAGTTAAAAATTAAGTTTTATTCAAATGCTTAAAACAACAAAGGGGGGCTTCCCTGGTGGCGCAGTGGTTGAGAGTCCGCCTGCCGATGCAGGGGACATGGGTTCGTGCCCCGGCCCGGGAGGATCCCACATGCCGCGGAGCAGCTGGGCCCGTAAGCCATGGCCACTGAGCCTGCACGTCCGGAGCCTGTGCTCCCCAATGAGAGAGGCAACAACAGTGAGAGGCCCGCGTACCACAAAAAAAAAAAACCAAAAAACAGCCAAGGGCACAAACTGACATAAGTGAATCTCAAGTAGAGCAGGGAAGGGCACCAGAACCACATGTGGAGGATGAGTTTGCACCTACAGAGACTGTACTGAATTTGCTATGGCTTTAGATGAAAGTTCACATCCTTCACAAGTAAGCTGTTAAGGCCCCATCAGAGTTCTGAGAAGGAGGAACTGCTCCTATCACCACTTCCCCAAAACACAGGCAACTTACCATTCGCTCATTCATTACCTCTTAACAAATAGATGGTTGAGTTCGACCACCAAATTTTCATTCCGTTTTGAAAATTCCAAGGAATGTTTTTAGCTCTTACCCCACAGCCGCATGTTCTATGCCAACCCCCATATTCCCTCAAGTTATGACTTTGTAGCCATCAAAACACTTTGGTTTAACGGAAGCAGACTGATCAAGAGATAAGATTATGAAAGGAGGAAGAGACAAGTTTCAGTGAAGTTTTTATTTGTTCTTTTTCTGGTTGCAGAAAGACAATGTTAGAGCCACAATCAGGCAGAAACCTAAAAGATAAGGAATGATGTGAGGTTCACACAGGAGAATTAAAATATTCCAGTTGATGGAAGGGACACAATAGGTGCTTTTGAGCTGTTGCTAATGTTAAACTTCTTGACCTGCAAGTTGGGTGTATTCAGTCTGTGAAAATTCACTGAACTGTGCACTTACGATATGTAACTTTTCTACACATATATCATACTTCAACTGAAAGAAGTATTTCAGTCAAGAGAACACAGTAATACTATGGTCCAATTTAGATGTAAGAAACATACACCAGGGCCTCATACGCCTCTGGTACAAACTTTTCACACCGAAAATACACAGCGGAGCAGAAAATAACAAAACGAGGCTTCAGAAACCCCCACCATGATAGTTTGCCATCACTAACCTATGAAAAAAATTCCCAGAAATAAAACTTTCTTCACTACGGACAACTCAGAGCATTCCACATGTTCTACTTTTCTATATTATATAATCTGGTAACTTTATTCACTGCTGCCACCACCCCACCCCCAATCTGAGACCATTCTAAAGGCAATGCAAATTTCCATCTTTACTAATACCAATTTAAAGGTTTCCAAATAGTTTAAAAAAGAAGAAAGAAAAAAAAGCCAGAGCTCAAAGATTTAGGGCTCAGACCCCTTCGGATGCACCTGATCTGGTAGGATTCAAGAGGCAAATAAACACATGGGTTCAAATTCCAATTTCACCAGCAATGAACTATGTGACCTTGGGCATACGGCCATTTTCTAAGTTTTGGTTTCCCATCTATAAAGTGGTGATAATACCTACCTCTCAGTGTTACTGAGGAGGTTAAATGAGAAAATGAGCAGCATGGCTCACTACAGAGCTACCGTCCAGCTGTTGCAGTGGACACATTTATTTCACAGTAGTTACTCTGCCTTACACATTTAGCAGTATTAGATCTAACAAAACATGGCTATCCTTGGGGCTGAGTTTTACCAAATTAGGTATCTTTGATGTAATGCTGCCCATGGGTACCCAGAGCACACGTATTAACAGAGAATTGGGATTCTTGTTATACTCTGGAAACACAGAGTACAAAACTTCTGTGTTTACTTCAAAAAAAATTTTAAATGCTGAGTTCGAGGATTACAGTAGGTAATGCCCTTCCCTGTCCCTTCCCTGAACTCCCATAAGGGAGTTCTTGTCTCCCTTAAATCCTGGGAGACAAGAACTGCACTTAATTTTCTATACAAATTACAGGAAAAAAAATGTGTCGTTTAGGAAAATGGTAGATAAGAATTTTGTTTATAGACTGCTGTATTTTGAAATACGGGGGTATTTTCTTGCCTGAACATATGCAGTCATCTGTAAATAAACAAAACAAAACAAAAAGAAGAAGGAATCATGATTTAAAAAAAAAAAAAAGCTGTGCAGTTCCAGAACAGTAGTCCCATCAAAGCTTTCAACATACATTCTAATTCTAACAGCTTGCACAGGGTTCAACATTTCTTCAGGGAAAAATTATTCAAAGTTTTATAGCATTTGTGAAGCAATTTATAAGAAAGAGCATTTGTGCATAAAAGATAGGAACAATTACATATTTAAGCTCTTCCACCACTTAAAAAACAAAAATACCACTTACAGCTGGTCCCTGCTTTACAGAAATTCTACATAAGCCAGTGAGTTTCCCCAGCTCTTTAAAGATCAATCAATCCCACACAAGCAACACTGAAATACTGCCAGGACTTGAAGACAAATTTAAAGAATTATGGTGACCCTACCACATAATTTCAAGTTCTTAGAATAGGGAAGGAAAACACACACACACGCACGCACGCATGCACACAGAGTGGCTTTTTAAAGACTTTAACCCCTAAGAAAAATTCTATAGGGCCCTGGCTAGGATAACAGTACTGGGAGAGCCATTTAAAATCAGTTCTCTTCAGCTGCCTGTTACATATATTATTAGGATGCTCTTCAACTTCTCAGACTCCCTTAGTATGGATTACTGCCTCAGCCTCAAACTACACTGATTCATTCCTAACACTTTAAATAAGTGCTCTACAATCACCACCTCCATCTGTTAAAGTTTTTGCTCAACATGAAAAACATCTTGGCTACGCTGCTTGCTCTACTGTGTGCCAAAGCATGAAAAACACCCACACTGTAGATGAGTTACTCCAAATTTATGTAATGATATCAAATCAAGGGGGTATTTTTACCTTATGGTGATGAACTCTTTCAACAAAAGTATAATATCTGTGCCACGAAATGTGTTTTTTAGTTCCCTTTGAAATGGGTATTTCCAGAAGATTCATTTCTTTGGGGATCAAGGAGCCCTAAATCAATTTTTTACATCATTTTCCTTTTAAGAAAGGATTCTATTTACCAAACTAAAGAAATCCAAAGGGCATTTGTTGGTCAAGTTTACCTTCTGACCACTAATGACACATGCTAGGTTTTGCCCTCTTAACAATTTTAAAAGGAAAAGAAAGAAAAAGAGGGAGGAAGGGAGAGGAAAGAAAACCTCCAAACTCCCAAATTTTCTATTGGTAAAATCACTCATCACTTATATACTGCCATTTGAATACAAAGCAGTTACACCCCAGGAACAGTGCCTTTTTTCCCATTGCCTGAGAGGCTCTCGCTACCCTCTCTAAACAGCTGCTATCAATGGGCATCAGTTTGAAAGGGAAACACTGCTGGATCAAGAGGCCAAGCCTACCCCCCACCCTGCCCCGCCACCTCCCAAAAGGTCCAGGTTTCATAGTTTAAGGTTGTCCTGGTTTGACCTCAATCTATTTAGTGCTCTGAATCACTTCAAACACCACTGTTTTTCTGTTAAAAAGTCTTAAGTAGCCTTCTATGGATCCAAATTATTCTTAGTTTGGCATTCCACTTTTCATAATTTGGCCATCACCTACTTTCAGTTCTTCCCACCCACTGCTTCTCTAAATGAACCTTTCAGTTCAGTCAGGCTAGTCAACTCAGCGACCTCTAAACACACTGTACTGCATCTCTCATGCTTCCTCTCTTCCTCATCTATTCACATCTCGTCTACCACTGCTTTGTACTGTGTACTGGAATGCTTTGGTCCTCTCCTAAACTTGACTGCAAGCACCCTAAAGCTGGCTCCATGCCACTTCTCATCGGTATTCTCCATGGTTCTCAGAATAGCATCTAGCATATTTTGAGGAACTGACTGGTATGTGGGGGCTTTGTTCTAAGTAATGCATACAGGATCACAGAGCTAGCTGGGTCTAGGGACAACAGAAAGAGCACCACACATTATACATTACCATGAAATTCCTTGGTGAAAATAATAACATCTTAAATAGACCCTGGAAAGAAGACTGACTGTCATGAATTTGTTCCCCGCAAGGAGATGCAAAATAAAGGAAGTAATAGAATGAGGCAATCAGTCTTCCTGTACCTTAAGCATCACTGCCAAAAAACTTCTATGGCGAGCACCTCAAAACGGGGTACCCCCCATCTTTTCCACAACACTACCTGCTTCTACTTTCTCCAAGATAAAAAAGTGTAAGGGTGGGGTGGGTAGGCAGGGAAGGGAAATTTCAGTATGAAACTGAGAAAATATGCCTTGGGTGGACTAGGGAGGGAAGAGCTGTAGCTCTGTATCTATACACGTGTCCCGACTCACAGCTCTCAGCATGGGGGCACTTCCTGGAATGTTACGATGCCTGGTTCAGCCTGCATGTCTGACTAGTGACTTACTTTTGCAGAGTGTTAATTTTATAGCTACAACTCCTCCACCAAAAGCTTTACAAAGGACACCATGAAGACCTTCACCTTTTTTATTCTTTTGAATGTCAGCCAAGTTGATGTAGAAAGAAAAATGATCTCTCTCTCTCTCTCACACTCACACACACACACACACACACACACACACACACACACACACACTGATTATATTAAGAGTTCAGGGCCATTCACACATTTTTTAAAATGGAAGACTTCCTTTATAATGTTCACATATGTAGCAAGATGAACAATTAAGACGACTAACCAAATTATTATTATAAGAATAATTGTAAGAAGAATAACCAAATCAGGATATTTTTCTTTCTCTGAGAAATATTTTAGTGTTCAAAAAACGAATTAGAGGGACTTCCCTGGCGGTCCAGTGGTTAAGACTTCGCCTTCCAATGCAGGGGGTGCGGGCTTGATCCCTGGTCAGGGAGCGAAGATCCCACATGCCTCGCAGCCAAAAAATCAAAACAAAACAGAAGCAATATTGTAACAAATTCAATAGACTTTAAAAATGGTCCACATCAAAAAAAATCTCAAAAACAACAACAACAAAACAACGAATCAGACACTTATCAACCTTTCCAGGTTCAGCTGTCATTAAGAAAAGCTGCTCATGACATTTTAACAAAACAGGAAGGTTGTTCACACTTATGTAGCTATTACTCCACCCAGATGAATCTGGAGGCAGTGAAACCTAAATGCACAGGCAGTACCCCAAAATAAACTCTTTATACCAAAGGGGTACCAAGAGTTTCCATTCAAAATAACTGTCTTCTGTGCTTTGTGTCTTGTGGAAGACACCCTACTTTAGTGTAGTTGACTGCTCAACAGAAGAGTGAAATGCTCTCAAGAGTGTCAGAATTTCAACTGCAGGGATTTGGGGCAGTTGGGCGCAGGGGATGGGCAGAGACAAAGATAAATATGAGGGAGTTTCAAGAGAGAAAATTCTGTACATTTGAAAAACTCAGCAATCATGTGACAGCCTGTACCAGGCAAGCACTCTGCAACAAGAGTGCAAAGCCCTGAGCTAGGTAAGCTTAGGATGCAATGGCCACCCTTCTCTCCCCAGGGAGCTTAGAGTCTATCTAGTAAACTGCTAGTTGCAACACAGTGTGATGGACTCCAGGAGTCGGGGAATTACAGGTACTGTGGCAAATGTCCATTCAACAGAAAATATCTGCGTTCCAAACACCGAAGGGAAAGACCTAAGTCCAGCTTAGGGGATACAGGAAAACTTCCTGCGGGAAGTGTGAGCTAGGTTATATTCTTCCTATCCCCCCTGCCCCCTGGTTATATTCTTTGTTTGCATCTTTAGTTCTGCTCAGCTTGTATAGAACTTTGAGTAGAAGGAACATGGCCGACTTCCCAACTTGCTATCAAGCAAACGTAGGGACGGATGGTTTCCTTGGCCACACTTGGCAGTCATTAACTAAAAGATTGGTTAAGTTTCCTTAAGTTGAAAAGTAAAACCTTTACTAATGGTATAAGAACTCCTAACTGGAAATAACCAAAATAATCAGAAACTACGGCTAATTCTTTACTTTAGCAATATATATGTATTTAGCTACTCTCCTTGTTCATTAACAGAAGGCTTTCAATTTTAGGTTAAATTCTACAACCCTCTCCTCAAAAACACCAAACTAAATAAAAAGCAAACAAAGCCTCCTAAGCCAGGGGAGCAGCAGTTGCCTGTTCTCTGATGACAGGCAAACCTGCTTACATTCATCAGCTCCCCCTTCTAAGATCTAACTCACTTCCTGTTGCTTCAGCAAATAAACCAAAAACAGGAGCTCCCAAAAAGCCCTCCTCCGCCCCAAAATTAATGACAACAGAGGTCATTAAGTTTAACTTAGGCCTTATTGATTCAAGATGTGAACTAAATAGGGTCTACTGATTTAGTCATTCCGTGCCCCAAAGTCACCTCACAGAATGTAACAGAAAAAAAGGCATCAGTCACTCAGCTAATCACTGGCAACTGCATAAAGATCTATGGCTCTTAAAAAGGAACGAAACTGGGTCATTTGTAGAGACGTGGATGGACCTAGAGACTGTCATACAGAGTGAAGTAAGTCAGAAAGACAAAAACAAATATTGTATATTAATGCATATATGTGGAATCTAGAAAAATGGTACAGATGAACTGGTTTGCAAGGCAGAAATAGAGACACAGACGTAGAGAACAAACGTATGGACACCAAGGGGGGAAAGTGTTGGGGGTAGGTGGGGGTGGGTGGGTGGGTGGGATGACTTGGGAGATTGGCATTGACATGTATATACTAATATGTATAAAATAGATGACTGATAAGAAACTGCTGTATTAAAAAAAAAAAGATCTATGGTTCTGAAACACTCGAGGCTAGGGGGTCTTTACACCTAGAATGCTACCATTCTGAACTAAAAAAAAACCTAGTTCCAAAATTTTCTGAAGCAGCTAATCTAGCTCCATGGCAGGAGAGTCTGTAACCACATGACAGACAGAGGGACTTGGGTGCAGTGGTAATTCCCCACCCCATTCCCAGGGTGGAGGTGAATGCAGGCAATTAAACAGGTTAATAAGTACAACACTAAACTGAAAATGTGGATTCACGTCAGGTTAAGCACAGGGTTAGGAAGCGGAAAAGAGAGGGACCTACCCTAGTCTGGGAGAGACGGGGAATGTGGTCAGTGAGTAACACCTGAGGGGACACCCAGAGTATCTCCTATAAATGGTCTAGGCAGAAGGCTCTAGTGTGCAAATTAGGAAGTTCAAATGGGTATGCTAAGGATGATAACTATAAGTCACAGAAGAGTGACATTCAGGTTTGCATTTTTCAAACATTCCAACGTTTGCACTGTGAGAATGAAGTGCAGGGAAGACCAGGCGGGAACAACTACAGCCGCCAGCGCTTGGACTGCAGTGGGAAAGTGTGGTAGAGGGAAGGAGACAGATTCAAGATACTTCTCTGAGGTGGAATCAAAAGAGCTTCGTGGGCATATGTGACTCGGTGGCCTCCCTCTTGGCCACCAATTTTTTTTCTGAAAAGCACTTTAGAAAAACAGCTATATAGAGCTGCTGGCAAATTTCCCTCTTTTAAAGCCACCGTGAGTAAAAAGCATAATTGTAAAAGGTAGATGGTACCCCCGTGCCTCTCCAGATCCAGCTGACATTCTCCTCTGCCCTTCTGTGCCCTCCACCTGTATGGACCACAACAGCAGGCTCTTCTACAGGCTTCCCAGCTCCCCAGTGGAGAGGCCGCAGAAGGCAGCTTCCTGTCTGGGGCTTCTGTGGACAGTCTTAGACCCGCAACTGAAAGTCTCAGCCTTCTTGACTCAGTCCTTTCCTCCTCCAGGTTCTGGTAACACCCCTCCCCCCTTCCTTTGCCCCACTGTCTTCTGCAGGCCTCAAAATGGGAACCCGGTTACTAGCTCTGGGCACTGTACCGTCCCCTGTGGTTTCTAGAGAAACCCTGCCCACACCTTGTAAATAGTCTCATTAATAAAATCTCCTCAAATTAGCCAGTTTAAATGTGTCATGTGTTTCCTACCAGGACCCTGACTGAAATTCCTCTCAAATCAGTTCTATCCATCCTTTGGAACTCACTGAGGAGATATTTCATTATACAAAGTGACATTTGTTATGAGGCAAACAGATCACAGGAAGTATCCAAATTCTACCAACAACTTGGGAGAAGAAAACTGTAAAACAGCCTTGAGGTCCACCATCTTACGCAGCCAAATAATTCTGTTTACTATTAAAACAGTTACAGGGAATTGAGAAAGGTGGTGGAAGTATGAAAATCTAGGATCTGTAATCTGATCATTACTAGGCTGTCCTGATGAGTTACCGTCGCTGCCCTCTTCGAATTGCACTTCAGTTAATGTTCGAGTGTCTACTCCACTGAAAGCTTTCTGCTAGGAAGCCGCACGGGATTTAAAGGGGGGGCGGGGGCAGAAAGACACAATCCCTGCCCTACAGATAAGGGAGTTATGTATGTAAATAATGAGGGAAGAAGTAAGAAGTGGGATAAGGGAAACTGCTGATTTTGAGTTGAATATGGAATTCACAGCTACATGTTTCCAAGTGAGCTGCTTAGTTAATACAGAAAACTCAATTCATGTCTGGAGAAACGAGAAAAGGGGCAACTTCCAAGAGTACAGGAGTAGAGCAAGAACCTAAAGGCAGAGCAACACAGAGCGTGTAAGAGTATGTGGTAAACAAGGCCATCTTCCCTTTTATATTTTAAAATGGGGTTCAAAAAAAGAGAGTTGCTGTTAAGTCACACTTTACTTGCTGTCCTCCTCCAGGCTACACACTGCCCTTCTGCGATATGGAGCTGTCACATGTTTAAGTGACAAACTAATTACAGACACTGTGGATGGCTGGATGTGGCTCAGTCAAGCAGAGTCACTTCCTACAGGTAATCACCATGGCAATGCTACTCCACTGCACGAAAACTACTGCCTAACACGTAAGACGAGTCACCCTCCTCGCTGTCTCCTCCACTGTGCTCAAGTGCCACCAGGAAGGCTAAAGTCTTACAGCCCAGAAATCTTCAAGGACGGGATATCACGTGGTCATGACTGGAATAACTAGATCAAGTGGCCTACTCGAGTCTTCTGTTTCTATCACTCAGAGATCTCACAGACCTCCCCGCTTCCTCTTCTTTTTGGATGATCACAGTGGCAAAGATAAAAACAAGTTAATATTCAGTGATGGTGGCTGGATGGTACTGGTGGGAGTATAAAAAGGTGTATGGTTTTACTGAAAGCAATTTGGCCATACGTATCAAAGATATGAATTTTCATACCTATTAACCCAGTAAAACCCAGCCATTCTTAGGACTCTATCCTAATAAAATAATCAAAGATGTACTATATTAAGACTCAGGGAGTAGACAAGTATGAGTGTCCATTTTGGGTCAACGTCTGTGCTAGGTCCTGGGGATACCACAATAAGGAAATGATCCTTACTTACAAGGAGCAGATAGTAGGGAAGGGATTGTAATTATAACTTCAGGTATAATAAGTTACGATGAAAAGTTCAGAGTGCTCTGTATGAGGGCACACCTTGGGGAGACCTAATCGAACTATGCAGAGTGTGTCAAGGAAAGCTCACCTGGGCAGTAACATTTCAACCAGAAACCCTGAGTATGAGTAGGTCTTAGCCAGGTTTGGGGGTGGGAATGGAGGACACAAATGAGAGCAAGGAGAAATATTCCAAGCAGAGAGAAGAGCGTAAGTAGAGGCTCTTGGGTGAGAAGGAGTTTAGCACAGTGTAGAACTGAAATGACAAATCCAAGGGAGTTTTGTGAAAAGCAGAGCCTTGGAGGCTAGAGAGAAAGGGAACTGGGCCAGACTGTGCAGGGCTCTGGCCCTGAAGGGTAGAATAAGGATTCTGGGAAACCATGGACTGAATTTGCTCTTTAATATGACGATTCTGGTTTCTGTGTGATACAAAGATCTGAGAGGGATGAAAGTGGCAGCAGGAAGACCACTTAATTACGGGGCTACTGCAGTAAGCCAGGCCAGAGCAGATGGACATTTGGACTAGGGTGGGGGGATTCTGACTGTTTTGAAAAGACCCTAAAATGAACATTAAAAAACCCATACACATTAAAGACTCTAAATTTACCCCTCCATCCTCTGCCAGGAACAGGGAACAGATATCAAATTTCAAGCCATATCACTAGCTTCTCAAGGTCACATAATTTAAAACTTAAAGTTTACTCTCCACCATAAATAAAAAGAAAGTGTATAAAAGAGATAATCCCGAAGCTTCCCTGGTGGCGCAGGGGTTAAGAATCCGCCTGCCAATGCGGGGGACATGGGTTCGAGCCCTGGTCCAGGAAGATCCCACATACCGCAGAGCAACTAAGCCCGTGTGCCACAACTACTGAGCCTGCGCTCTAGAGCCCATGAGCCACAACTACTGAGCCCGCGCGCCT
Organism: Delphinus delphis; assembly: GCF_949987515.2. NCBI lineage: Eukaryota > Metazoa > Chordata > Mammalia > Artiodactyla > Delphinidae > Delphinus > Delphinus delphis. The sequence goes on from NC_082701.1 coordinate 7,467,150, forward strand.
AGAGCCCATGCTCCGCAACAAGAGAAGCCACCGTAATGAGAAGCCTGCGCACCGCAACGAAGAGTAGCCCTCACTTGCTACAGCTAGAGAAAGCTGGTGTGCAGCAATGAAGACCCAATGCAGCCAAAAATAAATAAAACTAAAAATAAATTTATAAAAGTGATAATCCCTCAGTTGTGCTGAGGTGATGTTTTAATTGCTATATAATTAAAAATCTACACAAAACTGACATTACTTTTTCAAACAACCAATTCAAATAACTATAATTTGCAATGTTTAGAATCTATGAAAATACTCAATTTGAACTAGTATACCCTGACATATGCTTACTCCCATATTAAACTTTATCTACTTCCAAATGTGACCCCAAATATGGACATTTTCATCAGGAAAACAGACATCAGAATTCAGGATGTGACAACTTTTTCTAGGCACCTCTCTAACGGAACTGGAGACAAACATAGCTGTTGTTAACAGACAGGCTAAACTAACTACCCCTCCTTTTACCGCTGCAAGGGAGGCCTGTCTAGTAATTAACCAGCTTTCAGGGCCTCCTTCAGGCAGCTGCTGGGCTCAGAGGGCAGGTTCGCAGGGAGGCCTGGGGGGAGGGCGGGGGGGGGGGGGGGTGGGGGCAGCCGGAGAACAACCAGGCTGCTGTGTTCCCGGCCTGTACCATCAAAAGCAGACAAGCCCAGCCTTGCTCCGCCTAGTAGTTTTATCTGAGCACCTACAGACTGTTCCATGTACAAAATCAGCACTGTCGTCCCACAAAACGTCACAATCTGCAGAGAACAGAGGGACTAAGAGGACTAAATAATAGGTGTATTAATGCAAACAATGGGCTTGTCAGACCCTCAATTCCAGACTACAAGGACAACTTCCTGATTTCACGTAGTATTTAAACTGGGAGACTTGTGTGCCATTCCACAATTCTGGGTCAGCCAACAGAACAACGTCCGTGCTGCCTGGTAAATGCAAGGGGAAACCAGGCATATGAGGTTCGCTCTCTTGCCCACAATAACAACTAGCTTCCCCAAATTACAAAAATCATCAGCCATATTATGATCAACTCAGGTATGACTACTGTTTGCCACTACGGAATAGTATTATTAGGCCTTTATAACCCCCCACCCAGCGAAGTCAAAGGCTATGAATGGCTATGCATAATAGATCTATAATGATTAAGTTATCAAATCTGAACTGACTAGAACCAAAATGCCCTGCTTTTTTTGCAGGGGGGGGGGGTGCTGCGCTGGGTCTTCGTTGCTGCATGCGGGATCTTTAGTTGCGGCATGTGGGATCTAGTTCTCTGACCAGGGATCGAACCCGGGCCCCCTGCAATGGGAGCGCGGAGTCTTACCCACTAGACCACCAGGGAAGTCCCCAAAATGCCCTGCTTTCTACAGGTGAATTCTCATTGTTGAAGTTACAGTTTGCAGCTCTGGCAGATAAAAATTAAGCTGGTTTTAAAAATTGTACTCCCTTTATTGGATGGCCTTCTGCTTTCCCTAGAGCTCTAATGGCCTTAAAACAATTTTTCTGAAAAAAAAAAAAAAAAAAAAAAAACAGTTTTTCTGGCTTTATTATATTTTTAAATTATTACAACTTTTCAAGGATGGTATGTGTATAAAAATGCCTGGAATACCCATTTAACTCTTCAATCGATCTACCATTCTGGGATTTTCCTCCAATACTTTCCTTGGTTGGATGTGTTGATTCCTAGAATTCATGTCTTCCTCATTCTTGGTTTTTATGGTAGTGCACCATTAATATTAATACTTTCCCAAGAAAGGGTGCTTAGGAAGCAAATGTTTTCAGTCCTGGCATGTCTGAAATTGCCTTGATTCTTTGCTTATACTTGAACGCCAGTTCAATGAGGTGTAGAATTCAACGGAATTCTAGGCCGAACAGCATTTTCCCTCAGCATTTGGAAGACACTGCTTTCTGGTATTTGAAGTTGTTTGTACAAAGTTCACTGGCAATCTGATTATCATTTCTTTATAGAGACTTGTTTCTTTTTTCTAGATGCTCTTAGAACCTTTTCTTTCTTCTTGTCATTTTGAAACTTAACCATAACCTATCTGAGCATGGATCTATTTTTGTACATATTGCTGGGTAGACTTGGTGGTCCTTTCCCATCCAAAAATCCACATCCATCAGCTATGAGAAGTTATCTTTTCTTTCTTTTTAAAAAAACTGATAGTGTCTTTCATTTGCACTGTTCTCCTTCTGAAACTTTAAGTATTAATTATTAGACCTCACGAAAGACCTCAAGTGGGCTCGCACTGTATCTCCTGAGTCCATTCACTCGCTCCTAGATGACTATCTCATTTTCCTATCTCCTTGAGCTTCAACAGCTCCTCCACCATCCTTCCCAGCAGATGATCTTACTTTCTACTTCACGGAAAAAACAGAAGAGATCCTTAAAAGCTCCCACCACGTGTATACAACTGCTTATACCTATATCCTTACCCTCTGCCTTCTGTTACTTTTGTCCATGCTCCTAACAAAAGAAAATTCTACTTCTGTGCTAGACCCCACCTTTTTGCCTGCTCAAGGACATTTCACTGAAGTACTTTTCCTTTCTTTTTTTTTGCATCATCAATTTTTTGTCTCTACTGGATCTTTCCTATCAGTAAATAAAAATGCTGTTATTTCTCCCAACTCTTGAGATCGGGATGAAAGCAGATTTCTTTTGATTCTACTGCCTTTACATAAAAACTCCTCGGAATAGCTGTTCACATTCTGTCTCCAATTTCTTTCCTCCTGTTCTCTCCCCCATCCCCAACATTTTATTATGAAAGTTTTCAAACGTAGAGCAAAGTTAAAAGAATTTTCCAATGAACACATATTTACCCACAACCTAAATTATGCCATTATGTGTTTTATCACATATCTATCTATGCAACCTTCCATTAATCCATTTTATTTTTTAATGTATCTCAAAGTTGCAGACATCAGTGCTTTCTCCTACATACTTCTGCATACATATTATTAACAACAGTTAAATATTACTTTGCAGTGTTTTCTTTTGCTGTAAAATTTACATAACCACCGCCACCCCCCTGGCAAGTTTCCCCATGTCCCCTTCCCTGTCCCAACCCATTCTCGCTGAACCCACTCCAAGCATGCTTCTGCTCTCACCACTCCATGGAAACTCCTCACAGAGGTCACTAGTGATGGCCTGTTGCTGAATCCAAAGGTCAATTCCCTACCCTTACTTGACTTGGCCTATCAGAAGCACATAATACAGTGATCATTTACTCTGCCTTGAAACACTTTCTTGGCTTCTATGACACAACACATCCTAGGTTTTCTTCCTATCTAACTGGCCGCTCTTGTTTGGTCTCCTTTGCTAGTGTCTTTTTTTTAAATTTATTTTTGCTGCGTTGGGTCTTCGTTGCATGCGGGCTTTCTTTCTCTAGTTGTGGTGAGTGGGGGCTACTCTTCGTTGAGGTGCACGTGCTTCTCATTGCAGTGGCTTCTCTCGTTGCGGAGCACGGGCTGTAGGCACACGGGCTTCAGTAGTTGTGGCACGCAGGCTTCACTAGTGGCACACGGGCTTAGTAGCTCCGCAGCAAGTGGGATCTTCCCAGACTAGGGATCAAACCCGTGTCCCTTGCATTGGCAGGCGGATTCTTAACCACTGTGCCACCAGGGAAATCCCTTTAGTGCCTTTCTTAGCTCATTAACTTTTAAAGGATCCCAAGGGCTCCAACCCAGAACCTATTTTCTTCTCTATCTACTCTCATTCCCCTTAATTTTCTCATATAGTCTAATGGCTTTTACATACCCTAAATCAAAACCCTTCTCTCCAGGGACTTCCCTGGTGGTCTAGTGGGTAAGACTCTGCACTCTCGATGCACGGGGCCTGGGTTTGAACCCGTGGGAAAACTAGATCCCACATGCATGCTGCAACTAAGAAGCCCACGTGCTGCAACGAAGATCCCAAGTGTGGCAACTAAGACTTGGCGCAGCCTAAATAAATAATGAATGAATAAAATAAAAATTTTTTAAAAAGCAAAAAAAACCCTTCTCTCCACTTCTACTGCTACAACTCTAGTCCAAGCTGCTATTATCTCTTGCTTGAATTATTACATAGTGGCTTCCTAACTGGTCTCACTGCTTTCACTTTGTCCCCTTCAGAATGTACTCAATTCTGCAAACCCGAATAACATCATTAAAATGTAAACCAGGACTTCCCTGGTGGTGCAGTGGTTAAGAATCCGCCTGCCAATGCAGGGGACACGGGTTCGAGCCCTGGTCTGGGAAGATCCCACATGCCACGGAGTAACTAAGCCCGTGCTCCACAACTACCGAGCCTGCGCTCTAGAGCCCGCGAGCCACAACTACTGAGCCCACATGCCGCAACTACTGAGCCTGAGCACCTAGAGCCCGTGCTCCACAACAAGAGAAGCCACCGCAATGAGAAGCCTGCACACTGCATCAAAGAGTAGCCCCAGCTCTCCGCAACTAGAGGAAGCCCGTGAGCAGCAACGAAGACCCAACACAGCCATAAATAATAAATAAAAGTTTTAAAAATAATAAACAAACAAATAAAATGTAAACCAGGGGCTTCCCTGGTGGTGCAGTGGTTGAGAATCTGCCTGCCAATGCAGGGGACACAGGTTTAATTCCTGGTCTGGGAAGATCCTACATGCCACAGAGCAATTAAGCCTGTGTGCCACAACTACTGAGCCTGTGTTCTAGAGCCCGAGGGCCACAACTACTGAGCCTGCATGCCACAACTACTGAGCCTGCGTGCTGCAACTACTGAAGCGCACACGCCTAGAGCCTGTGCTCCGCAACAAGAGAAGCCACTGCAATGAGAAGCCCGCGCGCCGCAACCAAGAGTAGCCCCCACTCGCCTCAACTAGAGAAAGTCCATGCGCAGCAATGAAGACCCAATGCAGCCAAAAATATATAAAGTAAATAAATTTATAAATAAAAAGAAAAAAATATAAACCAGATCTGTCACAGCCAGGAGTCATCTAAGCAAACACGACAACTAAGTGTAATGCGGTATCCTAGTTGGGATTCTGTAACAGAAAAAGGACATTAGGGAAAAGCTAAGGAAATCTGGATAAAGTATGGACTTTAGTTAATAATAATGTATCAGTATCGGTTCACTAATTGTAAGAAAAAAAAAATACACCGTACTAACATAAGACACTAAGAATAGGGGAAATTTTGTGTGGGGTATACTTGAACACTTTGTACAACTTTTCTGTAAATCTAAAACTGTTCTTAAAAGTAAAGCTTATGTAAAAAAAAAAAAAGCTGGACTGTCAGTGTGCTTAAAATGCTTCAATGGTTTCCCATTCCTCTAACATCTGGTGCTCCTTGGTTGTGCATTCATATTTAAAATTGAGGCAAAACGAAAGCAGCCTAGGAACTCTACTGGAAGTGGGTGAGGCTTGAAAACAGAGATTCTGCTTTAGAGTGAGTGAACAGAGCTCTAGATGCAGGTATCTTTAGGAAGAGTAGCTGAACACCATTTCCAATGCCACAAGCTTTTTTGGGACAATGCGGAAGTGTTCATTGTCTGTTATTCTCAATGACGGTTCTACCTTTGTTGACAACAAATTCTCCGATCATATTGTGACCTTTGTTTACTGTTCTTTGTATTGTGTAACACACTGAACACTCACCAACACTGGAAGGGAGTGGGGAATGAGTATGTCTGTAGAGAGAGCCTATAATGCAACTTGAATTGGGACTAAAACAACCATCACCACCACCAACAGCAGCAAACCACCCACAATGTAGAAGATACTTAGTAAAATGAATTAGGTCTTTAAAACTCTAATCAAATGTTAAATATAAGCATTTTAAAAAACAATTTAGGGCTTCCCTGGTGGCGCAGTGGTTGAGAGTCCGCCTGCCGATGCAGGGGACGTGGGTTCGTGCCCCGGTCCGGGAGGATCCCACATGCCGTGGAGTGGCTGGGCCCGTGAGCCATGGCCGCTGAGCTTGCGCGTCCAGAGCCTGTGCTCCACGACGGGAGAGGCCACAACAGTGAGAGGCCTGCGTACCGCAAAAATAATAATAATAATAAAATAAAAATAAAAGTTTAAAAAAAAAAAAAAACAATTTAGGTAAAATGCAATTTGGAATCAATTCATCTTAACAGGCCTAATGGCTACATTTTTAGTTTAAATATTTACTTACCAACAAGAGCTATTTTTCTTACTCTCTACTCATCTGTGTGGACAGTGATTCTAATAACTAACTTAAGTGAAAGGACAGAGATGATCAATTCCAGAGAGCTCACCTTTGACTAATATGGCAAAACTCATCAATCGTTTGCTCCAAGTCCACAGCATTTCCTGACTGGTGTGAGGTAGCACAGCACCGAACACGAAGCTTTCAATTACCTGGCCCTCACCTAACTCTCCAGTCTTCCTGCTATTTCCTTCCTTGAACTCCAAATTCCAACAATACTAAAGCTACTGCAAGCTGCTTCCCAACTGCCAAGATGTTTTATGATTTTCAGACTTCGTGTATGTGTTTCCTCTGGCTAAGATGGCAAGCTCAAGATTTAAGGATCACTTCCTCTCTGCAATCACGGATCTTTGTATTATTATTACAGTTCTACCATCATACTAGTCTCAATGCACTGTAATTACTTGTCTTTTCTACTAGATTGAGCTGAGGGCAGGTGCCTCAATCTATTAACCTTGGTATCCTCAAGGGCATGTCTTGCAAGAAAAACCTTTGTTGGCGAAATAGTATGTCACAAAAATATTCTAGATCTTTCTCTCTTCTCTCTTTTTTTTTAAATCAATTTATTTATTTATTTTTGGCTGCGTTGGGTCTTCCTTGCTGCGTCCAGGCTTTCTCTAGTTGTGTTGAGCGGGGGCTACTCTTCATTGCGGTGCGCAGGCTTCTCATTGCGGTGGCTTCTCTTGTTGCGGAGCACGGGCTCTAGGCATGCATGCTTCAGTAGTTGTGGTGCACGGGCTTAGTTGCTCCTCGGCATGTGGGATCTTCCTGGACCAGGGATCGAACCTGTGTCCCCTGAACTGGCAGGCAGATTCTTAACCACTGCGCCACCAGGGAAAAAATGATAAACTATCTCCCAAATGTAAATCAGGAAATGTGATTATTACATAATGAATTTTTATGCCTGGTTTTCTTTTTATTCATAATAAGCAAATGTTTCAGTAGCTTAAATCTCAAAAGTATGGTTCCAACAGATTTCAAGCACTTAGTGTGTGTGTGTCTCTCTCTCTCTCGTTTTCTCTCTCACCCACCCACACACTTATACACACACATCTTAGAAAGACTATTCTGGACAACAGGGACCAGTTTTATGTGTTTGGAACAATTCCTGGTAATTGTCAGTCCTTCACATAAAAATCAAGGGACCAGATGGGATTTTAGGAGATTTTCCAATTCATTTTCCTATTATAAAACCTAGTAAATGAAGTCACAAATACAGGCAAGATAACTATCCTATTTTAGAAGGCTTCCACAGAACTACCCTTAAGAATTTACACAAATGTAATCTCTACCCATGCAATTTAGGTCAAACTCAGCATTAGTTCACACAGGAAACAAAATACCACCATTAGCACGTGTGTCTGCACAATAAGGAATGATGTGACACAAAAGGAAAGTGGACTGGAGTGAAAAGAACACTGAGATCTAGTAGCATCAGTGCTGCCCCTCCCTTTAACCTTGCTCTGGTCCCTTGGCTTGTCTGGGCCTCATATAAAGCCCCTGTGAAATAAGAGTGCTGGGCTGGAATGCTAGGTTCTTTTTTAAACTTAGAACTTAAAAAGGCACAATGTATTGTGCACCTGTTATGTGACCTTTATATGTATATTAAGGCCAACCCTTCACAGAGAGAGTATTTTTATTTTATAGATGATTGCACAGTTAATTCAAATTCAGGTCTGCTTGTTCTTAAAAACGTGCTAATCTGCCTCCTGGAAAAGGAAAAGGGAAAAAGGAAAAAAGGAAGGAAGGGAGGGAGGAAACTACAGACTGGCAAAGATAAGTATTTTTCCTGCAGGCAGCAAAAGAACAGAAAAATAGGTCAAGACAATCCACTATGCCATGAGTAGGGATACAGAAATCCTAAGACAAATGGGCCCAAACACTTGGCTCTTTAATATTGTCATCATAAATGTTATCACTTCTTTACCAACTGCTTAATCTACCAGGACATACCGTCATACTACTTCTCATATATCTACTTGCAAAATGCCAAACATCTTGAATGAAGGTATGTTTGAGGCAGTTTGAGGAACCATCCTAAAAACCATGGTTTGGGGTGGGGTGGGGAGCAGGCACGCGGGACAATAAACTCTTCACCAAATTAGGGGGAAAAACCTTCCCAATTTAGTAGGTTTTAACATCTCTGAAAACAACATGATTCCATGAGCAAAATATATTACACTCATTACATGCCTGTTACTAACTGAGCAACTCCATTCATACAGACTATTAAATTAATATTGTAAATTATAATGTTGCAAATATCCTAGGATTCACGTCTTCCCACTCCTAGTATTTTTCTCGGCTTATTTTCAGATGTTTAAACCATCTCAAAGTTCCCCAGTGAACTGTATAAATATATTTTTGGAAGCATTATATACATACTCTTGGTAAGTGTTAGAATCACGTTTTGCCATAATCCTAAAAATACCCATAAGCATTCCTGAAGCGCTTCAGATTAGTGACAGAGCTAGTCACCCTCAGGCCAGTTTAGAGATGAGAACAATAAAGAAGGTACACTAACATCCTGAGACACAGGGGCTCAAGGCACTGCAGGTACCAGAATGAAAAGGCCCAACATTTCTCAGCCTTTAAAAAAACGAAACAAACAAACAAAAAAACCCAACATCACCACCACCCCCACCATGAAATTTTGATTCACAGATACATGAATATCTATTTATGTACTGTATGCATAAAAAGAGTAAGGTTTTTTTCACCCTCCAACCACCAAATTTCTCCCCCTTGGGGGAGAGGAGAAATCACTCCCGCTGAGAAGGTAAGATCCAGCTCATCTCCTCCACCAAACTACTCAGAACACACAAAAGTCAGGAAGTATTAACAATCTGGGAGCCAGCGGATTTTTTTTTAATGTGTTGATCTTTATCAATAAGAGATAGAAGACTTCCCTGGTGGCACCGTGGTTGGGAGTCCGCCTACCAATGCAGGGGACAGGGGTTCAAGCCCTGGTCCAGGAAGATCCCACATGCCACGGACCAACTAAGCCCGTGTACCACAACTACCGAGCCCACATGCCACAACTACTTAAGCCCATATGCCTAGAGCCCGTGCTCCACAACAAGAGAAACCACTGCAATGAGAAGCCCATGCACCGCAACGAAGAGTAGCCCCCGCTTGCTGCAACTAGAGAAAGCCCATGTGCAGCAACGAAGACCCAGGGCAGCCAAAAATAAATAAATAAATTTATTTTTAAAATATTATATTAAAAATAATAAGAGATAGATACAGGTGCTGAACAACTGTCACTTTATTCCTGTTCTCAATATTTTAAATTGCCAGATGCAGGACAAGAAAAACAGAAACAAAAATTCTCTTTTGTAAAGGTTATTCCACCGGCCCATTAGGTGCATGGCTTTGTCTTGCCTTTAAAAATTCTAAAACTATATATGCTCCCACCCACAGTATCATGCTTTTGCATTCAAAATCCAGCCATTTTGCCTCTGCTTCTGTGTGGGCACCTAAGTACAATGATGTGTGGGCCAATCTTCAAAAGGGCATTACAGCCCCCCACCTCCAGCCAAGATCACCCAATTACTAATGTGATAAACACTGACAGCCAAATGAAGTACTACAGTTAAAAGCTAAAGGCTTTCTCACTTGGGGAGTAGAGGAAGGAAGAAAAGTAAGTCTAGAGGATAAAAAAAAAAAATTTAGAACTGTTTGTTTGAGTTGGGTATTTGAAGGAAACAGAAGCAAAAATAAAGGTGAGGAGTGGAGAGTTTGTTCTGCATGCCATACTTCATAATCCATTCCTGTCACAAAGGGTATGTGTCTGTTTTGGGGGGAAAGGGAGATTATTTTCCATCACACAGATCCCCTGGATTCTAAAATTAACAATCAAGAGACCCTTCTTCAAAGGTTTTGAACACCTAACTTATCTTCTTTATGCGCCAATCCCCACCCACTAAGAAGTGACTGTCAGGTCTTATACTCCTGACCTCTAAAATCAGCTAAGGGGGATCCTATCATTTCCACTCACAAAAGCACCTTCTGCTTTTAAGCTTTCTCTCTGGAAAACCTTTCCCACCTTGGAAAACTATGTGGATTATCTAGAGGGCAGTGATAGATATACTGTTTGATCATTATTTCAGGAACCCAAAAGTACAAATGCAAAGAATATTATACCTGCAAAATGTTTTACTGAGTCTCATTCTTACGAAATCACAACTCTGAATTTTTGTCCTAAGAGCAAATCAGCCAAAGAACACAAAGACACAGCTGACCTATGTACCAGAAAGTCAATATAATGACTGCATTCCAAAAAGTCAACCTAAGATATTCCTAGTAAAGTTTTACAATGGCCTCTTTCTGTTTCAGGGACAGCAGGAATGCCTCCATGGATGGCACTGATCACTGCTAGTTCCTCTTCAAATGTTTGACATTTCTCAAGGTTCTCTTTTTGGTATTGTTCTAAGCCTACATTTTCACTTCAGAAAAAACTCACCTCCACACAAACTTCCATTACTGCCTATATTCTACTTGGATATACGCAAATTTCTCTAGCCCAAATCAACCTCTTCAACAACCTAATCTCTTTCCTTGGATGTCTCACAAGCACCTCAAACTTAACCACAACCAGATAGAACTCAGGATGTTCCAAAAAGTATTCCATCTCCCATATTACCTTTCCCAGTTAATAGCACCCAGAGCCACCAAGTTGCTTTAGTCAGACTTCTTCCTTATCCATCCCCAAGTCTGGTTCCTTCTATCATGTAAATAAATAGATGTCATCTTCAATTAAAATGTCTATCACTTCTACACAGTGCAATATCCTAACTTCCCTTTCTTTAGCACTCTGGTATAACAATTTCTCTCTTAAAATGCAACTGATGTTACTTCCATGCTTAACATCCTTCAATTACTTCCTACCCTCAGAGAATCAAGTCCAGTACTTAGTTCAGCATACAAACTCCAGTTTCTGCCCAACTCTCCAACGACCTCTGCCATTTCCCCCATGAAGACCCCACGTCCTGTCTATAGCCAAACATCTGCTGTTCCCCCTCACCTTCTGTGTTTTCATGCCTCTGCCCCCTTTGCCTGGAATGCCCTTCCCTCCATATTTGTTCACCTAGTCTTATCTTACTCTCCACATCTTAGCTGTAATGTCCATCCTTTGTGAAATCTATCACCACCACTCTCCTTGTACACATCTCCACTAGTGAACTGAAACTAACTGTACAACCACAAAGTAGTATCTAGTTTTATCACATACCTATATAAACACTCGATGCCTGTTTGGTGAATGAGTTTATCTCCTTTAATAAATTACTAAAATAACACAGCTTACATCTATTAAGCATTTATCATGTGCCAGAATTCATGACATATTAGGCCATTTCATCCTCACAACAACTCCATAAGGTCGGTAGGTATTATTCTGCTTTACAGATGAGGAATCTAAGGCCCATTCAAAGAGGCCAGAGAACTTGCCCAAGGAGTGATAGCTTGTTAATGGAAGAGGTAGGACTGGAACTGAGGTCTGACCAATTCTGAAGTCATGCTTGTAACCTCTGTGCATACTTCTCACTATGCGTTATTTTACACCGTCCTTAACAGGCCTCCCGAAGAGTGTTGTCTGCACTATTTCTGTCTAAAACGTCACAGAATCAATTATCTAGCTAGGTTTCTATTAGGGTTTTATACTTTCTGCAGCTGAGGGAACAGAGTTATTTCGGATTAAGAATGCTATGGACAATGAGCTCAGAATAGTACGATGACTCTAAACTGTCTCACATACAAGCATCTGGTACCCAACCTAATCTTCCCATAATATCCAGACAGAGAAATTCAGCCAACCCAAAAAGTTTTTTGAGGTCCACACAGGAAAAAGATATCTACCAACTACTTATTTACTCAGGTCAATCTTCAAACGGAATAACTCCTCCCATTTTTTGGGAAGGCAGTGCAGTCTGCAAATATGAAAATTCTTTTTATTTGGTAGTTTTGAGCCATATACCCAAACATCTAATGGCAGACCATGAAGAAAAAGTAAGATCAAACTAATCTTGTTAAGTCTCTCCTCTGCTCTTGGCCATCTTTATTTTTAGGACATTCTCTAGCAGTTCTAGTATCAAATGATTGTGATACTGAGAATATGTGAGCTTCACAAGCTGGCAGGTGTCAGATACCAATCCTACAGTAGCTCCATCTGCTGCCCACCCAGATGCTTACATTTAAACTGGGAAAAAGTCCAGGAAGGGGGCAGAAGCTAATGGCTCATCTTATACCAGATCTCCTACTTTCAGCTGTCTCAAAAAAAACAAAACCAAAAACCCTCTAAATTAGAATCATTTAAACCTTCCTGGACAGAATCTTATATCAAAGAAATTCTAACTCCTACTTTAATGAATTAAATTAAGCTGTCCTTTTACTCAGAGTAAATCAGTTATGCGTTTTTAATAGAAGCTAAACACAGTAAAACTGGAAGAGAGTAGCAGGTACAGGCTATTCTGGCAAGATATTGCCTTTGCAACTGTGCTAGGAGTGACTGGCTTCAGGTGAAATGAACACCTGGTACCATCTATACCACAGTGAAAAGCTGAAATCAAAGTGAAACAAGACAGTGGGGGATAGAAAATGATGAGCAAAAGAAAAAAAAAAAAGCACCATCAGTACATTTAGAGTTTTTAAAAGGTAAAACAAGAACGTAAGAGGGAATAATTAATAACCAGTGGGTACCCAGGGGTTGCCCAAGAGCATGAACAGAACCACCCAAGGAATGGATCTCACTCAACATGCCAAAACCAAAACCAATCGTCCTCCCAAGTCTCCCTACTATCCAACTCATCAGGTCTGTCTATGAAACTACCATTTTCACAATTATTTCTCCTTTTCTTTCATATCCAAGTCTAATCAAGTATTAAATTTTACTCTTCTTTAAAATACCTCTAAATATAATAAGGATGTTCACCTAAGCATTTTTTAAAATAGTGGCGGGGGGGACTTCCCTGGTGGCACAGTGGTTGAGAATCTGCCTGCCAATGCAGGGGACACGGGTTCAAGCCGTGGTCCGGGAAGATCTCACATGCCGCAGAGCAACTAAGCCTGTGCGCCATAACTACTGAGCCTACGCTCTAGAGCCCGTGAGCCACGACTATTGAGCCCACTGGCCACAACTACTGAAGCCCGCACGCCTAGAGCCCATGCTCCATAAGAGAAGCCACTGCAATGAGAAGCCCGCGCACCGCAACGAAGAGTAGCCCCTGCTTGCCGCAACTAGAGAAAGCCTGCGTGCGGCAACAAACACCCAACGTGGCCAAAATAAATAAATAAATAAAGAACTTTTTAAAAATAAGAAAATAAAATAGTGGGGCGATGGGGGAGGAAACACTCTAAAATGTCCAACAGCAGTAGTGAAATGGTTAAATTACGGTACATACGATGAGATACTCTGCAGCTGTTACAACTGTTACTTTTTTAAAAAACAAATTTATTTATTTATTTATTTTTGGCTGCTTTGAGTCTTTTGTTGCTGCGCCCAGGCTTTCTCTAGTTATAGCGAGTGGGGGCTACTCTTCGGTGCGACGCATGGGCTTCTCACTGCGGTGACTTCTCCTGTTAAAGAGCAAGAGAATGGGCTCTAGGCACACGGGCTCAGTAGTTGTGGCTCACAGACTGTTGCTCCGCGGCATATGGGATCTTTTCAGACCAGGGCTCAAACCCGTGTCTGCTGCATTGGCAGGTGGATTCTTAACCACTGTGCCACCAGGGAAGTCCCACAAATGTTATTTACTAAGAGTTTATAATAGGATGGGTCGGGTAGACAATGGGTGGTCTCCTCAACCTCTATTCTGCCTCTATGAAGCAGCCATGAAGCTTGGGTGGGACTGACCCCCCAACCAAATCTCCCAGGGCAAGTCTATCTCCCCTAACCCACAATGACCAGCTCAGTCCTTGGTTACCTATACCAATCAACCCAAATCTCAAAACACCTGCTGGAGGTGGGAAGGGCAAACTTCTCCCTCCCTCTGATGTTAATGACATGTCTTCTAGTCAAGGTCCCTGGCGATAGACATACTGGTCACAAGGGGAACCAGCCTCAGAACAAAGCTAACGTGGAACAGGGTATAGCTACAAAAACTCATGGAAATACAGAGCTGAACCCTGATCAAACTATATCTGATCTCTATTCTACTTTTGAACTTTTTGATTATATAAACCAATACATACTTTTTATTGTTTAGACTAGTATGAGTAATGTATCCTGTTATTTGCAAACAAGAGTGGCTTAACACAATGGGAAAATATTTATCTTTTAAAAAGGCAATTTCATATACAGTATGATCTTTAATTTTAAAAACGTCCAGAAAAAAATGATTATTAGGAAAGATAATAAACTGATTATTTCTGGGCAATGGATTGGGCTAGACTTGGGTACTGACCATTAACTATCATATATATATTAATTATTAAAAAAGAGACTGTCAGATTGATCACTGTCTTTGAAACTCATTCCATTGACATGCCAACTCTCTGTGAATCCTGACACCTGAAATGCCACTCTCCTTTTTCCAAATCTCCTGTCCAAATCTTAGCCATTTAGGATCAGTGCTTCTCTTCTTTCCTACCTATAATCCCAACAACTTCTTTCTCTGAATGCTTGATGCCTTCAACAGTTAGCAACCATTACAATAACCACCTCATTTACTGAAAACCTACTATAATGCTACAATCCTGGGCACTTTATGTTATTACATTTAAACATAACTGCTTCTGTATTAGTCATTTCTACTCAACCAAATACGAAATTACTGGAGAGCAGGAACTGTTTTACATTTATGTTGAATTGTCTCAACGCCTAGCATATTCTATTATAAAATAAAGCAGAGGTTCTAAATACAGATTATTTATATACATTTGGAAGAGGGGAAATAGCTTTTAATAGAGTCCCAAGGGGTATGGCCCCCAAACAGGTTAAGAACTATTGCACTAGAGATTCAACCAATAGTTCTTAAATCATAACTAAACAGACCACCAATAAGCCAAAGATTCCCAGGTAAAACAGCTCCTGATACATGTCAGTCGGCACAAGTGGAGAAACTTATTTCTAGTCACATTTTGAGTGTATAACAAGGTTTTGGGAATCGCACATGGATAGTACTCTGATGAAATGGAGGCAAACACAGAACTTTCCCTTGACAACGGACAGCACTGTTAAAGGTCCCTCTCTGCCGGACCTGGGGAGGAGTGCCTGTGTTTATATGAATGAGCTGTTGAACCTGTGATCTTTTTACCCCGGCAGGGCGCTTTTCCTAAGCCTGCCATAATAAGCACAGCAGCATAATGGGGCTAACAATGAGCATAAAATTAACCAAGGTTTCAGTACTTCAGGGTCTTATAACTGAGAATTCTCACTTGAATTTTTCTAAATGAATAAGGCCACACTATTCTTACTATTAGCCACAAATAAAAAGTTGTACTGTAACCAATTTAGAAAATCTACAGCAATGGAATGCAGCATTTGCCACAAAGGGTCATACTCCCATCTATTACTCTGTTTCAAGACAGCTAGTGAAACAGGAATTGCCCGGAGCAGTCGGTCTCGGGGGTGACTCCTATTCCTCAACATAAAGGCTGCTTCTTGCTTGCTCACTCTATTCTGCAGTGGGGAGGGCCTACACTGTCCACAAGATTTTTAGTCCAACCTCTTCCTATGGTTTAGCATTCAATCCTTTATCTTCCCCAATTAGGTAATTCCTCAAGTTCCCATCCTGTTGATGATACCAATACTCTCCCCAGTCTCAAAGCTGCAGAATCCTCTGGCTCGACTGCATCTCCTGCCCTGTCCTGTGATTTCTTCCCTTATAACACCCTCTAGATTTGGACTTCCCACTAACTTATTTCAGCAGCTTGCCTGAAACAAAACTGCATTCTGAGAATTCCCTGGCAGTCCAGTGGTTAGGATTCTGTGCTCTCACTGCCTAGGGCCTGGGTTCGATCCCTGGTCGGGGAACTAAGATCCCACAAGCCTCGAGGTGCGGCCCCCCAAAAAAACAAAAACACCCCACTGCTTTCTATTTGATAATAACTAACTGTATATTTGCCATTTTAACTGCTTACATGTTTCAATTAATTTAATCCTCACAACAATCTGATGAGGTAAGTACTATTATTATCCCCATTTTCCCAATGAGGAAATTTTGGCACAAAGAAGTTTAAAAACTTGCACATCATGACAACCATGGCAAACAGCAAAGCTGAAGTCTGAATCCAAATGGTCTGGCTCCCGCCTGGGCTCTTCATCCCTACGCTCCATCTTGCTTCTAATCTTTCTCCTCTTTAATCCTGTACTACTCAAAACAGTCTTTCTAAAACACCATTTGGGTAAACTCACTGTTCCAGGACCTGTTAGAAAACGCTGCTGTTTCATCAACATAAATGCCTGCCTTCTGATCAGTCCACCGTTCAAAATGTGAACGAGATCAGATTTTGCTCAAAAGTCTACTCTCCCACCGATTAGCTGTGCAATTTTACACAAGTTACTCAACCCGTCTGTCAACACACTGGAAAAAGTTCTTTCACTGAACTGTTGAGAGGATTAAAGAGCAAAGTACCTGGTACAGAGCCTGCCTGGCTCCCAAGTCTGTCTGAGCTCAATAAGAGCTAATTTTCTGGGCCCATATGAAAACTTTACCTTCAGTAAGGTACCTCTATGTTCAAGTCCATCTCTGTTCTCATGTTCCTCCCACCTAGAAGGCTCTGATTACTCGGATGGAAGCTACCATTTTCTAGTACCTTGAGTCCAAAATTATTTAGTTATAGTACACAATCACTACATCTGATTCTATCCTGCTATAAATCCTCTAAATCATCGTTTAATCAGAAGACATACTTCCTATAACTGTCTTCTTTACAAACTGTTTCACAAATATGTATACAGAGCCTCACCAGCTCAACTCTAAGTCCCCGCTAGACTGAGACTGTCTACTTGGCACACACTCAAAAGCTTCCAGACCAACCTAAATGTAGTATATAAAAAGAGAGAAATGTAATATGTCAGGGAGGAAATGTGTCATAGTTTAAATCAGTCAGACATTGAATTAAAAGCCTTCTCTGCCTAAAGAGCAAAGCAGAAGAAGCCATATTGCTGTAAAGGAAAGTCCTTAAAATAAACCATATCTGGGTAACACTGGTTCTCTGCTTTTTCAGGAACTCCATTTTGTCAGTTTCCCCAGAGGTGTAGCAGGAACTCACAAGAGACTTGCCAGTTAGCCACAATACCTATATATTAATTTGTAATGAAATACAGAACTACCACATGAATCCAGATATTCAGCTCACCCAGTCAGAGCACCATCTCCCTGAACTGTGTTAGAGATTTTTTTAAACGTACCTTGGACATGGTAACAGATTATCTTACTTTAAAGAATTGATGAAATTTAGGAGACAGTCTAATCAACAGTGGAAAGCATGCTAGAATTTAAGTCAGGCTACCTGTACTTCATTTCTGGGTCTCTAGTTACTGGCTGTGTGACCTTGCACAGATTACTTAACTTTTTTTAGTCAAGTTTTCTCAGCTGTAGAAATGGAGGATACTAATATATTCTTTGTAGGGTTATTTAGAGGATTGGATGAGATATTATAAAGGGAGTGCTGGCACAGTTCTTGGTGTGGGTTAAGTATGCAATAAATATTAGTTGAACCTGAAAAAAAAAAAGCAATATAATATGTTATGATTTTCTACATTTTGTGTCAATGTGCCACTAGATATTCCTCAGAGTTCAAAATGGGATATATCAAAACTATCTTATTTAAATGATTTTAAGCTGGAACAAGGAGTAGCAGCTTAAAGTTCTAGCAAAACTGAAGGTTTCTTTACACTATAAGGCCACAACCAAAAGATATAAAACTTTAAGAAGGCATAAACAACCATATGTTGCTTTACTCAGCTGAAAGATGCTGATCTACCCTGGTATTGAGAAAAATGCCAGTTTATTCCTTTGCTTCTTCTGCGCTCATCCAGAGAGTCACAATGTAAGACTCTTGAGACAAGGACTGTGGGCTGGTATGGGCTGGGCTGGTCAAAGGCTCACTTTCTCACTCTAGCCAACCAGCCTATTTAAGATGGCACCACTCAAGACAGCGATGGTGTTTAGGAACTTACTGACCCTGGGACTTCTGTGGTGGCACAGTGGTTAAGAATCTGCCTGCCAATGCAGGGGACGCAGGTTTGATCCCTGGTCCAGGAAGATCCCACGTGCCACGGAGCAACTAAGCCCATGAGCCACAACTACTGAGCCTGCGCTCTAGTCTGTGAGCCACAATTACTGAAGCCTGCGCGCCTAGAGCCTGTGCTCCGCAACAAGAGAAGCCACTGCAACGAGAAGCCCGCGCACCGCAACAAAGAGTAGCCCCCGCTCGCCACAACTAGAGAAAGCCTGAGTGCAGCAATGAAGACCCAACGCAGCCCCCCCCCCCCCGAAAAAAAGAACTTACTGACCCTCTAGTATACTTACCACAATTAGAAAAACAACTCAAAACATATGTACTCCTTTCCTTT
Organism: Delphinus delphis; assembly: GCF_949987515.2. NCBI lineage: Eukaryota > Metazoa > Chordata > Mammalia > Artiodactyla > Delphinidae > Delphinus > Delphinus delphis. The sequence continues at coordinate 7,485,895 of NC_082701.1, forward strand.
AAGGATAGCAGTATTTACTCAAAACATGAACCATCATATTACCAACGAAAAGGCACAAACACTTAAAATTAATGAATGCTTAAAGCTGAGGCTTAGATTGACTTACAGAGTCAAAGTTAAAGCCAGGTCCTACTAGAGCTGCAAATTCATTATTTTCTGAATATCTTAACAACATTCAAGCTCCAGGTTTATCACCAGGATGCATACATTCCAAGAGCTGGTTTCTATGAGCAAATTTAAAAGGAGATACTGGTGCCTTGTTGACTGAAGCCAACTACTCAGGACCTAGAAGAACTGAAATGTCAGTCTATGAACAAATTTTCATCAGCCTGTCAGATCCGCCTGCATTTATTTCTTCTGAAGACTTTCCAGACTCTGACTAAGAGCATTTGCACCACTTGCTGGTTCTGACTTCAGGATCTTGTTCAGGTTGGACGCCTTCCAGGTTTGCTTCAGCTATGTTTGGCACCACAAAGCACATGGCTAGTCCTAGCTGTGTCGCTAACAGGAGGTCAGAAAGCGTCCCTGGAAATACAGGGACACCAGTAAGAGTTCGCACAGTTGCTTGTAAGCAAAGTGTTCTGGCAAAGCTTGAAAAACAAGAAGAAATTCTTCCCCCAACCCACCTCATTGTTAGCAGTGAAGTAAACTCAGGAGAACATCCGATAAGATTCTTCTTCCCGAGATCCAGCCCCTGAGAGTGTTCTTCCTCTCTAAGGCTGGGAGTTGTGTAAACTATGTAAATTAGAACAAATCAACAGGCTTACTTCAAACTATTCCTGTAAATTTTTTTCTCATTTTTCTTATACACTTAAAGAATAAAGAACGAATTCAGGAGAGAAAGCCAAAATGTTTAGAATCTCCTTCTACTGCAATATTTCTTACATGTGTATGAACCATCTGCTGAAATAAAATGCCACGACTATAGATGAAATAAGTGTCCAAAAACAAAAATTCGTGGAAACCGGGAATGTTTTTTGGACAGTAACAAAAATAAAGCTGATTGAATATTCTTTAGATCACATGCAGAGTAAAGTGTAATTATACCTTACAGAGATTTAAAGGAAAAGTAGCTAAGAAGCCTAAGGTGGTGAAAAAATAAGAGAATAAAAAATTACAGCAGAAATTCCAGAGTTTCTATCTCTGGTTTATGTCACCTAAATAAATGCAAAAACAGCTGAGGCAACATAAGAACCAAGTCTGACCTCTGACAGGGCAATACCGGGTAACAAAGACAATACCAACTTGGACTCAATTCATACTGAGTGGAACGAACCTGGTGTGGGTTTCAACGTTTCTTCTGTTCCAACAAACTAAATGACCATGTTGCTGGACACTGTGCAAGATGCTGACATACAGGAATCTGAGGCCTGGGAAAACAAATATGCCAACGGCCAGAGGTACACAACTAAGGGGCAGTGCTGGGGCACCGGAGGGAGAGAAGAGTGTTGAGAAAGACTTCTGGAGCTCGGGTGGGCTTGCTCTAAGTCACAAAGAATGGAAGGTGGCCAAGGTTACACTAGACAAAAGGAACGCCAAGTCTGAAGACCACAAGGTGTGAAATAGCTCAGTGTTCAGAGAAATGATGGAACTAATTGAAAATTGACCTAGTATTGTTTAAATATAGTCAAAGATTAATCAACCCATTATTTGACATTACTGGCAAATATGTTCACTAATGAAACACTGTAGAGCTTTTGGGGTGAGGATATTTAATTGTGCAAAATTTTGGTGCAGTTTAAACCAAAGAAACAAAATGACTCTACAACAAGAGTAAGACTTTGCCTAAGATATTTATGTAAAACACAGTTCTGAAAACACAATAATTATGGTTTTGCTGAATTCAAAGAAATGCTGCCTCCGCTCTCTCGATGTGCCTCAGATGCTGCAGTCTGCACATTCAGCTCAAGACCACATTACACATCCAATGACACAAGGAACCCAAATTAGAAGAGCCAGCACTGGACTCAACAACACGTTACATGTCACCCCAGTGGAGCCATTCTATGAGCACTCCTCTGGTTTCACTAGATGACAACAGGTTCCCAGTATCTGCCTCTGTCTGCACGGGCTGGGGGAGAAAAGGTGCAGGGCTGTGGAGAAAAGGGTTTGGGAAGTCAAAGGTTCCCAAGGGAGGGAGTAGTGCAGACAGGGAAGAACTCACGAGAAAGAGAAAATCTTACCCCAGTTCTACTGCTAGTCCCCAGCAGCATCCTACTTTCCCACCCCCGTCCCAGTACTACCCAAGGGCCTCACCTCCAAAGACCAGAGTAACCACTAATGGTTTGCAACAAGAGGGAGGATATGATTCCTAGCATTTCCAAGTGAAACCCAAAATACTTTGAACACAAAAACACTGTTATTTGGGTGGTGACGTTCTACAGCAGCACTGTCCAAGAAAACTTTCTACAATGACGTAAATATCCTGTATCTGCACTGTCCAATACAGCAGCCACTAGCCACGTGTAGCTATTAAGATCTTGAAACATGGCCAACGCAAGTGAAGAACTGAATGTTTTAGCTAATTTAAATTTAAATAAGTCATATAAGGCCAGTGGCTATAGTACAGAAGAGTGTGGTAAATATTCGGCATATGGAAGCCAAATACTTATGTGGTCCAACCTTAAAATGTCAATAAGCGTTACATGAGAAATAACATCTTCCACAGAAACACCAATTTATAAGCTTTTAGAAAATAATTCTTCATTAAGTAGGGACTATCAAAGAATCAAAAGAATATTAAACTTTAAGTGTGTGTGTGTGTGTGTGTGTGTGTGTGTATATATATATATATATATATATATACATATATATATATTTTTTTACATCTATGTTCAGCCAACACAGCCAAGATGAGCTTAGGAAGACACAGCTAAACAATGCGGCATCCTGGATGGGATCATGGAACAGAAAAAAGGACATTAGGAAAAATGAATGAAATCTGAATAATATAAGGACCTTAGTTAATAATAATGTATCAATAATGGCTCATTAATTGTAACAAATGTACTATACTAATATAAAATGTTAATAATGAGAAATTGGGTGTGAGATATATGGGATCTTTTTGTGCTACCTTTGCAATTTTTTTTTGGTAAATCTAAAAATGTTCTAAAATTTAAAAATCTATGTTAAGAAAAACTATGTTCACAAAGGGAACTCTGCTCAATATTATGTAACAACCTAAATAGGAAAAGAATTTGAAAAATGATAGATACAGATATATGTATAACTGGACCACTTTGCTGTGCACCTGAAACTAACACAACATTGTTAGTCAACTATACTCCAATATAAAAAAGTTTAAAAAATATATATGTTCAGTAAAGATGCTGTAGCAGTTTTACTTTTATCTTAATGAGAAGATCCTGTTGAGGGACCCTGGCTGAGAGCACAAGTAGCACTGACATCTTATTCTATCCTCCCTGTAAACAGAATGCTGAATTTGGGGGCTTCCATACTTACATTTCATAAACGACTGAGTAAATGTTTTCAGGTCTACGAGGAGGCATCTTGAACTTCTTTATTTACTTGAGCAATTTTCTTTCAAAAGCTTCATGAAAATGTATTCCATTTTCCACTTCTTTGACCACAGACTTTTTAAACTTTAGATAGCAGATTTCAGGTGTCTATTACTCTGGACTACACACAAACTTGTTAAATATAATTCATATTCATATGGTGTTGGAGAAAATAAAATGTTTAATCCTTTCCATTTCTGATGTTACCATAATACTAGTGTAAAGTTCATGCTATTTTCAATACCTGGAAAGTTCTAGTTTAAAGTAACCCCACTTAAAAACACTATTCAGTATGTTCTACATGCAAATGTGTAATAGAAACCTATTTCCATAAAAATATTTTCTTAAAAAGTGGGGTGGTAGCGTCATGGGCATAAAATTTGAGATTGATGGCACTCATCTAAAGTTTTTCACAAAACGTGAAGGAAGTGTCATAATTACTTTGATGCTATCTGCGTCTGCCACGTTGGTATCAATATGGCTCATATCTACTTTTTAACTGCCAAATACAATGAAAGGCAATTAACCTTCCAAGTTTAAGTGTTCTAGGACAACTCCAACAACTCTTGAGAGTTTGACAGTAAGCTTCGCTAATGTTAGAAACAGAAGGCCTCAGTAAGTCAGGCATATCTGGATGGACAAAGCAGTCATGAGTGTTTCTAAGTTAGCTCAGAAAACTTTTCAATACTCATGTCTTACCAAGTCTGTTTTCATTCAGAACACCCAGTGCATACCTCTAGCATAGCTCTTAAAACAGTGTATTACTAAATATTATCTATACCTCCAACCCTTTGCACTAAGCATAATACCCTTAACCTAGGAGATACTCAATTTGTTGCTATGATTCACCAAGATACTAGGTAAGTATTCTTAAGAATTCATCAAAATTCTACAACTATCATGACATACTCTAGGAAAAAATAATTAACTGACTAGACCTAACAGATATCTAGAGAACACTCCAACCAACAAAAGCAGAATACACATTCATCTCAAGCACACAGCAGAACATTCTCCAGGATAGACCAAATGCCAGGCCATAAAACAAGCCTCAAAAATTTAAAAGGACTGAAATCAGAGTATGTTCTATAAGCACAATGGAATTAAAATAGAAATCAACAACAGAAGAAATTCTGGGAAATTCACAAATATGTGGAAATTAAACAACACACTCCTAAATAACCAATGGGTCAAAGAAAAAAACAACAAATTAGAAAATATTTTGAAATTAATGAAAACAAAAACAACTGCATACCCAGATTTATGGGAAGCAACTAAAGCAGCATTTAGAGGGAAATTTAAGGCTACAGCCTAGGTATTTATAAACATTTATATATATATATTTTTTTCAGTTCCTATCACTTTATCTTTAACATCTTTATTGGAGTATAATTGCTTTACAACAGTGTGTTAGTTTCTGCTGTATAACACTGAATCAGCTATACATATACATATATCCCCATATCTCCTCCCTCTTGCGTCTCTCTCCCACCCTCCCTATCCCACCCCTCTAGGTGGTCACAAAGCACCGAGCTGATCTCCCTGTGCTATGCGGCTGCTTCCCACTAGCTATCTATTTTACATTCGGTAGTATGTATAAGTCCATGCCACTCTCTCACTTCATCCCAGCTTACCCTTCCCCCTCCCCGTGTCCTCAAGTCCATTCTCTACTTCTGTGTCTCTATTCCTGTGCTGCCTCTAGGTTCTTCAGAAACAATTTTTTTTTTACATTCCATATATATATGGAGATATGTGTTAGCATATGGTATTTATTTTTCTCTTTCTGACTTACTTAACTCTGTATGACAGTATCTAGGTCCATCCACCTCACTACAAATAACTCAATTTTGTTTTTTTTATGGCTGAGTAATATTCCATTATATATATGTGCCACATCTTCTTTATCCATTCATCTGTCGATGGACACTTAGGTTGCTTCCATGTCCTGGCTACTGTAAATAGGGCTGCAATGAACATTGTGGAACATGACTCTTTTTGAATTACGGTTTTCTCAGGGTATATGCCCAGTAGTGGGATTGCTGGGTCATATGGTAGTTCTATTTTTAGTTTTTTAAGGAACCTCCGTACTGTTCTCCATAGTGGCTCTATCAATTTACATTCCTACCAACAGTACAAGATAAACATTTATATTAAAAGGAAAAACATGCCATAGTTCACTTCAAATTGAGGCTGCTATTCTTTTATTTATAAAACCCAACACCCCCAAAAGCAGGTAATCAATAATTTTTCATCAGGTTATCTGAGAATATGCAAATGAGAAGCATGCCCCTTTTGCGAGGCCCTTAATATCTAATAAGAAAGAAGAGGAGGGAAAGAACATGCAGAAAGCTTACACTTTGACACACAATACCAACAAACTAATAACTGAATTTGAAAATTACTTCTACAGTCTTTAAGGACAACAGCTGTTCAGATGTATGTAGTTATATTAGGTGCTCCAAGAAGGCAAATAAAGGGCATCTGAACGCAAAGAGAATGACTTTCCAAGTAAAGTACTGGTTCTTTCTCAACCAGTAACCTAAATTTAGGAGACCAATAAAGTAATTAATCTCAAGGAAAGACCTGCAGGGCTACAAGTTTCCACTTCTAGCACTAAGTGAGGCCATTAGTCACAAATTCATCTGAATATCTGATGTAGACAATATCAGCACAACTTTTGGGAAAATTCACACCAATTTCAGGTTCGAAATCTACTCTGACTCAGCTTTAACATGTGACTTTTCAAGTCTTAATCATTATGATCTTCTCTAATAGCCTGGCAAAGTGACCTTTCTAGCTACTGCTTTTTTTCTAAAGAGGTACAGTACATTTAAACAGAAACCCCATCCTTCCTTCCAAAGATGAAGTACCTTATTTTCATTATTACAATTTTGAATATGGTTTCTGTGTGCTTCTCATCGTACCCAGAAAGTACAGTAAAAGTAACTATAGCTATACTCATTAAATGTCTTTCTCCCTGAAAGGTTACAGAAAAACAGAATAGTTATTTTCTTTGGTAAGAGTATTTGCCTTTTACATTTTCTAATGAGTTCGACATTTGTTTTATTTTATTTCAAAAAGTTATCTTGGGCTTTCCTGGTGGCGCAGTGGTTGAGAATCTGCCTGCTGATGCAGGGGACACGGGTTCGTGCCCCGGTCCGGGAAGATCCCACGTGCCGCGGAGCGGCTGGGCCCGTGAGCCATGGCCACCGAGCCTGCGCATCCGGAGCCTGTGCTCCACAACGGGAGAGGCCACAGTAGTGAGAGGCCTGCGTACCGCAAAAAAAAAAAAAAAGTTATCTGGGTGACAGGAGGGATTATGGCCTTTCTTTTACACTTTTCAATAACTCTAATAAACATTTTAAAAGCATGAAATGAAGACACCTGATATTTTTCAATGCACAACAGATAACTAAAACCCACAAATAACTGCAAATCTTTATTTTGTCTCTTAATTTTACCTTTCAGAGCCAAACATTTTTATAGAAGTTGATAAATAAAATGTAAATGACTAAATATGGACAGGAGACAAGGAAGGCAACATGGATCATTAAACCTAGGAAGAACTGCAATTTGGCTGCATTACTAGCCATAATCCAGTTTGGAGACTGACCTAAGTCAAAATTACGTAAGTAAGAAAGCACATAACGTTAGTTTCATATAAGGTGCAGGGAAAAGATAAGCTAGATATAACTAGAAATCTGGGCAGCAAGACCAGTTTTAGGGCCAATCTTACTTGTTCATAAGCAAAAGAGCCGAGCCCGCGTCTAGTTTATTGTTGTGTATTCTCTATTTTACATAAAGTCTATGTAACAGTCCTAGATAACTTGGAGATGCTTGTGCTGTCTTCACCAAGAAGAAATGAACAAATTTACTCCATGAAGCTGTACGCTGATTTTTTTTTTCCTTTTAAGAAATCAAAATAGACCCTAAAATGTTTGTTGACTTGTAAATTTACATCTAGAAAACTACTGTGGTGTTTTTGGTTTTTACTGCTTTTCTGATTATGAAACTAATATATGCCTGTAAAAACATCCATTATAGAAATGCATGCTGTAGAAAGTGACAGTTCTCCATAATCCCAACATCCAGAGAGAACCAACAAGATAGTTTTGTTTTTTCTTTATATCTCAGTACATGTTAAGAGCATGAGGATGTTTCAATAAATCACTCCACTTTTTTCTCAAAAGCTCTCAGCAGAGCCTTCTGGCTCTAAAGCTAAACATTTGCAGCATCAACTAAACAAAGCTGGTTTGTCTGTCTTTCCATCTTTTTCCAAACATGAGTGAGGATGGATTATCTCCCTCCAGAAGGGATTAATTCAACCAGAGAAGTAAAACTGAATTAAAACTACATCTATGAGTACACATCAAATTTCTCAGCTATCAAAATTACTTATTAACTTAACTTGACACAGCTCTAAAAAAGCAAATTAATCACCTGAAGGAACAGCACAAAATAAAACGTGCTTCAGAAAAACTAGATGCTGTTGTCAAGTATCTTAGATGCTGAGTGAAGAGGTTTAATCATTTCACAAATCATTTCACAGTCCTATAAAACACTGTCAAACTGTGAAATAATATTCTATTGTTAAAGGAGGTCAGAAAATGAAGCCAACATTAGCTGCACTACTATTATGTATTCTGACTAAGATTATGGGCCATTCTCATTCAACTTGACCTCAAGTAGGTAATCTGTTCAATCCTTTTGGACAATAGAGCATCATACATAATCAAAAGCCTCCTTTGAGATGATAAACTAAACTTTTAATAGAAACAAGCTAAGTATCCAGCAATGGGGAAATAGCTAAGTCAATTATAGAACATTAACTTTAAAAATATTTTAAAACATTAAACCATTAAAAATAATTAGTAAAACAAACACAGGAAAATGGTAACATATGTTGTATTTTAAGGCCACTATAATTACAGCAGTATAAAAATGTTTATACAATAACAAAGCCTAGAAGAGATCTGCAACAGTAAAAATACTGGAGTGGGGAGTTCGTGCAGAATTTTGAATTTCCTCTTTTTTTCTATTAATGTATATTAAAGTAATTTTAAATGTTAAGGAAAAATGGAAATATTGACAATAAAATGTTGTAGGGACTTCCCTGGTGGCACAATGGTTAAGAATCCACCTGCCAATGCAGGGGACACAGGTTCGAGCCCTGGTCTGGGAAGATCCCACGTGTCGCGGAGCAACTAAGCCTACATGCCACAGCTACTGAGCCTGCACTCTAGAGCCCGCGAGTCACAACTACTGAAGCCCGTGCGCCTAGAGACCGTGCTCCGCCACAGAGAAGCCACCGCAATGAGAAGCCCGCGCACCACAAAGAAGAGTAGCCCCCGCTCGCCGCAACTAGAGAAAGCCCGCACACAGCAACAAAGACCCAATGAAACCAAAAAAATAAAATGCTGTAAATTTATTCTCTTTCCTCTAGCAATCCATTTCAAACCATACATATTTATCTAGGAAAATAAAAGATCTACAAAATGACACAAAGACATTGCATGATCAATATTCTGACTGAAAACACACACTGCTTTCTTTCTTTCTTTTTTTTTTTTTTTTTGCAGTACGTGGGCCTCTCACTGTTGTGGCCTCTCCCGTCGTTGCGGAGCACAGGCTCCAGACGCGCAGGCTCAGCGGCCATGGCTCACGGGCGCAGCCGCTCCGCGGCATGTGGGATCCTCCCGGACCGGGACACGAACCCACGTCCCCCCCATCGGCAGGCGGACTCTCAACCACTGCGCCACCAGGGAAGCCTACACACTGATTTCTTGTTCTCTGTGAAGTCTACAGTTTTAAGGTCCAAAATGCATTTCCTCTCACTTTAAAACTAAACTGATGCTTTTTGTATTTTTTCAAAAGCAAAGTACTACAAAAGGCTTTGCCATTTTGCTAAATCTAGATTTTAAAAGTCTGCTGTTAAACTGAAGAATAAATAAATTAGTTAAAAATCAAAGCCATTGTTAGGGTGAGAAAAACTTTAAATATTTACCACTAATAATTACTACCTGTTTCAACAAAAATATTAGGACAGAAAGTATAAGAGCGACTGCTAGAAATGGGACCATAGTAGGCTCTAAGCTTTCCTAGAAGATAAAGAAGGAAACATATCAAAGCATTATTTATAGCATCCTTAAGATTTAAAAAAGTTGTTTGAGGGGGAAATACGCCTATTCTAGGTATGGAGACCAGAGAGAATGTTCTCCCACATGTCCTCCCTGAGGACACATAATAATGAAAGATTCCTTAGTATCCTTAGAGTAAATACAGCAACGAATTTTTCCCAAGGCTGTTTCTTCTATCACTTCTTAATATTTGCCAACAGCATAATCCCAAAGCTCTATTCAGCCCAAGAAATATACAAAAGTGAGGTCCCCAACAGGACACTGTGCAGTTACCCACCTCTTTGCTTTCAAGTTTAACCCTGAGAGAGGGCCAAAGACTTTTAAGAATGGAGAAACTACTTGTCTTTCACAAAATCCTCCATCAATACCATGCTTTCTGCTAAGTTCTGGGACAAAGTTTGCACAATTCTGAGTTTGAGGTAGTATCAGGACAAGCACCCAGCCAGTTTTATGTGTCGAGTCATGTGACTTAACAGTTACCTGAGCCAGCAGTAGGACTGACATCCTCTTAATCAAAGTTGTGCGTCTGAATAACATTAATAAAACTAATAGCAGGTAGCATTACTATCTACTTTACGCGTCACTGCTTTAAGCACACTAACATATTAATTCTTTTAATCCTCACTGTGACTCTAGGAAAGTAGACGCTATTGTTCCCATTTTGAGGATGGGAGAACCAAAGGAGAGTCAGCTTCCCAAGACCAAAAGGCCAGATCTGCCAGAAGAAGAAGGTGGGTCTAGTCCTGGAGCAGTTCTTTAGCACAATACCACAGGTGTCTCTCATTCCACATACACTAGGAGGTAAAACAGAGGAAGTATCTGCCAAAAAGACCAAGATTTTCCTCCAAAAGGTGTTGTGAGTCACTTTTTAAAAGGTGTCTAAGTTTTATGACTCTAAACATAGATAGGCACAGTGAACTTTAGCCTAACAGCAGGTTAAATCTCAGTCATTAAAAATACACAACCAACCAAGCCCTGACGGGAGCACTTTAACTTCCTAGAATAACCATCAAGGTAAAACATGCAAAATGTTAACTACTTACCATTTGAATAAAGCTGTATTGACTTAATAAAACTGATAAATTAATTAAAGTAATGTGAAAAAAAAAAGCACAAGAAAGAAGTAAGAATCACCTGAAATCCAGCTCCTTGGAGATAACTGTTACCTTTTAGGGGATCATTCAGAAAGAAGTCTATGTATTTAATAAGCAAATAGAAATAGATAGCAATTTTCCCTAAATGGGCTCGCGCCCCCTCCCTCCCTCCCTCATCTGACCTCATTTGGGTACAAAAAAGCCCCACGGGGTAGTGGTTAAGAACATGGAATCTGGACTTAACCGGCCTGGATTTGAATGTGAACTTGGGCAAGTTACTTAACATAAGCCTCAGGTTCCTGATCAGTAAATTGGGGATAATAGCATCTGTCCTAATAGGATTATTGTGAGGATTAAAAGAAAATACAAGTAAAATACTTAGCTTAGTGCACAGACATATACTAAGAACTCAATAAATTAGATATATTTTCACTTTTTAAAAGAGGATCCATAAACACTTGTCTGAGCAACACATATACTGTATTCATATAGTTTTACATCAACATTAACATCTTCACAGTATCCCACTTTACAAGCACCATAATCTGTTTATGTAGCCTCCCACTGATGGGCTACTTAAGGTTTTTTTTTTATAATATGGTAATTCCATGTATTCGAAGATGCCTATTTTTACACCTTTTAATATCTTGGAAATGATATTTCATAATTTAATTGCAGAAATTTCCAGGTGGCACACAGATTCACTGAAATAAACATCCCCCCCCATGTCTACATTTAAAAAAAACTTGTTTGTGAATTTTCTTAGATTGAATTCTTGAAAGTGCAACTGCTGGGTCATTTTATGGTCTAATATGTATCACCAAGCCATGTTCAAAAAGACCAACTGTATTCGTACAAACCTCCACTGGCAGGAGGTGACAGTACCCATTTCCCCACACCCCGGCCAAAAGAGGGTGTGGTCAGTCTTTATCATCTTTGCTAATCCGAAAGGTGAAATGACCCTTTTTTTCCCCCTTCATTTCTTTTATTATTAACCTCAGCTTACTTAGATAGGATATCCAATACGTCACTATGTAGAAGCAGTGCCGTAAGACAGCTGTCCATGCCTGGCAGGTGAGTAACTCAGGACTGCAGATAAGCTTATATTTCTGGTTTACTCATACCTGACAGTTAACAGGGGAATTAATGTACTGTAGGGGGAGCACTGCAGCCAGGCCTAAGATCAAATCCCAGCTTTGCCTCTTACTAGATGTGTGAACCTGAGCCTGTTACTTAACTTCTGCGCCCATAAGATGGGGCTAATAATGCCAACCTTCTGATGTCCAAAATTAGAGATCATGTATAACTTTGTGGCACATATTAAATGCTTCATAAGTAGTAGCTATTCAATGATGACTTAACTATAATGGCTCACAGAGGTGAAAACTGAAGACCCCAAAGGAACGGTGCATTTCCTTAGACATTTCTTTCTCCAAACAGGGACGACTGGTCTTCAGCCAGCAACCCCCTCCACCCCCAAAGGAGTCTTGTACAGGAACTGAAAGTTCATTCTTAGCACCTATTTGGAAACAGTCCATTCAGATGACAGGGGGGAAACGAATATGATGAAAGGCAAACAAATTATGTTGTAAGAGAACTCAAACTGTCCTCATTCTTAAAGATTAAATGCAATATTCTGAGTTTAGTTAACAAGATTGATAACAATTCTTATCAATAGGCAAAGAAATACTTCAAAAAGTATACTGATACCAGTACTTTGAAATAGTGAAGAAAAAACCCCATCCCAACCTCTTATTTTTTAGGTTTGATAGTTCAAACACCTGAAATGAGACTCATGTACTGAAATTCAGGACTTAGAGCTGTTGTGAAAACTGGAACCAATCACACTCTAGTTCACATTCCTGGCTCTCAGGAGCATACTCAATGGACGTTCTTTTCTCAGTTACACAGGAGACTTATTCAAATACTCCCAGCTGACAGGCAGAAATCCCGTTATTTTTTCTTTTCCTCAAAGCACCCCCTGTCCTTCATTCCTAGTCTCCTATACCTGTACAGGCACTTATCTCACAACCTGATTACTGGAACCTGCCAGGCTGGGACTCCAGGCTTCCCTCCTTGCAATCCACTATACACACAGGACACTTCCACTATACACACAGGACACTTTCGTCATCAGCTGATAACCTTCAGAGGCTTAAGGACAAGATCAAACTCTTATTGGGTTTTTCTTATCTGGCTCCAGTTCTACCTTATTTTCCACTCCGTCACAGCCTATAACCTTATTCTAGCATTCCTGTCTTAAACACAACAAGCACAGCCCCCGCTCCTCCCTTGTCCTCACCTAGCCCTGTCCTGGTCTTCACAAGGTCCAGTCCAAGTCATGCCTCTTCCACACAGCTTTCTTGGACTTCGGCTCTCACCAATCTCTTCTCTTCAAAATTACACTGGCAGTTACAGTGTGTAACACAACTTCAGCATTCTGTTAAATACCAGTTCAGCACTAAGTACTAATAGCTGTGATCTTGGATAGATCATTCACCTCCATGGGCCACCATTTCCTCACCTTAAAATAAGGAAGTCTTTTCCTGTTCTAAAGATCCTCTAGGGCTTCCCTGGTGGTGCAGTGGTTAAGAATCCGCCTGCCACTGCAGGGGTCACGGGTTCAAGCCCTGGTCCGGGAAGATCCCACATGCCGCAGAGCAACTAAGCCTATGTGGCACAACTACTGAGCCTGTGCTCTAGAGCCCGCAAGCCACAACCACTGAGCCCATGTGCTACAACTACTGAAGCCCGCGCGTCTAGAGCCCGTGCTCTGCAACAAGAGAAGCCACCGCGATGAGAAGCCTGCGAAGTGCAACAAAGAGTAGCCCCCGCCTTGCTGCAACTAGAGAAAGCCCATGTGCAGCAACGAAGACACAATGCAGCCAAAAATAAATAAATAAATTTATCTTTAAAAAATACAGATCCTCTAATTTTACACACTGTCACATACTGTTTCACATACTAACCTCACTTCTCTTATTTGATTTTAGAGTTCCTGAAGGGAGAAAGTACATCTTCTATTTCTCCCCCAACTCTCAAAGCAACTTGCCCCAGGATGTGGCTCAAGGAGACGCTCTGTAAATGTAACAGTAAAATAGTGTCATCAGCCCTGAACCCAAGACCTAATTCTAAAGCGGTTTAGGAAACTGGTAAAGGAAGTTCGTGCCAGGCAGAGAAGAAGATATTGAGATGATCTACTGTTGGTTCTCTTCTAGAGTCTAAGGTCTGTCTTGATAGAAAATAACCACCCAGCTACAGAATGCAATGAGCACAGGTTTGAGAGCTCAGAACAGTCTCTTCATTCCTATGCAGCACTGTCTGAAGTATCAATACATGTGCAGAAGCCTCTAGATGGCAAACGCAACTTTTAGGTAAGCTCAGGCATTTTGTGTGCCTAGGGCAGAGTATTCAGGGGCCTCATTTTCAGTGGAGAACCCCTGGGGCTATCTCAAGGTTGCCCTACAACGGTGGGGAAATTTAGGTTCACTTCATCCACGAACGAAGAGCAATTTCTTCCATACCTAGCCCCAGTGCCCTCCCCACCCCTCCCCAAGAAAAACACAAGCTTTTATAAGAGGGAAATTAACAAAGGCAGATATATCCAAGCATTAAGTTCTATTTACGGCTTCCAGTAAGATGTTTTTAATTTGCTCTCTCTTCTCAGGGCAGTACAAGTCAACATGTGGACAGAGAGTAAGGAAGTGGTCTGCTGGGAGACACGAGTCAACATTCAGCAAAAGTTAACCAGGAACTCCAAGACAGTGAGAGGGTGTAATCCTGAACCTGTTCATAGGAAGAGGGCTGAGCCCCTTTCTATTTCATTATCTTCAAGTAAAATGTACTCAGTACCCACGTGCACATGTCCCTTTTATCAACAGAGGGTAAATAGATCCATATTTCAATCGAGGGAAACTGGTCAATGCTTTCCAGACACTTCAAAACATGATCTGGCTCACAACTAGCATCCTAAAGAGTGAACAAATCAGAGCCACTCAAATGAAGCCAGTTACTCCCTGAATAATCAAAGAAGAAAACGCTGCCTTTTTTTTTTTTTTTTAAACTAATAGTGCTTAAGACAAAGCAATGTCCCTCCTCTTCACTCAGCTGTTTCACAGAATTATGAGACAAAGGGCAACTACTGTATCGTCACTTATTTTTTGGAGTAAAGCCACAAGATTACTAACAAACAGCTAACGGCCACCATTCAAAAGCAATAATGGCATTATGACTTCATATGCCAGTTATCTGCCAAACTGGAAAGAACCAAATATATGTATGTTTCTCTCTCCCCAAAGAAAATCTGAAAGTAAATGTGAGCACTCTGATTCACTTTCTCTCCCATCATAAAAATTTCTGGGGGAATATTAAACAGCACCATCCTAATTGTAGGATGGGAAAGAAGGACATTACACTTGTTCACGAAGTTTACCAATTTAAGGTGGAGAACTTATAAAATGTTCATGGTCCAAGACTAAATTTAGTGGCAGTAAACAGGGAAAGTTCTTGTCTAAAAATTCTTTAAAACAGACCTCAAAGTTCACAGTTTTGTTTTGATTTGTTGCTTTAGTGCTAAATGTGCAACTGGATAGACTAAGAGAAAAAATATGAACTTCCAGGCTCAAGTTTCAAGTTTCTACTTCATGGAGAAATCTAATTTGTATTTCAGTAAACAAACAAACCAAAAAAACCCCCAAGCTTGGCCCCAAAGCATTTTTGTACAAGTGACAAATGTGGCTACTTGAGGAGCCAATCTTTTTTCCCTTTATCTGAGTAGCCAATCTTATTATGATATCAGGAGCAGGTTATCTGCTGAAAATAGTAATCACCTAAGAAAACACCAAATTATCTCCTCGGTACATCAATGATACAGAGTAATTTAGTAGTCTAAGTTATGATTGCCGATTTCTAGCTAAAGAAATAGAAACAGATGATGTATTTCTCTCTAAAACCTATAGCTGGTTCTGTCTGCTTTCTGATTAATTTAGTGCTGACTTTGAGAATACAGTCAAAAAGCTCACACACACCTCAGAATGCGAGAAAATATTTGCAAATGAAGCAACTGACAAAGGATTAATCTCCAAAATTTACAAGCAGCTCATGCAGCTCAATATCAAAGAAAACAAACAACCCAATCCAAAAATGGGCAGAAGATCTAAATAGACATTTCTCCAAAGAAGATATACAGATTGCCAACAAACACATGAAAGAATGCTCAACATCATTAATCATTAGAGAAATGCAAAACTACAATGAGGTATCATCTTACACCGGTCAGAACGGCCATCATCAAAAAATCTAGAAACAATAAATGCTGGAGAGGGTGGAGAAAAGGGAACACTCTTGCACTGTTGGTGGGAATGTAAATTGACACAGCCACTATGGAGAACAGTATGGAGGTTCCTTAAAAAACTAAAATAGAACTACCATACGACCCAGCAATCCCACTACTGGGCATATACCCTGAGAAAACCATAATTCAAAAAGAGTCACGTACCAAAATGTTCACTGCAGCTATTAACAATAGCCAGGACATGAAAGCAACCTAAGTGTCCATCAACAGATGAATGGATAAAGAAGATGTGGTACATATATACAATAGAATATTACTCTGCCATAAAAAGAAACGAAATTGAGTTATTTGTAGTGAGGTGGATGGACCCAGATACTGTCATACAGAGTGAAGCAAGTCAGAAAGAGAAAAACAAATACCATATGCTAACACATATATATGGAATCTAAGGAAAAAAAAAAGGTCATGAAGAACCTAGGGGCAAGACAGGAATAAAGACACAGACCTACTAGAGAATGGACTTGAGGATATGGGGAGGGGGAAGGGTAAGCTGTGACAAGGTGAGAGAGTGGCATGGACATATATACACTACCAAATGTAAAATAGATAGCTAGTGGGAAGCAGCCACATAGCACAGGGAGATCAGCTCAGTGCTTTGTGACCACCTAGAGGGGTGGGATAGGGAGGGTGGGAGGGAGGGAGACGCAAGAGGGAAGAGATATGGGAACATATGTATATGTATAACTGATTCACTTGGTTACAAAGCAGAAACTAACACACCATTGTAAAGCAATTATACTCCAATAAAGATGTTAAAAAAAAAAGCTCACAGTTTCCTTCTCCTTAAAGGGCTCTTTATCACCTTCTATGAAGTGCAACCTACATTTCTAACATTACAAAAACTACTGCACAGTAGTAGTTTACAAAAACTAACTTCAGAGCAGAACTCTACACCTTGGGCAGTGAACAAAATAACAACTCTCCATAGGTCTGCAAAACTTAAAAACAAAAGTCACTAGTCCTTTTATAAAGAATCATATTTCTGTATTTCCACTTTCTTCTTCTTTATAAAATCCTAATAATTTCATTCAACAGTAGTAAACAAATGGATGGCAAATTCCAATAATCAGGTTTAGAGGAAAAAAGTCAAAACTTGAGACACAGTGAAGACTCAAACATTAAATTTTAGGTTTTTCTCAGAGTTGATACACTATTTGATAACACCCACCCATGTAAAAATAAATTACATATCCAAAAGAGCAAGCTGCTCGAGTCAACTGGGTAAACAACATAATTAACACGTGCCAGGTGGAAGGCGAACCTCATGTAAATAGTGGGGCTCAAAATGAGCTGCAAACTGTAAGGAAGCTTATTTTTAAACTGTCAGCAGGTTTCATTGGTGCAATCAGAGTTTAATATGGGGTAACTGCCCCTCAAGTTCAAGAAAATCGAAATCTGACTGGTACAACAGCAAGTTGAACCTTGTCATTTAGAACTCCATTAGTTGCTTCACAAAGAATAAGAATACACTGAGGTTCTTTAACGAGTTTTGGCATGTACTTCTAACCACCTCTCTAAACTAGGGGAAATTAATTTCTAACCTACTAGGATCACATTCCAGAAGCAAAAATCTTTTGACTATGTAAGATAAGACTAATTGAGTGCTTTTACAAAAATACTTCAAATTTGGGTCTTTTAAAAAAATCCTCTCACTTTTTTTTATATAACTCTAGTAGATCAGGTAACCCAATCTACTCATACGCTTCCTTACTATAACCATATTGCTCTGACTTTACTTGAATTACCAATATCAAGAAGCACAGAAATGCTCAAGGCATTCACACAAAGGCAGTTAAAGACCACACATCACACCAACCCTCTGAAGTCATGTTTGATATTCTACTCAGCATCTAGCTCTCCAAATCACACAGGATGGTAAATGTTAAAAGTGGGCAATGAAAAAAGAACAAGCACAGCTTCTTTGTGTGTTATCAGGGCACAAGAAGGCAGGTGAGTACAAGGAGAAGCCATCTGAGCGTTTGCTGGGCATCAACACTTACCTTGAGGATGTCCCCCCTTTTGAAGCTCAGCTCGTCGTCTGCGGTGGCTTTGAAGTCATATTTGGCGATGGCTTCCATTCTGAGCGGGGCTCAGGGCTCAGCAGCCTGAAGCAGGGGGGAAGGGAGTCTTCCCTGCTGAAGCAACCCAGTGCTCTGGGCTCAGCCTCGCCTCTCAGCTGGGACTCGCTCCTGCACGGCGGGACACACAATGCCACCCTGAATCAGAAGAGCAATGATTGAGAGAAGTGGCCGGATCGAAGGCAGCCCCGCCCTGCCAGTCGGCCTGCCGTCCCAGCCCCCACGCCCCCTGGCTCGGCCTGGCTCAGCCCTCCTCCCTCCCTTCCAGGCAGGAGCCCTGAGCTCCTCCTTCCTCTTTCCAGCCTCGGTCCCCAGGCAACTGACAGGCCTGCCGGCCAATGGCGGCAGCTGCTCAAGCTATTCCAGAACACACTTCCTCTTCCCTCCCGCTGGGTGTGTTCGGTGTGCAGGAACCGGCTGGAGTCCGAACGGTCTCCGCCTTTCCTCCCTCGCCCCTCACGCTCTTCTCCAGGCACGAAATGCAATCCACGCAAAGAAAGGCCTCGCCCTCGGGATGGCACCCTACTTTTCTCAGTTATAGAGGCCTCTCTCCCTCCTTTCTCCCTGCCAACCTTTCTGGTGCTTTGAAAATGTTGGGTCCCCTATCCACAGTCAAAAGCCAGCAATGTGGGCTGTGGTCCTGAGCTGCTTTAACTGTTCTCAGAAACTAAACCTTGGTCTGCCCCTAGGAAAGTGGAAGAAACTGACCCTAGGAACTACTTTCTTATTCAGTTTGCTACTCTCAGCATAGGCAACTCTCCCTCTCCACTTGCCAACTGTGATCGGCAAGCTCAGGTGACCAGAGAAAGGAAATCCAGCTCAGAGCCTTTGGTGGGTGGAGACCTGCTCGTGCACAAGGCTCCCTATCCCTCGAAGACCCCCAACACTTTGGGGGCCCCAACAGCCCTTGAAAATAGACGTCCAAGGTTCAGCATTCCAAAAGCAGCCTCTGCATTATTCCTAACTAGCCTACGGAGCAAGGTTGAAGTCCTAATCTACACTTGAAAGCAATCCCTTTTTCAGAATCTTAGCTACCGCCCAAAAGCCAAACAGAAGCCTCTCACAGTTACCCCTGAGAACAGGTGCTTTTCTCAGAGCCAGGGGAGTACTAGACTGATCCAAACTGCATTTCGCAGGCAAAGATTCTGTAATAACCCTTAGGTAGTGTACCAGGTGATGGTGAAGCTGGGCAGTACAATCACTGAGGAAGTGAGGAGTCTCGAGCCCTGAATATGGGACACAACCTAGACCTTCCCGTAACTAAAGGAAAACGAAGCCCCATTCTTCTTTTGTCAGTCACTGTTTTCATACAGGCTAAATAAAAGCAGAAAACAACACTGACACTGGCAGAACGGGGACAGATTATTTATAGTGACACCCTTTGGTGGATAATTACCACCTAGCAGAGACCTCATTTGAGGGGCACGAGTGATTATTATTCTTTTGTTCTAAAGTTAACAACTGGGGCATTAATCAAGCATAGCTACAAAAGGACTAAGGAGTAAACCAGTTGGGAATACTAAGGTTAGAGGGAAATGAGTATTACCAAGGAGGAAAGAATCACCCGGTAATAAAAAGTCCTTCAGCCGAATTCTGAAGGCCAAACATTCCACTGCAGGTAAACCAATAAACTAAACCAACGTTTATTCATTCTATCAGGCCATACCTAGGATATCCTATGTTGTGCTGGCTCTAAAACAGGAAAGCAAAAAGAGTCCCAGCAAATTTAAAAAAAAAGATTAGTCTCAGTACTTTCGTGTGACCTTAAACACCCTTTACTTATACTCACCACAGTTACTTATTTATCAAATGAATCCATATAATTTTAAAAGTCAGAGCATTAAAAGGCTTATGAAAAAGAGCAATTCCCTACCCCAACACTCACAAGCAATCACCCTCAATTTTGATTTTAGCTTTCTCTTTATGTTTACTCCCAGTATTTCTAAGTAACACCCTTCTACTGCTGTTTCTTAATTTATTCCAGCCATCACCTATCACCTGAAAGATGAGGACTTAGCTGTTCCGCCCCTGCCAATTCTGCCTTGCCCCATCCCAGTAATGCCACATATTCCGGTTTAAGCAGTAGTTATTACATTACGAAACATCGTTCACTGGTGATTTAAATAATGTATGGTAACCAACCTTCCTTTCTAGTACACTCCTTCAATTTTTCCCGGAATTAATAACTGTTTCTCCTTTTTTGCCTACTTTCCAGTGTGTACCTATTAAAACTTTTTACAGCTGCTCCAAAATCTCCGCTACATGCCTATCAATATTTTCCATACCCTGACCTGACCATTTATTTTCACTGGCCTTCAGGTCTGATTGTTGGGACTATGTATCAATGATGGGAAGTTGAAGAATAATTGCGCAGATCCAAAAAACTTCAGAAGTTTCATTTTTGAAAAACAGAAATCAGACAGAAACCTAAAGCACTGTCACTGTCAAGGTACTATGCAGTACAGGGCATAAACTTCTATGTCATTCATGATTCCAGACAGCTGCAGTGTGACTGAACAGCCAGACCATAAAAACCAAGAGTTTTCAACATTTGCTCTCCTGCTGTTACTCAACTTATCTACCACAGGTTTCCTAGAGAAAACTTAAACAGACAACACTCTTGAAAATCGTGTTTCAAGTAACAATTGCTTTGTAAGATACAGTTTAATAGGAATGAAAACCAACCAATCAATACTTTTGCGGTGATGCCAAGTAAAAATTAGCGTTTCACAGAGAAAACTTGAGAAGGCCAGGTTTTAAGCTATCCACTGAAAAACATGCAGGCTCAAGAAATTCAAAAGGGTGTGTTTCATTAAAGACAAAAAAATTCTATCACATACACCACATTAATTACTTTAAAAGGAAGAAAGAAATCTGAAAGTGGACACAATGTATAATGTTTTTAACAGAGTATATGTTGCTGTAAATTTCTCAAGAAAATGGGCTGGGAGTACATTTAACCCTGAAGCCTGATGACAGAGTATGTCTGAACTGTTACCAGCACACATCCTGCAGCCCATCACAAGCAGAGAATTTTAACAAGGCAAGAGCAGCTTGAACTGTTCATTTAAAGCAATACGCACTGTATCGTAAACTGCAGTCTCCTAAAGGTATTTGTAGGATTTTATTTTCTGTCTTCCATTCAACTCTCTTCTTCCCAAAATTCACAGAAAATAAAATACACGACACTTCACTGGGCCAGTATAGCTTAGTGTTAACCCTGCATCATTTGTAAAGGCAGGCTGACCCCAAGTTCAAGTAATGACCTTGATGCTTACCAGCTATAATTTTGGGCAAGGCTTTTAAACAAGCCTCAGTTTTCTCATCTGTAAAATGGGTATAATATCACCAACTTTATAAAATTCACTGAGCATTGAATTAGGTAATACAGATAATAGACATATATGAAGCGCTACAGACAGAGCCTGACATTAAGTCACTCTAAGTTAAAACGTGACTCTACTTAAAACATATTAGATGTTTGTCTTCATTATTAAAAATGGAAAATTAAGGCTTACACTGCCATGGCCCGGGTTCAGTCCCTGGTTGGGGAACTGAAATCCCCCAAGCTTCATGGCGCAGCCAAAAAAACCGAAACAAACAAAAATCGGCAAATTAAAACAATGAGATTTCTTTCACCTACTAATTGTCAAATTTTTTAAAGATTTATAACATCCAGTCTCTGTGATACTATGGATAAAGAGATTCTCAGACTAAATTAACATTTTGAACAGCTACTATATGCCTAACAATAGGCTTAGTACTGGATTATAAAAATAAAATCACCACAGAGCTCACACTCTGTCGGGGAATTAATTAGTTCAATCTTTTTGGAGAGTAATTTTACAGCATCTATTGACAAATTTAAAATATATACCCTTGGGCTTCCCTGGTGGCGCAGTGGTTGAGAGTCTGCCTGCCGATGCAGGGGACACGGGTTCATGCCCCGGTCCGGGAAGAGCCCACAAGCCGCGGAGCGGCTGGGCCTGTGAGCCACGGCCGCTGAGCCTGCGCGTCTGGAGCCTGTGCTCCACAACAGGCGAGGCCACAACAGTGAGAGGCCCGCGTACCGCAAAAAAAAATAAAAATAAAAAATAAAATAAAATACATACCCTTGGACAAGCAATGCCATGTCCCAGATTTATCTCACTAAAATAGTGACACAAATACCATGTGCAAAATACATGTATCCCTGAGCATAACAAGAAATATCTTTCTATATATCAAGATACATTATTATCAAGTTTTTTTAAAACTGCAGAAAAATTAGTTTATCATACTTCCATAAAATAATACATCAGTGTGTGCTAAAAAAAAAAAATTCAAAAGGTTAACAATGATTACCTCTGGAAGCGAGTTCACGGAATATTTTTACTTTCTGTACCATACACCTCAATTGTATTTTCATTGTCTTTACTATAAGCATGTATTGCTTTTGTAAGTCAGAAAAAACAAAAACAAATCTTACTGGCGCTCTGGAGTTAGACCTGGATTCAACTGTCACTGTACCACTTACTAACTAGGTGGGCAACACTGGAGAAATAACTTACATTTTCTAATCCCTAGTGTCCCTCAGCTAGAAAATGGGGAAAATAATAGCATCTACAGCTTATAAGGTCATTTTGCTAATTAAAAGAGACAGCACCTGTAAATGCTGAGTCCCTGGCATAAAGTGCTAAGAGGTATTAAACCAGCATCACCAGTACCTCTTCAAATATCGGTCCACATGTTCTCAGTAAATCTAGAACTTCCATTTACATATGGACTCAGAGGAACGCTCTGATAGGCAAATTAACAGTCTATTAAGTATGAACTAAAATTAAATACCTCCAAATCAAGTCCTAACAATGCTCAAATATTCACATATATAAAACTAATCACATCTATAGTCACTTATTCTACTGGGCTTTTAAACATTTACTGTGTATATACAGAAAGTGTACCTTCGAGTAATTTAAAGCCACATTTCAGTCTCATTAATTTACGGGTGCATCCTGTACCAACAGTTTTGGTTCTTGGATCAGCTACATCAAACTCACCCCATTCAGGGACTGATTTCACTGTGAGGTGCCTTCTGGAGTTCGGCAAGGTAGTGGCCTTAGCCCGGAACCTAATTTTAAGTAAGATTCACAGGTAATTCTTATGCATGCTAAATTTAAAAAATCACTGCTGTGCTGTAAGGGTGCCTTGACTAGATTTTAAACTTTGCATCTCAGACAATGCACTACAAAGTCTTTGCATAAAATGACAATAATTCATATTCACTTGGCATAACTGGGAAAAACCCAACTTTGACAAATAAAATGAAAGGCTCTCAATGGCCGTTCAGGAGTGCTGGAAAGTTCTTCTGAATTAATCAAGTAACTATCAATATTAGTTTCTCTCAGGAGACCATGGCGGGTCTCTACTCTGTATTACTTCATTTCTCCAAAATCTATTACTCTTCTGTTCTAAGTAACAATTAGAATTGTTGCGGCATAACGTGCAACATAACAGGAATTATTGAGAAAAATCTCTAAGTACCACCAACTTAGTATTTAAAATCTAATAGTAGTCCCTCCAATCTGAATACACTGGCTAAGGAAACTGCCTCAAACATTTAAATGCTTTCTTTTAGTATCAAAGAGAGCTGATTACAAGAATTAACTTTTAATTTTGGGATTCAGAAAATTTTGAACAAAGGAAGGAGCAAGAGAACAAATTTCTTTCTTTCTGTCAAAAAAAAAAACAAAAACCAAACCCAACAACAAAGAAGGCTGATTGTAACAGATGCAGGAAAAGACACCTTATCTTAGAAGGCTGGTAAAGAATAAATTAGTACTATTACAATGGGCAAGCTTTAATTAATTCATCAATGGTCTAAATAAATTCTATTCCCTTAAATGTTTCAAGCTATCTTAATTCTATTGTAATATAGGACTATGGTTGGTTTTCGCTTTTAACATTCACCACCCCCACTAAAAGCCAAAAAGAAGTCACACAAGCCCCAAAATGACCCAATCTCCCTTACTAACATAAAAGAGACATAAGAAGAAAAGCATGAGCAGGCACAACAACATGATCTAAAAGTGAAGAAAACAATTAAAACGCAAAAACACAAGCTACACCTGTGACCGAGTGGCAGTATTGATTACTTAGAGCTGAATTCAATCCTTTGCGCCTCCCAGTTCCCAGGGGGAGAACGTTAAGTCTCGCATGGCTCTCTAGCAACCCTTCTGGCAGACTGAAGGAACACAGTGGACGCTCAAAAATGAAGAATAAAGCAGGAAAGAGGGCATCTTCCCGGGAGAGAAACGGGATCTTTATATGAGGGAAAAAACGAATTGTGCCAAAGAGCCGAAACCTCGAAAAATTATGCCAGAGAGGGGACAAAAAGGAGGAAGGGGAAGTAGATTAGAAAAAAGGGGGGGAGGGGGCAAGTGACTTGCATTATAGGAGTAAACATTTAGTGTCCGCAGTGGAATGGAGAGAAATAGAAAGGGAAGGCAACTGGGCAGCACAAAGTGAAAGAGGCACTAGAAAGCCAAAGAAACTAATGCTAATTTCTCTCGTGTCTTTCCCACTTTTTTCTGATAACCCACAGTACCAAAAGTCAGACCGCGAGGCACTTGGCTCCTCTGCAAATTATATTCTTACTGCATCTGAAGCCAGCCTAGTTTAACTCCCTAAATAAGCTGTAACTCACATGTAAATCATAGACACGGAGAGCGCTGCAAATGAAAAATACCAGTGATTCCCTCCCGTCTCTTACTGAAATCTTTCCTCGCAGCATTCCAATCAACTGCTGCTTATTTTTCTTGACCAATGTTTTTCAGAGACTAGTCAAAAAAGAAAAAAAAAAAAAAGGCGCTACAGAAGCAAAGGCATCTTGACTGGCTCCAGTAGCAAACGTCCTCACTCACAGTATTAATAAGGTTGGTGGGTTTCCTCCCAAAATTCGGCCCCGAAACACCAGGAGACGGTGACTTGGTGACCGTGCAGGTCGAAGGAGCATCAATCACATTTGCAGCCCTCTGCGAATCCCCCGCCTCCCGGACCAAGTCAGACTGACTCACAGAATGAGTACCCCGTGCTCTCGGGCTTCTCCTGGGCCCCTTCTGGGCAAACCCCCACGAAAACGGCACGAAATTTAATTAGGAGCCCCCCAGCCTCTTGCCCCGGGGTCCGAAGCTCTGTCCCGAGCCAAGGGACAGGGGAGGAAAGGTCCCCAGGAAGGAAGCGCCCCAGAAGGGGAAACTGGGCTCCCGGGGAGCCCAGGGATTCCGCTCCCCGCCCCGTTCCTCACTGTCCCGACCTCCAGGCCCGGCAGCCCTCGGTACGCAGGCCCGGGCCCCCCGGGCCGACTCCCGCTGCGGAGAGGGGAGGAAGGGGTACGGGAGCAGCGCCGCCGCCGCCGGCCGTACTCACCGTGGCGCAGCTGCTCCGCTCCGCGCCCGGCCGGCCCCTCCGCAACGGTGCGAGCGGCCGCCGACCCCGCTGCTGCTCCCCGAGGGCAGCGACTGTTCTCGCTGCCGTCACCGCCACAGTCTCCGTCGCCGCCGCCGCCGCCGTCGTCGTCCGGTCGCTGAAGCGGTACTGCTGCCTCGCTTCCGCTCCTCGTCGCGGTCCCGCGAGAACTTCCCGGCGCAGCCCCGCCCCGCCCCGCCCCGCCCCCGCGAGACTTCCCCCAGCGGAAAAGGCCCAGAGCGCAAGCGCTCCTCCTCGGCCAGGCCCCCGCAGGTAGACCAGCTATAGGCCAGGGCGCAGGCGCCGGGCCGCCCCTCAGCAGGTGGCACCGGCAGGGCTCCACCCCCGGGGTTGCTGTAACCCTCTCGGTGCCAGAGCGGGTAAATAGAGCTCACCCTTGAAGGAGTAACTCTTATCCACGCCCTTTCCCCTTCCACCAAACCAAGGCAATTTGGCTGGGGGGTTGGAGGGAGAATCTCCCTCCAGCGTGAAGCACTCCAAATAGAGGACCAGGTCTTGAAATATTTGAGAATCCGGTCCGAACAAACTCTGCAGTATTAGATGAATTAACACAGTCGCTCATAGATTGAATCAAGCGCCTAATACATGCTAAGCGTAGAAGGTACAACGACGAACAGAAATCCTGGCCCTCAAGGAATTCAGGGTCTAGATTCTATACTCTAGAAGAGTGGAAGAAAAGTAAACAAATTATACCTAAGTCCTGTTAGAATTATTTGGAGAGTGCTGAGGAAGCTAAAAAGTTGCGGGGGGGGGGGGGGCTACTCTGCCCATCTCAGAAAAGCCTACCCAGAGAAGGTGATTGTGGTGACGTCTGAGCCGAGTCTTGGAGGATGTGTAGGAGTTCGCCAGAGAAGCACGGGCAATAGCATTCCAGGTGAAGGGAACGTCACGCACGTACAAAGGAACGGAGGTGTGAGAGTCGTGTTCTGTGCAATGCTAAGTAGTTCGATTCGTAAGCGGGCAGTGGCAGAAGATGAGGCTTGTAGGAGTAACTCTTTATTTTTCAGTTCCAAAAGCTCTTTCCAGTTAAAAGAGAGAACAGAGCATCTAATGGTAAGGTGCTTCCTGGAAGCCAACAAAATAGTTAGAGGTGAGAATAACCAAACATCTGATTCTATAGAGAAAACAAGCCCATTGAAATAAGGAGAATGAATTGTTCTTTCACATCAGCTGCATGTAAGGCACTATGCAGGGTGATAGATGAACCCAACCAAGTCTCTGCTTTCAGCAATTTGTCATCTAGAGGAGAGTTGCCTAGTCTGCAAGGCAAAACAGTTGGCCCTAAGTGCCATTGAACTACATACAGGACTGCAGAGGAGGGAGCCAGTTACTTGGTGCTCAGGTAATCAGGGAGGACTTGGTGTTTGAATTGCAACATGAAAGCAGAGAGGAAAGAGGGATGGAGTCAGCCAATATTTCAGATTGGCCAGAGTTTAGGATTTAGGGGGAGGAATAATGAAAGGCAAGGAAAGGCAAGGCCAAGATGTACAGTTTAGGCTTCATTGACAAGTAACAACCTCTGAAGGTTTTTGAGCAAGAGATGCCTGACATGAGGTGAAAATAACAAGAGGACCATCTATTCACCACCCGATGTATACTAAAGTCATAGAGTTTCTACGGTGGATAATATCCCCATTTTACAGACTGGGAAACTGAGACTTAAAGAGGTTAGAAACTTACCCAAGGAAACCCAAATATAGTAGATCTGAGATTTGAGCCTAGGCCTGTCTTATTCTGAAACCCATATTTTTCCCCCACTTTGATACTTTGTTTTAGAATGGTGGCCAGAAAAAAAAAAAAAAGAAATGAAAGGGAAGGACTTAGCTGCTGAGCACAGAGGAGAAGGAAGTGAGGGAAAAGTTGCAGTTCTTCGTTTTGAGTGGGAAGAACAGCAGACAAATTTGCCAGTCAAGAGGAGGAGCTGGGGCCAGTGTCCTTGCCCTCACGGTGACACACAGCCACACCCCGCCTCTGCAGGAGACCCTCCAACACTAGCAGGACCCTTCCCCTCACTATCAGCAGAGAAGAGAGGTGAAAGGAATCCAAACCAGCAGGTCTGAGTGACGAAACAGGGATTGTCCCTGTATTTTCTGTCAATGCAAAAACACTTTCAAAATATGTAGTGAATAAATAAATGTATAAAGGAACAAACGAGCAAGTAAGCACAAGAACAGCAAGGACCTCTACCAACCTCTGAAAAACCAGGAAATGGTTCATCAGCTGATCTACAAAACAGCTGGAGAAAGAGCACAACGGAAGACACGGTTGATCCACACCTGCGTAAGAAGTTGAATCAAGAACTAAAGCTTCCCAAGGAAAACCCACTGTACTAAGAACCAAGTTTTTCATCTCCCTGTTATCCCACAACCATTTTTCTTCAACCTGACAACTCTGTAATTAGAACCGAAGGCCTTTTGTTGCTGCTTTACCTTCCAAGTGGATTTTGTCTTTTGCAGTTGCAGAGGATTTCTGCCAGGACTCCCAGCCTGTAGGGCAGTAAGGACTCCTGCTTGTTGATATGAAACCAAGGCTGGAAAACTGCCCATTTCCCTGTGCTTCGTCCCCATTCACAGCCCAGCAACCTTCCCCAACTACACTGGTCTCTCTGAGATTAAAAACTCCCCGAATGCCAGATTCTCTTAAGAAAACGTTGTGGCCATATTTCCTGAGACAGAAGAGAAAAATCCCTTTTCAAGTGTGCTGCCTAGAAGTTAAGTTCTTGAAATTTGCTAGTATCCAGGCAACGTCTTCTCTACTTTTGGACGCTGGACTTTTACTACAGCTTTCCTGTAAGGAATGTCGATACCGTAGCAACACGTATATATGGTACCTCACAAAAGTTAACACATTATTATATCATTTTAGAGCTGGATAATAGGAAGAACACAAGTCACATTTCATTAATCAACTGAAAAACACTGAGTGAGGACTGGGGAGCTCTGATCCTTTCCATTGCTGAGCCTCTCCTCCAATAAACACTGGTTAACTGCACACTAGTGTCAAAGTCGGTTTGCACAGCATCCGAGAGGCCTCGTTGTAAAAATGGAGATTAGGTTCCACAGGTAGGAAGTGCAGAGGGGGATTCCTGCTGGAAACCACCCAGGATGAAGAGCCAGTTCCTGCCAAGTGAAAGTCCACCAGCAGAGCCACAGTTAGCCTACTGATTCCAATTTCCAAATCAGCATAAACGCCAGGATTCAGGGCGGAGCCAGACAGCTGGAACTTTGCAGATGTGGTCAAAATGTTTGTAAAGGATGAGTGAGGGGGGCGCTTTCCAGGATACTGCCCAACAATGCTGGGCTGTCAGAGGCAACCCCATAGGCAGGCAGATGGCAGCATGGGGAAAAGCAGACAGAGGCACTGTGCCAGGTTCCACGGCACAGGGGCCCGGATTAATCCACCCCATAGAGGAAGGATGGATTAAAGCCTAGAAAACTGGGTTCCAATCCTGACTGCCACTCACCAGCCATGTCGCCAGTTAGTCTGGATCTCAGCTTCCTTACTTCTAAAACAGGACAGATCGGTGCTTTGTGTCCACCCAGAGGGGTGGGATAGGGAGGGTGGGAAGGAGACGCAAGAGGGAGGAGAT
Organism: Delphinus delphis; assembly: GCF_949987515.2. Lineage (NCBI taxonomy): Eukaryota > Metazoa > Chordata > Mammalia > Artiodactyla > Delphinidae > Delphinus > Delphinus delphis. The sequence continues at coordinate 7,515,134 of NC_082701.1, forward strand.
ATGGGAATATATGTATATGTATAACTGATTCACTTTGTTATACAGCAGAAACTAACACACCATTGTAAAGCAATTATACTCCAATAAAGTTGTTATAAAAAATAAAAAATAAAGAGGAGGAGCTGGGACTTCCCTGGTGGTCCAGTGGCTAAGACTCCATGCTCCCAGCGCAGGGGGCCCAGTTCAATCCCTCAACAGGGAATTAGATCCCACATGCTGCAACTAAGAGTTCGCATGCCGCAGCTAAAGATCCTGCATATCGCAACTAAGACCCAGTGCAGCCAAATAAATAAATAAATATTTTTTTAAAAGGGAGGAGGAGCTGACTGGGCAGGAAGTGGTGGGGCAGGGCATGTACAGGGAAGGGACAGGCAAGAAGATGATGATGCCGCAGTCTGGGAAATGTAGGGTTCATCATTCTGGGAGACATGCAGGTAGAAATATCCAGTACACTGTCCAAAAGCTCAGTGCATTCATTCTTCCTCTCCACAATATTAGCTGAGCATCTACTCTGGAAACAGCAGGATAACCTGTCACAGAGCTCGCAGTCTGAAGGGGAAGACATACCGCTGAGAATATAACACTCTCAGGACTGGCAGCTTTGGGAGCACACAGCAGGGGACCTGACCTAGTCCAGGATCAGGGAAGACCAACTGAGACTCTGTTAGCCTGAGAGGAAAAGAGTATTCCAGGAGAGTGTACAGCATGTGCAAAGGCCAGACAGTAAGAGAGTACTCCAGGAAGCCATTTACAGCTGGGATGAAGAATGTGGCACACGGGTGAAGCATTTGGAGAGGGGCATGCTGGGCCTTTCCAGTGCTGCTAAAAACTAGGGACGTGAAGTACTTCCCTGGCGTCCAGTGGTTAGGACTCCGCGCTTCCACAGGCTTGATCCCTGGTCGGGGAACTAAGATCCCGCTTGCTACTTGATTCTATGAGATACTGAAGCCGGGGTGGGCTGTGGTCAGCTTTTCATCTACAAAATACATTCACACTCTAGCTGCAGAGTGAAAAATCAATTGGAACTAAGCTTTTATCATCTACAAGATAATGTCCTAAGATCTGGGCAAGACCCTCATGGATCTGGCCGCTGCCTGCCAGCCCCACTCTCTCGGTCTCTGGCCAACACACACTCCACCAATTCTAAACCACTGTGGTTTCCGGAAGGTGTCATGATCTTTTGAGGGTCTGTATCTTTGCACGATCAGTTTCCTCTGCTCAGTTGGTCTTCTCCCCCTTCTTTAGGCCCCCAAGTCAGTTTTAAGGTTTCTTCCTCAAAATTCCCACTGGACCTCCAATCTCACTGCTGCATAATGGTTTCTTCACTCTCCCCCCTCCCCCATCCACCACCAAATGCTCTACAAGCTCCCAAACAGGACCACACCTTCTCACATGTGTATTCCCAGCCCCCAGCACAGTGCCTGGACTGAATTAATGGATGGAGGGAGGGATGGATGAATAAATACCGGAAGTTGACTAGAGATAAAGATGTGGCTGACTTTCTGTGCGAATGTGTTATTTGAAGCTAAGGAAGTGGGTGAGATCTCAGAAGAGACTAGATAACTAAGGGAAAAGAAAAAAAATGATGCGCTTCCTTTTAAAATTGATAAAACAGACTCTGAGTATGTCTATGTGAAAATATATGCCTATGGACCAGATTTGGAAGGGAACATTTAAAAGTAAAAATAATCGTGTTGAAATGAAGCAATTGGGGATGACTTAAAAAAAAAAAAACCCTTCAACATCTGTTACATTGCCTCTTCGATTAAAAACTCCTCTATGCAGACACAGACTCAGAAACTTGAGAGAATGCTGCCCAAGATCATTGCATGCAGAGAAAAAATCCACACTAGAAGCAGTAATATTTAGAAGGTGTGTTAAATAGCAAAAAGAAATGGGAGCAAGAGGCAAATTGTGAGGTACAAGCCACTCCCTGGTATGAAACGCTGTTGCAACTGTAGCAAAACTTGCTAATTACAAATTGGCCACATCAGTCGCTTTGGAATGCAGAAATTAATCACCAAACGGCTCTCTTTTCGGTTGGGGTTTGCGGTTATTTTGAGTCGTCGGAGAGGGTTTCTCACTTTGCTTTCTGTGAGCTGTGGTGGTGCCACCTGCCGGTCAGAACTGGACACTGCCCTGGCATTGACTGAACCTTGAAAGCCCATCTCAGGCACCTCCTCTGAGACCACTGTTCTGAATTTTTCTTTAGTGGGAAGGAACCAGGCAGCCAGTGACAACCAAAATTGGTCATTGAAATTCTACTCCCACCTGTTTAATTGATCTTGGAAGTTCTTATCTTAGAATCTCCTCTGCTCTAGCATACCTCTCAAGCTTTGAGGGTGGCCTCTGATGCTGAGCCTACCACTGGGACACCAAGTCCTGTGACTTCCCTTCCTCTACCTCCTGACTCCGTTTCCATCACCTGGTCCACACACCACCATCCTTCCTGGGGGGCTCACCGATCATCCTGCCCCCTTCTAAGTCACTACAATGCAGCCAGAGTGGGCTCTCTGAAATACAAGTCAAATCAGGGGGTCACAGAGGAGGCCCTTAGCATGCCCCATATGGCCCTCGTGGCTGGCCGCTGCCAGCAACTCCAGCCTCAGCCCTTTCAACTCTTCTACTGCCAAGCCCTCAGCTAGTCTTCTGGATGACTTGCAGCTTCCTGAATGACTGTACAATTCTCTTACCTCCAAGTTTTTGTGCATACTGCCCCTTCGGGCTAGAATGCCTCCTCTCCCTGCCTTCCCTGCCATCGCCTGGCTCCTGTCTGTCCTCCAAATGTCAACGCAGTGCCACCTCCACCAGGAAGCCTCCCATGATGCTCTGGTCCCTCCAATGTGTTCTCATAGCACCCTTGGCAACTCCATCATTCCTGTTTTCGTAAGACCATATGTGAGCCATCTGCTTGCTTGTCCTTCTCCCCTTTAGACTGCAAGTTCCTCAAGGACAGGGACCATGTTTTGTTTTCCTGGCTCCTCACACCTAATCTAATGCCTGTGTGGATGAAATATATTGCCTGCCATATCAGTAAACAAAGGATGTTGCAGCCATCAAGCCATCACATTACAGCTGCCCCAGTGGTGAGCCCTGAGGGAACTCACGTTGGAGCCAAACAGGCTGCCCACTGCCAAGCCCTCAGGTACTGCCGTCATCCCCAACTGTGCACCCTGAGGGGGTTCAGGATGGAGAAAAGCTGGAGACTGGCCCCAGATAGCCGAGGTGCATTTCAAAGGAATGATTTCAGTGAGCCCAGACTCTTGCCTCTTCCCATACACAGAAAAGTGCTAAATTCCTTAACTTGCAGATATCTGGTTTTCTTTAATTAACAGTAATCTTTTGATGTTCTGACAACCTGGTCTTTGTTGCAAAAACTCCTATATATTCTGGCCCACCCCCCTTCCCTCAGAGTGATCTGAGAGTCCTATCTCCTGGGCTTGAAGTCCTCAGAATGTCCGCTGAATAAAACATAATTTTTCACTTTAGGTTGTGCATTTTTTTCAGTCGACACCTTGTAATTAATGTTTAACAACCAAATGACAGGCTGGCTTAAGGTATGGTAGGAGGATAGAAGGAGTTTTAAGGAAGGTAAATGGAGACACCTGAAACTAACATAACATTGAAAATCAATTACGTTCTCATAAAAAAGTTTTTTTTAAAAGAAGGTAAATGGAAACAAGGGAGAGGAAGTAGATGAGAAATGCTGGAAAGGAACAGGGGAAGGGAAAGAAGGAAAGAGGAAGGAAAGAGAAAAGATAAACGAAGAGGCATGCCTGTTGGGGAGCACTTACTTCCTCGGTTATCGCTAAGAGACATTTATGCCAAAACATCCTATCTTTTCTTAAAATATTGCTCACTCGCCACTTTTCTTAGGCATTGACAGTCATAGTATAGTAACCAGCTATAATTCTGTAATTTCTTTCTTATCTGTCTCCTTCCTTCCACATTCTCGGCCGTCACTCCTCTTTTCTCTTAGGTCATTCGCCAAATCAGTTTTACCAAACGATATTCATTTATGTGACTAATTTTTATTGAACACTGTGTGCAAGATTGGGAACTAGGGACAAGGGTGGATGGGTAGAAAAATGAATTTTTACAAGTCAGTGTCGCTAAGAACTTTATAAACTCCCGTGGTGATAAAGCCTGACTCCAAATAATGCAATACCGCATAACAAGTGCTTTTGGAGCACTGGACTCAGGGTGAAAGGAGTCCAGGAGAGAGAACCTGGGGATAGGGAGTCCAGGAAGGCTTCACAGAGGATGTAGTATCTGAGTTGTCTTGAAGAGTAGCTGGCATTCTAATAGGTAGAACCAAGTTGAGGCCCCTCTAGACCAAATAGCAAGTTTTTAAAATGGAGAAAAGGGCCAACAATTCTTCCCTAATGTAGCAGTGCTCACAATTTAATGCACAAGAGAATTGCCTGGAGACCTGTTTAAAATGCGAGCTCCAGTGACCCAGAGATATTCAACTCATTAGGTCTGGGAAGGGCTCAGAAATATGCATTTTAAATAAGCAGCTGCAGGTAATTCTTAGCCTGGTCATCTTTGGACCAGGCTTTGAGAGACAATACTTACTGAATAATTGAGTCGTGGGGATTCTGGGATCTTCCCAATGTATCCTTGATTACAGGAATCAGGATGTGAGTTGCTATGGGCAGGAGAGAGCTTGGGACTCTTTCCCCAGTGCACTCCCCTGGGTCTTAAGCTGCCTGTGGCTGAGAAATGCCAGTAAAGCCCATTGGCGTGGTCAAGGTCTGGGCGGGTGGTACTTCTTAGCACCACATTGTAAATAAATTAAAAAATAAAAGTCCAGATAAGCAAATGGACTCTGATCCTGACAGCTCTCTGGAGCAATGTCAGAGTCAAGTTCAAGGAGGGTGGCCCTTCTCTATTCCTTCTGTTTCAGTTTCCATGTGGCTCTTTCATTAGAATATGTTCTGTTCATTAAGGAGATGAAGTCAATTCCATTTTGGCCTGAGCTAAATTGCAAGTGATGTATCCAAAGGGTGGAAATGTCCCCACTGTTCCTATGCCTGCGAGAAAGAAGCATTAGCGATTTTAATACTAGGAAGTTTCTCCAGTATTGGTTCTATTATATATTTTATTAAAATTAGATATTCTGCATATGAGACTCTCCCTCTCCTTCTCCCTTAAAATTTCCCATTAAAAAAAAATTTATTTGAGTCTCTGATGTCCTTTGGCTTTTTAATTTTTTCTTTTTTGAAAAATTTTATTTATTTATTTTTGGTTGTGTCGAGTCTTAGTTGTGACACGTGGGATTTTTCATTGTGGCACATGGGCTCTTTGTTGTGACGTGCAGGCTTAGTTACCCTGTGGCATGTGGGATCTTAATTCCCTGGCCAGGGATCGAAGCCACCTCCCCTGCATTGGAAGGCTGATTCTTAACCACTGGACCACCAGTGAACTCCCTAATTTTTTTTTTTTTTTTTTACAAACTAAGTCTTAATTAGACAAGTATTAAATGAACCCATCCTCCCATGAAAGATGAAAATATTATATTTAAGACTAGCTGGCAGGGATTGAGCACTAATTTGGGGCCAGGAAAAGTCTACGGGCTTTATGTACATTATTTCATTTAGTCCCTACAATAACAATACGTGGTAGATATTATGACTATGTCTGGATGGCGAAATTCAGTGTTTCCATAAGGAGGGGATAGGCAGCTGTGTCCAGTGTTGCTAGAGGATGGGCAAGGTGAAAACCGAGTCAACCACTGAATTTAGAGAGATGGAGGTTGTGGGTGATATTGACAAGGACAGTCTCAATAGCTGGTGGGGTGAGAGTCTGATGGAGGAGATTAGAGAAAGAATTGGGGGAAAAGAGAATAAGGAATGTAAGCAAGTGCAGGCAGTAAGTACAGATAATTCTTTGTAAGAGTTTTGCTATAAAACAGAGCAAAGAGTAGGATTTGGGGAGCCCTCCTGCACTGTTGGTGGGAATGTAAATTGGTGCAGCCACTATGAGAACAGTATGGAGGTTCCTCAAAAGACTAAAAATAGGAACTTCGCTGGAGGCCCAGTAGTTAAGACTCCCCACTTCCAATGCAGGGGGCCCGGGTTCGATTCCTGGTCAGGGAACTAAGATCCCACATGCTGCAGGGCATGGCCAGAAAAAAAAAAAAACCCTAAAAATAGAGTTGCCATATGATCCAGCAATTCCACTTATGGGATTACATATCCAGACAAAACAATATAATTCAAAAAGACACACGCACCCCTATGTTCACAGCAGCACTATTCACAATAGCCAGGACATGGAAACAACATAAATGTCCATTGACAGATGAACAGATAAAGAAGATGTGGTACATATATACAATGGAATACTACTTAGCCATAGAAAGGAATGAAATAATGCCATTTGCATTTGTGTTGAGTTCTTTGTAAGATGTGGATACAATACCTACCTCATAGGGCTTCCATGAGAAACAGTTGAAATAATGTATGTGATGTGTAGCACAGTGCTTTGCAAATTGTCCAATAAATAGTAGATATTAGTCCAAAAAAAATGGACCTAGAGATTATTATACTAAGTGAAGTAAGTCAGAGAAAGACAAATACCATATCACTTATATGTGGAATCTAAAATAGGACATAAGTGAACTTATCTATGAAACAGAAACAGACTCACAGACATAAAGAACAGATTTGTGGTTGCCAAGGGGGAGGGAAGGATTGGGAGCTTGGGGTTAGCAGATGCAAACTATTATATATAGGGTGGATAAACAACAAGGTCCTACTGTCTAGCACAGGGAACTATATTCAATATCCTGTGATAAACCATTATGGAAAAGAATATGGGGACTTCCCTGGTGGTGCAGTGGTTAAGAATCCACCTGCCAATGCAGGGCACATGGGTTCAATCCTTGGTCCACGAAGACCCCACATGCCCTGGAGCAACTAAGCCCGTGCGCTACAACTACTGAGCCTGCTTGCCACAACTACTGAAGCCCACTCGCCTAGAGCCCGTGTTCCGCAACAAGAGAAGCCACTGCAATGAGAAGCCTGCACACTGCAATGTAGAGTAGCCCCCGCTCGCTGCAGCTAGAGAAAGCCCGCGCACAGCAACGAAGACCCAACGCAGACAAAAAAAAAAAAAGGAAAAGAAAAGAATATGAAAAAGAATGTATATATATGTATAACTGAATCACTTTGCTGTACAGCAGAAATTAACACAACATTGTAAATCAAGTATACTTCGATAAAATACAATTTTAAAAAAAGAGTGGGATTTGGATGGCCAAGAAAGAGATTTTAGATATAGGACCTATTAGGGCATGCTTTGTGTGCTGAAGGGAATTATCTAGTAGAGAGGGAGACTTTAGGATACAGGAGAGAGACGGGAATTGAGAAGCAAAGTCCTTGCAATTCGTCCATTTTCATGGACAAGTAGTGGCATAAGTGAAAACAGATGTAGGTGGGTGGATGGCAGTGGTGGTGGGCAGATGCAGTCTTTCTATACTGACGGCTTCTGTTCTCTCAGTTAAATGCAAGGGGTTGACACCTGAGGTGGGGGAGGGGGAAAAGAGTGCAGGAGTTTTTTTTTTTTTTTTTTTTTTTTTTTTTGGCTACGTTGGGTCTTCGTTGCTGCCCGTGGGCTTTCTCTAGTTGCTGTGAGCAGGGGCTACTCTTCGTTGAGGTGCACAGGCTTCTCATTGCGGTGGCTCCTCTTGTTGCAGAGCACGGGCTCTAGGCGCGTGGGCTTCAGTAGTTGTGGCGCACGGGCTTAGTTGCTCCACAGCATGTGGGATCTTCCCGGACCAGGGCTTGAACCCGTGTCCCCTGCCTTGGCAGGCAGATTCTTAACCACTGCGCCACCAGGGAAGCCCAGGAGGTTTGTTTTGATCAGAAGGTATGAAACTGAACTTTTGGACTGGGGGGATCAAGTCGATTTAGGTAACACTGCAGGTGGTGCTAGGGTCCCACTCAGATTTGTGAGTGTGAATTTAAAAGAGGCCACTCAGCCTGATTGCCTGTTTTTAACAAGTTACATTCAGCTGCCTGGTTGCAGACACAGGGCAGGTGAAGAACTTGGTTTTGCCTGTTTGGGATTTGCCAGGCCAATACCACCAAAGAGGGGAGGGGTCGGGGTGTGGAGGGTGCGTGCAAGGCACCAGATACAGTGATGGGTCTTGGTGTCCAAGCCAGGCAAGAAAGAAAGGGGGAAGGGAAGTGAGTATTTGTTGGGGACTGAGTTTCAGTTTGGAGAGAGAAGAAAGTTCTTATCTTACCTTATGGATGGTTGCACACTGCGTTGTACACTTAAAAATGGTTAAAACACTTGCCACAACTAGAGAAAGCCCTTGCACAAAAACGAAGACCCAACACAGCAAAAATAAAATTAAAAAAAATGGTTAAAACAGTAAATTTATGTTATGTATGTATATTTAACCATAATGAAAAAAGAAAAAGAAAAAAGAGAAGGGAGAAATAAGTGTGAGAGTGTGTTTGTGTGTGTGTACGTGTGTGTAAAAGCAGTAGGGTGAATAGATTAAAGCTTCCCTGGGGCCAAAGGATTGTTGGGGTGGGGAAGCGAGAGTAAAAAGGAGCTGGGAAGATAGAAGATGGGGCTTAGACAATGGGACACTCGAAATGGGGATGGTCAGCCGTGGCTGGTAGTGATGACAAGCTGTAGGGTCTGACCATGGCAATGGGTGGCTGAGGTGGGGCGGAGGGAAAGATGGCTGGAAATCAGGAGGGAAGCCAAGGGCCTGAAAGATGGGACTGGATGAACTGTCTGTGCACGTTTCTCAATTCTGACCTTACGTTAGAATCTGCTAGAGGGGAGTTCCCTGATGGTCCAGGGGTTAACTCAGCACCTTCCCTTCCGTGGCCCAGGCTCAATCCCTGGTCCCTAAGATCCTGCATGCCTCACACAGAGCTGCTAAAAGAAAAAAAAAAAAAAAAGAATCTGCTGGGGAGCTGTAAAAAAAATATAATGAATATTTATAAACATTTACAAATATGAATATTTAAAAATATTGAATAGTGGTTACCAGAGACTGAGGGGAGGGGGAGGGGGGGAGTTTCCGTTTGGGAAGATGAAAAATGTTCTGGAGATGGATGGTGGTGATCGTTGCACCGTGACGTGAATGTACTTAATGCCACTGAACTGTACACTTTTTAAAAGGTATTTATTTATTTGGCTGCGCCGGGTCTTAGTTGCAGCACAAGGGATATTCATTGCTGCATGCGGGATCTTTAGTCGCGGTATTCGGGATCTAGTTCCCCGACCAGGGATGGAACCCAGGCCCCCTGCACTGGGAGCGAGGAGTCTTACCCACTGGACTACCAGGGAAGTCCTAAAAAGTACTATCTTGATTCCTGTCCCCAACCCAGATAAATTAAAATCTCTGGGGTTGGGACTTCCCTGGTGGTGCAGTGGTTAAGAATCTGCCTGCCAGTGCAGCGGACACGGGTTCGAGCCCTGGTCCGGGAAGATCTCACATGCCGCGGAGCAACCAAGCCCATGCACCACAACTACTGAGCCTGCACTCTAGAGCCCGTGAGCCACAACTACTGAGCCTGCGTGCCGCAACTACTGAAGCCCACGCGCCTAGAGCCCGTGCTCCGCAACAAGAGAAGCCATTGCATGGAGAAGCCCGTGCACAGCAACGAAGAGTAGCCCCCTGCTCGCCACAACTAGAGAAAGCCTGCGGGCAGCAACAAAGACCCAACGCAGCCAAAAAATTAATTAATTACATTAAATCTTAAAAAAAGAAAAGAAAAGAAAAAAATTCTCTGGGGTTTGGGCTCTAGACATGAGTATTTTAATAGGCTGTGGAATTGCTGAATTAGCATGTTTTCTTTCACTCATTCATGCCACAAACACATTGAATGCACATTATGAGGTTGGCCCTAGGGGTGCTTTGGTGAATTTAAAAGGACAAGGTTCCTGCTCTCATGGAGCTTATAATCCGTGGGGAAAGGTGGACAACAAATCAGTCAACAAATAAATATGTAACAACAATTTCAGAAGCGTGTTTCAACCATCTAAGTGAGCTTGGACTAGGACGATGTGTTGGAGATGGACAGAAGGGCTGTGGGGATGGACAGACCTGAGACCTTCACTGCAGGGAGAAACCTCAGGTTGCAGCAGCGGATTGTGGAGACACGTGGTTGCATCTTGCTGTTGGGTTGAAAGTGAGAGGTGAGTGAGAGCGAGGAACGAAGGATGACACCTCAGTTTCCAGTTTGAGGTTGGGAGGACTGACCCAGGAGACACAGCGTATAAATAAACATAGGATTGAAGGCGAGAGAGGCAGTTCCAGTGCTAGGCTTTCTGTCACTGTAATCTCTGTTATGTGGTATCATCTGTTTGTGACTTAATTTCCTTACCAGGGAAAAAATGCGGAAAATAATACATCCCCAAACAGAGTGGTTGTGAAAAATAGCAAATAAGCAAAATAAGATAACGCATTGTAAAAGTGTTGCAAAATGATTGAGCCATAACCTTTTAGACACACCTCTCAGTTTTCCCCGTGTTCATTTTACCTATCCCACATGGATCCATTTCCCATAGTTATTAAAAGTGCATCAGCAACGAAGACCCAACGCAGCCAAAAATAAATAAAATAAATAAAATTTCAAAATAAGTAAATAATTGATTAAAACAAAAACGCATCAGGCCGTATCTTTTAGCTGTTGGCTCCTGAGTAGACACACCTATATTACCAACCATCCAACGATCTCAAAACAGTTTGTAGATTATCACCATTATTTTTCCTACAAAGTCTTAAGGCCTCTCTAGAGAGAAAACGCTCACTGCCACCCTGTGACCAGGCAGGCTGCACCCCTGGCAGGTGGACAAGTGTCTCATTCCAATGCAGGGTGATCACTGCTGCGGTCGGAAGGCTGGGAACGTTCAAACATTCAGGGCTTTTGTGTTTCACATGAAAGTATACTTCATGGTTTTGATTAGCAAGTGGAATGACTTCAACTTGCTCATGTTGCCAGCCCTGCTTGTCATCACCTCCACGGGGCAATTAGTGGGGAAAGAAGGAAGAGGCTTCTGTTGTCGCAAGGAGTCCAATATTTTTAGGGGGATTCTTCCATAGGCTGGAAAATCGGGCAACTCCTGTGGTCATCACTAGAGGTCACTCTAGGGAAGCGCTACCTTGAGGTTGCAGAACTCACTGCAAAAGAATGCTGGTGTTTGGCTCCAAAAATGGATTCGACCTCGCTGCTGTCGGGACTCGCTGCTTCCGAGTGCCAGGAAATGCCGTTTGCCAGGTCCCAGCAATGAAACATGGAGGAAATATCCAGTTGCACCCTACGCAATGGAAACCCCAGTTCCCTGGAATCAGACACAAATCAGGAAGAAACAAGACTACCCTCCCCTCTCGCCCTCCTTAACCCCTCAATCTTTAACCGCACGTTTCAATTCTTTGTGGTTACCAGCGAACAGAAGTCATATTTCCCCATTTATTGAATAAACCACAAAGCTGCATTTTCTCTGCCTTCTCGTGTGAAATATCTTTCGTCTCTGCTAGTCTATTCTCTTGGTTTTATGACCCAAGGGCAGAGCGTTATGGAATTTATTCTCTCTTTCTCAAACTTCTTCAGATTTTGATAGCTTAGCGGCCAGGTTTCTGGTGTCCTCCCTTCTGGCAAGGATCTTCCGTGTCTGAACATTTTGTCTTAGGCGCCTCAATGAAATAATGCACGGAGTGTGTTTAAGTCAGAGCCTGGCCCTCAGTAAACTCTTAAGAAATGTTCACTGTTGTTATTATTACTGTTATTATGGCGTCTGGACTATGACACTAAGAAAACTGTCAGGACTGAGAGAAACAAGACTGGTTTCAGGGATTCAATGGCATCCCAAGGCCCCTCCCAAGGTGGCCAGACAACTTAAACCAGATTGTCACCGGGAACAACCCTCCCTGGGCAGTTTGGCTACAGATGCAATTTACTGCCTGTGTTTTATACGGCAATATAGCTGAGGGTTTAATTGGCAACTAACAGAACGTCAACTCCATTACTCCTTTAACCCTTCTTGTTAATAGCAATACAATTAGGAAGAGAACGAACTTGTCCTGACTTCCAACTATGTTTCAGGGCGCTGTATGGGGCACTTGGTACAACTGATCTCATCTAACTAAGCTTCAGGGTCCTCAGCCATAATAACAGTAGGGTGCTGTGAGAAATAGTAATGTACATTTACCTGCTTCCCTTAAGGCTCATTTTATTTGAAAATAGGATAGGATTGCTTGTAAATCAATTCTAATGCTTTTTGCTTTCCCAATTCTGCCTCATCCCCCCACCCTGCCCCGCTTCTTGTACTTCTTTTTTGTCCAGCTGAGTGTTTTATGAGACTTTACTTGGTCACAAAATCCCTGGAAGTTTACTAAGGCAATCTCTGTTCTTCTGCTCTGAGCTCCAAAATCATAAAGCAACTTGTTTCACAGTGTTGCAGCAGGCTTTCTGGGTCTAGGAATCAACTCCGTCCCTCAGTCTTCGGCTCAACTCAAGAACTCAAACCTCCACCCTCTCCCAAATTAACCTGAGTGTTTGGGCTTTAGGAAAACTAACACTCTACAAGCATCATCATGGGTTCAGATCAATATAAATACCAGAACTGCCTACAGACCAGAAGGGAGTGTCATTTATTCACTCACTCTGATATTTAGGAATGTCAGATGGGGAAAATCGGCTTTATATAGCTGAGCTTATACACACGCAGACTGAAGATGAACCAGACAAGCAGCTCCAAAGGCTTGGAGGCTGCAGGGGAAGCAAAAAATGGAGTCAAAGATGCTATGTCAGGGGTCTTTCCTGATATTCTGAACAGGGAAAGTTCTGGCCTGGTTTGGAGGCCAAGAAAGGAGAGCATACAGACAGTCACAGCAGTAACTGAGAGGTTAGAAATTGAATGTAAATGGAAGATGAAAGAACCTGGATGGACTTTCCTTTAGTATTAAAGGGACAAAGGCTAATGAATGTCTTCCAGTACATGGAAGATGATCACTGCCATTTTCCTTAATGACTGGATACCAGACAAATTTCAGCTTAGTGAATTCAGGTTAGATCCAAGTGGGAACTTTTTGACGTAGACTTACGTACCGGAATGTGTTACCGAGGTCACAGAATCTCGTTCAGTTGGGTGATTCAATACCCATTTGCTTGACAGAAGATTGGAGACATATATATACCTCGATTCCATATATACGCACAGATACCCCGTTAACAAATAGCCCCGTTTATCCACTAAACAGGTGCATTTGGGGACTTGCGCATGTTTAAATTTCCCCAGTGGATCCTGGGTAAATATAAGATCTGTGCATTTTACAGAATGGAAACTGGACTCCAGCAGGCCAGGGGGAGAATGCAAGAAAGGATCCTTGGTTTCTGATCATTGTCTCCTCTAACCTGTCCTCTGGCCCCTCCAGCAGCTGAAGGCAAAACTATGTGACCCCGAGGATCCCTGTCCGAGAGGAGAGCAGAGGACCTAAGCCCAAGGGGAATGTCGACAATGCGGGCTTGGCACATGGGGAATGTCGGGAATGAATCCACAGTCCAGAGTTCAGATCTCACAGTATGGCTTTGCTCTGCCCTGACATCCTTCACCAAACATGAGGGGCTCTGCTTCGGGAGCTGTGAATCCCGCTTCTGAATCATATTGCTTTTCTGAGCCCATGTGTCTTATTATAGCTAGAAAGACTTCACCCAGTCTGGCTCAGGCTGCAGAGAACTAAACATGCTTTCAAAATACTCCCTCCACTTGGGGTCCAACACGACACACAGGCAGCTGTCTTTATTATATCAAAGTCTTCTGCCCTCCAAAACTCATTTCCCTCCAAAGTAATTTTTTTTAATTGAGGTATAGTTGATTTACAATGTTGTGTTAGTTTCAGGTATAGAGCAAAGTGATTCAGATATAGATAGATAGATAGATACACACACACACACACACACACACACACACACACACACACATTCTTTTTCAGCCTCTTTTCCATTGTACGTTATTACAAGATCTTGAATATAGTTCCCTGTGCTACACGGTAGGTCCTTGTTGGTTATCTATTTTAGATACAGTAGTGTGTGTCTGTTAATTCCAAACTCCTAATTTATCCACACACACCCCCTTCCCCCCTTTGGTAACCATAAGGTTGTTTTCTATGTCTGTGAGTCTATTTCAAAGTAATTTTTTCAATACTGAAAATTTCTGGGAGGATTCTCAGGAAATTGGTATATTAGTTGCCTAGGGGAGGGGAACTGGGAGGTAAGGGGTAGGAGGGAGACCTATTTTTCATCTCTCTTTGTTTCTTTTGCATTATTTATGTGCACGGATTACCTATTCCAAAATAAATACAGTAATTTTTTTTTAAACATAAGATTTGTAAAAATCTGTGTGGAATTTCACTTAGCTCCTTTTCTTCCAAATCACGTTTTCCCCCCTGTCTTACTCACCTCCCCATTTCACTAACAATCACAAGGACCACATCTACCTTTGACAGAACACTCATTATGTCCTAGGCACTGGGCTCAGCATCTTCTGTTCATGATCTCATTATCTCACTTAACAAGCTAGGGAACTCCTTGGCGGTCCAGTGGTTAGGACTCTGCACTCTCACTGCTGGGGGCCCGGGTTCAATCCTTGGTCGGGGAACTAAGATCCCACAAGCTGTGTAGTGCTGCTAAAATCAACAACAACAGCAAAACCCCCAAAAATCCCACAAGCCAGTGAGAAGGTTCTCTTATTACCCAAATTCTACAGGTAAGGAAACTGAGGCTTCAAGGAGGTCCCACTTTGAGAGAGCCAGTAAGTATCAGATCTGCAATTCAAACTTGAGTTTATCTGACTGGGCCCCACTTGTAACCCTCACAGCCTGCTGCCTCAGTAACTGTAAGAACACTGATGTGTCAACTGTATCAAACATATTAGGAACTTCCTCACAAATTCCTTTGTCAACCAAACACTTAAAAGGCACAAAAGTGATGCAACATATTTAATGCACATTCTTTGCACGGGAGCAAAGCTGGGTTCTGAGTACATGTGCCTTTTTATGTTGGAGGCACTGATTATTCTGCAGAATGACTGACTCTCCGGCTTATCAAAGTATGAAGCCTCTAATCCCCCAGGACCAAATCCTGAGCCAGGACGCTCTCCGTGGGACACATCTTAGGCAGCATTCAAATGGAAAAAGGGACACTTTGGGTTTGACTTAGAAGGCACCACCAGTACATGCACCAGCCCTATTTCTGGCTAAAGGGGCAAAGCTCTCGGGCTCAGAGCAAAGCTGTGAGAATCTTAGAGGCCCCGTGAAAGGACAAGTCCCCGCATTACTGGTAGTTTCTATGGACACAAGAAGAAAGGACAGGATTGTAATGAAAAATAACTAAGCATCCAGCAATTCGAGACGAGGCCGCAGATACCAGGTGGAGTAACAGCTGATAACATGTCACACACTCTCACGGAGCCCCTGTCACCCAAAGATAGAGAAGTTTCATAAACATCCATCAATTATTCCAAGTTTTTGTGTTGAAATCAAGGCAGGGATCTGTTCATCACCCTTAAATAAACCTGCCTTTATTTATGTAGCTTATTCACATCTTTAGGGGGAGGATTTACAAAATACTTTATATACTTTGCAGTCTGGTGGTTAGGACTCGGAGCTTCCACTGCAGGGGGCACGGGTTCCATCCCTGGTTGGGGAACTAAGATCCTGCACAAAAAACATCTTCACATGCATTATGTCATCTAATCATGATCTTCACATATATTATCTCATTTGATCAAGCGAGGGTCCTTGTCTTCCTGTAGTCCTGGTCAGGTTCTGTCCAAGGTCGAGTATTTTGGGACATACACTTGATTTTAAATAATGAGGGTCACAGTGATTCAGTTTTAGCACCAGCAGAAAAAGAAATTCTCCTACCTTCCTTCTCAAAGTTTGCATCCATGACACTCTTGAATTTAACCACTTGCAAGTGAGAGCGACCACCGGAGTGAACCATGTGGCCAGGAAGCACAGGGGATGGAGACAGCCTGAGCCCCGAGACCCTCTTCTTTCCCAGTGTTCACCATCTCTGTCCGGCAAATCCCAGCACGATGCCATCCTCCAGATTATGCAGGACTGACTGCCTTCATTCCAATGATTGACCCTGGGAATCTGACTCCCAATTAATAATTGACTTGTAGAAAAAAATCAGAGCTAAAGATATGCTGTGGCTGGCGGAATCTTTCCATGAGAAAGGGGACCTTCTCTTGGAGCAGTGTTTGAAAATGTTTTTAAATTTTCACTATTTCCCCCAAAAGGGAAAAAGTAAATGAAATTCTCCTTCATGACGGAAATTAAATACTAAGAAATAAGATTGTGTTGGGCAGAGTTAAGTTTTGGAAGACCACAAACTCTTACAAAATCTCATTTATTTCATCTTCCAAGAACCAATTTTTTTTTAACATCTTTATTGGAGTATAATTGCTTTACAATGGTGTGTTAGTGTCTGCTGTATAACAGAGTGAATCAGCTATAAGTATACAAATATCCCCATAACCCCTCCCTCTTGAGTCTCCCTCCCACCCTCTCTATCCCACCCCTCTAGGTGGTCACAGAGCACCGAGCTGATCTCCCTGTGCTATGCAGCTGCTTCCCACTAGCTATCTAGTTTACATTTGGTAGCATATATATGTCAATGCTACTCTCTCACTTCGTCCCAGCTTACCCTTCCCCCTCCCCGTGTCCTCAAGTCCATTCTCTACATCTGCATCTTTATTCCTGTCCTGCCCCTAGGTTCCTTAGAACCTTGTAATAGCCAGGACATGGAAGCAACCTAAGTGTCCATCGACAGATGAATGGGTAAAGAAGATGTGGTACATATACACAATGGAATATTACTCAGTCATAAAAAGAAACGAAATTGAGTTATTTGTAGTGAGGTGGATGGACATAGAGTCTGTCATACAGAGTAAAGTAAGTCAGAAAGAGAAAAACAAATACCATATGCTAACACATATATATGGAATCTAAAAAACAAAAAAAGAACTGATTTTTTTTTTTCCCCTTTAGGGGCAATACCGCCTCCACTGAGAATGCATTTCATAGAGGAAATTCACATGTTTACCATTTAGGAACATAATTTTTCTCCCCAGATGGCCTCTTAAACATCATTCTTAACTTGGGAATTATGAGTGATATCAAGCAACTAATATTACAATGCTGAATATAAAAATATAAAAATGGGTATCTTTTCTTATTTAAAGCTTTTTCCCTTTTTTTCCCATCAGGTAAATTTGGTCTTCATCACTTTTCAGTTTTTAAATCTGTGGACTACACATCGATAGCTTGAACCGAATTGTTCCTCTGCGATCCTGGAATAGCCTGGAATCACCTGGCTGTTTATCGAGGATAAAGACAAAAAAACCCAGCTACATACTGTACCTTCAAGTTAAGCTGGGATTTTCCCTTATGGCCTAGAAGCTGGAAGGGCACGTTCGAATCAGCTGGGATCCGGGGCATGTGCGGGTGCACGCAGCAGGCATCTGCTCCTACACCTCGTGCCCCTTCCCCTTGCAAACTCGGCTTAAGCTCTCCGGCTGTGGGAAGGGTGTGATGAATGACAAGCTTAGGGCTTGTTTTCAGCTTCATCCCACAGCCCATTTATTATTCGATCCTGAGCAAAACCACTTAGCGCGGTTGTCCTACATTTCTGCCTTCTAGGCTATGTATACGATAAGATGTTACTGACTCTGCAGGCCATTTCACAGGGATGTCCTAGGTCATCAGTAAAAAGCTCTGTGAGGACCCAAAGGAAAGGTGACGAGTGAGTTCAAGGGTTTATTATGAGAACTGCAAACAGACCTGAACTTCAGTCCAATAAAGACATTCAGGGAATACTAAAGTTCGTTTGGTTCTGAACAGCACGCTCACCACACCCATGATAAAATCAAAACAAAACCAAGGCAACAGCCTGTGTTTGTTGACCTTTACACCCCAGATGAACTGCTCAGTCATGGGGCTGTCTTTTCCTGAGCCCCGGAGTGCCTCCCCAGGAAGGGCACCTGTGTTTATGAGCTGACATTGATCACTCAGTCCTCACTGTGCCAGTAAGCCCCTGAGGCTGGCCCCCTCAGGTGGGCAAGGTGGCAGTCACAGCTGAAGCATGTGACACCGCCAACCAGGCAAGGGATTATGCAGAGCTCAGCAGGGACACCTGAAGGGGAAGTCCCAGGTGTTGCCCTCAGGCAAATCCATCCTGCCCCTTCTTTAAGGCTGGTGGGTCCTGCGGATTGCATAGCTAGCTTCCTTTCATCTGTCATCCTGATGCTGGAAGCTGGAACAAGCTCCCTGGGGAGAAAGACCCATCACTGTGAGTGGACGCAGCCTCGCTCCTAAGGGGCTGAAAGGTGGTGTGAGCCTGAGCTGAAGGGCTGGGAAAGACCTCAGCTGAACTTGATCCCTAAAATGACCGATTTTTTTGGAACAGGAATGTTCTATTTCCAGGTATTGACAGCACCTCCAGACACTAACCCGTCACCTCCCAAGCTTCTGCCTTTGATCATAAAGAGTCATGGATGAGAAGATGGCAGGTGAATGGATACAAACCCATTTCTCCCCTTAGAAAAGGAAGTGGGGGAAGGACCTTACATAGGAATCTGCAACTGGCAATGGTTTTTCCTCTGGGGGAATTTTCTGTCATTCTCAGGCCAACCCCTCACCACTTCGGTTTTAGGTTACCCAGAAGTGATCAGGCCGTAGGGTCTGGCAGGTGTCAGTTGTGCTAAGACCCTCAAGACTGATAGAGTTTAAGCCAAACTGACCATCTGGTTCGAGGTATTCATTTGCTACAGGAGGCTGTACAGCAAAGCATTTAAGAGCCTGGTCTCTGTATCCACATGACGCAGCAATTTCACTCCTAGGTGTCTATCTACTCAAGAAATGAAAACACACATCCACACAAAAATGAACACACATGTTCATAGCAACATTATTCATAATAGTCAAAGAGTGGAAATAACTCAAATGCCACCAACTGATGAATGGATAAACAAAATGGGGTCTATCCATACTAGAATATTACTCAGTAATTAAAAAGAATGGAGGGACTTTTAATGGTGGAATGGTGGCGCAGTGATTAAGACTCCATGCTCCCAGTGCAGGGGGCCCGGGTTTGATCCCTGGCCAGGAAACTAGATCCCACATGCATGACGCAACTAAGAGTTCGCATGCCACAGCTAAGGAGCCGCATACCGCAACTAAGACCCGGCGCAAACAAGTAAATAAATAAATATTTAAAAAGGGAAAAAAAGGAATGGAGTGCCGATACACATCACAACACAGACGAACCTTGAAACCATTGTGCTGAGTGAAATAAGTCAGTCACAAAATATCACAGGTTATGTGATTCCATTTATGTGGAATGTCCAGAATAGACACATCCATGAAGATAGGAAGTAGATTAGGGGCTGCCTACGACTGGGGGAGGAGGCTGGGGACAAATGGAATTGAGTGCTAGGGGGTAACAGGGTTTCTTTATTTATAAGTTTAAAAAAAATTTATTTAGGGCTTCCCTGGTGGCGCAGTGGTTGAGAGTCCGCCTGCCGAGGCGGGGGACATGGGTTCGTGCCCCAGTCGGGGAGGATCCCACATGCCGCGGAGCGGCTGGGCCCGTGAGCCATGGCCGCTGAGCCTGCGCGTCCGGAGCCTGTGCTCCGCAACGGGAAAGGCCACAACAGTGAGAGGCCCGCGTACCGCAAAAAAAAATATATATATATATATTTATTTATTTTTAACTGCGTTGGGTCTTCGTTGCTGCGTGCAGGCTCTCTTCAGTTGCGGCGAGTGGGGGCCACTCCTCATTGCGGTGCGTGGGCTTCCCACTGCAGTGGCCTCTCTTGTTGCGAGCACAGGCTCTAGGCACGCAGGCTTCAGTAGTTGTGCCATGCGGGCTCAGTAGTTGTGGTTCGCAGGCTCTAGAGCACAGGCTCAGCAGTTGTGGCACATGGGCTTAGTTGCTCTGCAGCATGTGGGATCTTCCCGAACCAGGGCTCGAACACGTGTCCCCTGCATTGGCAGGCAGATTCTTAACCACTGAGCCACAAGGGAAGCCCCAGGGTTTCTTTCTGAGGTGCTGAAAACGTTCTCTAATTGGTGTGGTGATGGTTGCACAGCTCTGTGAATATACTAAAAGCCACTGAATGATACCCTTTAAATGGTTGAATTGCATGACATATGAATTATATCTCAATAAAGCTGTTTGGAAAAAAAAAAAAAACTTGGCCTCTGGAGACAGACTGCCTGGCTTGAATCCTGCTCTATCACTTATTAGCTAGGTGATCTGATGGTAAGCTACTTGGACCCTCTGGGCCTCACTTTTCTCACCTCTGAAATGGGAATGATAGTATTTCTATCCTCATAGGGTTATTATGAGTTATGTAGAGAACTTCAGACAGTGCATAGTACATAGTAAACCCTACACAAGGGTTAACTATTGCTAATATTATTATTAGTCACATGTGTCTCCCTGGACATCCCCTAGCTGGTTCTGAGACTCAAGAAGCTGTCAGAAGGATGCTTAGAAAGCATGAAGTCAGAAGCAGGTGGATATTCTTGTGGATACTTCATCAGACCTTGGAAAGCCCTTCATTCACTCATTTGTCAAAGTCATGACTATGTGCCAGGCACTGTACTAAGTGCTGGGAAGGCAGTGATAACCAAAATAGATTCAATTTCCTGTTCAGATGAGGCATGTATCCTAGTGGAGGAGACTGACAATGAACAAATAAACAAGAAAATATAGCAGATAGAGATCAGTACTCTAAAAAATAAAAATAAAAAGCTAGTGGGATAGTGACTGGGGGCATGTTAAATTGGGGGTCAGGGGAGTCCCCTCAGAGAAAGGGACATTCTGGTTATGACAACGTCTTGGGGGACTTCCCTGGTGGCACAGTGGTTAAGAATCCGCCTGCCAATGCAGGGTACACAGGTTCGAGCCCTGGTCCAGGAAGATCCCACATGCTGCGGAGCAACTAAGCCAGTGCGCCACAACTACTGAGCCTGCGCTCTGGAGCCCATGAGCCACAACTACTGAGCCCACGTGCCCCGACTACTGAAGTCTGTGCGCCTAGAGCCTGTGCTCCGCAACAAGAGAGCCCACCACAATGAGAAGCCCGCACACCACAACAAAGAGTGGCCCCCACTCGCTGCAACTAGAGAAAAGCCTGCGTGCAGCAATGAAGACACAATGTAGCCAAAAGTAAATATAAATAAATAAATGTATAAAAGAAAACCTATTGGGGAAGGGCATTCTGGGAACAGCAAGTGCAAAGGTCCTGAAGCAAGAACATACCAGGCGTGTCGGAGAAAAAGAAAGAAGGCCAGTGTGGCTGGAGCATGCTGAACAGCAAGGTGGCAGTGGTGGGAAATAAGATTGGAAATAGAAGTAGGGATCAGAGTATGTAAGGTCTTGTAGGACATGTGTGACAGCAGCCTCCAAGGTGGTCCCCGGTGGTCCCTGCATCTTGGTATTAACTTCCTGTGTGGTCCCCCCCACATTGAGTGGGGCTATCTTGTGTAACCTGTAGGCTGTTGTAGAAATGATGGAGCATGACTTCCAAGGAGAGGTCACAAAAGACATTGGAGCTTCTGCCTTGTTCTGCCTTGGATCATTTGCTCTGGGGAGAAGCCAGCAGCCATGTCCTGAGGCCACTCATACAGCCCTATGGAGGGTCCATGTGATGAGGAACTGAGGTCTCCTGCCAACAACCAGCATTAACTTACCAGATACATGAGTCAGGCACCTTGGGTCTTGTAGCCCCGATCAAGCCTTCAGATGACTGGCCAGCATCTTGACTGCAACATCATGAGAGACCCCAGAGTCAGAATCATGCAGCCAAGCTTCTCCCATATTCCCAACTCATAGAAACTGTCTGAGATAATAGATGCTTATTGTTTTTAAAATACCAAATTTGGGGGCAATTTGTTACACAGCAATAGATAACTAATACATCATAGTAAGGGCATGAGATTTTAGTCTAAGTATGATGGAAAGCCATTCAAGGAGTTCAAGCAAGGGAGCAACATGTTGTGACTTATGTTGTAAAAAGATCCCTTTGGGGACTTCCCTCTTGGTCCAGTGGATAAGACTCTGTGCTCCCAATGCAGGGAGTCTGGGTTCGATCCCTGGTCGGGGAACTAGATCCCACATGCATGCTGCAACTAAGAAGTCTGCATGCCACAACTAAAGAGTCCTCACGCCACAACGAAAATCCCGCGTGCCACAACTAAGACCCGGTGCAGCCTAAATAAATAAATATTAAAAGAAAAAAAAAGATCCCCCTAGCCACTGTGCAGAGACTGGATTGGTGGGGGCAGCCGGAGAAGAAGCAGGGTCCTATCAATAATTAGGAGCTGTTGCAGGAGTAGAGCAGGTGTTGATAGCGGCCTGAACCAGGGTGGTAGAGTTGGAAGTGAGAAGTAGACAGATTAGGGTTGTAGTTTGGAGTTAGAGCCCATAAACCTTGCTGATAATCAAATACAGGAAGCAAGGAAAGGGAAGGAATCAAAGATGATAGGTTGTGGCTGGAGCAGCTGGGTATTTGCTAGTACCACTTACTGCACGGTGGTGGTGGTGGGGACTGGAAGAAGGAAGCTGGTATAGGGAAGAGGCTATGAACTTGACTTTGGAGGCTTTATTATCTTTTTCCATAAATTTATTTATTTATTTGTTTATTTCTGGCTGCATTGGGCCTGCGTTCCTGCGCAGGCTTCTCTAGCTGCGGCGAGCGGGTGCTACTCTTTGTTGGGGTGCGCGGGCTTCTCTTGTTGCAGAGCACAGGCTCTAGGCGTGTGGACTTCAGTAGTTGTGGCTCGCAGGCTCTAGAGCGCAGGCTCAGTAGTTGTAGCGCACAGGCTTAGTTGCTCCGCAGCATGTGGGATCTTCCCGAACCAGGGCTTGAACCCGTGTCCCCTGCATTGGCAGGCGGGTTCTTAACCACTGCACCACCAGGGAAGTCCCTGGATGCTTTACATTTGAGATGTCTGTTAGACATCCAAGTGAAGGTGTCAAGTAAGTGAAGCTGGGATTAAGAGTAGAGATTAAGACTGATATAAGTGTGGGACTCATCAGCATGTACATGGTATTTAGGACCATAAGACTGAATTTGGCCACCTAGAGAGATACTCTAGCAGAGAAGAGAGGAGGCCCTCCCCTCCAATATCTGGAGGCTGATCAGAGGAGGAGCTGGTAAGGGGGATTCAGAAGGAGTAACAAGTGAGGCAGGAGGTAAACCAGAGTGACCCAGAAGCCAGCAGAAAAATGTATTCTTCCGAGAGAGAGGAGAGGGCCAGGAGTAGCTGTTTATGTTCCAGGAAGCATGTCTGTTATCCTCTGCAGTCCTGACTGCTCACTAACAGAGAGCACTCCTCTGCAAGATGTTTTACTGTTTCTTTAACGGGCTCCACTCTGTTTCACTAATATGGCCCCCTCTGTTGGTAAGCCAATGTTCTCTTGAACTGGGTGGAAGCTGGCTGCCTTCTCCTGTGAGCATACCTACCAGGGTAGAGGACCCCTGTGACAGCGATGGAAATGTAGTTCAGATATCAGCAGGGGGCTTCCTTGGTCCTTTTAGATCTAGACAACATTAACCTGAACCCCATTCGAAAGAATTCTCTGCAGGGTCTTATGTTCTCATGAGCTTTTCTGGTTCCCAGCTGAACTGGTTTACTTCAGGGATTCTCCCACAATCCCACTGGTGTACTTCCTGTTACCCATACACTTGCGCCTTAATTTTCACTAAACCAAACACTCACACAGGCATCTGTATGAGTAGATCTCTCTGTTGACGGACTGGGGAGATGCAGGGGTTTACACTGTAGAAACACAAGCAACTTTATTTAAGTTAATTTATTTATTTATTGGCCTCGCCATGAGGCTTGCAGGATCTTAGTTCCCTGACCAGGGATTGAACTGGGCCCTCGGCAGTGAGAGCGCGGAGTCCTAACCACCGGACCGCCAGGAAAGTCCCAAAACACGAGCAACTTTAAATCCATACCAGGGTATGTTTTTTTCCTAAAAGCCCTCTCAGGCTCCAACATCCCTTTACATCGTTCAGCCTTCCTCTCTGCTCTTTCCTTTCTTTCTCATCCAGCTCCAATTTTGATGTTCATTTTTTTCAATGCAGAGCATTTAGGTTCATTCTCTTATTGTTTGGCCTTGCTGACCTAGGCCTTATGGGTCTCATCTTTCCTTAAAATATTTATCAAGTATTTTCCTAAACGAAGACAGTTTCCTTCCTTTTCAGGACTTTTGGTGTCACTGTAAGGACATGAATGTACATGTAAACAGTCATTGTGATAATCTGTGAGGAATTATAAAGCAGTAAGGTGCTGTCCATGCTCTCAGAGAGCTTAAAAGTTAGTTAATGACATGATATTTACACCTAAAGTGCTAAGAAGCAGTGCAAAAAGGAGTCTAGAATGCCAGACAGAGAAGCCTGGAGTTGGTGTTTGGAAAGTAAAGTGCTGGTGATGGTGTCTGGGGTTGGGGTGGGGGGTAAGGATGGGGCTGCCCTGTCACCTGACATCTGGACCACCTCCGATGGCTTCCTGTCTCCACTGGCTCCTCTTTCGAGTTCATCTTCTACAAATTCATCTTTCTTCCTCCCAAACCTGACCGTCTCATTTCTCTGTTTAAAAGCTTGAGGGGAGGGAGCATTCTCCTTCTTCTTCAGGTAATAATAACTTTCATGGATCCTCAGAAAACGGACCCAACCTCCTCTAACAGGATTTTCTGCTGCAGCCCCTCCACGAAACGCACCAGACTCTCTGACCACAACAGGCAGAGTAGATCTGTCTCAATTCCCACCGCTAAGCAGTGAAATATGGCCTTCACTCTGGAAGATTAAAACGGCTGCTTTGCGGCACACAGAAGACCTGGACGTCAGTGAACTGCTGTTATTTCTGGAAAGCAAACAACATAGAAGCCTCTCCTACGTGGAAACCCAGAGATCAGTAAGATGATACAATGATGGTTTTTCACCTAAGCCTACACGGGATTTCTCAGCCTTCGTACCACTGACGTTTTGGACCAGATACCTCTGTTTTGGGGGCTGTCCTGTGCCTTGTGGCTTGCTTAGCAACATTTCTGGCCTCTACACGTTAGATGCCAATAGCAGTCCCCAGTCGTGACAACCAAAAATGTCTCCAGACATTGCTAAATGACCCTGGGGGCAACAATCACGCCCAGCTGAGGAGATCGTTTTATATATATATATATACTTATACATATGCATATATATATATATATATATATACGTATACCTCTAGCTATATTGATATATTTGTATTTAAAGATATAGATATGTATATATCTGTAATGTGTCTTTATCTATAGATACATATATATCTATATATGTATATATCTATAATGTATCTTTATCTATAGATACATATATATCTATATATATTAACTTATACCTCAATAAGAATATATACATATATATGTATTTCTTACTGAGGTGTAATTTAGATACACTAAAACATACAGATTTTAAGTGTATAGCTTGATGAGTTTTGATAGATAAACCTATGTAACTCTGTACTCTAATCTAGATATAGAACATTTGCTTCATCCCCCCAAATTTCCCTCATGCCCCTTTGAAGTCGGTCCTCATCCACACCCCCATCCCTGTCCTAGATGTTCATATAAATGGAACTGTATGGTATGTAATCTTCTCTGTCTGACTTCTTGCTTTCACTATAATGTCTGTGAAATTCATTTATATTGTGTATCGGTGGTTTGTTTATTTTACTGCTGCAGGGTGTTCCCTTTTGTGAACATGCCACCATTGTTTATCCATTCTCCTGCTGATGGACATTTGAGTAGTCTCCCATTTGGAGCTACAGTAAGTCCCCTGCCTACGAACCTTCAAGTTGTATGCAACTTTCAAAGATGTGAACGTGCCCCTGTATGCCAGCTGTTGTACTGTACTACTGTACTTTTCAAGGTACTGTACTGTAAGGTTAAAAATGTTTTATTTTTTGTTTGTTTTTTATGTATTATGTGTGTGAAAAGTATTATAAACCTATTACAGTACGGTACTATATAGCCGGTTATGTCAGTTGGATACCTAAGCTAGCTTTGTTGGACTTATGAAGAAATTGGATTTACGAACGCACTCTCGGAACGGAACTTGTTCATATGTAGGGGATTTGCTGTATTATGAACCAAGTCTTTGTGTGGATATTCACCGTCATCCGGAGATTTAAGTCTCGGGAAGGGAATGCAGCCAGATGTTCATATTGTGTTGTAAAGTTGTGTCCCTGTTTCAGGATTGCTCTTCAGGAGGACAAACAAGTGTCAGAATGGCCTCATTCTCAGTATTTACAACAAAGTTTCCCCAGAGGATCTCTCGAGTGAGTCAAAGGGCTCAAGAGAAGGTCCTCGTCAGTGAGACGTCACTACGGCTTTCTGCAGATATTAGAGGAGCAGCTTCTCCTAAAAATATCACTCACAACTTAGAGGCAAAAGCCTCTTGGCAACTGAGGAAGGAACATAGGAGCTTCCCACTCAAGAATCAACATCCCAGATAATTTTACCTGGCCTCACATACCAGTTATCCTCAGGCACGACCCCAAATACCAGTCTGAGCCATTTCCTCCACTGCTACCTCCCTCCAAACCTTCCTCCTGTGTGATCCGAAGCCCTTGTTTCTTTGAGGAGGAAATCTCTAACAGCCTCAGCATCTTCAAAGGATGCTCGTGCTAACCCCTCCTTCACCCACGGAGTGGCTTTCCCATGAAGAGGCCACTTTTCCTGCAGCTCTTGAGGGGAGGCGGAGTTCTCCCAAACTCAAGTTGGGAAGGGAAGCAGATGCATGGTTTTCCTTGCTTTTTTTTTTTTTTTTTCCTTGCTTTTTTTTCCTGACTCCTTCCAGGCCATTCTGGTTCCTTCCTCATGAAAACTCCCTCTCTCGAGGTGCATGCCATCTGGCAATCATCTGTGACCCCACATTTCATACTCTGCTCCAAGTTCTACCATGACCCTGTATGGACAACCCATCCAAGAGCTTAGATGTCAAGTTTTTTTTGTTGTTAATTGAGATATACTTGACAGATGACATTGTGTAAGTTTAAAGGGTACAACATGTTGACTTAATACATTTATATATTGCGATGATGATCACCATCGTAGCGTTACTGAATACCTCTATCAACTCACATAATTATCATTTCTTTTTTTGTGTTGAGAACATTTAAGATCTAGCCTCTTAGAGAATTCCCTGGCGGTCCGGTGGTTAGGACTCTTCGCTTTCACTGCTCAGGGCCTGGGTTCAACCTCTGGTTGGGGAACTAGGATCCTGCAAGCTGTGCAGCTCGGCCAAAAGAAAAAAAATCTCGTCTCTTAGCAATTGGAATTATATGACACAGTATTGCTGACTATGATCATGGTGTTGCGCTTTCGATATCTAGAACTCAACTATCTTGCAGTTGCAGGTTAGCTACTAAGTTTCCTGCCCTCTTAGATAAGAATCCCTAACATCCATGTTATTTCAGCCCTTGACCCCCATGCCACACCCCAGACTTTGTCATCATTTGAATAAACAAAGAAACAAAAAACCAAACATATTTAGGAGTTGAGACATATCAAGCCCCCACTTATACCACAAGCCCCCCCCCCCCTTATATCCACCCCACTCTGCTAACAGATTCAAGGTGTTGGCCATCAGATCCTGCAAGAGAAACGACTATGTTAAAACACACACACACACACACACACACTGTTCAAAATAACTTCTAATAAAGTCCAGAAGGTTGTAAAAGTGATCCAGAGAATTCAGGTAGGGGCTGAATTATACTCCCAAAGTCTAGACCAACATCATTCAGAGCCCTGCTGTATATACAATGATACTTATAGATGAGAGTAAGTGCAAAATGCATTAAGTCAGGCGTTTGCTCAAATATAGGTTCTCAGTGAAGCCTTCTCTTGTCACCGCATCTCAAACTATCCCAACCCTTGGCGTTCTCCATTCACCTCCCCAACTATTTTTCTGTATACCATTTACCATCATCTGACACACTCATCCGTCAGCAACGCTCCCCTATGTCTCCAACTACAATGGGAGCTCCGTGCGGGGAGGGATTTTTATCTACTTGTTCGTTGCTGTATCTGCCACCCACCCAAACAAAGCTTTGGGATTATTTCCTAAAGCTGTACTGCCATAAACAGAGATAATCAAGAGTTGATCATTTTATGGTTCTTTATCACCTGCTGTCAGATTGCCCAGTACAGATATTATAAGAATGTAGACTGCAATCAAAAAGTAATGCTTAAACCTACCAGTTTCACTACAGTTTCAGCATTATTAAATTTTATTATTTTATTTCATTGAACAAATGGGAAATGGCTCCTCTGGGTTTGTTTTCATTTTTCTTGTTTTGTGGGGCTGTCCCACACCGCGCAGCTTGCGGGATCTTAGTTCCCTGATCAGGGAACGAACCTGGGCCCTCAGCAGTGAAAGTGTCGAATCCTAACCACTGGACCACCAGGGAGTTCCTTGGATTTGTTTTAATTTAACGTTCTTTGCTTATTAGTGAGATTGAATCTTTCTTCCAAAATAACAATTCCTAATATTTGGTTTCTTCTTATGTAAATTGTCTGCTCACGTCCTTTGATCATTTGGTCCCTCCTTTCAAAGAGCCTGGAAGTGTCCATAGGTGGGTCTGAAGCTTCGGCTGCAGCAACAATCAACACTTAGCCATTTGCAGAATGTCGATCCTGAAAGTATGATTTCTGGCAAGGGACTCTAATTGATTGGGGCGTTTAGCTCAGACAAGTTAAAAGAATTTCAGCCCAGGAATCTAAACAATCACCATTTCACCCTGTCACTTTTAAACACCTGATTAGGCTGAAAGGATGGTGCAAGACGAAGGATGCTCCAGTGCGAGGGGAGAGGAGCGTGTTTCTGCATGGATGGGATTCAGCGTGTCACTCCTTGTTCAAGAACCTGAATCAGCCCTGCTGAGTTGCTCACATTTTCTTACTCACCTCCCATGTTTCCACCGAGGTGAAGTGAAGTCACAAACAAACAGCGATGTTTTCCGGCTGATGTTGTGTTCAGTCCTTTGCTCTAAATTAGCCTTTCTGAAGCACCTGGAGCTGAACAGGTGCTTTGTCGTTATAACTGACACTATATGAGGTCAAGGGCGTAGAAACCTAGGAGTCACCCTTCCCTCTTTCTCCCCAGACCTTAAGTCCAATCAATCACTAAGTTTTGCGTAGTTCACCTGCTAAAGATCTCTTAAGACATCTACTCACCACCCAGGCAGCCACCAGTTTAGCACAGGGACAGTGTTGCTCACACTACTGCCAGGCTTCCTCTCTGGGCCTCTCAAAGCTGTTCTTGCTTCCTTATGATCCATTCTCTACTCAGTAGCCAACCTGAGTATTTTTATAAACACCAATCAGATTGCAGGTACTCTTTCACTTAAAACGCTCCAATGGCTTTTCCTTTTTTAATTAATTAATTAATTAATTAATTAATGGCTGCGTTGGGTCTTCGTTGCTATGCGTGGGCTTCTCATTGCGGTGGCTTCTCTTGTGGTGGAGCACAGGCTCTAGGCACGCGGGCTTCAGTGGTTGTGGCACGCGGGCTTCAGTAGTTGTGGCTCCGGGGCTCTAGAGTGCAGGCTCAGTAGTTGTGGCGCACGGGCTTAGTTGCTCCGCAGTGTGTGGGATCTTCCTGGACCAGGGCTCGAATCCATGTTCCCTGCATTGGCAGGCAGATTCTTGTGCCACCACGGAAGTCCCTCCAATGGCTTTTTGATGCTCTCAGAATAAAGGTCAAAACCCTTAACGTGGTGCAGAAGACCCCGAATGAGTTGCCACCTCCTTCTCCAGCTTCATCTCTCATCACTCCACTCTTCCCCTTTCCTGCAGGAATCCCCTTTAGTTCCTCAGTCTCATACCCTCCTTCCTCAGGGCCTTTGCACATGCCACCTCCTCCCTCACCTTCCCCAGCCACCCAAGATGTGGTCACCAGGATCCCATTAGAGATGCTCATTTGCTGCACTTTGCACACTTGAGAGGACATAACTATTTACTTGCTTAAGGTCTTGTCTCCTCTAGTAGAATATAACCACTTGAGGGCAGTGATCCTGACAGTTTTTTTTTCCACCTATGCCCAGCATCCAGCCCCAGGCCTGGCACATGCAGGGAACTCAG
Source organism: Delphinus delphis (assembly GCF_949987515.2). NCBI lineage: Eukaryota > Metazoa > Chordata > Mammalia > Artiodactyla > Delphinidae > Delphinus > Delphinus delphis. Next base: position 7,545,319 of record NC_082701.1, read on the forward strand.
TAAATACTGCTGACGGATTGGCAGGTAGACCAACACAGCATGACGTCGTTGGTCAGTATTTTTTGTTTGGCTGCATTGGGTCTTCATTGCTGCGTGCAGGCTTTCTCTAGTTGTGGTGAGCAGGGACTACTCTTCGTTGCGGTGTGTGGGCTTCTCATTGCGGTGGCTTCTCTTGTTGCGGAGCACAGGCTCTAGGCACATGGGCTTCAGTAGCTGTGGCACATGGGCTCAGTAGCTGTGGCACATGGGCCCTAGAGCACAGGCTCAGTAGTTGTGGCGCATGGGCTTAGTTGCTCCATGGCATGTGGGATCTTCCCGGCCCAGGGCTCCAACCCGTGTCCCCTGCATTGGCAGGTGGATTCTTAACCACTGCGCCAATAGGGAAGCCCACGTTGGTCAGTCTTGAAGGAGTTTATTCCAGGCTGATTTAACAATATTTGAAACATGGTTCTTACAGTCACACGACATTGAGTTTTTCAGCTACGTCTCTTAAATATTCCCCAGGGCCACAAAATATAATAAATGAAGCAGTGATTCTCTGTTGACTGTAGTAGCTAAGGTGAAGTCATCAGGTGTTACTACACTGGCTAGTCTAACAGAGACATAACATCACAGACAGAAAGGGAGCTTTTTTTTTTTCTTTTGGCTGTGCTGTGAACCCGTGCCCCCTGCTGTGGAAGCATGGAGTCTTAACCACTGGACTGGCAGGGAAGTCCCCTTTTTTTCTAATTAATTTTTTATTAAGATTTCATATTTTTACAGCAGTTTTAGGTTCACAGAGAGGGAATTTCTTTTTTTTTTTTTTTTTTTTTTTTTTGCGGTACGCGGGCCTCTCACTGTTGTGGCCTCTCCCGTTGTGGAGCACAGGCTCGGGACGCGCAAGCCCAGCGGCCATGGCTCACAGGCCCAGCCGCTCCGCGGCATGTGGGATCTTCCCGGACCGGGGCACGAACCCGTGTCCCCTGCATTGGCAGGCGGACTCTCAACCACTGCGCCACCAGGGAAGCCCACAGAGAGGGAATTTCTTGCTCGTTGATTCACTAGCTATATGGCAGAGGAGCGTCACATAGCCCAGACCATTTAGTATTGAAGGCCTCTTTTTCCTCCTCCTTCATTCTCTCTTTCTTTCTTCTCCCCTTCTCCTTCTCTTTTCCCTCTACTGTTCCCCCTCCCTCTTTTGTTCTAAGGAGAGATGAGAACTATGAAAGTTTATATAGCTAGGGGAAAGGATCCAATGGACAGGAAGCAACTAAAGATGCTAGAGAGGATAATTGAGCACCAGCTCACTTATTCAACAAACATTTATCAGACACCTACTGTGTGCCAGGCACTCTGTTAATCGACAGTGACACAAAGATGAAGAAGACATTGTCCTTGGACACAAGGGGCTCACAGGAAGAGAAATGACATATAATTAGACAATGTTATTAACTACATAAAGCCTAGGGATGGATACGTCCAGTATCTATACAGAATCATACAAAGAAATGATAATTGGCATTCAAAAGTAATTGCAAAGCAACTTCAGATCTTTTTTTTTTTTGCGTTACGCAGGCCTCTCACTGCTGTGGCCTCTCCCGCTGCGGAGCACAGGCTCCGGACTCGCAGGCCCAGCAGCCACGGCTCACGGGCCCAGCCACTCCGCGGCCTGCGGGATCCTCCCGGACCGGGGCACGAACCCGTGTCCCCCACATCGGCAGGTGGACTCTCAACCACTGCGTCACCAGGGAAGCCCTTCAGATCTCATTGTAGTCTCTTGAGAAAAACGTCAAAGGGGGTATTACATAAATGATTTACGAGAAACCTTCCTAAAATCCTATTCTTCGTTTCTCTTTCCCTCCTCCTCTCTGCTAAGGGGGATTCTGTCTTTACCTGTTAGGTTCCCGGGTCATTCACTGTACAGTATCAGACTAACAGGGGAAAGGTATTCCACCTACTCCCCTAAGGCATTTCTCACTCTGCTCTAAAGCTTCTCTTTTTCCTCTCTCCAAACTTCCTCCGGCTCTTCCCTAACCCCGTACCATCCTGGCTCTTCTCTCTTCACTTTCTCCTGCTCCCTTTTCAAACCCAACTGCTCTCATTTGCCGGTAACTCTGCATCCTATCCAAAGTAAACCCAATCACTCAAAGCTTGCCTTTCTCAGTCCTACCTTTCCGCTACTCTTCTGATACTGTGCAATGATCTGGCAACCTAACAGGCACAGACAGAATCCAGGAGGAGAGAAAGAGACCTTGGATACTAATGTATTATTAATATTATTTTGCTGTCGAAGATATAAAACAACGTGGTAAGTGAAATGATAGTTATCTACAGAGCAGGGACAAGCCAATCTGATCTTAAAGGATGATCGGGAGTTCGAAAGAAAGAAGGGCATTTCAGGCACCGCAAACAGCATAAGCTAAGCCTAGAGATGGGAAATAGGCTGGGGTGAGGCAAGGGATTGAGGATACAGATGGGGAAAGGAAGAGGAGTATCTCTTCCCTGGAAGAATGTTGAAAGGGGAATAGGAGTAGATGAAGTAGATGAGACATCTCCACTGGAAGCCCTTGGTCTTCCCATCAAGGTCATTATGGTAGGGAGAGATAGGGAAAGCTCCAGAAAAGTGAAGGATTGGTACAGCTGCCTGGGGTTACTACACAACCAAGAAGACATGGCCATAGAGACCTCAAAGCCACAAAAAGTCTAGCCAGGGTGAATTTAGAGTGGGTGTATCAGTATGTTTTGGATCAAGTGATTTTTTTTTTTTTTTTTGTGCAGTACGCAGGCCTCTCACTGTTGTGGCCTCTCCTGTTGCGGAGCCCAGGCTCCGGACGCGCAGGCTCAGCGGCCATGGCTCACAGGCCCAGCCGCTCTGCGGCATGTGGGATCTTCCCAGACCGGGGCACGAACCGGCATCCCTTGCATCGGCAGGCAGACTCTCAACCACTGCACCACCAGGGAAGCCCTGGATCGAGTGATTTGATTTACTTCTTAGGCAAAGTTTTTTTTTTTTTTTAATTTTTATTTTTTAGGCCATGCTGTGCAGCATGCTGGATCCTAGTTCCCTAACCAGGGATGGAACCTGTGCCCCCTGCAGTAGAAGCAAGGAGTCTTAACCACTGGAACGCCAGGGAAGTCCCATCTTAGGCAAAGTTTTATAGCTGGGGGGATTGACAGAGGGGATGGTCAGTGCACAGTGAAGGACTGTGGCACAGCCCCTGAAACTGGTAGGCACTCAGTTCAAATTTGTTGAGTGATATTCATAAAACCCAACGGAACAGAGAAACAAGTATGGCCAGAGGCGACTGAGGTACAAAGTGGAGCAGGGCAGGATGACTGTTACACCTGCTAACCTTCCAAATGCAGCCATATAAACCTTCTGGGATGAAGTGAAAAGACATTAGATACAGGCAATTGACTAGTTCAGTTCAGCAAACATTTACTGGGTATCAGCCCCCAAATAAGGTGCTGTGTGGGCTGCCAGGATAAGCCAGCTGCCTTAGGTTGCTTGAAGTCTTACAAAAATAATTCTGTGCAAAGCATACTTTTGTAAAGGCAGCAGTGGAGACACAAAGAAAAGCTCAGTGCTACAGAGTTTCAATGACTAAAAGTCAGGGAAGGCTTTTGGGCAGGTAGTGTTTGGGGTAGACTTTTAGGATGGGTGTGGATTTGAACATTGATTTTATTGGTAGGAAGGAGCCTATAAAGCACAGGGAAACTCTTGGGCAAAGAAGCAGAGGTGGGAGGGTCCCAGAGGCATTTAGGGGATGGTGGTGAATCTATGTGGCTGCAGGAGTAGTTTGGTTTGTGGGGAGTTAAGCCTGGAAATGTATGCCTGAGTCGATTTATGAGGGGCTTTGGATGTCAGGCAGAGAGATTTGGACTTCTTCTATTGGCGAAGATAAACGGCAGAAGATTTTTGTATTCAGGAAAGGGACATGATTCTACCAGTTTTAGACAACAGCTAAAACAGTTCAAACATACAAAATTAGGCACTGAAATGGCACCTTCTTGTCCAGCTGAAAAGCAAGAGAGATTTAATTACATAATCAAATTCATTAACAGGGAGAAGGGGCTCTTACTTCCCAGGACCAGCCATGACCTTCTTCTAGTTTTATAAACAGCCTAAAAAGCAAAAAAACAACTCTCCAGACTTAGATCTCTGGGAAAACAGAAGTAAATACTGACACAGGCTTGCTTTGTTTTCCCAAGAGAGGTCTCCCAGGCCACTTCTCTAATTATTTAGAAAAAAAAATTTTTTTAACTTGTTTTTCCCTTTAGAGTTCAGTCGAGCTGAGGAGAAAAACTGCAGTATTGCCTTAGATTCTCCAGCTTCGGTTTGGAAGCAGTATTGGGACTGCCTTGGTCTCTGAGCGAGGTGTCTCGAGGTATTTGTTCCCAGCAACAAGGAGGGAGATTTGGAGACACAGGCGCCCTGCAAAGGGCTTATTTTAAAAAGAAAGGCGGGGGGGTCGGGACGGCCCGTTGATCTTTTTAGGATAATTCCATAGGAAAACTAACCTAGGTGAAAGCCGTGCCCTCGCCTCTGGTCAGGAACTCTGGATCAGAAAACGCTACGGCATGACGTTCAAGGATGGACAGTGGGAAAAAAAAAAAAAAAAAAAAGGATGGACAGTGGTTGCGCGCTCTCCCACAGGCATCACTTGGCACTTAATTCCGCCAGGCTCCCGGAGGGGAGGTTGTGGCTACAGCCTAGTGCTCCGCTCAGCCAATAAGAAGCCAAGAATCCCCGCCCGTCTCGGATTGCGACCAATCGACACCCAGGACTTTAGCTAGCGAGCCCGCGACTCCGTTGTCCGAGAAAGGAGGCAAACCCCCTTGGAGTTGCCAGTAACGGACATGGCTGCGGCCCCTGGAGGAGGGGACGCGAAGTGAGGAGGGGGCAGGGAGGGGAGAGGACGCGGGCGAGGAAGACTGGTCCCCGGGCCCCGGTAAGTACTAGAAGGCCCGTGGCCCGAAGCAAAGGGGCGTGGGGCTCGGCCTTCCGCGTCCTCGGGATTCTTGGGTGAGGGGAGGGAGTCTGGGGTCTGCACCCAGGTAACGGTCTCGGGGGAATCCCTTCGGTGGAGGAGTCAAGGGACTGGCTCTTGCCTCCAGCTCTTGGCCATTTCCTTCCCCCAGGTGCTCACACTTGCCCTCGGCCCTGGCTTGGCCCTCTGGGGGTCCGGCGTCGGAAATCGAAGCCTCCCGCCAACAAAGACTCCCTGCCCCAGGATTGCGGTGCCTGGGCCCCGGCCCAGAAGGCTTCCAGCGCTGGTGTTCAGTTTATTTATAGATCTCTGGGAGTCCCCATCCCGCCCCCAGTTCATACGGTTGCCTCCCCTGCGCGCGCACTCAGCTGCCGTCCGGGCCCTCGTGCTGACTACGTCCCCTGTGTCCAGGTGGATGGAGGCGGAGGGGCTTTTCAACCCTGAGCAGCGACGTTGCAGTTTGGAGCATGCCCTGCCTGCCACCCCCCCACCAGCCCCCGCCCCCTTCCGCCTTTCCAAAAAGTTGTTTCAAGACTCCTTAGAAGCAACCAGAGGAACATTACTTCCTACCCTATAAACTGATCTCTCTGCTGTGCTCTCGTTCCTCTGCTGCTCACCGCTGAAGCCAGTTCTTAAAGTCCCTCGTGTGCTGCTGTGTGAGCCCCTGCCCGGTGCCAGTTACGAGGGAAACCCTGCTCTTTCATTGGTGTGTGACCACGGGCTGCACTTTGGCGTGTTCGTTGATTTGGTCACGTGCTGCTACATCCCACCCTCTTTTTTTGTGTGTGTGGCTCTTGGGGAAGAAAAGGAGGGAGCTCTGTATCGAATCCCTTTTCCTTCTTGTGTGTGATTTTGTGTACTGGGGACGATGATAGTTTTCTCATGCTTTATCCAAGACCCTCACCTCAGCTGTAGTGACACAGTTCAGTTAAGCCTGGGTACTCTTAGAAGATGGAAGTCAGGAGGGAATTTTAACGTTTTATTTTACAAATGTGGAGACTAACTGTTGGGAGAGGCAAAGGGCCAGGGTCATCAAGGTCCCAGGACTGGAACTCTGAAGTCCAGATTCTTGAGTCCTTTATCCACTAAAGCCGGTTGTTTCCTAGGTGTGATCTGAGAAAACCAAGTACCCTAACTTCTCTCAGCCTTTGCAGGGCGGTTGTGGGCATTAAATGAGGTGGTCTGTATATAAGGATACCTTGGATGGGGTCTAGGACTTACTAGGTTCTAAATATATTTTTGCATTTTTTAATTTTAAGTAACCAGCAGGTAGTTCACTGGCTGATTTCTTGTATTAATATTTATTGTAGTCTCTGTTTGTGGGTGTAAATTAGTGGTTCTCAGGAAAGGCAGGGAGGGGCAGAGTCAGGACAAGGTAGCCCTTCCTCCGTTTGGGGGAACCACTGTCATTAGAGGTGTTATGAATGAGAGTGTGATTGTGTTTAAGAATAGTGCAGAGGCAGAAGAAGGTTAAGAAGCACTGAAGAAAGAAGAAATACCATGGTGGTATGTCTTTATGGTGATCTTGGTAAAAGAAGAGCTGATCTTAGTAATCCAACGAGGTAGTTTTAATTTTTTTTTAAATGGCACAAGTAAGGTTCATTTTCTAAAAAGTCAAATGAAAATGATCCATGGAGTTAAAAAAAAAAACTGTAAAGATCAGAAGACATCAGAACGTAGACTGTCATTAACTGGAACTGGAACTGGGGGTAAATGTTCACATAAAATCCACATACTGTATGTATTCCGCAAGGCTTATTTCAACTGCCATGTCAGCTGTAACTTCCTTGCTCGCTGGTTTTTGTCAGAACGACAGACAGGGAAACTGGTGGAGACCATGGTGAAGTGCATTGGCCAGGGAGTTGGAGTACAGACCATCCCCTTGGATAACCAAACAGCAAAGAATTGAGAGTTAACTGCCCTTGAACCCCTACCCTACCCCCCACTCCCACCCCTTGTTTGTGGTGACCTGACATCAGAAGATTAGTCCGGGAGAGCCAGGGCTGGGCGGTGAGATGGAAGAAAACAGAAAGCCCTTCACATTTCTATTTTGAGAAGTTGCTAGGGAGTACCAGCTCCAAGTGCTGAAAATCAGCCTTTCGGAAAGCTTAACTCCTGCAGAACTCAGGAGAAATGAAAGTCGCTCTCCTTCGGTTCCTCCCGCTGCTGCTTCCCCAGTGTTGGGCTTGGGAAACAATTTCTATGGGGCGAGGGAGTAGCGCTGTTGTCAGTGTGACCTACACCCAAGGCTTGACTTAACCTCACCTGAGTCGAGTTGGAGCTCTGAGAATAGCCTTTCTCAAATCCATTCCTGGCGTTTAAGTGAGAAGGTTCCCAGTCGTGGCTGGCACTCCTCTGCGGGTCAACGTGTGCTAATCTTTTTTATCTGGGTATTGGATCAGCGTTGGTTTCACGAGAGCGTCTTTCTTGACCTAAAAGCCAGGCTCCTTTAAAAATATTGTTTGAACTCTGGTTTCTGAGCAGGCCCAGATTTGTTTACAGTACACAGGTGAACTAAAGGCTAAGCCGGGGCTGCAGCAGGAATGTTTTTCTTCCAAAGGGACCAGCCAGCCAGAAATGTGTGGTTTGGTGACCAGGGGTTCGTGTAATAATAAGCTTTGCTTTGCCTGTGGTTGCCGAGCCAGTAGTAAACAGGATCACGTGGCGTGGCAAGTAGGTTAAGGACCAGATTTAGACCCGGCCTGATGCCTGCATCCAAAGGCCTAGAGTGATGGGGAATGAGGGGTGCCCAAGGGAAGGAGACCCTTTCAGGGCTCACAGCGGCCTTTGGGAAACTAGAAATAGTGTAATGATATGAACCCAGTTCTCTTAATTTCAGGATCATCTTGAAAAAGAGATTCCTGATAGCAGTCTTCCTTAGTAGGAAGGTGAAGAGAAAAATAGTGGGAAACACCTGCAAAAAGATATATACTGGAGAGAGACTCAAAGGTGTATTGAAAAGAGCATAGGGACTTCCCTGGTGGTCCAGTGGGTAGGACTCCACGATCCCAATGCAGGGGGCCTGGGTTCAATCCGTGGTCGGGGAACTAGATCCTGCATGCATGCCTCAACTAAGAAGTTCGCATGCCCCAATCAAGACCAGGAGCAGCCTAAATAAATAAATATTTGAAAAAAAAAACATAAACATCCCTAAAGTTGACATGGAATGCAGGGGGTGAATATTCCTTGTAATGTAAGCCAGAACCAATTGCAAAATCAGAAGTTGCTGATTTTTTTTTTTTTTTTTTTTTTTTTGCCACACCAAGTGGCTTTTGGAATCCTAGTTCCCCAACCAGGGATCGAACCTTGGCCTCGGCAGTGAAAGTGCCAAGTCCTAACCACTGGACTGCCAGGGAATTCCCAGAAGTTGCTGATTTTTTTTTATTGTGGTAAAATATACGTAATACAAAACTTACCATCTTAACCAGTTATGTGACATTAAGTACATTCACAGTATTACACAGCCGTCACCACCATCCATCTCCAGAACTTTTTTATTTTCCCAAACTGTGTCCCCATTAAACACTTAATTTCCCATTCCCCCCTCCTCTAGTCCCCGGCAACCACCATTCTACTTTCTGTCTCTAGGAATTTGACTACTCTAGGACCCTCAAATAAGAGGAATCATACAATATTTGTCCTTTTGTGACTGACTTATTTCACTTAGCGTAAGGTCTTCACAGTTCATCCATGTGGCATGTGTCAGAATTGTCTTCCTTTTGAAGGCTGAATAATATTCCATTGTATGTATAGGCCACATTTTGTTTATCCATTCATCTGTTGATGGATACTTAGGTTGCTTCCACCTTTGCTATTGTGAATAGTGCTGCTGTGAACATGAGAGTACAGATATCTGTTTGGGTCCCCGTTGTCACTTCTTGTGGGTATATATCCCCAGGAGTGAGAGGTTGCTGATTCTTTAAAGAAACATTTGGTACATTCATATGGTTTGAAAATCAAAAGGCGCAAAAGTATATACAGTGAAAATTCTTCCTCCCACTCCTATCCTCAGCCACTCAGTTACAGTTTATTAATATCTTCTTTTGTAGGTTATGCTCTTGGTATTGATTCTAAGAAATCCAACCCAAAGTTACAAAGGTTTTCTCCCATTATTTCTTCTAGAAATCTTATAGTTTCACTTTTCCATTTAGGTCTATGATCCATTTTTAGTTAACTCTTGTATGTGGTGCAAGCTATATTTACAAGGTTTTTTTTTTTTTTTTGCATCTGAATATTCAATTGTTCCAGCACAATTTGTTGAAGAGACTTTTTTTCCACTGAATTGCCTTTATACCTTTTTTCGAAAATCAATTGACCCTATATGTCTGGGTCTATTTCTAGACTCCATTACCAGGCCAACACCACACTGCATCGATTACTGTAGCTTTATAAAACCTTGATGTCCAGTGGTGAAAATATTCCAGCTTTGTTCCCCTGGGGTAGTCTAATTTGAATGTCTCTTATTGTGGGTAGAGTTGAGCATCTTTTCATGGGTAGATGCTACTGGATTTCTTGATTTCATAGTCTCTCGGAGTTAGAAGAGACCATAAAAAGCCATCTCTTTCTTATTTGCTACCTGATGTATTTATTAGCTCCATAATTCCCCACCTCTACTTGGATCCCTCTAGTGATGGGGAGCTCATTGCCTCTCAGGGTGGCCTCTTCCATTTTCTTTATGCAGTTCTAATATGTATAAAAGATATTGCTTGGGAGTTCCCTGGTGGCCTAGTGGTTTAGGATTCCAGGCTTTCACTGCCATGGCACAGGTTCAATCCCTGATGGGGACTGAGATCCCAAAAGCCACGCAGCCAAAAAAAAAAAAGATATTGCTCATATTAAGTCCCAGTCGGCCTCTGTATAGCTTCCTCCCCCTAATCTAGTCCCTGTTTTTGGAGCCTCCCAGAGTAAGCCTGGCCCTTATTTCCCCTGGCAGCCATCATGCCCTTCTGTCTCTGCTCTAACCTGATGTGTTTTAGGTGTCCTGGCCAAGCATCTTCTGTCCCTTCCATTAATCCTCATGTGATAGTTTCTCCAACCTGGTTGCTGTTTTCTGGAAGCCTTACATTTTAGTCAGTGTCCTTCTTAAAGTGTGTGTTGCACAAATGAACAAGATATTTCAGGTGTGCTCTGAAATGCACAGGAATGAGACTTAGCCCTGTCTTTGGGGGGACTTGGCATATCTGTTAATGCAGCCTAAATGTGAGTGAACTCTGGGCGGCCATGCCGTTTATTTTGAAAATGCATTTAATTAAGCCATTTGTAGTAGTTTACTACAGTAGTTTTTGAACCTAAGGGTAGGAGTTAATATCGAACCTCTTACAGTTAAATTGAATCTATTAGATTTGGCCCATCATTTCTGCCTGTCAAGATCTTCCTGGAGCTTGACTTTGATCTCCTTTCCAGCTTTGTGCTATCCAAGAATTTGTTTAGCATACCATCTGTTTCCTCACCCAAGTTATTGATAAAGATATTGACTAGGATGCCACCAAGGATAGAACCCCGAGACTTGTGATTAAAAACCTCCCTCCCACTGAATATCCATGCATCCATCAGCACACTTTCAGCTGAGTAGAGTCCACCAAATTGTGTTTTTGGTGTGTTGGGCGTGCCTAGAGTGCCAGCAGAGCTAATGAAGATTGTGTTGGAAGAGGTAAGGACAGCCAACTCCTCAGCTCACCCTCAGCCTGAAACTTGGGCACCCATTCTTTTTTCTTTGTTCTGTTTTTTTTAAAAATATTTATTTATTTGGCTGCACCGGGTCTTAGTTGCAGCAGGCGGGCTCCTTAGTTGTGGCTTGCAAACTCTTAGTTACAGCTTGCAAACTCTTAGTTGCAGCATGCATGTGGGATCTAGTTCCCTGATCTGGGATCCAACCCAGGCCCCCTGCATTGGGAGGGTGGAGTCTTAACCACTGTGCCACCAGGGAAGTCCCCGCGCTAGTTCTTTTTGATGTTGGTTCTGAGCTTGGCAGCAGGAAGCATCGACCCCTTCGTTCTCATTGCCGCCTTTGTCTAGATACTCGTCATGGCAAACCAGGGTTATTGTAATTTTCTTCTAACTCTTCTGCCTGTAATTTCTTTCCCTTTCCCCTCTGATCCATTCTCCACCCTTTTAAAATCCTGGGACCTACTCAGAAACCTTAAGTGACTCCTCAGGGTGTCTTTGTGTCACGGGCCCCTGATTCCCTGTCCTATGTGGTCATTTATTTCTTCATTTATTTCTTCAGTCTGACCTACTCAGGCCTTCTGCTCTAACCAAATAGGTCAGATCACTATCTTTCAAAAAGGCTCCCGGGAGGAGGGATAAATTGGGAGATTGGGTTGACACATACACACTACTATATATAAAATAGATAACTAATAAGGACCAACTCCATAGCACAGGGGACACTACTCAATACTCAAATGGCCTGTATGGGAAAAGAAGCTAAAAAAGAGTGGATATATGTATATGTATAACAGATTCAGTTTGCTGTACACCTGAAACTAGCACAACATTGTAAATTATACCCCAATTTAAAAAAAAAAAAAGTCTCCTGCATTTCTTCCCTGGTGCCTTGGTTGGGACTTGTGGCTCTTGCTTGGGCAGCCCTTCCTCTTCCTACTCCTAAGCACCCGTTTACAATTCTCATTTAGTATGTCAATGCCAACTCGAATTGTTATCTTTTTTCATAATAGCCCAAACCACTATATTATAAATCCCTCTAGGGAAGGGACCGCATCTTATACTTCTTTGAAAACAGGACCATTCCTTATACTTACTAAGTATCTGCTATTGTAACACACTACAGGCGCTGGATAAATGTTTGCTTCATTGTCCCTTCTCTTTTATATCTGCCAAATCTTGCACGTGCTAGGCATTTTAGAGGTTAGTTGAGCTCGGATTCCCCTGTACTTTTGGAAAATCAGCTCTATGGAGGCAACGCCATTTCCATACAATGATATGCACCTATTTAAGTATATAGTTCAAAAAATTTTGACAAATGTACATATCCCTGTAGTCACCACCCACAGTCAAGATATTAAACAAAAGATCCCTGTGCCCTTTTCAGTCATTCCCTCCCCTGCCCGTAGGCAACCCCTGATCTGCTTGCTGCCACTATCGATTAGTTTTGCCTGTTCTGAATTTTATATTAATTGAATCATACACTAGGCGCTCTTTTGTGTGTGGCTTTTTTTTTTTGGCTGTGTTGGGTCTTCGTTGCTGCGCATGGGCTTTCTCTAGTTGTGGTGAGCGGGGGCTACTCTTCGTTGCAGTGTGCGGGCTTCCCATTGTGTTGGCTTCTCTTGTTGCGGAGCATGGGGTCTAGGTGCACGGGCTTCAGCAGTTGTGGCACGCAGGCTCAGTAGTTGTGGCTTGCGGGCTCTAGAACACAGGCTCAATAGTTGTGGCACACGGGCTTAGTTGGTCCGTGGCACGTGGGATCTTCCCGGACCAGGGCTTGAACCCCTGCATTGGAAGGTGGATTCTCAACCACTGCACCACCAGGGAAGCCCTATGTGTGGCTTCTTTCACTCATCAAATGTTTTTGAGATTCAGCCATGTTGTTGTGTATATCAGTACTTTATTCTGTTTTGTTGTTGGGTAGAATTCCATTGTATGGATTTATAATGTTCATCCATTCACCTGAGTGGACATTTGGATTATTTCCAGTTTGGGGCTATTTTGAGTAAAATTGCTATGAACATTTGTATGTAATTCTCTTTGAGGACATATGTTTCCATTACTGGGTCATATAATAAGTGTATATAGTTGACCCTTGAACTGCATGAGTCCACTTATATGTGGATTTCTTTCACTAAATATGTACCAGAATGCTACACGGTCCATGGTTGGTTGAATCCACAAATGCAGACCTGTAGATTTGGAGGGCTGACTGTAAAGTTACATGTGGATTTTCCACTGTGCTTTGGGGGTGGGAGGGTGGTGTTAGGGGTCGGTGTCTCTAACCCCCGCCTTGTTAAAGAGTCACCTGTACTTTATCTGAAACAGCCAAAATGGTTTCCTAAATGGTTATACCATGTTATATTCCCACCAGCAATTTATCAGTTCATATCCTCACCAACACTAGGTACTGTCGGTCATTTTCATTTTAGTCATTCTGATGGGTGCCTATTAATATTAATACTGATAAATAGAAATGTATGAATATTATTTAATTTAAATATTAAAACATTACTGTTAACATTAAGTCTTCCATTCCATGAACATGGTATAGCTCTCTCTTTGTTTAGGTCTTCTTTAATTTCTCTCAGCAGTGTATAGGACTTATGTGTATTTTCATTAAAGTCATCTCTAAGTATTTCTTTTTTTTGGTACTATAAGTGATATTTACACATTTTTATTTTCCTGTATTTCATTATAGCATATAGAAATTTAATTTATATTTGCATTTTATATTTTGACCTTGTATCATGCAACCTTGCACACTTATTTGTTCTAATATCTTATTTGTAGATTCCTTAGGATTTTCTACATGTATGATTGAGTCTTCTGCAAATAAAGACAGTTTTACTTATTTCTCTACAATCTTTTTTTTTTTTTTTGGCCATGCCCGCAGCTTGCAGGATCTTAGTTCCTGACCAGGGATTGAACCCAGGCCCTGGCAGTGAAAGCACCAAGTCCTAACCACTGCCCCGCCAGGGAATTCCCTGTTTACAATCTTTATGCCTTTTATTTCTTTTTTTTCTCCTTACTTTTGAGTTCTCATTCTTGACTTTGGTGACTCTTTCTTCATATTTCTTGTTTGCTGATGATAGTAGATGATAGTAATGGCGACTATTAAGACCTACCATGTACCAAATACTGTATTAGGCCCTCTGCACATAGGATTTTACATAATTCCTGTTGCATAGCGGTGAGATAGGTATCATCACTTCCATTCAATGAACAAGGACACCGAGGCTCAGAGAGACAAGCGATTTGCCAAGGTCATTTGGCACTAGATACGTGATGGAGCCAGGATTTGAACCCACGAGTGTTTGGCTTTGAAGCCTGTGCTTTTTTTTCACAATGGGCGGGGAGGGGACCTGGCCCTTTAAGGATACAGCTGCTGGTTTCAGATCAGACAGCTAAGGACAACTCTCTCCCAGAATCCCATGTATGGAGTGATGGGAAAACAGAGACTCTTAGAAAAATGTCATGCTCCTGGCTGCCCTTTTGGAACGGCTGTGGTCCCATCCGGCCGCAGAGTTATTTCACTCCTGTAGCGTTGGCAGAAGGAGCTAAGCATGGTCCCCATCTGGCTCCTGGTGCCTTTCCCTGTGTGGTGACTGCCTCATCCAGCCCCTGCTGGCATGGGATGTCATGGGGACCTTGAGCTGTACTTGTAAACAGGGCCAGGGGGCCTGAGTCAGAGCGGCCTTAGGCAGAAGTGCATTCGGCCTCTCAGGATCCCATTTCAGTCGGCTGCCAAAAACCAAATGTCACTGCACTGCGGTGCTGCTCCCAGCGCCACTGTCTGTCTCTGACCCTCCGGGGCTAGCTCAGCTTTGAGGGCCCTGACTGGAAAAGCAGAGGTAGGGACAGACCTGGCAGGGCAGTGCTGTGACGTCTTGCGAGGAATCGGACGGGATCGTGGGTCGGATTTAGTGCCTGCAGAGCCTGGGCCTCCTGCCTGGGGTCCTCTGGACACAGCTTTTTTTAAAAAAATTGTTTCTAGACAGCTCTTTTATGGATCAGTTCTCCTGGGCTTCTGAGCAGCTCCTCTTAACGTAGGTTTTGCTGCAGGCCCCCAAAAGAACTGCCCCAGTCAGCAGGTTAGTTCTTTCTCCTCAAGTAGTCAGCTGGCACCGAACCAGATTACTCAGTGGCACTCTTTACCCAAACACTGATCTGAAATCATTTCAGGTGTGTTGGCCGCCAGGATGGATGGGTGAGAGTCGGGGTTATGTGGGGAGGGAGTGGTGGGTGGGGAGGTTAGGCTAATCTTCATTTTCTAGATTGTTGTCGCCTTGGATCCCCCATCCTCGTGGACACCCGTCCAGGTCCCCGTTGAGCACTCCTTGTCGGCCAGCCGCTCGAGAGGCCCGCTGACTGTGGGCATGTATGCGTTGGCATGTGTGGCATGTGTTTCCCAGCTGTGCTCCTGGTGGTGGTGAAGTGAGCATGTCTCTACTTTGATCATCTCTGCTGCTCTTCCCACCATTTGCCTGATTATTCAAGTTGTATCTAGATTCCAATTTACCTTCACTTTTTTAAAAATTTGGCCACGCCATGCCCAGCCTGTGGGATTTTAGTTCCCCGACTAGGGACTGAACCTGTGCCCCCTGCAGTGGAAGCACGGAGTCTTAACCACTGGACTGCCAGGGAAGTCCCTCATCACCTCTTTAAAAGTGAAGGTATGGGACTTCCCTGGCGGTCCAGTGGTTAGGACTCTGTGCTTCCACTGCAGGGGGCATGGGTTCGATCCCTGGTCGGGGAACTATGATCCCACATGTGGCCTAAATAAATAAATAAATAAATAAAGAGCTGATGAGCCATGGCTTTTCCTGCTTGCTGGAAGTCAGCAAGTCACAGAGTACACAGGGAACAAAACATACGTGCCTCCGAAAATTAGGGTTAAGAGGGAAAGCTTGCAGCTCTCCAGCTTCCCTGCTGTAGCCCTCTCCCTCCTGGCCACAGAGAGTGGAATTTGTAAAGCTGACTGCTGCCAGGACAGGCCGGGGCCCTGGAGGTCACCAGCACCGTCTTCTCCATGTCCTGCTCGACTGTTTAGATGATACTGTTTTGTTTCACAGTAGCTGCCCCTTCCAGCAACCCGGCCTTATGGGACCTCTTTCTTTTTTTTCCCCAGATGCTGTGACTGTGACAGAGTCACTGGGGTTCGTACATGTTGGGGAGGAGCCTTCCTTTCGGGGGTGACCACCTTCCTCTGGGCATGCCTGCAGTACCCTGGGCCCATGGACCTGAAGGAGAAGCATGTGGTAGGCCATGATCGGTTCCCTAACTGGGATTGTCTGTGTGTCTCTGTTGGACTCTCCCTACCTGTGTTTGCCTGGGAGGTCCTCATGTGGAGGCCTTACACCAAAAGTGAGGGAGGGGGCACGGCTCTGAGGCTTGGGGTACGTGATCTGATCCCTGGACGGTACTATTGCTTGGGTGGAACACACAGGCTCCGGGAGCTGGGACTCAAGGACAAAGGGTGGACCAGTTAACACAGCCGCATGGGAGCCGGTTTCTGATTGGGGTTGGCTCTGAGCCAGTCTTCCACTCACTGCCCAGGGGTGTGTAATTTCACGTGTTTGCCCTTTGCTGGTCTCTGCTCCAACCTGCTGAGCTGGGTTGAGTACTCAGTTGGGCACCCTCTCTGTGGTTAGAGAAGAGCTCCCCAGTCAGACTCCAGACACACTGCCGAATCAGCTGGGGGTAAGCAGCCCAGGGGTCCAGGCATCCTCCCCCAGCCTGGCTCAGGCACCCCAGCCTCCAGGCATACCATCTTTACGTGGAGTTAGATTTGTCATCCAACAGAGCACCCCTCTCCTGGGACGAGGATTGCCCTAGGGGATGTCCTTCCTCTAGGTCCTTGCCTGGCCGCCTTTTTTTTTTTTTTTTTGCCTCCGCTGCACAGCATGTGGGATCGTAGTTCCCCAACGAGGGATCGAACCCGTGCCCCTTGCAGTGGAAGCGCGAAGTCTGAACTGCTGGACCACCAGGGAAGTCCCCACCTTGCCTGGCCTTCCACACCTTCCTAACAGGTCCCTCTGTCTCTGACCCCCTGCCTCCACTAGGCGGGCGGGGAAGGCTCTCCAACACGCAGAGCTGGCCTTTCGTTGCCCCTGCTTAAAAGGCATCACACCACCTGCCGCAACCTTCAGCGTGGGGTCCAGAGCCCTCCATAATCCGACTCCTGCCTGTCTGCCCAGCATCCCTCACCTCCCCTGCCTTGGCCTTTACCACTGGTAATTCTGAACGCTTCAGAGTTTGGGCACACACTCCACGTTTAGGCCGTTACCCCCAAATCCCCCCCCCACCCTTTTTCCTGCCAAACTCCTACTTTTCTTTCTTCAAGACCCAGTTTAGGGACTTTCCTGGTGCTCCAGTGGCTAAGACTCCACGCTCCCCATGAAGGGGACCCGGGTTCGATCCCTGGTCAGGGAACTAGATCCCACATGCCGCAGCTAAGACCCGGCACAGCCAAATTAAAAAAAAACAAAGACCCGGTTTAGGCATGACCTTCTCCAGATACGTCCTCCTCATCCCTCCAGGGTCCCTCCTTTCAGCATATCCACAGCACCTCCACCATCATACTTGCGACGCTGTGTTGGCACCATCTGTCTGTCCCACTTTATCTCAGTGTCCCTGGCTCCTAGCACAGAGCCTGGCATGTAGCAAGGGCTTAGTAAATATTTATTGACTTGAACTTATGGATAGCGATCTTCCTGCCAAAGAGATATGGGGAGGTCTGGGGAGGACTGGG
The DNA here is from genome assembly GCF_949987515.2 of Delphinus delphis. NCBI lineage: Eukaryota > Metazoa > Chordata > Mammalia > Artiodactyla > Delphinidae > Delphinus > Delphinus delphis. The sequence continues at coordinate 7,562,707 of NC_082701.1, forward strand.
GAAGGAGCTGAGGGTCCACACAGACCTGGTGCCCGGCTGACTGCTGAGGTGTTCAGCCTCCTGTTCACAGATGCCTCTGGCTGCTCTGCAGGTATCCATCCTAGCAGTGACTGGAGCACAGGGAAAGCTACACTTGCCCGTCCCCTAGCCTGGGTGCAGGGCTGCTGCGTAGTTGCAAGAGCTGTGCGCTACTCAGTTCCAGGGAGCACCCCCCCCAACAAAGGCTATGATGTTGTGCAATGTGGTGGCCTGCCTAGGGTGGGGCTGAATGTCCCGAAAACAAAGGACAGTGTTGTCCTCCGGTTCCAGCCTGTGGCTGAAACACCCATTCCTAGTGAATCGGGGAAACAAAGTTCTGTGGTCCAGCAGCTGGTTTCTCTCTCAAGCCCGAGGAAGAACACTTGTGAACCCAGGCTGGATATCTCTCAGGGGCATTTGTCGGGGAGGGTTTTTCTTCATCCTCTTCTTTTTCTTTCTGGATAGATGCTTTCCTGACCTAGAAAGCACCATTACCACCATCGTCAGCCGTATTTATGGAATGCTTCCTTCGGGTGGTAGAACCCTAGGCCCTGGGGGACGGCCTCTGGCTTGGAGAAGCTTACTGTCTAGTTGAGGAATTAATAGGACAAGCAGCTAAGTAACAGATCTGACGGTGTCTCTACCTGAGGTACCTTGCGCGTTGTGTAAATATGGGCTTCTAAAGTGCATCCCTGGGGCCTCCAACAGTGGAAGCCTTCTTGGAGGCGTAGGAGTGGGCAAGCTGGCGTGCTGGGAGTTGATGGTAAGGTGGCCTTTCATCACCTGGCTACAGCCCAGGATCAGTTTGGCTGTTGCTGGTTGATCCTTTGCACCTTGCCCCCCTTCTCTTTGTGACCTACCTGTCCCCAGTGTCCCCTGCAGACCCTCCTCTCTCGTCTCCCGTCCTCCAGCCCATGGTGGATGTGCCGTGGCAGTGATGGTCTGGGTTTCTCCCCAGATGCAGAGCTTCCCTTTTCACTTGCTGAAGTGGGTAGTGTCAGAGGGGGGCCAGACGCCAGAGGGCTGTGTTGGGGGGCGCTGCGGAATACCTGGGTTAGACCCTATGAGCTGTTCTTCTAGGGCCTGTTGCACAGGAGGGAGAGTGTTTGCTTGGGTGTGGTTCCCCCAGAGCAGTGCCTTAGTAGAAAGCTAAAGGGGAGTGTGACCTGGGAGCAAGGGACAGGAGTCTCCTTGGCAGTTTGCTGAGGCTGCAGCCCGACTACACAGGTGGCAGCTGTCCTCAGAGTGACTGTCTCGGAAGCCGACCCCTCCTTCCCTGGCCTCACGGAGACTTCCTGCCCTTAACCTCTGGACTGCCTGGGCCCCTCCTTTCCTGTTCCCATTCAGCTCAGGGTTTGGCGGTGTGTGTGTGTGTGTGTGTGTGTGTGCGCGCGCGCGCGAGTGCCCGCGCCCACAGGGAGCTGTGCTGGAGAAGGGGGAGGGGAGAGGCCGGCTGGAACTCGGCAGAGGCTCTCTCTTCCCTTCCCGGCTGAGGCTCTCTCTTCCCTTTCCTGCCCATGAGATGGTGTCGTCTAGGAAACAGGGCCCTGGAGAAATGGTCTCAGGCTCCAGCCCGTGCTCCGGTTACTGGACCTGTTAGGCCATTTCCTCTCCCTCGAGGTTTTCCAGCCCCATCCTCAGGGTGGCCTGGATGGAGCCAGAGAAGTTTCCTGCCCCAACATCACCCAGGGGGTCTGTTCTGACAGCTTCCCGTATGTCAAAGCCGGGGTCGCAGAGTGATGCCCAGGCTCTGCTTGAAGCCCCGGGAGGAGATGGGAGCCCAGGTCACCAGCCTCCTCTTTCTTCCTGGGATGAGGCCCGGCGTCTGCAGGCAGTGCCCTGGTCCCAGCAGCACCTGGGCAGGTGTGTCTGGATGCGGCTGGGCGGTATGGGCTCCTGGCTGAGCTCTGCACTCGCCTTGATTAGCGGCTCTTGGAGACCCCTGCCACCTGGTGGGAAGATGTTGGGTCCTAGGTGTTGGAAGAGCCCTTCCTTTCAGCTGGCTCTTCCCTCTTCCACAGGCTTCCTCTGCTCTCTCACTTCCCAGCCCCCTGCTCTGCCCTCCGAGAAGTCACTGCTCCAGTTTTCTCAATTGCCGGTCCTTCCCCCTCCACGTAGGATGTGCTGCTATTAATAAGCAGCCCCCCTGCCTCCCGCAGCTCTGACTGTGGAGAGAGCTGTTGTTGGCGTGACTCCATGCTGGAGTCTTTAAGGGATCTGGGGGGCTGCCCCAGGTGGGGCTCCTCACCTTGCTCAGGAAAGGGAGTCCGGGGGGAGAGGCCAAGTACTCCTCCATGCTAGCGGGTGCCCTGGGGGCTCCGGGCCGGCGGCAGCCACTTCCTGCACAGCCTCTCCTCCGGTGGGGGTGGGTGGTGGGCGCATCCGAACCCCTGGGAGGCACGTCACCCTCTGCTTACCCGCCGGTGCCTCCTCTGATGAATGGGCCCAGCCCTTGGACAGCTGGCAGAGCCCCTACCAACTTTCTCCTCTCAACCCCTTCCCTCCTCCCTCCCTCTGCGCAGCCTCTCCCTCCTTCCGTCCTTCCCTCCTGTACCGGCAGCCGGTCTCCTCCTCCTCCCTCCCTAAATCTGCAGCGTGACTGGAAATAGGCTAAATTAATCAGCAGATTGAAGCTCCACTCTGCTGCCGCTGCCGCCCCGCTCCTCGCTCACACGCGCTCCAGCTCTCTTCTCTCTTCTCTTTCTTCACTCTTTCCCTCTCTGTCTTTCTCTGTCTCCTCTTCCTCTTGGAGAGCAGTGTTGGCAGTTCTGTGGCTGACTCGCTGTGGCTCAGGCTCTACCCCATGCTCTTTAAACGGGCAGAGCTATGGATTGCCCACCAGGGCAAAGGCAGCAAAGTGAGTATGCCAGCTGGGCTTGATGCCCCCGTTCCACACGCCCGCTTCCCCGCTTTGTGTCGGAGGCTTTGGGTTAACGGTTGAAGATGGAAGCTGGGCCGGAGGCGGCTTGGATTACGAGGTAGTGAGGACCGTGGAAGGAGGCTGGGGATGGGAGCCAGAAAGCCCGTGTATGTAGCTGCCTGCCAGGCTCCTGAGTCACCCAGAGCGGGACCAGAGCCCAAGTTTCCCCGTGGGGCATCCTGTCAAGGTGTGCTGGGACCCGGGTCTCCAGGCACAAGGCTTGGATGCCACCCCTCCTCGGGGCCATTAAGGAGGCTTTTCTCGCCGGACCACATGAGTCACTGAGGCGGGAGCCAATGGGGCTGGGGTGATTTCTTCCTAGGTCTTGGCTGCAGGAGGTGAGAAAGAAGACAGGTGAAAGTGCCCAGGTCAGCATGAGCTGGGAAGAGTGAGGAAGAGGAGGAGGTGCCTCTGCTTGAGGCTTTGAGCTGCTTGTCTGTAGACAGAGTGGATTTGTGTCTGGCCAAACTTGGAAGAGATTTATGGTGACGCCTATGATAGACCCTGGTGGATAGTGGCCGAATCTCTGCTTCACTTGTTCAGACCTCGTGGAGTCCAGCTGTGGGTCCCGCTCACCTGCACTGGCCAAGGAGGCTGTGACCGTCGGGAAACCTGGCGAAGGGGCCAGCTGGTTCTAATTAGTGGTTACCTGCTGTTGCCAAGGCCAAAGGCCAAGGCCAATTCACAGTCTGACTACCTGAGCCTAGGGGACCTAGATTCCACTTTCTCCCGAAACAGGTAGGATGGGAAGGAAAACAGCTGCTGTGCTGAGGGAACCTCAGGGGAGTCCCGAAAGGACAGGGACTGGGGGCTGGGGGCTTCTGGTTCTGGGCCACCTGGGAAACCTGACCGAGGTGGCACAGGACAGCCCAGGCATGTTGGCTCTTAAAGCCTCATTAGACGGACCCAGATGCTTAGCTTTGGGCCCTGGGGAGCTGGTTCTGTTCGGTAGCAGATTCCTTGCAGTTCTGATTTAGCAGATAGAATTTTGTCACCACCTGCTGCTCCTCCAGCCCCCAGGCCCCGCCTGTGTCCCCCTTTGACAATGAAGCGGGGCGCGATGGGCACGCGCTGGCAGCCTCTCCTGAGCCTGCGCCTCCTATGGCCTCGAGCTCCTCTGTTGGGTTCAGCTGAGGTTGAGCACTTAAAACAGTGGGATGGGGTTGCTTCTACCCGAAAAGCTTCAGTGTCAGGGGAGAAGCAGGGCCACGCCTCCCCTCTGGTGTAGAGGCCTTGCTTAGCCTTGGCTCCTTGGCCCCAGGAATCTCCTGGAGGTGCCTGGGGCTGAGGAGTGGGAGTTTCTGAGCACCTGGGAAGTAGGAAGAATTGCTTCCTGCCTTTGGGTACTTAAGTCTGGGGCAGATTTTCCTCACCCTTCTTGGCCCTGCTAGGCAAGAAGAGCAGAGCTCAGATGGCACGTGTATGACAGGCGTTCTTATTTCTCACACCATCCCTGTCCTTGCACAGACCGCCCCCCCCCGCCCGCCCTGCCATGGGTGCCCGGGCACGCTGGGTGCCAGCCTATCTCTATGCTTTGAGAAAGGCCACCTAGCTCACGCATGAGCCCTTTCTGAATTTCCTTTGGAAAGCGTGAACGTCTCTCACCAATTTCCTCAGCTTCAGTTCTCATACCGCGTGGGGGAAAGCCATGGGGTAATGAGAGAAGCAGTGACTTTACCCATACCCGGGACCCTCCTGCCGGAGACTGAGTGAAGAGTGGCCATCAGGCCTCAGCGGGCGGCCACGGCAGTTGGATAAGTGGGGTTGGGGCCGTGGAGGGTTGGCTGGCCTTGAGGGCTGTGTCCTGGCCCCGGGGCGCTGTGCAGGCAGGCGCTTTCTTCAGGAGGCGTATAATTACAGAATGGCTTATTTTGCCTCTGTTGTGCTGTCTTTAATCTCCAGTCTGGAGTTGGTGCTCCAAGCCAGACACAACGTGCGGGGGCAGATGCACGCCCTCAGCTCTGCAGGGCCCCTCCCGCCTCTGCCGGCCCTGCCCCGGGAGCATCTGCCACCCTCTGGCCCCTCCTCCCACACCTGGAGAGGAGCATGGGACAGGTTCTCAGACCCTGGAAGAAGAGAAGGAGCAGAAACAGTTGCTGGGTGGGGTTGCCCAGGGGGTTTGGGGGTGCCGGAAATAAGGCAGCAGAGGCAGGGCAGCCACAGGGCAAGCAGAGGGCAGTTCCTGAGTGTCCTGGTCTAAAGGCCTGGCTGGAGGGAGGCCGCCACCCGGGCTCTCTGGCTGCTCCCCTTAGCCTTTCCCTGCCTTCCTGAGCCTGGCGCTCATTCCAGACCAAGCAGCTTCCCGGGTGATTGTGCAGCCCCGTGGGACTTGTCAGCTCTTCCTCTCTCCCGCCCTTTGGCATGCAGCCTTTCCACCTCTGAGGACCAGCCCTTCCCTGCCCGCAGGAGGTTTGCTCACTTTATCATTTCTGGAGACCTGGCCTAGGCAAGTCCACCCTGGGAACCTGCACATCCCACTGCGGGGAGGGAGCTCGGCAGGTCGAGCCTGAGGGAGGAAGCGGAAAGGGGAGGGGAGGCTGGGCCTCCCAAATGCTATTCTTCTTGGGCCTTCTTGGGCTGAGAGGGGCAGGCATCCTGCCTTGGACATGAGAAGGCCTGTGGTCCCCCTTTGCTTTTCTCTTCCTCCTTCCCGCCCCTGGAGGCTTTCTTCCCTCATGCCAGGAGCCAAGGAGGCAGAGATGCAGGCCTTGCCCGACACTCCTTTGTCCTGGACCACGGCCTCTCAGGGAGGCCCCGATCCCTGCCAGAGGGAGGTGGGTGCTTTGGAGTACCGTATTTACCCTTGCGGGTGCCGGCTCCCTGCCCGGAGGGCCATTTCTTCCCGAGCGGAAATAACCAGTTATCCCCTCGGAGAAGCAGCAGCTCTCATCCTCATAATCCCCCAAAGCCACCGTGGAGAGCAGGGATTAGGTGAGACTTAGGCAAGGGCTCTGGGAGGTCTTGGGCCGGGCCCACTCCGAAGCCCGTCCTCATTCCTCAGGCCGAGGGAGCTGGCGACAGGCCAGCATGGGGTCTCCACTCAGGGGCCTCCCACCACGCCAGGTCTGCAGCCAGGGGATATGGCCCCCAGTCCGTCAACTCCTAGTCGTGGAGATGTGTGTCTGGCGAGGGTCAAGCCTGCCAAGGGGGTGGGTGGACGTGGAGACCGGCAGGGAGGAGGAAATCCAGAATGTTGGTGGGCAAAGCCGGGGCAGGACCCCGGGGATAGGAGGGAAGAGGGTAGGGCGTGAGCCCAGGCAGCCAGGGCATCGCTGGCTCAGTGACCCTTGGCCAGGACTCAGTAGATAAGCCCAGTCCCTTTCTTGGTGCCCCAGGTCCAGGCCTTTGTGCCTCTTGCTCAGGAACTTTCCCTGGAGGAAGCCCACATGGGTGCTCTTCAGGTGGCCCCTGAGAAACACTCACTCCTCCCCCAGGCCCTGCCTTTCCTGGGGGCCTTCTTTTTCCAGGACCCCCAACTGGGGATCTGTGCATCAGATCCAATCTGGACTGGGCCTCACCTCCAGAAGTTTTGATTCACTAGGTCTGGGTGGGGCCTGGACAGCCACGTTTGTAAAAGGTCCAGGTGTTTCTGCTACAGACCCTGGGTTGACAACCCTGACGAAGGTGTCATGGGGACCAGTGAAACTCCATGGGCGTTCATTCAGTCAGTCAGCAAGCATTCACGAGCTGCTGCCCTGTGATAGGTACTGTCTTAGTGGTTGGTGGAGGGGTGTGGAGATGGAAGAATTTAGTACCCTTTTCAAGGCATTGGCAGTCTGGTGGGAGAGCCAGACAGGCAAATCTATACCGACGGTCCTCCGTGATGCCGCCTGTGAGCGAGGTTGCCCGGGCTGCCTTTGGAATACAAACCTCCCCCTGTATGTGCAGCCCTGGGTTTTGGGAAGATTTCCCAGAGCGGGTGGTGTTTGAGCTGAGTCTCGAAGGAGAAGTAAGAGTTGTCTGGGGCAGGGAGTGTGTTCTTGGCTAGGAAAATCCATAAAGGTGCTGACACATGAACTGGGGGAGTGCGGCATGTGACAGGAATGGCAGGAAAGGAGGCTGGAGAAGCTGGCAGATCCCAGACCACGCTCAGGAGTCTGGGCTAGATTTTAAAGGTAAACAGGGTCAGTTCATCAGACATGCGCTCACTGGCTGGGGTGCAGCGGTTGGTTTGGAAAAGGTGGGGACTGGGGAGGTGGGAGGGGGAGGCAGAGGTTGCAGGGAGGGGCTGGGGTGCCTGGGTGATGGTAACTGTAGGAGGGGTGCTGGCTCGGGCGGGGAGGGCCGGGTGGTAATTTCGGGGGTTTGGACGTGTCAACTCATAGGTACCCATGAAACAGCTGTGCGGCAGTTTAGGGAACGGGTCAGAATTCGGGGTGGCGGTCAGGCTAGAGGTGAAATCTAGCAGTTGTAAGCTTATTGGTGGCACATGAATCCATGTGGCTGGGGTTGCCCTGGAAACGTACATAAAGTTGTGGAGAAGATGTCGTAGGGTGGACTGTGGGGTAGACGGACAGGACAAAACAGTAGAGAAGCCCAGGAACAAGGGGTCTCAATGGGAGAGGCCAGGCCATGGGGTCACATAGGACAATGTGCTGGGAACCACCCCTGTCCATGCCACGTTCCACCCACCCGCGGTGAGATGAGAGTGCAGTGCGGTCAGTGCAGGTCCTTTCCTGGCAGCAGCTGCCTTTTTTTCTGAGACTGTGTCCTTCCCAATGTGGTAGGGTTACAGTGGCCTCCCTTTTATGAAATGGTGGTAACAGAAGTCGGTGGGGGTTTTTCCCTAATGTTTTTTACTAGGAACAACGTGAAGCCAGAATCTCCAGGTTAATTCTCTTCTCCCCACGTAAACAATACCTATTTTCTGGCCCGGGAAATCTGAAAGATGGCCCCAGTGCAATAAGTCGGGAGCTCAGTGGTGAGCACGGTCTGAGTGGGGCTGGGGGATGCTGTTGGTGGTGGGTTGGGACTTGAGTGAAAGGTGAGTTAGAAGACACTGAGTAAAGAAAGGTTTGTTTCTGGTTTTGTTTTTTGGGGTTTATTTTGTTTTAATTTTATTTATTTATTTATTTTTGGCTGTGTTGGGTCTTCGTTTCTTTTTTTTAAAATTTTTTATAAGACCAGACTCTTCTTGTTGCTTTTTTTAAAAAAAATTAATTAATTAATTAATTATTTTTGGCTGCATTGGGTCTCTGTTGCAGTGCACGGGCTTCTCATTGCGGTGGCCTCTCCTGTTGTGGAGCACGGGCTCTAGGCGTGCAGGCTTCAGTAGTTGTGGCTTGCAGGCTTAGTTGCTCCACAGCATGTGGGATCTTCCCGCACCAGAGCTTGAATACATGTCCTCTGCATTGGCAGGCGAGTTCCTAACCGCTGCGCCACCAGGGAAGCCCGGGTCTTCGTTTCTGTGTGTGGGCTTTCTCTAGTTGCGGCAAGCGGGATCCACTCTTCATCGCGGTGCGCGGGCCTCTCACTGTCGCGGCCTCTCTTGTTGTGGAGCACGACCTCCAGACGCACAGGCTCAGTAGTTGTGGCTCTCGGGCCTAGTTGCTCCACGGCATGTGGGATCTTCCCAGACCAGGGCTCGAACCCGTGCCCCCTGCATTGGCAGGCAGGTTCTCAACCACTGCGCCATCAGGGAAGCCCTTGTTTTGTTTTTAATTAATTAATTTATTTTTGTTTTTGGCTGCCTTGGGTCTTTGTTGCTGCATGCGGGCTTTTCTCTAGTTGCGGCGAGCAGGGGCTACTCTTCATTGCGGTGCACGGGCTTCTCATTGGGTGGCTTCTCTCGTTGCAGAGCACGGGCTCTAGGTGCGTGGGCTTCAGTAGTTGTGGCACACGGGCTTCGGTAGCTGTGGCCCGTGGGCTCAGTAGTTGTGGCTCGCGGGCTCTAGAGCGCAGGCTCAGTAGTTGTGGCACACGGGCTTAGTTGCTCTGCGGCATGTGGGATCCTCCCAGACCAGAGTCCGAACCCATGCTCCCCGCACTGGCAGGCAGATTCCCAACCACTGTGCCACCAGGGAAGCCCTCTGGTTTTGTTTTAAACTTGGCTTTGAGGAGCAGGGCACTGTGTACTTGAACGTCTTTTAATTTGGTGGAGATCTGAACATGCTCACGCCCTGAGGAGTCAGGGCTAGTGGAGGGAGGGAGGGTGAGGATTTGGGAGAAGGGAGGAAGGTTCTGGGGAGGTGGGCGGGGAGGGCCTCCTGAGGGATGCTGAGTGCCTCCTGCTTGAGGGATGCTGAGTGCCTCCTGCTTCCCTCCAGGGCGAGGCTCCCTTGGCCCTGGGCCTGTCCACCCAGAAGGCCCTCAGCATCCTGAAGGAGCAGCTGGAGGCGGTGCTGGACGGACACCTAAAAGAACGGAAGAAAAGTCTCACATGGAAGGTGACACATCCTCATGGGGAGTCCAGAGCCTAGTTGGGGCGGTGGAAAAGCTTGGGAAGCACATTCTCGGGGCCATGACTCTCCCTGTCACCCTGGATGGACGGTGTGACCCGACTGAGGCATCACTAAAAATCAGAAAGAGGCCGGGGTTCCTTTCAGAGTGATGTCCTGACCCCAGCCGAGACCAAAGCGAGAAGACAGAGGTGGCCGCCTGGGCTCTCCGTCGGGTGGGTGAGGGAGGAAGGCGGCTAGGATGCGGGGCAGAGAATCTTGGCTCCTCCCTCCTCGCTTGGCCCCCCCCCCGGGGCCTCTCACTCCCTGGCCTCCTGCCCCTCCCTCCTCAGGAGCTGTGGAGAAGCAGCTTCCTGCACCACAGTAACCGCTGCTCCTGTTTCCACTGGCCCGGCGCCTCACTCATGCTCCTGGCCGTGCTGCTGCTGCTGGGCTGCTACGGGGGCCAGCCGGCTGGCAGGTACGCGGTCCGAGGCCCTGGGAGGGGCTCCTTCCCACCTCTCCCAGCGCAGGGTCTGGGCTTGTCCCCCTCCCGCCTCCACACCCGCCTGGGACATCCCGGGGAGAGGGGAGCTGCCCCCAGAGTCAGCGCCTGGGTCGCGTAGGGATCCACAGTCCCTTGGCCGGCTGGTGTCAGAACCAGAAGAAGACCCTCTTTTCAGAAGGGACTGGGGAGGGGAGTGTGGGGCCCTGGGTTGGCTGGGCTGGAGACCCCCCGGCCCGTGCCCCGCCAGTGCCCCCTCTTCTCCCTGCCAGTCACGGGGTGGAGCTGGTGGGCTGGAGACCCCCCCGGCCCGCCCCCCACCAGTGCCCCCTCTTCTCCCTGCCAGCCACGGGGTGGAGCTGGTGAACGCCTCTGCGCTCTTCCTCTTGCTGCTCCTCAACCTCGTCCTCATTGGGCGGCAAGATCGCCTGAAGCGCCGAGAGGTAGAACGGAGACTCCGAGGGATCATTGACCAAATCCAAGGTGAGGCCAAGGGGCAGGCGAGTCAGGTGGGAAAAGGTGCCCTGGGGTGTGTCAGAGCCCTGGAGCTCCCGTCTCGAGCCCCAGCCAGGAGCCCCAGCACATTGGCGTTGCCTGCGGTCAGCATTCAGGGGATAAGGACGCCCTGCTTTCTTCTCAGTGGTGCAGTGAGAGCCGTGGGACGGCTATGGGTACCCAGGCAGTGGCCTGGGGCGGGCAGAAAGGCTAATGGCTCCTCAAAGCCAGGGGCCAAATCGGCTTAATCTCTGACATTTGTACCCCTCAGGAAGCTCAGCACACCCCTCAAAGCCCTTAGCAAAGTTAGCAAAATGTATTTGAATGGAAGCAGGGTACAAAGAATAAGAGCTTCAGGTGTTCAGAGGAGGTGCAAGTGCCCGCGCTGGGGTGGTGGGGAGGTGGCCTCGTAGAGGGGAAGTGTTGGAATGAGCGGCATGGGTTGATGCAGGCCGTCTGGGGAAGGGAGAAGAGCAGACAGAGCTTCATAGCTGTGTGCTGGATCTGGCTGGTGTGTGGATCCAGTGGGTGAGGCTGTTTCCCTCTTTCCATTCTCATCAGATGCCCTCAGGGATGGCAAGGAGATCAAGTGGCTAGATGCCATGTACCCAGACCTCCACATGCCCTTTGCACCATCCTGGTCCCTACACTGGGCCTACAGAGATGGACATCTCGTCAACCTGCCAGTTAGCCTGTTGGTAGAAGGAGACATCATAGCTCTGAGGCCTGGCCAAGAATCGTTTGCTTCTCTGAGGGGGATCAAGGTAGCTGGAGGCTTTTCTCCTTCCCTGGAAATGCTGTGGGAGTGTCCACCGGCAATGGTGGGAGGGTCCCTGGGCTTAATCCTGATGCTTCCAGCCCAGCTCTTGGGCTTCTTGGCAAGGGCTCCAGGAGAATGGAGAAAAGCTGGAACATCTTTCTCCTTGTCCTGTTCTTTCTTCTGTCTGGTCCTCAAGCTGCTAGGAATCCAGTCCCCCAGGCCCCACCCTAACTGACTCTGTGCTAACTGATGGTCCCTAACCCAATGAGATGTCTCCACTTAGCCAGAACGGTCAAGGAAGAGTGGCTTCCATGGAACCATTAATTACCCTCGACCTCCTCCCCTTCGTCGCTGGCAGGATGATGAGCACATCGTCTTGGAGCCGGGAGACCTGTTTCCACCTTTCTCTCCGCCCCCCTCCCCCCGGGGAGAAGTGAAGAAAGGGCCACAGAACCCCCAGCAGCACCGGCTCTTCCGCGTCCTCGAGACCCCTGTGATTGACAACATCAGGTGAGGGCGCCGCCCTGCCTTACTCCTGTCCCCTGACTTCTCGGCCCGGTGCCTCCTGTGAGCAGGGGGCGTGGTGGGGCCGGTGACAGGAAGGCGCCTTGTCCATACTGAGGTCCCTTAGCACAGGCATCTCCGGAAGGTCTTCTCTTTAGTGTCTTGTGAGAATTCTTCGACTGGGTGATTGACCCCCTCTCAGTCTGAACTCCGAGGGGGCAGCTTCAGAGGCTGCCACGAGCTCCTGGCCACAGTGACCAGGAGGCCACTTGGCCGGGGCCAAGGAATAGGAGGGAATTGCAGGACCCAGTGATGCTAGGTGAAGGGGTGGGCTTCTGGCCTCTCCCCTGAGCAGGGCTCGCCCGAGTGTAGTATCCCCTCTTTCTGCAGGTGGTGCCTGGACATGGCCCTGTCCCGCCCAGTCACCGCTCTGGACAACGAGAGGTTCACGGTGCAGTCAGTGATGCTGCACTACGCGGTGCCCGTGGTCCTGGTGCGTGAGGCGGGGCCGCACAGGGCAGGGGGAGGGCCAGGAAATGGGGGAGCCTGGGGGCCAGACTCGGACGAGCGTGTGAGTGAAGACTAGAGGGTCCCAGTGTGAGCCGGCCAGTGCCAGGGGTGGGGCTGTGAGTGGGCAGAAGACGGGGAGGCTTAGAGCCTGGGTCTCTCTGTGGGGGATAAGGCAGCGTCTCTCCTGTTCCCGACAGGCTGGCTTCCTCATCACCAACGCCCTGCGCTTCATGCTGAATGCCCCTGGTGTCACGACCTGGCAGTACACCCTCCTCCAGCTGCAGGTGGCGGCAGCCCTCTCCTCTCTGTAGCGCTTTCCTCTTTCCCCTGAGACTGCGTCCCCTCGTGGTGCCCTGACTGCCCCTCCCTCTCTGCAGCCCAGGGGTCTCTTAGGCTTAGCTTCAGAACGCCTGCGTCCCTTCCTCCCTTCCTGCCCCTAGCTGTCCTTTTTACTCAGGGGAGGGCCCCAGGGCCGGGGAAGCCCTTCCCTCCCTCCGGCCGCCAGCACATCTCAGGGAGCCTGTGTGGCTCGCTCCTTCCCAGGTGAATGGCGTCCTGCCCATCCTCCCCTTGCTCTTCCCTGTGCTCTGGGTCCTGGCAACTGCCTGTGGAGAAGCCCGTGTCCTGGCCCAGATGAGCAAGGCTTCCCCCAGCTCCCTGGTAGGTTGTTCCGAGGCATCGGGGCGGGTGGGGGTCGGGGGACAGTGCAAAAAGAACCAAAGACAGGAATGAAAAGAGTCGGCTGTGCCCAGCAGACAGGGCAGGAGTCCAGCCCCACCCCTACCCCGTGGCCCAGCGACAGGCAGGGCCTGGGCAGCTCTCCGAGGGCTTTGCCCTCTCCAGCCAGAAGGGTCTCCAGACCAGGCCCCGGGGGTGGCTGAGTGTCCACCCGGGCTGTCAGCAGACGGGGGATTCAAGGGCTGCCCGGGAGTCCTTCACCAAAGGCGTCGGGAGCCCTGCTGGCACGAGGCCCCACCCGCCAGCTCGGAGGCCTGTGAGAGGCTGGCTGGCGGTTTCCTCCCCGAGGCTCACACCCTCTTCTCCGCACAGCTGGCCAAGTTCTCGGAGGACACTCTGAGCAGCTATACCGAAGCCGTCTCCTCTCAGGTACGCTCACCCAGGATGGATTCTGCTCCAGGCCCCGTACCCCCAGCCCGCGCTCCCTCGGGCCCCTGCTGGAACCCTGGGACTCCCCTACTTTATGGCCTTTGAGCCTCCCACGGGCTCCTGGAGCCCCTCAGTCCACCCGTCCCACATGGGTAATGTGTCACTGCCGTGCTGGACACAGGCTTTTCCACCCAACTTCCTGGTGCTCCCGGACCGTTTCCTCTGTCGGCCCCAGAGGCCATCTCCAGGGAAATACGGCCAAGCCCCAGCTGGCCTCGCGGGCTTTGTCTCTGCCCTCAGGAGATGCTGCGCTGCATTTGGGGCCACTTCCTGCGGGTGATCCAGGGGACGTCTCCTACGCTGAGCCACAGCTCCAGCCTGCTGCACAGCCTGGGCTCCGTCACGGTGAGGGGGGCCCCGTGGGAGGACCTGGCCTCGACAGGCTGCTCTCTGGCCGTGTCTGGTCACTTAAGCGGCCCCTGGCGGCTTGGGGACCTCCAAGGCCCCTTCCCAGTCCTCTTCTCTCCCTGCAGGTCCTGTGCTGTGTGGACAAACAGGGGATCCTGTCATGGCCCAACCCCAGCCCGGAGACCGTGCTGTTCTTCAGCGGAAAGGTGGAGCCCCCGCACAGCAGCCACGAGGACCTAACGGATGACCTGTCCACGCGCTCCTTTTGCCATCCCGAGGTGGAGGAGGAGGTATGGCCTGGGCCCGGCTGGTAGCCTCAGGGAGGGCGAGGCGAGGAGTGGGGAGGAGGGCTCAGGCCTCAGGATCTGCTTCAGAGATGACGCCCTGAGGGGACGAAGCAGCCTTGCCTCACTGGCCCGTGGCAGCCGTCGGGACGCCGGTCCGAGGCCTGTGTTCCTTGCTCTCCTCAGCCCCGTGAACGAGACGCCCTCCTGGCCAGCTCCCTGAACCCTACCCTGCACCTTTCCAATGAGCAGGAGCGCGGCAACTGGCCAGGCGATGGCCCCAAGGCCCCCGAGCCCTCCTCTCACCACAGAGCTCACGGCCGCAGCAAACACCTGTCCGGCTCCAGCGTGAGCTTCAGCAGGGACACAGAGGGCGGTGAAGAAGACCCCGGCAAGGTGAGGGGAGAGGGCGGAGAGCAGCCCGCTTGTCAGCCGCAGGGCGTCCTGGCCTCCCCTGCCGAAGGGGCCACAGGGGTGCAGCCCGGCCTGGACGGATGGAGCCCGAAGCACAGCCGTCTTGGCCTCTGTTCCGGGACCTCCTGAGGCCTCGCCCACGGCTTTTCCGTGAAGTAGGCCCTTCCCCATTTTCCGTGTTTCTCTGATGGTGGTAATTGGTTGGGGCAAGGCCCTTCCTCCTAATCACAACCTTCAAGAGGCAGAGAGCCGGGACTTCCCTGGTGGTCCAGGGGTGCCAGCACTTCCACTGCAGGAGTCGCGGGTCCCATCGAGCCAAGATCCTACATGCCACTCGGCCAAAAACAAAAAAAAAGTACAAAAGACAGAAAGCCAGTGGCTCCTTCTAAAAACGTTTCCCGTGGCCGAGAAAGGTGCTTTGTCGTTTCTCGCTCGGTCTGGACAGCCTCCTCTGAGCTGGTGACAGTGTTGTTGGGCACAGATCCTAGAAGCAGCCAGGAGCCGGGAAGGACAGGGAAGGGGTTTCGAGAGGGATGGGAGAAAGCGAGCATGAGCACGCCCTGCTGGGAGGCGGTGCCTTCTCTCGGGGGCACCCGCCGCATCCCTCCCAGCCTGAGGCCCCTCTTCCCCTCCACGTTTCCTCCAGACCCAGCACGTGCTGGAGGGCGAGACCTATGAGGCCGAGGACTTCGTGTGTGACTACCACCTGGAGATGCTGAGCCTGTCCCAGGACCAGCAGAATCCCTCTTGCATCCAGTTCGATGACTCCAACTGGCAGCTCCACCTCACCTCCCTCAAGCCCCTGGGCCTCAACGTGCTGCTGAACCTGTGCAATGCCAGCGTCACCGAGCGGCTGTGCCGGTTCTCAGACCACCTGTGCAACATCGCCCTGCAGGAGAGCCACAGCACCGTGCTGCCCGTGCACGTGCCCTGGGGCCTCTGCGAGCTCGCCCGCCTCATTGGTACGTGGCCACCGCAGGGGTGGCGGCTGGGCTAGCTGCCGGCCTCTTCCAAGAGGCTGGGCCCCCGGCTCCAAACTTGCCAGGCCCGGGCGTGGCCTCGCTCAAGAGCACCAGCAACCCTTTGGGCTTCTGATCGACCCCCTTTTTTTTTTTTGGGCCGTGCCACGAGGCTTGTGGGATTTTAGTTCCCCGACCAGGGATTGAACCCGGGCCCTCAGCCGTGAGAACGCAGAGTCCTAGCCACTGGACCGCCAGGGAATTCCCTGATCATCCCCTTTAACCAGGCACCGCCGCTTGACGGCGCTTCCTCATCCGGGAAGATAACTGCCTGCGGGATGGACGCGTAGAGGGAAGCCGCCCAGCCTGCCTGGGGTTCCCTCCCCGCCAGGGAGGGTGGTGTGTGGGGGTGGGCTTCCTCCCAGAGGCCCCGTGCCGTCCCTCCTCCTGCAGGCTTCACTCCCGGGGCCAAGGAGCTCTTCAAGCAGGGGAACCACCTTGCGCTCTACCGCCTCCCCAGCGCCGAGACCATGAAGGAGACCTCGCTGGGGAGGCTCTCCTGTGTCACCAAGCGGCGGCCCCCGCTCAGCCACATGATCAGCCTCTTCATCAAGGACACCACCACCTGTGAGCCTCCCCGGCTCCGCCCGCATCAGGCCAAACCTCCCAGGAGCTGGGCAGGGCGGGGCTCTTTTTAGGGTGTCTTTTTTTAGGGAGCGCTGGGCCGACGAGCGTTAGATTCTTGCCGAGATCTCAAACGTGGCAGAGATTGGCTTCGGGGACGGGGGCTGGGATGGTGGTGGCCACAGATGCTGGGACTGTCTGGAGGACCGGCAGCTTAGAGCCTGCGCTATGCACCCAGTGGCCTTGCCTACAGGTTTGCTGCCATGAGGCCTGGGGAGTTCCCATCCCCCAGGGGCTCCTTTAGTGCCCTTCTCAAGGGTGGCAGTATGTCCCCGGAGGTGAGGTGGCTTGGGCACTCATGGCTTGGCCTTCCTCTCCCCGCCACTGCCCTCAGGCACAGAACAGATGCTGTCCCACGGCACGGCCGACGTGGTCTTGGAGGCCTGCACAGACTTCTGGGATGGAGCCGACATCTACCCTCTTTCGGGTTCCGACAGGTAGGTAAGGAAGCAGACGCCAGGGGCGGGAGCAGTCAGCTCTGGTGGTCTGCCTGCCCGGCTCCCAGGGGTGGGGCATCCCAGGACCACTCACCTCACTTCCACCCCGGTTCCCCGGCAGAAAGAAAGTGCTGGATTTCTACCAGCGAGCCTGCCTGTCTGGTTACTGCTCTGCCTTCGCCTACAAGCCCATGAGCTGTGCCCTGTCGTCCCAGCTCAACGGCAAGTGCATCGAGCTGGTGCAGGCGCCCGGCCGGAGCAGCATCTTCACCACGTGCGAGCTGCCCAGCACCGTTCCCATCAAGCTGAGTGCCCGCCGCGGCAGCTGGAGCTCAGACGGTACCGTGGGCCCTGTGCCCGGGGGCCGGGGGCCGGGAGGGCTTCCAGCGGCCTGGACCAGACCGTAGCAGAGGACCTGGAACACCGCGGTGGCTCTCACTGTCTGGTGACGTGGGCGAGTCCCTTATTCTCATCTATAACCAGGTGCTTTGTCTGCCCTGCTCACGGGTTCACTGTGCCGCTCCAGTGGGATGACAGATAGCAAAGTGCTTTCTTTGAAGCTTATAAAGCAGTAGCGTGTATAGAGCATTAGCCTTATTTGAGTCAGACAAAGGACCGGGTCACAAAGCCTGCTGGAGCAGAGGGACTCAGAGCTCCACCCACCCCTCCCCACTCCGCCAAACACACAGCCTTCTGGGGTCTCATGACCCCAGAGACCATGAACTGAAGCCATTGCTGAGGGTGGGGCCCGCCCCCTAGCCCTGGACCAGGGATTGTCACCTGACTGATGAGTACCTTTCCTTGTCTTTTCCCCTGTGTCTGTTGGCTTCTCTATGTCTTGGTTGTGCATGTGTGTGGCTGCGTGTGTGGTCCCCTGGGGCCCGCGTGCTTATTGACTTGGGCATGGCATCTGCACGTGTGGCCCCGGGCTGCCTCCTGCAATCTGCCGGTTCCTGGGTGTCCTGCCTGGGCCATGTCCTGGCCGGGCTCTGTGCCTTGTGCCTCCTGAAGAAGGGATCGGGGAGGTGCTGGAGAAGGAAGACTGCATGCAGGCCCTGAGCGGGCAGATCTTCATGGGCATGGTGTCCTCCCAGTACCAGGCCCGGCTGGACATCGTGCGCCTCATCGACGGGCTGGTCAACGCCTGCATCCGCTTCGTCTACTTCTCTTTGGAGGATGAGCTCAAAAGCAAGGTGGGGGAGCACCCCCCAATGCTCCCACTGACCCTTTTCCCCACGTGACCCTTTGGGCCCATCTGTTCATTGCCATCTTCCCGGTGCAGGTGTTTGCAGAAAAGATGGGCCTGGAGACGGGCTGGAATTGTCACATCTCCCTCACGCCCAATGGTGACATGCCCGGCTCTGAGATCCCCCCCTCCAGTCCTAGCCACACTGGATCCCTGCACGATGACCTGAATCAGGGTGAGGGCAAAGGTTTGGTGTGGACACGAGGTGGGTGTGGGTCATTCCCCTTCCTTGGGGCTACAACTAGAAAGAGCCTCCATGGATCCCCCCCTTGGAAGATGGCTCTGATCTCCCTGCGGCAACGGCAGTCGACGGGGTGGGGGGGGAGGACACCTCGAAACAGGAAGTTTTGCGTCATCTGCAAGGCGAGGAAAGGCCCCCAGAAGTCTGGCCCCAAGGTGAGGGACAGGCTCTTGTCCCCACAGTGTCCCGAGATGATGCGGAAGGGCTCCTCCTAATGGAGGAGGAGGGTCACTCGGACCTCATTAGCTTCCAGCCCACGGACAGCGACCTCCCCAGCTTCCTGGAGGACTGCAACCGGGTACGATGTGGTGGTGGTGGGGTGTCTGTGTCCCCAGAGCCCTGGGGTTGGCCCGTGGCTTGTCCAGGGCAGAGGAGTGAGGGAGGAGGGACCCTGAGGCAATTGGCATCTCTGCTGTCTGCAGGCCAAGCTGCCCCGGGGCATCCACCAGGTGCGGCCCCACCTGCAGAACATCGACAATGTGCCCCTGCTCGTGCCCCTCTTCACCGACTGCACCCCCGAGAGTGAGTACCGTGGTGGCGGCTACTCGGCCAGCCCGGCCCTTGTGTGGAGCGCTGCCAGTGCATGGGCACCCCGCGGGCTCCGGAGCGATGTTGGTTTCCCACGCAGGGAGCGGAGGAACCTGGGCTGGGAGGAGCTGGGGGTCTTGCGGGCTGGAGCCTTGGTGGCCCGTTCTAGGGAGTCAGAAGTGACAGTATTCATACGATGTTCACGAAATTGGGGGCAGGATGGTCCCAAAGAGGGGCCTGTTTTCCCTTGTCTCCTGCTTTGTCCTGGGGGTCTCTGCCCAGCATCCCACGTGGGGCTCGCCTGCCTGACTCTCGTGCCCCCCGACTCTGCCCCCTCAGCCATGTGTGAGATGATCAAGATCATGCAGGAATATGGGGAGGTGACCTGCTGCCTGGGCAGCTCTGCCAACCTGCGGAACAGCTGCCTCTTCCTCCAGAGCGATATCAGGTCAGGGTGACACCCCAGAGCCGGGGGCCAGCCTCTTTCTCCCGGAGACCCCACAGCGGATCTTGCCCTGGTCAGGACCAAGGAACCTGGACTTGGTGGGGAGAAGAGGGAGCGGGTGCTTGCTCAGTCCCGTGGGAGACGGGGTCTTGGCACGCTTCAGCTGATGGGTATGCTTCCCCCCGTACGCTGAACAGCATTGCCCTGGATCCCCTGTACCCGTCCCGCTGCTCCTGGGAGACCTTTGGCTACGCCACCAGCACCAGCATGGCCCAGGCCTCGGACGGCCTTTCTCCTCTGCAGCTCTCGGGGCAGCTTAACAGCCTGCCCTGCTCCCTGACCTTCCGCCAGGAGGAGACCATCAGCGTCATCCGGCTCATCGAGCAGGTGGGGGCTCGGGGTGGGGGGCGCTCGGGGGCAGGGGGGCAGGTCCTGCTTGGGGCGGGCAGTCGCGACGCAGGACCGGCCTGAGCTCCCAAGGGTGGCTCACCTCCAGGCGAAGCTCTTCCAGGCGGTGGAGTTTGCCTCCGCCCCTCCCTCGCGGGAACATTTGGGGCATCTGGCTCTTGGCCGAAGCTTATCAGCTGTGGGGCCTGAGAGAGACCCCAACCTGCCCTTCCCGGCCCCTAGGCTCGGCACGCCACCTACGGCATTCGCAAGTGCTTCCTCTTCCTGCTGCAGTGCCAGCTGACTCTCGTGGTCATCCAGGTGAGGTGGGGCCAGCACGGGCATCGCCCCTCCCTGCTCACTCCTTCACTCAAGGGCCGGTTGAGAGGCTGGGAGGATGCAGCACAGCCTGGGGGGCCCCCACAGCCTCTGTGAACCCCCCTGGGCTTTTGGAGATGACCCCGCCGGCAGAATAGTGTCCCCTCCAGCGCCGTCTCCTCTCAGCCAGGACGTGAGTCTCCGTCTGGGCACAGGGCGAGTCAGCCCTGGGGCTCCCAGTGTCTTACTCTTTGCTAGAATCTCATCGTGCTTCCTGGCTTCTCCTGGTTCAGTTCCTCTCTTGCCTCGTCCAGCTGCCGCCAATCCTGAGCACCACCGATATCCTGTGGCTGTCCTGCTTTTGCTACCCTCTGCTCAGGTGAGAGGCCGGGCCACCCCTCCGTGCCCAGGCAGGCAGTGTTGGGATGTCACCAAGCGTCCCCAGGAGCCCAGGTTCAGGAAGCCATGCTCAGTGCTCACTTCTGGTACAGGAGGCCCGGGGGCACCCTCTCCCTTGTCTTATCCCATCTGCCCAGCAGACTTGCCCTCACTCTCAGGACTCCCGAAGTCCTTCCCACATGAGAATTGGGGGACAGAGGGTCACAGTCACCACCCTTCACTGAAGTTCCTGCTTTTCAGCATCTCTTTGCTGGGGAAGCCCCCCCATAGCTCCATCATGTCTATGGCAACGGGGAAAAACCTTCAGTCCATTCCTAAGAAGGTAAGCACCGTGGAGCCCGGTGAGCCTGGGCTTTTCCTGAGGAATGTCGGTATGGAGGGGGCTGAGCCCTGGGGGAGGGAAGTGGGGTTGGGGCGGCGGGAGGAATTCCATCCGAACTTCCCCAGACCAAGGGGGAGGGGTGGTAGAGAGCTGGCAAGATCCTTGCTCCTTATCCCCCGGGCCCGCCCACCGACTGAGGACCCCGTTGAATCCGTGTGCCAGAGGGGCGGCTGCCACAGCGGTGACGGGTCTCCTCTTCCCGCAGACCCAGCACTACTTCCTGCTCTGCTTCTTGCTCAAGTTCAGCCTCACCATCAGCTCGTGCCTCATCTGCTTTGGCTTCACACTGCAGAGCTTCTGCGACAGCTCCCGGGTCCGTAACCTCACCAACTGCTCCTCCATCATGCTGCCCAGGTGGGTCCCATCCTGACACCCCCGCCCTGGTTTCCCTCCCCGGGGCCCAGAGGAAGCTGAGCCCACACCTTGCTTTGGCAGCCACGCCGACACGGCTCCAGCCTGGTTTGACGACTTCGCCAACGGGCTGCTGCCGGCTCAGAAGCTCGCCGCCGCCCTGACTGTCCTGCACACTGGTGAGGGGCTCCCCGGGGCTGGTGAGGCACCCTGGGGACCAGGCCTCTGGCCGTGAGAAGTCTGACACCCACCACTGACCCCATTTTCTCCAGTCTTCATCTCCATCACCCACGTGCATCGCACCAAGCCCCTGTGGAGAAAGAGCCCCTTGACAAACCTCTGGTGGGCGGTGACCGTGCCCGTGGTGTGAGTCCTTCTGGGATGGAGGGTGGGAGCAGGGGAGTGGCTGCAGCGGGGCTGTGATTTGAGGGCGGGCTTTGGGCCAGAGGTTGAAGGGTGCCCTCCTTAAGCTGTCCCTGCTGAGAAAAGCAGGGGAGGAAGCAAGAGACCCCGCTGACGCAGGGCTGCCACCTCCTGCAGGTTGCTGGGGCAGGTGGTCCAGACAGCAGTGGACCTGCAGCTGTGGACACACAGGGACAGCCACGTCCACTTTGGCCTGGAGGACGTGCCTCTGCTGACGTGGCTCCTGGGCTGCCTCTCCCTGGTCCTCGTGGTGGTCACCAACGAGATCGTGAAGCTGCACGAGATTCGGTGAGCCACCGGCTGGGTGCCCCCTCTGGGCCTGGGTGTGTTCCCTAAGCCTGTCACCTCCGGGGCACCGTTCCCCTGCCTTCCCACTGCCGTCCCGCCCTCCTCCTCGGGTGTCCTGCCCGTCCCCTCGTCTGGGGGTCTGCGCTAACCTGGACTTTAATCTCCCACCCTACCAGGGTCCGGGTCCGCTACCAGAAGCGACAGAAACTGCAGTTTGAAACTAAGCTGGGCATGAACTCTCCCTTCTGAGCCACTGGCCGTGGTGGTCATAGTTGCTCTGGATCGTAGGGCTAAAGCCAGACCCATTTCTGAGTCTGGGGAGTTGATATCATGAATGTTTCAGGGTTTGCTCTTGCGCCCTATGGCATTGGAGGCCCAACTCCCGGTGTCAGACCCAGCTGTCGTCCTGCCCCCCGGGGAATTACTGAAGAGATGCTGAGCTGTGGCCTTGGTGTCAGGACAGTCTGGCTCTTCCTCACCAGGGGGAGCACCCCTGGACTCTTGAATGTATGACCTCGTGCGCTTAAAAGAGGGGCCCTCAGCCCCCTCCACCTGTGGGCCGCCCCCCTTCAGGGTCACCGAATGCAGCGCCCTCTGCTCTTGGGTTTTCAGGCAGAGCTATGAGCCATGGGGCTGAGCTTCCACCTTTTGTGGGAGAGCAGCCGTGGGAGGTCCGAACAGCTCTCTAGGCCACTGTTGAAGGCAGGGGTGGTGGTTCATGCTCCCTGTGCCCCTCTCATCCTGTATTCCTGGGGCAGGGGCCTGGATTTGGCCCTGAGTACTTTCCCTCCCTTCCTCTGTGGTCAGGGGGGAGCCTCACACAGAAACCTGAAAATGCAGCAGAGCCCCCGCCTGGCCCTGGAACCTCCTCCTGTGCCTGCCCTCAAGCTGGCGGGGAGAGCCAGTCCTGGGGTGCAGCCCAGGGCTCCTTTCAGCCCCGGCCCTAGTTATCCTGTGAGAACGTTTTCACTGGTGTATTATTATTTTTTACTGGAAATGAGCCTTTTAGGAATGAATACAGACTGGTTTGTATTAAAACTGATAAATTCCTGAAGAAAAACCTGTGGCTGGTCCATGAGGCAGCCACTAACGGACCTACCCAGGGCTTCGGCCAGTGACGGAGCCCCTCCGCAAAGGTGAGGAGGGGAGGGCCCAAGCCTTCCTCCTTGCGCGTCAGTGGGAGCGCTCGGGTCCGGCTCAGGTGCGACCCCTGGCTCAGAGGTCCGTGGCGCAGATCCAAACACAGAGCCCGATCACGTGGAATGACACTTTCATTGGTGTTAGTTGGGGGAAGAGGTTACTGGTTACAGAGCCGGGGCCTGGGCCAACCAGGTCAGGCTTCCAGCCCCAAGGCGGGCAGTGGGTGCTCTTGCTGTGGTCCGAAGCCCCTCCCCCACTGCGTCCTCTCAGGCAGTTATAGATAGAATAAATTCCATTTAAAATATATGCATTTCTCTCTGCTTAAAAAATAACATTTACAGTTGGGAACGTCTGGACTTTGGGGGACCTGTGAATCCCACTGTTCCCACCCCCGCCAGCTCTGCCTCACTGAGGGCAGGCAGGGGCGGCGGCGGAGGCTGGCCTGGCCGCTTGTTTACATGTCCTGTGAACACCTGCGGGGGACCAGGCCAGACACACCGCCTCCTCCAGCCTCTGGGCGCCAGGACAGCACAATGGGTGGCCAGAGGGCCTTGGCACAGGGGCTTGAGACACTGGGGGGACAGAGGAGGTACCCCAGAAGCCCGGCCACCACCTCTTTCTTCCTGGAGAGGAAGCTCTCACCAGGGTCCCTGCCCAAAAGGCAGGGCCGTCCCGTCAGGTTACACACTGGGAGGGGGCTCTGCTGAGGTGTCAGGTTCTGACAAGTCCCCTCAGCTCCCCTGGGGGCCGCCTCCCAGAGCCCTGGTGCCGACAGCCGTTGGCTTGCAGCAGCAGGAGGGACCCCGCTAGGGCGGCAGGGGCGGCGTCCGTGCCGGGGGAAAGGCAGTGGCTGAGGAAGGTCACGGTGGGCACTGCTGCGAGCTGCCAGCAGGTCCGGCTCAGTCCAGCATGGCATCCAGCTGGTTAGCCAGGGCGTCGAACATGGTGCTGATGTCATCCAGGATGTGCTTGGTGGAGGTGCCCGGGGGGCTGCAGCAGGGGAAGGAGCAGGTCAGATCAGCCAGCGGTCCGCACCCTGCCGGCCCGGGGCAAGGGGGCTGCTACCAGGAGCGTGGTTGGTGCGCACTTTGAGTGCGTCTTCTCCTAATTCTCACAACTTCCCGAGGCAGTAGGAGTTACCGTTCCCTTCCTTGCACAGAGACGCTGGGGCTCACAGGGAGAAGTGACTTGCCCAAGCTCACATGCCTCTAAGTGGCAGCCACCAGGATTCCCTGCAGGTCAGATCCGGGTGACCCCAGGCCCAGGCTCCTCCCATCCCAATAGGGGCCCCCCAGCCTGAGGATCTGCCCAACGTGACGGTGACATCCCCCTCCCGTCATTCCCGGAACCCTGGGAAAAGGCTTCAGGATTCGGGCGGAGCTGCTCTTACGCCGCCTTCTCCCCCTCCGAAGCACCCAGCACCCCTCACCCCTCTCGCTCCTCAGCACCAATGCTCTTCTCCGCGGCCCGCAAGGCAGCTGCCAGGGATGAGCTGGTCTGCTCCAGTCTCTGCTGGGCCCGGCCTGGGCCCGTGGCCCCAGTGTTCTCTGGCCTTGGAGGGGGCACAGGGCGGGGGCCGAGCCGGGGAGCCAGCTTAGGGCCAGAAAATGCCAGCTGGGTGCAGGCCACAGACACAGGCTTGGGGGCTGTTCCTGCAGAGACAAAGAGGTTGGCTTGTGACTCAGCTGGGCTGGGCACGAGCCCTGCCAACACCACCCTCTCCCCGCGGGTCCCGCCTCATACCTGCTCCGGGCACCTTGAGGAGGGCAGCAGGGGGAGCCGGGGGCTCCATCTCCCCGGGCCGCCGACTGTTTTCCAGAGCCGGCCCCGGGCAGGGAGCCATGGGGGGCTGGGTCGGGGGGCTGGGAGAGAGAGGGGCTGGAGCTCCGGGGTTTGGGAGGCTGCTAGGGTCAGGCCGGGGAGGGCTGGCAGAGGCCGAGGGGGACTCGCCGGGGGTCTGCAGGGACAGGGCGGCAGGGGGGCCGGGCGTGGCGCCGGCCACCCCGAAGGCCAGGAGTGCCGTCTGCAGTGGCTCCCTCTCCCGGCATTTGGGCCTCCGCTTAACAGTGTCTGACTCTGTGAGGTTGAAGTCGAGGCCAGCAGGCACAGGCGTCTCCCGGGGTGGGGGGCCCGCCGGCTTGGGCCTCTGTTTGATCGTCAGGTTCCCCTCCTCTGCGAACGGGAGCCCCTCCCCT
This sequence comes from Delphinus delphis, assembly GCF_949987515.2. Lineage (NCBI taxonomy): Eukaryota > Metazoa > Chordata > Mammalia > Artiodactyla > Delphinidae > Delphinus > Delphinus delphis. The sequence goes on from NC_082701.1 coordinate 7,587,432, forward strand.
GAGCTGCCCCGAGACGGGGGTGTCCCCTCGGGCCCTGGGTCCTCCTCCTCTGTGTCCGATGCGGCGCCAGCCGGGGCGGGCAGGCTGGGGGGCTCCGAGGGGCCCGTGGGTTCACTGAGTGTTCGCCTCCGGGGCCCTGGGGCCCCCTCCTTGGGCGCCGGGCTTCCATCTGGCGGCGGCGGCGGCTCCAGGGTGGGGCCGGAGACGGAGCTGAGGCGCTTGGGGGGCGGGGGCGGGGGGCCTTTGCGGCGGGCCCGCAGGGCAAAGGACTGGCTGCGGGGCGCCCCTCGGGTTGGCGTCGGGCTGGGGCTGGTCCGGGCGAGGGCGCTGCGTCCTGGTCGCCGAGTGAGGGTGGCGTAACTGCCCAAGGCACTATCCACCGGCCCTTCGGCCTCCCCCTCGGCTTCCCCTTCGGCCGGGCTGGGGCGGCTCAGGCTGTGGGACCGGCGCTTGGGCCGAGGCGGGTCTGGAGGAGTGGCCAGGGGCCCGGCCAAGTAGGAGAAGGCCCGGGGTGCGCCAGGAGGCGGCCCTGGGGCTGGGCTGGAGGGCGAGCCCTGGGGGTACATAAAAACATAAGGGGGGGCCCCTTGGCCAGGAAGTGGGGAACAAAGCTTAGGGGGCCGCTCTGTCCCCTCTGGAAGATTCCTCTCCTGTGGGGTGTTGGGGTCTCCGCCACTGGGCTGGGAGGCAGGCTGTTCCTGTGAGTGCCCAGACCCCCGTGAGCGTGCCCCGATGCTCTCCTGGCTGGGGGAGCGGGCAGGAGGCAGGGGGAGCGGCTCGGGGCCACCCCCTGCCATGGCCGCCTGTAGCTCTGGGCTCAGCTCGCTGCCCTGGAAGGTGAGGAGGCGCGGGCCAGCCACAGCCGGACCGTCCCCATTCTCCAGCCCCTCGATGGCCATCAGCTCCGGGGCCCTGGCCAGCCGGCGGCCGCCGTCACCTGGGGCCTCCCCCTGCAGTAGGCCCCGCCGAAGCTCGGCCAGCCGCTTCACCCCCAGCATGAGCTTCTTCTGATGACCTGGGAGGGGGGGATAGAGGCGGAAGGGTTAGCTGGGGCTGGGAAGGGTCACCCTCATCCCTCCTGGACCCCCGAAACATTCTGGAGATCCTCCAGGGCACGCGGGGGCCCAGCCAGAGGCCCAGGGCAGTCCTCACCGAGCTTGTTGACTCCGATCTCCTGCAGCTCCTCCCAAGTGAGGTCGGCCACCAGCCCCATGGAATCGTAGCCGCTGCTCACCAGCTGCTTGTGGTACTGCGGCAGCCCCAGCGCGCACAGCCACTCCAGCAGGTCTGCCTGCAAAAGCAGCACCGTCGGCCCCCGAGCCAGGAAGGCAGTGCAAAGCCGCAGCTGAAGGTGGGAGCCCGTGCCCGTCGCCCACTCACCGGGATATAGTTGGGTAACCACTCGGCGATGCTGAGCTGGGCGATCTCTGAGGCGATCTTCTTCCTGTGCCCGGGCTTGGTCACCCCGATGGCCGTCAGGTCCTGCCACACAGAGTCATGCCATCAGGCCTCCTGCTCTGCCCACTGGTTCCTGCACTGCCCTCCCGCTGCAGCACCTACCTCGGGTGTCATGCGGCTGATAGTTGGCACGTCATAGCCAGCCTGCAGAAAGTGGGCAGTGTAGCCCTCCAGCTGGAACTCGCTGAGCCAGTTATGAATGGCCTGAGCGTCCTGTGGTGTGGGGGGAGGGGTAAAGGTAATGGAGCTGAGTCTGCTGGGGCGGGGACAGGGGCAGGGGCGGGGTGCCAAGGCCACAGACCTGCCACTGACCCCAGCCTCCCCAGGGGCCTGGTCTGAGAAGGGACTTAAGTCCACACTGAGGCCCATCCCAACCCCTACCCGCAGCCCACTCCCCAGTGCAGGTCACACCTTCCCCTCCAGCAGCTGCTCCGGCCTCACGTCCTGGGTGAAGAGCTGCTCCCCGGAGCGGTAGTTGGCTAGAGGGCGGTGGTTTGGGTTGTCTTCAAGGAGGGAGAGAAATGGAATCAGGGTGGCAGGACAAAGGGGTGCCAAGCCCTCAGCCTCCCCACCTGCACTGCTCCTAGCCCACCCAGGTCCCAGTCTCCCTTCCTACCTGCCAGGGACGGGGGGTGCAGTCCTGGCAGCACCTGGTCCTCTCCAGCAGAGGGCAGTGGCTGAAGACAGGGAAGGAACTGACTCTCACTTGGGGAACTGGCAGCGGGTGTGGGGGGCCCGGCCCTGGTCCCAACCAACACCCCCCCCCGCCCCCCCACCTGGGCATTCTCAATCAGGAGGCCAGTGCTGTGGCCGTTGGTGCCCTCGGAACTCTGTCCGCTGCCAGCACTGCGGATGCTGCCCACGCTGCCCTCGCTGCCCACACTGTTCCTGTCACCTGCTGTGGGGGGCAGAAACCAAGGGGTTAGAGCCCCAGTTGGCCCTGCCAACAGCTGACTGGCAGCTTGCCAGAGCCAGATGTCTACCCCAGTACCCAGCACTGCCCCGCCCAGGAGGAGGTACCTGGGCTGTCTGGGCTGAGGCCCACCCGAGGCAGCTGGCCATAGGTAAGGGGGTGCAGGGAGTCATCAGCAGGGGGCTGTGGTGTCCTGGAGAGGCCTGGGCGCAGGGTGGTGGACGCACAGGGGAGGCGGGGTGCAAGGACGCCCGCCCGCTTGCTGACCACTTCCACGATGCCCGGGGGAAAGTAGCCCACACGGTCCGTGCCCCTCTGGCTCTCGTGGATGTGGCCCTTCCAGCGGCCGTCGGGGTGCTGCTCAAGCACCTGTGGCAGAGGGGCCGGGGGACGACGAGGCCGCGGTCACGTGCTGCACCCAGCGCCCAGCCCTGCAGCTGCGGTCCAGCTCTTCCCCTCCCCCCGGGGAGCTGGCCTCTGGTGCCCAAGCTGGCCCACAGTTCTGGCCCTGCCGCCAGCATCCAGCCCAATCCCCTGGGTGCCTCCAGGGCATGCCAACAAGAGTCTGGAGTCAGCCTGGGTTCAGGTCCCAGCTCCACTGCTTGCTAGCTTGCGACTTTGGACAGACTGCTTTCATTCCCTAAGCCTCAATTTTGTCAGCGCCAAAAAGGAAATGGTAAGAGCACCTACCTTACCTGGATTGGGAGGAACTCAACGAGGTTGTGCCTATAAAGACCCTAACACAGAGCCTGATCCCCAGTAGGTGCCCAAGGAGGTGACAGCAATCATTGTGTCTCAAAGGAACGCCTGCATTGGGTCCTCACCGTGATGACGTCCCCTGCCCGGACGTTGAGGGCAGTGGGATCGTGGAGGTTCCAGAAATCCTTGAGTGCTCGGACCTTCAGGATCCCTGAGGCCTCTAGAAGAAGGAGGAGGACAGGTGTCATCTGAGGGTCCTTAGGGCATCTTCCCACCCCTCCAGTCCCCTGTTCATGACCCCCCAGACCAGCCCGGGGCCCAGGAGCGTGGCATCCTCTCCTGCTCCACTCCCTGGGACCCTCTGGAGCGGCTCCGGATGCCCTGGGCTGGGTCTTCTCCCCACACGCTCACCCCGCAGTAGCTGCTTGATTTCACGGCTGGCCTGGGAGGTGGTGAACTGATTCACGATGTCCAGCGCCGTCTGGTTATACGTGTTCCGTATGTTCACGTCCACCCCACCCTGGGTGCAACAGTGCGGGGTAAGCCTGTGCTGGGCGCCTGGTTTGTCGCGTCTCCCAATTCTCACAGCTACCCAGCAGGTAGTTACTATTTTCAGATTTTACAGATGAGGAAGTGGAAGCTCAGAGATAGGGTCACAGGGGTCCACACCCGCGGGCTGACCAGGGGCCCACACGCACCTCCAGGAGCAGCCGCACCACCTCGGTCTTGCCATACAGCGCGGCCTCGTGGAGAGCTGTGCCTGTCTTGGTCTGGCGGTTGATCTCAATCCCAGCTCTCAGGAGCTGCCTGTGGAGGGGAGGGTGAGTTACTGGGGCAGAGGACAGGGGGTGGGGAAGGAGAGGAAGCCGATTGCTGGGGGCTGGGAGAGAGACCCAAAGCGAGGGTGAAGAGGGCAGCAGGGCGGGGCACTGAGGGGACATCGCCAGTCCCAGCGGAAAAGGATGAGGATGTTGGGGGGGCCCCGGTGGGTACCTGATGACCTCTCTGTGGCCGTTCTTGGCAGCCAAGTGCAGGGGTGTGGTATAGTTGGGGTCACACGGGTCCTTGGCCTCCCCCTCCAGCAGTGCCACACATAAGTGGCTGTTCAGTAACAGCTGGGCCACCTGCAGCAACCAGCACTCAGGTAGGGCCTCCTCCTGAGACCCCAGAGACCGCCAGAACCCAGTACCCCAAGGGCGGCAGGCCCTACCTTGAGCCGTCCAAATTCGCAGGCCAGGTCCAAGGGCGTCTTCTTGGCCTTGTTGACCAGGCACGGGTTGGACTGATGCTGGAGGAGCATTTCTGACTGGGGTGGAGGGAGCCAAGTGAGGGGTCTGGCCTGGCCGCCCCCCGTGCCAGCCCCCCTCTCCCTGCCCCCGCGCCCCTGTAGGCTGGCAGGGTCACGTACCACTTCATAGTGTCCGTACTGGGCAGCCAGGTGCAGCGGGATCTGCCCATCCAGTGAGGCGGCGTTCACGGCCGCAGAGGCCCGCAGCAGCAGCCTCACGGGCTCCAGCCGGCCCTGCCAGGCCGCATAGTGCAGCGGGCGCATGCCTGCCAGAGGGAAGGGGGTTCTAAAGGAGGTCGAGGGATGGCGTGGGGCCGGAGGAGGGAACCGAGCAGGGTCTGGAGCCACCCCAGCTGGCGGGGAGAAGCGAAGCTGGCTTCACCGGGGTTTGGTCAGGGAGAGGTCCGGCTGTCTGGGGCTGAAGCCAGAATCCCACCTTGTCCACCACGGATGAGCTGGTGACCTTGTAACGGTGATGTAACCTCAACTTTCTTACCTGGATAATGGGACGTCAGTACCACCCACTACCCCAGAAGGCTGTGAAGACTGAAGAGGTGAAGCATTTGCAAGTTCAGAGAAGCTATGCCAACATCTATTGGCGTGGCTACGATGTAGCAGGGGCAAACTCTGACCACAGGGTCTGGGGTGCGGGCACACGGGGCTCTCACCATTGCTGTCCTTGATGTCAACGGTGGCCTGAGCCTCCAGCAGCAAGGCTATGAGCTCCAGGCTGCCCCCCAGGGCGGCGTGGTGGAGAGCCGAGAACCTGGTGTGGTGGGACACAAGGTCGGGGGTGTCAGGGAGCGGCCCCCCGCCCCCAAATCCTGGTCTTTCACAGCAGCCCCATCCTGGGGGCCGTCAGGGATGAGTTATTTGCCACTGCACCCCCGGCCCCCCCCCCGCCAGCCCTGCCACGGGAGCAGAGCAGCCGGGCTGCAGCATGAAAGGGCTCAGTGTCTGCGCTGACAGGCCTGTTTGTCTGGCCTCCCTCACAGCCGGCCCAGGGGAGGGGGCCGTGGGAGCAGGAGCCCGAGGGCTCCTACCCTCCAGGGAGAAAGGGGGGCCCAGCAGGAATCTGACCCAAGGCGGCCTCTCAGAGAGGCACCAGGGCCCCCTCCCCTCCCTCAGGGATAGCTCCACGGGCAGGCACGCGGGCAGGGCCCTGAGCTCTCGGCAAACACGCTTCAAGGGCCAAGTTTGAGAGGGGAAGGGACTCTAGGCCCCAGGTCTTTCCACTGCCCCTCCCCCCCCCCCCAGTTTTCAAGAGGGACGGGGGCTCCCGCTCACCCATCAGCATCCTGGTAGTTGACGTTGAGTCTCTTCGTGGAGCCAAGGAGCTCTGGGGGTCAGAGCGGGAGGCATCAGGGCACCCTCGAATGAGCCGCCCTTGCCCACACCTGACCCAGCGCCCCCTCCCCGCCCACCTCCCGCCTCCAGCTGACCTCTTGGAGTGCAGGAAAGCATCTGCCCCATGGCCCTTTAGCTGTCGGTCCCTATGGCTTCCCACCCTGGCCCATCAGCTGGAGGGCGCCGCTGCAGCAGTGGCCTGGCTTCCCTGGGCCCCCAGCCCCGCTTGTTTATAGGGTCAAAGGGGGCGGAGACGGGGGGGACTGGCATGCTGTGCCCTCAGAGGACAGTCCCACGAGCGCATGGTTGGCATTCCTGCCTGAATGGACCAAGGAGTGAGCCTCATTGTCCCACGGGCTGAGGGGGCTGGGAGAGAAAGGAGAGGGTACCAGGAGCTCGAGAGTAGAGGGCGGATGCCAGGGCTGGACTCAAAGGCCACACTGCCCGGCCCTGGGTCATCCCTGAGCGGAGCATAGTGGGGAAGGTGGCGCCACACAGACCTCACCACGCCCTGGCTCTGCCACATACTAGCGGTGTGATCTTGGATAAGTCACTTGACCTCTCGGGTTGTGTCCTCATCTGTAAAATGGGCTGATCACACAAGTTGCTCACGGGGGTTGTGAGTACAATGCCTGACCCTTGTGAAAGACGGGAGCTCTCACCATTCAGCACTCCTTACATGTTAGCCATTATTACCAAGAGGCTGTCCTCCAGCGAAAGCTGGTACAGTCCCCCCAGGGCCCCTGTCAGGGGAGTAACTGCTGACTCTGCACCCACAGGCTCCTAGCAGAGAGCTCTGTGCCCCGGGGAGCAAGGGGAGGATGCTGGTTCATCCCCCTCTCGGTGACAGGGACGGGGTTCAGACAGGTGTGCTCCACGTGTGAGCCAGGGGGTGGGAGGGGGTGGGCCCCGAGGAGTGTTGCAGAGGGGAAGGAGAGTGCCTGTCACAGGCGGGCCCCTGCCTCCTGCTGGAACCCACCCCTGCCGGGAAGGAGGAGGCCTGGCTCAACCCGGCTGGGCAGGGCGCCAAGCATGCTGGTCCAGGCCTGCCCCCCAGGCCCTGGTGGGCCCCTGAATACCCCAGCAAGACAGGGCCTCATTCCAGTAGGGAGGGACCAAGCCTGCAGTGAGGAGCACAGGATGGGAAGGGGGAGACAGCTACGCTTAGGGCTGAGGCGAGTGCGCTACAGCGAAAAGGTAAATACGGAGTCAAAGAGTGACGGAAGAGGTGAGGGGGTGGGGGCCACAGGAAAGAAACCCAGGCCTCCCAGCCTTCCTGTAGCCCCCTTGGAAAGTCCTTGTCACACAGAACCATTCAGGGCAGTGGAAAGAACAGGGGCCCTAGAAGCAGGAAGTGCGTGATTCAAATTCTTCTCCCTCTTACTGGCTGTGTGACCTTGGCCAGCCCTGGTACCTCTCTGAGCCTCAGTGAAGACAACGAGGTCAAGCAGGGAAGAGGCACAGAAAGTCCCTCCAGCTACTGCCAGCCTGGACAGCCTGGGCTGGGGCAGCTCGGCGGTGAGAGGCAGCCCCTCCGGGGAGTGGCAGGACAACATGACAGAAGGGACAGGAACAGGGGCAGGGCCAGGCTGGGTAGCTCTGTTCTTTCCAGAACAATGGGCGGAAAGGCGGTGGGGAGAGGCTCAGAGTGACTGAACTGGGGACCTTGGTGGGAGGGTGGAGGGTCCTAGGTTCTTGGCAGTGGCTCCCGGCACTTCCCCTGCGGTACAACCTTCTTCCCAGGCCTGGCTCTGCGGGTGGAAGGGTCGCTCCTCCTGATTTAGGCTCGGGCAGAGGATGTGAGCTCAGCAGGCCGCCCCCAGCCCACTCCATTTCCTCTGGCCAGAGAAGGAGACAGCTCAAAAAAGGGGGCAGGGGAGGGTGGGAGGAAGGGCAGAGGCAAGGCCAGGGCAACTGTAGCCCTCTCCTCCCAGCCACCTGCTCCCTGAAGAGGACCTGGGTAGGCAGGGAAAGCCGGCCCCCAGTGACCAGATATCAGATGCAGCAGGCTGAGGGAGCACCTCTCTCTGGACAGCCAGAAAGCTTTAGCCACCGGCAGAGGGAAAAGAGGGAGCCCTGCCACCTCCCTTCCAGCAGTTTCCTTTGCCTTTCTGGGTATGGAGCAGGAGTTTCCAGCCTCCCTTCTCAGAACTGCTTCAGAATCACCTGAAGAACTTTCGGATTTGCAGAGTCCCAGGCTCTCTGTGATGATTCTGTAATTCTGGGAGAGACCGGGGAGTCTGTACTTGCAGAACTATCCCTAGGTAATTCTGATGGGCAGCCAAGTGCGGCAGCACAGGGCAGAGGGCTCAGGCTTGTCTTTGATCTGCCACACAATGGCCGTGTGACCTTGGGCAAATCACTAACCCTCTCTGAGTGTCAGTTTCCTTATCTGTAAAGTGCATGTAGAAGTACCCATCTCCCAGGAAATGGAGGGGATTACAATATTTCATAAACTGTAGGGTCTGCAAAGGTCACCTTGTGATCTCCTTTTTGTCACCAGTTTTCCCAGCTTCTCAGAGGACTGGGAGGGGGGACAGGTGGTTCCAGGACCCTATCGCTCTGTGCCTGTGCCTACACTCTGTGCAAGTCCCCTGGGGAGTGGGGGGAAGGATCATCTTCCTCCACAGATGTTTCCCCCCTCTGGGCACAGGGGACCTTCCCGGAGCCTAGGAGCCTAGCTGCAAGGTTTCTGCCACCAGCCTCCAGCCACTTGCCCTCCTGAGGGCCTCACTTTGAGGTCTGAGGCCTCAGGGCTGTGAGGCCGGCAGCAGCTCAACCAAGGCCCTACTGGGCAGGTTGCCAAAAGCAACACAGAGGTGAGGGGAGGAGGGGCAGTGGCTCCCACCCTGGGGCCTCCAGGGCCCTCCCTGGACCCTCCTTGGCACCTTCCCCCATCGGGCTCACCCTGCATCCACTCCCCCAGGGCACAGAGAGCACCCCTCAGGATTCCATCTCCCTACACCCCGGGTGTCCTGCCCTGGCGTGTAAGTGGGGACACTCACACACGTGCACAACTCCCAGGCCCTTAAAATCCTTCCTTCCGGCACCCCACGCTCCCAGGTGTGGGTGGGGATAATTGGACATCTTCAGGTAGCCTGGGGGACTCCTTCCTGTGCAGAGGGCCAAGCTGTGTCTTGGGCTAGAGCCCCAGCACTCCAGAAGGACCCTCTCTCCCCCAGCCCAAGTCTGGTGGCAGGAGCCATCTCCTGTCCCTGCTGGTCCAGGAACTCAAGGGGACAAGTCCAGTGTCCTCCTGGGACAGTCCAGAGAGCTTGCCCTGAAGCCCAGAGGTCTACTCTCCTTGCAGGGTCTCGCTGCAGAGGTACTCAGGAGATGGAAGTCAGGTGTGACCACCTGTGCACAGAGCTCCCACAACCTTGTCGACTAGAGACCCCAGGCTGCAGAGAGACCTCCAGAAAATTAACTTTGGACACCCCCCGCCAGGGGACACAGGCAGATAAGTCAGGGGGATGGGGGCTTTCGTAAGCAGTTAGATAATGTTGAACTTTGCTTTAAGCAGAATTCCCTTTAAAAAGCCATCTTACAGATATCTCCACAAGCTGACAGAAACACAGAGATGCGCTGGTTGAACTGGGGGTGGGCGTGGAGGCTGAGCTCTAGCTATTCAGTCTTTCCCAACTCACTGCCAGAAACCCCACGGCTCCAAAGAACACATTGGAAAAACCACCTGCTAAAGGCAACTCCATGAGGGCAGGACTTTCAGTTTGTCTTGTTCACTGCTGTGGCTCAGTGCTCAGAGCCTGGCACACCATAGGCACTCAAAAAACTTAGAATGAATGTACTTCAATCCTTTTACTTTACAGGTGAGGAAACTGAGGCCCAGAGAGGTAAAGTGACTTGCCTAAGGGTTCACAGCAAGGGGGACCCAACTTCCTCACTGGCTCTCCCACACAGAGGCACTCCCACCCCAAGTCCCCAGGTCGGAGTGACCGCCCAGGCCTCTCTCCACAGCCTGGCTCTCCGGGGAGGGTCTTAGCTGGAGAGTCACCCCGTCAAGTACTCACTGGTCTTTGTGGCCTTGACCTTAGCCACCAGTTTCTGCACACCAGTCACATCTCCATTCTTGACGGCGAGGATCAGGTCCTGTTCTCGACCCATCCTGGTCCCTGGGCTGGGCTCTGAGCTCAGGAGTCCAGGGCAGAGGCAGGGAAACGGGTCTAAGCCGAGGTGTCAGGGTGCCATCCCTTGGCCCTCTGGAGGGCCAGGCGTCCAGGGGGAGTGTGTCTGGTGTCCCAGGCAGTGGGCTTCTTGTTAGGCGCTGACGGGTACCCCCTCAAGGTGCTTCGTGAGCTGCCACCACAAGCAGGAAAGCTGATCTCTGAGGGGGCAGAGGCTGTGTGGAAATCTGAACGGATATCAGCTTGCAGCTTCCGACAGCCCAGGGATGGGCCAGGACTGGGGGCGCCAATCTTTCCAACGTGGCTCAGGAGCACCAGTGCCCACCCAGAGAGCAGCCAGCATTCCCTCACACCTCAGTCAGCAGCGGTGGACATGTCTCAGGGGTCTGCAAAAGATGTGGTCCGCTGAAGGTCTGCTGAAGGCTGGGCCAGAGTCTGTAAGGGTCCCAGAAGCAGGGCTCAGAGAAAGAACAGACAGGGCTTCCAGGGAGTCCCCCACTCACCCCGGCTGCCCTTCTGAGTCAAGGGAGGGGCTGAGCCACTCAAAAGGGGGAGGGAGCCGCCATGCATGAGAGGAGTATTTGGAAGCGGGGAGGTGGTGTTCTGGGAGGGGGAGGCTGAGTCACTGAGGCCCCAGGGCCTGGCAGCACCTCAACCTGGGGCAGGAGGGGCCCTGGCAGCACGACACTGGGGCAGGTCGGGCCAGCAGCCTGTTCTCCACAGCCTGAGGCTCTGACACCCACAGACAACTGGTGGGCCAGGAGGTGGGGCCTGGGAGGGTCAGGCACAGGCAGACGGGCAGGGGTCACTCCCTGTGGAAGGTGCCTGCCCCCAGAACCTCCCCTATCCGAGCTTTGCTGTAATAGCTGGATGCCCTAGCCCCAGGGCTCTTTATGAATTCAGAGGGTGGACTGGGGAGTTAGGGCCCCCCATCTCTGGCGGGGTGTCTGCCTGCAGGACAGGGAGGCTTTACAGCACCTGTTGTTGACCCATCCTCACCCCTTGTGTGGGATGGGGAAGCAGCTGGGCGGAGAACAGAGGTGAGAGCCCGGGCACTGCTGGTAAATGGGGCTGCCTGCCCTCCCAAGCCTGAATCTGAGGCCCAGAGCCCAGACTTCACTTTGGAAAAGCTTACGTCAGTTCCTAGGTGGCCGAGAATTTGTTGCCCGAGTCCTGTGGCATGAGACCTGTGCAGGCCTGGGGCCCTAGCTGGGGTCCTCTTACTCCCCAAAAGTCCCAAGCCCAAACCAGATGGCACTCCAGCTCAAGGCCCGCGGCCGACATTGGGGGAGGGCGCCCCTGGCAGTGCATGGGGTCGGGCTGGCTCCCCCGCCCCCCGGAATGCCAGTCCAGCGCCGCGCAACCCCCCAACCCAGCCCAGCCCAGGCGGACCGGGGAACAAAGCGGCGGGAGGGACCGGGAGGGCCAAGCGCTGGAGGAATTGATGCGGGAAGACGGTACAGGGGAGCGAGGAGGACGGAAGGACACGACAGATGAAGGCGCCCGCGGATCCCGCAAGAAAAGTTAGTTTGTGCCCGCCCTCAACGGTGCTGACCCCCAGATCAGTCCCCGCAGTCTCACCTCTCCCAGCCTCCCCGCCGGGGATCCGGCAGGTCCTGCTCGGTCCCTGGCACTCTGGACGGCGGCTCCCACTGCCCCCCTTACCCTTTTTCTCCTCCTTCTCCTTTTCCAAGGCCGGCTCGGCGCCTCCCGCAGGAAATCCCGCCCCTCCCCCCTCCCTCCGGCCGGATCGGGAGCGGAGGGACCGTCCCGGCAGCGCAGTCGGACTGTCAGTCAGTGCCTACGGCCCCGCCCCGATCCGCGTCAGGCCCCGCCCCCTCTCTCTGGTCCGGACCGAGGACGCTGGCCGGGTCAGCGCATGCGCCCAGGTGAAGCGGCGTGGGTGGGGCCGAGAGTGCGCGCAGCTGCCTCCTGGCTGTGGAGCCCCGGGCGACCCGGGGCTCTAGAGTTCAGACCGAATGGTGAGATACCCTGTTTGTGACTGGGTGGGACAGAAGACGTGATGTGAAGGGATCTGGGAACCGAGACCCAGGAATCCCACTTGGGAAGACCCCCTTCCTCTTTGACCCTCGCCCTTCCCGGGACTCCCGCGGCGACCTCCGCCCGCGGCCAGAGTCTCCGACCGACAGCCACTGGTCGGAGCAATGGTGCCACCTAGCGGACTGTGTTGGAACGACCCACGGTGGCGGCGGCGGGGACCCCAGCCTTGAGGAGGTGCTAATGACGGGCTGGGGTGGCGCTTCAGCACCATCGTGGGTCGGACAGCGCCTCCCCCCAACCCGCCCCGGCCCTGGAAACCCGGCTTCGGACCCCCTAGGAAGGGACCTAACGGAAGACCCTGAAGGAACTCCGAACCTCCCTAGACTGCACCTGACAGCCCTCGGTGACCTTCAGTTTGTGAAGGTGGAATTCAGGAACCCAAAGCTCTCCCTTCTCTAAACCCCCTCTTCTAACCTCCCTGTCCAGCTTGGGTGGTGGGGACTAAGCAGCCCAGGGCTGCGGAGGGGAGGGTCACGCATTTGACTCTTCATACTACACTTTTCTAACGCCGGGCTCCTCAAGTTTTACTAGAGAGAAGCCCAGAGGCGGGCTGGGGATAGGAGAGGGGAGCGCCTCCCAATCCAGAAACCTGCAAGCTCTCCGCCCCCGGAATCGAGGCACATGTTTGTGGGCAGCCTCTAGGACCCAGGACACCCAGGAAGGTGGAAAGCAGGTGGGTTGATCCGGAGACCCGAGGAGCAGAGGTAGGATCCGCGGGCGCTAGGGCCGCGCGGAGTTCCGGCGGTGGGCGGGGCGTGGGCGGGGCGCGCGCGCGCGCGCGCGCGCAGCGGCAGACCGCAACCCCATGGAGCCCGAACCCGAGTCAGCCTCGGTGGAGGTGCCTGCCGGGCGCGTGCTCAGGTGCGGCGCGGCCCGGCTCGGGGGAGGCGCCGGGACAGCGGAGTGGGCGCCGGGAAGGGCCCGGGCACCCGGGACGGGGATCCAGGCCTGGGCCGAGCGGCCCCGACTGCGCGGCGCTAACCCCGCGTCCCTTCCTTCCCCAGTGCCCCGGAGCTCTTCGCTGCCCGTTCCAGGTCCCAGAAGCTGCCCCAGCGCTCGCATGGCCCCAAGGACTTCCTCCCCGACGGCTCAGCGGCCCAGGCTGAGCGACTGCGAGTGTGCCGCGAGGAGCTCTGGCAGCTGCTGGCGGAGGAGCGCGTGGAGCGTCTGTGAGGGGGCCGGGCCGGGGCGGGGGCAAAGCCGGGGCGGACGGACCCGGTAGACTAATCCGGTAGACTGAGACGGACCCCTCCCTACTCCTCGCCAGGGGCAGTTTGGTGGCCGCCGAGTGGAGACCGGAAGAAGGCTTCGTGGAGTTGAAGTCTCCTGCGGTGAGCGGTGGGGTTCAGAGACAGGGAACCCGCCTTCTCTGCCCTCCTGGCTCTTTTGTGACATTTGGTCTGGATCCCACGCAGGGTAAATTCTGGCAGACTATGGGCTTCTCAGAGCAGGGCCGGCAGCGGCTTCACCCGGAAGAGGCCTTGTATCTGCTGGAGTGTGTGAGTGGGGCCCTGGGAGAGTGGAGAAGGGTTTGAGACCAAGGAACCGGAAGGACGTTCTTATTGGAGAAAAAGTATATACAACTGAGTATTCAGGGTGCTTGTAACCTGATTTCTAGAGCAGGAGACAAGAATACCACGCAGGGAGCAGGCATTCCAGTCGAAGTTATTGGTGCTGCCTCCCTCTCCCCCCTCCCCTTCCCGGTTGGCCCTATTCTTGCTGTGATGAGGGGGGCGTAGCACGCGGATATCGGAGCAGGGAAGTTGCCTCATTGGCTGTGCCACTGCAGGGACGGTTCACAAGCTGAGCTGTTGGCCCCGCTTCCAGGGCTCTATCCAGCTCTTCCACCAAGACCTTCCACTGTCTATCCAAGAGGCCTACCAGCTGCTGCTGACTGAGGACACTGTGACTTTCCTGCAGTACCAGGTATCTGCCACCCTCTCGCGGGACAGAAGCCACCCATCCACTGAACTAATGAGTATTTATAAGTACCTCCGAGGTGCTAGGCACAGAGCCATGTGCTGAGGCTACAAGACCTGCAAGGGCTCTGTTGTCATGGTGCTTACATCCTAGTGGTGGCACTTGGGTAATATATAAGTAAGCAGGCAAATGGATGGTTGACTTCACAGCTGAGTGCCAGGAAAAAGACAAAGAGGAGGAGGGGCACCAGGCTAGAGACAGAAATGTGGACACCATGATGGCATGGATGGTATTTCAAACCCCACTGGGCTGTACCTAGGTGTGGCCAGAGTAGAGGGCTGTGTCTGAGAACTGGGGCACTCTAACCTGAGGAGGTCAGGGGGAAGATAAGGGAACTGAAGAGGGTCTGGCAATGCAGGAGAAAAACCAGGAGAGGTGGCATCACAGACGCCAAGAGAAGGTCTTTCCAGGAAGAAGTGCTTGGCTATGTTGAAGGCTTGAGAGATCAAGCAAGCTGGGGGCATTCCTGCCTACATCTCTCAGATGTGGATACAGGGACACAAGGTTGAACATGTGGTTCATCCAAAGACTATTCCCCCCATCCCACCCATCTATGGAGGTGCTGCGGGGCGGCCAGGTGTTCACCACCTTCTGCTATCTCGTCTTTATTGTAGCCAGGAGCTTCACTGGTGACAGCTTTGGTATCAGAATATTCTAGGGTGTAGTTTTTTTCCTGGTCCATCAACTATCAGCTTTTTGGGATTTGTGTTTAAATTAAGAAACCGCTAAATGTCGTTTGTGCCCACAGTAAGTGAGAGACAGGAATTCAGAGACTTGAGACCTTAGTTTGGGGAAAGCGTTTATAATGGAGTGTGGTCCTACCAGTCCCAGGGTTTGGAATCTGGGGGTGTGGTGAATGGCTTCTGTGTGGAGAAACTACTTGTTTTCAAAAGTGGTCGTCTGACCTCTACTTTTTTATCTTTTGAGGTCTTCAGTCACCTGAAGAGACTGGGCTATGTGCTTCGACGATTCCAAGCAAGGTAAATCCCTATCTTATTGCCCTCGAATTTATTCTAGTCCTGGAACCTGGCTGACTGGCCCCAAAGTAGAAAGTGGCCTCTCCTTACCTGGAATCCTTGGGGAACTGCAGCTTTCTGAACAGGCTGGAGGTGCTCCATCGAGAAGCGTGTTGGGACAAATCTGGGTCATTTCACCTTATCCTGGGCTATCAGATTGAGCCCCATCTTCATCCCGTTCACTCCACAGATAACAACTGAGCACCTACAGCTCAGCGTGAGAATGGAGATACAGTACCGGAACAGTGCCTGGCACTTAGTAGGTGTGCAAGCAGATTTGTTAAGTGAAAATATGAATGAAGGACCAAGTGAAGAATTAACAGCTGAGTAGGGTTTCACATTCCTTTTGCTAGGTTAAATGTTCTTTCCTTCTGGGTCTTCTGAGCATCAGCACCTTAGTAATCCAGCACAGCTAAGAGCCACAGAGACTTTCAGACTCAGGAGGAGAAACTGGTACAGCCTTTGCAGGTTCACAGTATGTCACACATGCTGTAGAACAAGCACATCGTTTAATTCTTGAAAGTGGAACATATCTTAAGGAAACAGTCACAGATGTGTGTGTAAGTTCACCTGTGAAACGTGTTTATTCATTCAGTCGTTTGTTCAGCAATATTTATTGACTACCTACTGGGTGCCAGGCCCTATGCTGGTTGCTGAGGAATAGCAGAGAGCAAAATCACTGCCCCCACAGAACTTGTATTTAGTGGGGAGCTTACATGAAACACCATCACTTTGCGAAATCAGTGATTTTGGAAACATACTATAAGCCCAACAGGGAAAGCATGGTCATACAGATTAAAGTTTATCCCTTAGAGCAACGCTATTTGATAGAACTTTCTGTAGTGATAAAAATGGTCTGTGTCTGTGTTATCCAGTATACGTGGCTTGTGTAACCATGGGACTGAATTTTTAATTTTGTTTAATTTTAATAGATTTAAATTTAACTTAAATAGTCCCTTTTGTCTAGGGCTACCATATTGGACAGTACAGCCTCACAGGCATAAAAAAATCATGGCAGGGAAGAATGAATAATGTCCATAACATACTGTTGAGTGTAAAAAAAGACTACACAGTAGTATGTTAGTACAATGTCATTTTTGAGAGGGAGAAACATGGAGAAAGACAGTATGCGTGTTTGTAAGAAACAACGTTACAGTAGTATCTATGGGTTTTATTTTCATTTTTCTTGATTTTCCAAGTTTTCTCGTCCCCCTGATTTTTCTCACTAGGGATTAATTATTTATTGCTGGCTCTGCAGGAGCCCTGGTTTCAGGGAACCTCTGTTCAAAGGTGCCGTTGGTGAGACCCAGAGGCCTGGACAAAGTTGCATGGACAGGCCCCTGTGTCTGCCCCCACGTACCCCGTGTGCAGGTCTGCCTGGGGCCTTAGCCCCTGGTTATGGCTCTAGCCCTGGCCCATGACTTACTCTGAGTCAGTCCCTCACACATTCCACGGGGAGCACCAGACTGAGGAGGTGGTTCTGTTGCCTGCCCCATTCTCACCCACAGCTCTGTCCTGTCCCCTTACGAGAGGCAGCTGAACTTGGATGGCAGTGTCCAGTGCTTGGAGGATCGGAATGGCAAGAGGAAGAGGAGGAGCTCCAGCTCTCAGTAATGCTCCCCACATGGCCACTCCCCAGGGAGAGCCTTGAGGGGGTGCTGGTGTTTGGGCCTTGGAGAATGCCCGGGCTTAAGAGCTGGGCTGGGGCTCAGGGAGGCAGTAGGGCACGTGTGGGTCGCGTGCACCTCAGCAGTCAGGAGCAGATGTGCTGCATTTCCTCCCCACATCCCTCAGGTCCATTAATAAGAAGCCCAAGGCCCTGGAGAACCCCCTGCAGGGGGTGGATGGGACACCCGAGAGCCTGGCGACCTCCAGCCCACCTCCCCGCAACCAGAACAGCCGATGCCCAGAGGAGAAATCCCAGGAGTCAAGCCCCGTAAAGGGCCCCATGGGCCCCTTTCAGCTTCTGGGGTCCCTGGAGCCCTGCCCTGGGCTGGCCAGGGAGGGGGTGCGGTGCAGCCAGGAGAGTGGCAAAATGGAGAACGGGGTCAAGGGGGCTTGCAAGCCACGCTGGAACTTTGAGCAGATCTCCTTCCCCAACATGGCTTCAGACAGTCGCCATACCCTCCTGCTTGCCCCCGCCCCAGAGCTGCTCCCGGCCAACGTGGCAGGGCGGGAGACGGACGCTGAGTCCTGGTGCCAGAAGCTAAACCAGCGGAAGGAGAAGCTCTCCAGGCGGGAGCGGGAGCAACAGGCAGAGGAGGCCCAGCGCTTCCGGGAGGATGTAAACTCGGATCCCGAGGTGCAGCGCTGCTCCAGCTGGCAGGAGTACAAGCAGCTGCTGCAGAGGCGGCACCTGCAGAAGACCCAGAGCCGCCCCCCACACCTGTGGGACCAGCCTGTCACGCCCTTGCTGAGTCCCGGTCAGGCAGACTCCCCAGGTACCCCCTCATCCTGCCATAGGCCACAAGACTTTGAAGGGGGCATGGATTGACCACAACTGATGGAGGCTTAAGGAAGATGGGGGAGGAGAGAGCTGTCAGTGGAGTGGAACCCACAAGGATAGTCCATTCTGGGAGGCAGCAAAGAGACCCAGGTGGGAAGGTTTAGAAATGGCAAGTCAGTGCCCAAGGAGAGGCGAGGAGGAATGAAAACTACAACCACATCCTTAAAATCATAAACGAGATGCATGTGGAGTGGCTCTGCCACCAACTGGCTGTGGTTCCCTGTTCTCCCAGCTCTGTCAGAGGAGAACAAGGGGGTGATATATTGGTCAAATAAATAGGAAGCTTCTTGTATGCCCTGCATGTTAAGAATAGAGAACTAATAGGCAAGAGTTGTGTTAATGAATTCAGAACTACCGTCCTTAATGGGAACATGGTGAGTTGTAAGTAACTAGAGTAGTGTTGTTAGAGCAGTTAAATTTGAATTTCAGATAAACAACTAATTTTTTTAGTATATATATATTCCAAAAGTTGCATGGGGCATACCTATACTAAAAAAAAGAAATCTGCTAAATCTGGCAACCCTAAACTAGATGGCAGATTCAGAAATGTCAGGGGGAGTCTGGAGGGTTGACTCCCCTCACCAACGCCTTATTTTCACCATCCTTGTAGCCACAGTCCTTCAGCATATCTCTGTGCTGCAGACGACACACCTTGCTGATGGAGGCGTGCGGCGAGTTTCCAGGTAGTGCCTGTCTCCACAGTACTTTGGGTGCCGGCAGGAGTTGGTAGCTGGGATTTTACTCCTGAAGTTGGGCATGAGCTGGGGGAATCATTCTAGAGACCCCTACCCTGGCTAATATTCATGTATATCTAGGGGAGAGGGAGGAGTGAGAGACAAGAGTAGATTTTTCCCCAGGTTCTCAGATAAGGTAGCCGTCCCTCCTTAGTCCCCCTGGAGGAACTGGGGGAGCGAAAGGGTGGTGTGGAAAGAAAAGATGGGGGAGGAGAGCCCCTGTTTCCTAAGGTTTCTCACTCTGTCCTCAGGCTGGTGGAGAAGTCTGGGGGCTTGGAGATCAGCTTTGATGTTTACCAGGCCGATGCTGTGGCCACCTTCCGAAAGAATAACCCTGGCAAGCCCTATGTCCGGATGTGCATTAGTGGGTACGGGACCAGCGAGCACTTCCCCCGGGCTGCTGCCAGTTCTCTTGTAAACCAGCTGGACCTCCTCTCCATGCCCCTGGCTAGTTCGTCAGTCCCTGAAAAGAACCAGCGGTCCAGAGAGAGGCCCCATAGCCAGTTAGTGCTACAGGAACCCAGGCTTCCCAATCCTCACCTCTCATTCCTGGCATTTTCAAGTAGTCTCTCTCCTGTGCCACGTTAGTCCCAGGCTCACCCAGCAGAAGGGATGTGAATCAGAGGGATTTCCAGGCCAAGAGTGGCGAGACCTTACTCTTCCTAGTCCCCTTACCCAACCAGGGCTCTGGGTGTTACTTGGAGAACTTAATCAGAGCCGTGCAGTTTGCAGACAGGAGAGCCCAGGGGCCAGACTTCTTGTACCCCCAACTCCTGTCTTACAATTACCCTTCCCTGGGAGCCTCAGAGGGCTGGGTTCTCAAAGCCTATGGGTGGGCTGTGTTCAGGTCTCAGTCTAACCTTGATTCTCGCAGATTTGATGAGCCAGTCCCAGACCTCTGCACCCTCAAGCGGTTGTCCTACCAGAGCGGGGATGTTCCTCTGATCTTTGCCCTGGTGGATCACGGAGACATCTCCTTCTACAGCTTCAGGGACTTCACGCTACCCAGGGATCTGGAGCACTGACCACGCAGCTCTGGCCGGGCCAGGGGTCTGCTCTGAGGGACCTGGACTGTCTGCTCTCAGGGACCATCTCAGTTGCCTCCTACACCCAGACTCTGACCTGTAGCTTCAGAGGCTAGTCTGGGCCTTGGCCCTGGGTGTCTGATGCTTGCAGGAGAGGGGAGCTTTGCCCCCCCTACCTGGCTGCTGCAGCACTTCCATGCCCCAGGCCTGAGATTGCTGCCTTGCAGTAAATCCCCTTGGAACTCAGGACTAGATTTCAGAGACCAGCGAGGCGGGGCAGAAGAGAGGACTCTGTGCCTTTAAATGAGAGGGTGCCTGCTTCTTGCGATAAAGCCAAAGCCATTAAAAAATAGATCCCTTTTATGCTGTGGCTGGATATACTGGACGAGTCCTCCCTACCCACCATCCCATTGTCCGTGGAACTGGCCCCCAGGCACTCACCCCTGCTGTATCCACCTACAGAGAGTACTTCGTCCTCTGGTGCTAGAGTTAAGAGCAGCTCTCAGGAGGGCAGGAATGCGACCCGACCCTTTCTCTGGGAAGTCACTGACGTCTAGCTAGCTTGGCTTTCAGAAGGGTGGTCCGAAGAGGGAAGATGGCATTCCACTGCTCCTTCCCTGAACGCAGCCAGGTCCGGGTAGAGGGGCGGCCGAGAGGCGACATGTCAGTGTGGCTTGAATCCTAGTCTTTCTGAGCTGTGCGGGCCTGGCCTCCGCGCCCCTTCTGCTCCTGTCTCCTCGTTCCTAATCCCCTCCCTCGTCGTGCGGAAAACTCCGGTCGCTGTTGCTGCCGGTTACCCGGAGGAAGGTCCAGGCTTGGAGGCCGCCCAGAGAGGAGGCGCCTCGGCGACACCCCAGTCCTCAAACCACCTAGTTCTTGGGTCCCGAAACTTGGCCCTGTGTTCGCCGGTCACCCTCTCTGATTGGGGTCTGCTCTGAGGGACCCGGACAGGAAGAGCCGGCCGGGCTATGCCCCTCCCTCCGGGGCAGCTCGGGGCCAGGTTGTGGGAGGAACCGATCGCCTGGTTTAGGAGGTGGCCCGGGGCAGCCGCGCGTTCCGGGAACTATTTCCTCCTCCGGGAGGCGGCGGGACACTGGGCGCGGCGTGGCGTCCTGCGATCAGGTACGCCCAGGTGAGCCCAGGTGAGGCCGAGGGCGGGCCGGCAGTGCCTCGTACATATTCACGCAGACCTCGGCCCCGCCCCCGCGGTCCACGGAGTCGTGGATTGGCCGGAGCACGGCCCCCGCCCTCCCCGAGGGCGCCCGCGCTGCGCTCGGCCTCTAAGGCTTTGCGCTACCGGGGGCGGGGCCAGGCCCGGGGGGCGGGCCGCTGGGGCACTGCTCTCCGGGTTCCGCGGCCCGGCCGGCTCACCCTTTATGTAAATAGCGGCGGCTCCGCCCCCTGCTCGCCGCGCCGGAGGTGAGCAGGAAGGAGACTGCCGCCCAGCATCCCGTGGGCCCGCGGCGGAGCGAGCGGAGCTGGCGGCCGGCGCCGAGGGACGCGGAGGCCTCGGACGGGGGCTGGCCTGGAGTTCCAGGTGAGGTGAGGGCCGGGACCCACCTAGTCGAGCCCGCCCCCTCGGGGCGCCCGCCACTTGGGGCGCCCGCCACTCGGGGCGGGGAGGCAGGGGAGGGCCGGGACCCCTGGCTTCTCCGGGCTGGGCGGGGAGGGCTGCGCGCAGATCCGCTCGCCTCGCTCCGGATCCCGTCGCTCCGCTCGTCTGGGAGAAACACCTGTAGAAAGTGCCGCTGGGAACTTTTCTGTGCCTGATCCGCCCGCGATTACAGAATCTGGGTTTCGGGTTTGCACAATAGTGTTGGCTTTGGAGAGCAGGGAAACAGGTGCTCGGCCCGGCTGGGCGCGAGGGTCACTGCGGGCGGAGACGGAGTCTCCGGGTCTCGGGCCCCACGTGTAAGGCGCCTGGCCGGAAAGGCAGGCGACGCGCGTCTCCAGAGTGGCCCTCTCTCCGCGAGCGGGGCCCGGAGCGCTTTACGTTGGCGGCTTAGCCCCTGCTCCTGCCATCTGGGCCTTCTCCCTGCCGGCCCTTTGTGCCTCCTAATCCCCGGACACAGGAAGCCCGCGGAAGGGACTTGGGTCTTGGGGCCTTTCTCCGCCTCAGGCGGCTTTGGATACCTTTAGGGGACGTTTCGGAGACCCAGTCTCTTTTCCAAGACCACGGGGGTTGGGCTGCGCTGCGGGACACTGGGGCTTGGCAAGAAGTGAAAAATACCGTCTTGCCAAAGAAAGTGTGCAAAGTTTGCTCTTGGTTTGCTCAGGCTGGACGGTTCACAGACACACCAAGCTTTGGCTGTGGGGAGCACTGACTGTAACTAGGAGAGCCGTGGTGTGGCCTCCTGAGGCTCTCACCTGAGCCAGGTGAGCTTTGGGTGAGGTGGGCGGGGCGTAGACTCGGCGCCGTCCCCATGGGGATCCATGTGCCAGATGCAGGGCGTCTTAACCTGGGCTCTAGGGAGCCTCTGCAGAGTTTACAACTCAAGGTCCTGTCAGGCTGCAGAGGGCATTCTGAGCAGGGAGAGGAGGAGTGTGTCAGGGAGACAGGAAACCCCAGGTGGGAGGAATAGAGCAGCAGAACAGAAAAGCCCTGGCCCAGCCCAGGGGAAGCCAAAGTCAGAAGTGGCTTCTGAGGAACAGTCTGGGTCTTTGTGAGCTGAAGCATGGGAATGGTCCAACCTCTTTATTTTATGCACAGGGGATTCAGATTTGGTTTTCTTCCACTATCTGCCCCCAGTGCTCACTTATGTCAGTGAGGGCTCAAACCCAGCTCTGGGGGCTCTGACCAGTGCTTGCTCCTATTCTCTGAAGTTAGACTGGGCCACTGTCTGTGGGAGCCACTGGGCAGTGTTTCCAAGGTCTGGGGTCATCCTGCATCCCTACTTTTCCTTGAGGCAATGGAGTATCCCCTTTAGCAGCAGATTAATATAATTTTTTTTAATTTATATTTTTTATTTATTTATTTTTGGCTGCACTGGGTCTTTGTTGCTGTGTGTGGGCTTTCTCTAGTTGTGGCGAGCGGGGGCTACTGTTTGTTGGTGCACGGGCTTCTCGTTGCAGTGGCTTCTCTTGTTGCAGAGCTCAGGCTGTAGGCACGCGGGCTCAGTAGTTGTGGTGCACGGGCTTAGTTGCTCCGCGGCATGTGGGATCTTCCCAGACCAGGGATCGAACCCGTGTCCCCTGCATTGGCAGGTGGATTCTTAACCACTGCGCCACCAGGGAAGTTCCAGATTAATATAATTTTAATCACTTAGTGACTTAGCACTTAGTAGCGCTTTAATGCACAGTAGCATTAAAAGAAAGAAAAAGGCCCTTAATCCCAGCTGACCCCATTGGTTTAAAAAATAAAAAAGGTAATAGGAGCCCACTGGGGCAAATGAAGTGTTTTAGAAAGTGTAAAATAAGACAGAAAACAACTTCTCTCTCGAGCCTCACGGTCTTTCCTCAGATATAGTGCTCATTAAGTTTTTTAAGTGTCTTTCGACTCAGGTGTAGTTTTGAATTGTGCCTTGCCGGTTTCTTGCTGGGTGACCCTGGCTCTGTCACTTAACCAAACCTCAGCAAGCCTTGTTTTTACAGTTGTTGACGAGAGGATGAAAAACGTCATAAACACGTGTGGCCTGGCACATAGCTGGCGCCAGGTGAGGGTGGGCTGCTTAGCGTCCCCACGAAGCATACAGAGCGTGGTCACTTGCGGGAACTTGGGCAGATGCCTGGGCCTTTCGGATGTGCCTGACGGGTTGTGAGGGAATTTGGCTTCTCTGTCCAGATATCCTGATTTCTGAAAGCCTCTGGAGATCAGAACTTTTAGAATGAGGATGTTGCTCCTTGGAGAGCAGAGGTAGAGGGCAGTGGCCTCTCCTAACCTCACTTCGGGTTCCAGGGGCCCTTGGGACTCCTTGGAAAAGCCAGGAGTGAGGCCTAACGGCCGGACCCCTGCTGGCAGGCCTTTCCTGGGAGGAGTGTGTGTGTACAATCTAATCTGCTTTGCTTTCTGCTCGGGGGAAGGCTTGGCTGTATACATTCTGCACCCCGGTGGGCGGATAGGTTGGGGTAGCACATTCCTGCACTGCTCTGTTGTAATTAAGGAGATTTTCTGTGAACTCCACAGTGCCTCCTTTCAACCTCATTTAGGGAAGGGGTATCCTCTCCTGCCAGGACTTCCTGGCCCCAGGACCCTCCCTCCCATAGAGAAAATGGTACACGGAGCTGGAAAGTTTGGCTTCTCTGCCATCAGTCTGTGACCCCCCCTATCTACCGCATTGGAGACATTGAGCATCCCTGGCAAGCATCTCCAGGGGCCATGTGGTGTTCCGTGAAGGGGGTCCTTCCTGACGTGCAGAGGCAGCTTTTGAGACACCTGGATCGGGGGCCAGGGTGGAGGCCTGAGAAGCCAATGGCCCTTGCTCCTGGGTTGGCTGCCTTGAAGAGCACTGGCTGCCTGGACTCACTTATCCTGAGTACTCAGCTCGGAGAGGCCTTCTTATCTCACCAGGCGATATCACTATCAGGGCTCCCCCTGGGTCTCCTGAGGCATGCCAGATCTGTTTGGCAACTTCGTTTTCCCCTGCCCAGGAGTAGTTTTCAGGGAGAAAGTGGGGTATGGGATGGAAGATGGGCGTCCCCCAGTAGGGCCACCAGTACTGTTCGCTCTTCTCCAGCCCTGGCTCCCTAGGATCCCCCGGGAAAGCCTCCTCTCCCTGTGCCCTGTCAGCATGGGGCTTGCCCAGCTCCCTTGGGGGTGGCCTTCCCTCCCCGCCCTGCCTCTCAGAGGAAACTGGTCCTTTGAAGAGTCACCCCACTCCTTCCCCTTCCCCTTCCCAGGGACCACAGTGAATTCTTGTGAGCTAGGAGAGGCTCCTCTGGGCGTGGGGACAGGGAAGCTGCTAGATACCTGACTGTGCCCTTCAGGAATTCAGCAGAGACAGGAGACTTTTCTCGAGACACCTGCCTCAGTGTTCCCAGGGTTTGATGAGAGGGACTGGGTACAGGACTGTTTGATTCTAGTAAATAATGTTATTGTTGGCTCTACTTGCCAAGGAGCTGGGTCTCCTGGAGCCTGGGGCTGAGGCAGGACCTGTAAGGTATCCCCAAGCAGGATGTCAGGTGTGATAGGCACACGGCCCTGGCCTTGGTCAGAGACTTGAGAACAGGACGGGGAAGTTCCCTGAGGACCCTGTGGGGCCCCAGCCCAGTACTCTTGAGGGTCAGCGGCTCCTGACTGGAGAACACCTTTGCCTACCTGATCCCCATTCAGTCCCAACTGTTCATTTATTCAACAAGTATTTGTTGGTGCCTCTGTATGTGCGGTGTGGTTTAGACACCAGGCCTAATCCTGGCACCAAGCAAAGGTCTCTGCCGTCACAGGACTCAAATTCTAAAGGATGGGAAGCGTGAGTGACTGGAAATGAGCGTAGGTAGTAAATAATCTGTTAAAAGGCAATACGAGCTATAGAGTAAGAACTAAAGCCGGGGATCAAGACCCCTTGGGAGGGGGGCAGGTTGCAACTTTAAACAGTGGTCAGGATGGGCCTCGTCAAAAAGGTCACATTTCAGCACAGACTTGCAGGAGGTGAGGGAGTTCTTTAAGTAAATGCTGGGTGCCTCTCAGGTGTGAGGGCACTAAGCACTGGAGATGCAACCATGGACAGGTCAGGTGGGGCCCGGTTCCTCCCCCCTGGAGATGACATAGCCTGGAAGCTGCTTGGGTCAGCCGTTCACGTCTTGAGGCAAGTCGGAGGCCGTGGGATGGAGCTTGATGGGATGAGCCAGGCAGCCTGCCCACCCCCACCCACGCCCACCCCGGGCAAGTAGTCAGTGTTCTCCCCAGAACTGCTTTGCTTTTCCTTGTGCTTGACCACATCCAGTCTGTCACTTCCCTGGAGAGAGTCTGGTGTTGGATTGCAGAAGGGGACCGAGGCCCCCAGGATGGGGACGTGGGGAGGACGCACGCATTCCGACTTCCCACTCACCCTGCAGGAAGAGCCTGGGGGTGGCAGGAGGGCCCTCCCAGGGCTGTGGGACTGGCCTGTGGCTCCGTGGGACGGACAGTGAGGGGTGGAGGGCCAGGTCAGGCTCTAGTTGCTGACCCCAGGTGGTCCCATCCAGCCTGCTCTTGGCGAGCCCCTTTGTCCTGGGAGGGAGGCTTGAACTGAGCAGACGGTCTGCAGCCTGGTTGGCGTTCAGACTGGGACGTGGACTCTTACTGCCCAGGCTCCATAGCTCTCAGAATTGGCTATTTCGTAAGTAATTGTAAGAATTACATGAGATGATGCTTGCAAAGTGCTTCAAGTAGCATCTGGCCACAGTCCCTCTCAATCCCTTTCATTACCTAACAACAACAGCGACAACCATTCTGTGGTTCCCACCCCCTCGCTCTCGGTGTTCTAGTCCCACCTCCACAGAGGTGCCCTTTCTGCCAAGGTTTGGTTGCTAAGCTGCTGGCCAGGGGCTGCCCAGTGCCTCTGGGAGATTGGGTTTCCCAGGATAACTCAGGCGCTGGCAAAGCAGCCGTGGGCATCTGAGTTGGGACGGACAGGTGCCCAAGGGTCAGCAGCTGCCCCAGCTGCTTACAGCCCTCTCTTAGCACTCCCCGCCGTGGGAGGTGCAGGGGCGAACTCACACCCGGCGGACGGAGGCCAAAGCTACACGCAGGATGTCGGGGAAGGGAGGGCAGCTTAGCAGCAGCCGGCCGTGGGAAGCACGAGCAGAGGGGAGCCTGGGACTGCGCCTCGTGCCGTGCGTGCTCCCGGAGATTGTGAACACGAGCAGGTGCTAGCGTGGCCCCAAGAGCCTTCTCTCCCGTGGGCCTGAGATGTCCAGAGTCCTGCTTCCGGATGTAGCCTCTCTTAGCAGCTCAGTGGAAATGCCCAGGCTGTGGAGGGACCTTCTAGGGGGCTGGCCCATCACACACCTCCAGCACAGGCTGACGCAGCTTGGCCAAGCCTTGGTCTCCTGGGGATAGATTAGCCCAGGCACCCCAAACAGTGCCAGCGTGGGAGGAGCCGTCTGCTCTGGGGACCCCCGTCTTCCTCCCTGTGACACAATCAGACCTGCTGCTTAGAGCGGGGAGACAAGACAAGCCCACTCGCCTGCTCTTATTTCTTCTCTGCCTCCACTGGTCTCTGCCCTGAGCTCCTGAGATGCAGGAGTGGGGGCAGGGTCTATGTGCGTCCCTGCCACAGGGTCTGTGCAGAGGATGGGAAGGGAAGACAGGGTGTGAATTGGCTAGCCTGTTGCCAAGTACGCAGCTCTCCTTTTTTTTTCCAGGGTGGGCATCAGGGTGTGGGGAGACCAATTCTAGGCCCTGGTATGTTTCACTGGCGGGCAACAGTGTTGGGTGATTAGAGCAGTGAGAGCCAAGGGAATCGCCAGGTCAGCTGCCCGCGGGGGAATCTTCAGGCCAGCTCCACGCACGCGGCACAGACCTGTGGGGAGAATGAGTACGAATCAGCCACAGGTCAGCAAGCCTCATGGCCCAGCCAGCCCTGTACCCTACGCGCACCCCCCACCACCACCGAGGGACCAGAGAGCCCGGCAGAGCAGGGAGGGCGGCTCAGAGGTAGGTCTGGACACGGACGGAGGGCGCAGTGGACAGGAATGGAGGCCGAGGTTGGGCAATCTTTAGAAGTTCAGCGGATGGAGAAGGTGTTTCTTCTCAGGAAGCGCCCCCGGCACGGGTTGTGCTCTAGCCAGGTGGCACCCCCAGCGCAGGAAGCCGGGACCCTCGGAGCTCCTTCCTTCCCCAGTCTTTGCCTCAGACCCTTCTTGGCGTCAGACTTGGGGGGCTTCTCAGCCTGGGGGGCCCCTGAACTCTCTTACCCCACATCCCTCACGGCAAAAGCGGCATTGAAGAATACAGCACCTGAGAGCTTGCCAGCTCCTCCCAGGCCTTCCTGTTGAGGCTCACAGCCGCCTCACCCGTCATAGCCTGCAAAGCAGTAACATCCTTTCGCCCCGGACCAGGGGCGCCTGAAACATGAGGCCACACAGCTGGTTCCACCCACCTGTCTACTCCCTGCCTCTGTGCCCATTTGGTGTCCATAGCCGTGGGCGGGGCAGGAGCGATCCCCCAGCAGGACTGAGTGCCAACTGTGAGCGCAGGGCCGCCCTCACACCTGACCAGGACCTGGGCCCCTCCCGTGTGATCCTCTTATTTCCCCTGCCTGGGAGGCAGATAAACAGAAAGAAGAAGAAGCATCACCAGTAATCCCATAACCCTTCCACTGTGTTGTCGACTTATGTAAATATTTTTAAGACTCTACCTGACTCTTGGATACATTGGACATATGTTTCCGTGGCCATCGTCTCCTGCCCTTTTCACGACTGTACCCGTTCCATCGTCGGGCTGAGCACCCTTCACCTGCCCCCTGTTGTTGGCCGCTTAGGTTGCTTCTGATTTTTCCCAGCAGCTTAATGACAAGCAGGACAAGGCGGGGGAGACCGTCCACAGAGCTAGACGAGTGCGCGAGTCCACAGTGGTTTTAGGCATCATTTTAGCATAAGGCACAGTCGAGCGCTGAGGGAGCACGGTGAACGTGGTCCGGATGGGGTCAGGGGGAGATGATTTTGGGAAGGTGATTTTTTGTATGCTGCTTGAGGGGCAAGGTTATATCAGAGGGAAACGTGGAGACGAAAGCACGGAGACCACAGTGAATGGGGCTGGTGCGGGGGCTGAGGAGATGGACACAGGGCCAAGCAGAAGGGGACATGGGGTGGGGGAGGGGAGGGCGGACCACATCAGGCCCCTGCCCAGGACTGTCAGGGGGTTCCCAGTAGAGTCAAACTGAAGCTCTTTGTTGTGGCCCACCAGACCCCTTCTGACCCATGTCATCCCTCCTTGCACGGAAGCCTGCTGCCTGACACGCCCTGCCCCGAATCCTCCCGCGGGCTGACCACTTCCTACCATTCAGGACTGGGTGGAGGTATTATCACCTCTGTTCGTTCATTCAGCATGCGCACGTTGCAGTGGAGGCGAGGGAGGGAGGCTCGTGAGTATTTGGAGGAAAAGAACCCCAGGCAGAAGGAACGGCAAATGTGCAGACCCAGACTCGGAAAGGTTCGCTGAATCCTGACCACCAAACCCTGGTCACTCGAGCTGAGCATCTTCCCTTATTTTCTTGTAGGCTCTGAGCTTTCTCTGAAACCGTCCCGCTGACTGATTTGTGTACCTCTTAGTCATCGCGCTCCCCTGCCAGGATGTAAGCTTGGTGAGCTGGAGGATCTTGTCTGTCACGGTCGTATGCCCGGTCCTCAGACAGTGTTTGCTCCGCGCCAGGCAATGGCTTCTGCCGTTGCTCCCACTGCTTGCAGCAGACAAGCTCTCCGGACCTCGAGGAGCTGCCACCCAGCTTGGAGGAGCCGAGCTGTGGTGCTTGAGCCCTGGCTGTGGGTCCCAAGCCCTGGGCTCTTTCCCTTACGTCTCCCCGCCCCCGTCAGGAGTGGGTTGAGTAGGTAGGATCTGTTCCACACCAGGGAGCTCCAGGCCCAGGTTCCTGAAGCTTCTCCGCAGAGAACCTCTTGCCTGGGGTGAGTGGAGCTGAGGGTTTGCTTGGAGGTAAGTCCAGCCAGTCCCAGACCTGTCCGCCTTCAAGAAGGGATGGTACTTTTTTATGCCTTGACATGGGCAGCTTTTCTGTACTGGGAGCTACGCTGAAGGTCCTGGCTCCATCACCCCAGGCCAGTGGTGTTCCAGCCCCCGGCTGGAATGAGTGGCAGGTCCAGGCAAGGGCCCCCGGCTCTGCCCAGCCAGACCTCACCAGAGGCCAGGACCCACGCTGCTTGCTTGGCTCTGAGCTGAAGGCATGTGGGAGTGTGTGTGTCTGCATGTGTCTGCGCCTTGGAACTGCACGGCTGTAACTAGGCATCCTCTGTCCTGTCTGTGCATCCTTTGCTGCCTCCCAGAGACCTAAGATTGGGGAGTTCACCACACCTGGGGTCAAATCTCAGTTCTGTTGGTACCTTCTTAGGGATTGGATGAGTTGCCCAGCTTCTGTGGTCTTCTTTCCATGTCTGCCGCGTGGGGATGTTCCGCTCACCTTCCAGGGAGGCTTCTGGAAGGAGAACGAGCATCCAGGATGAGGTTTAGGTGTACCTTGTTCTAACGCACAAAGGTTTGGTTCAGTGCCTGGTAGGCAGCAGGGGCTCCAAGGGGCAGCCGGGTGGATGGAGTGCCCGCCCTCCCTCCCCGAGTGGGGCTTTCTCCCACCCAGCTCCGCATCCTGTCTCCCTCCCTCCTACCTGCACGTCTGCCCCTGGGCCTGGGCGGTGTCACCCTTGAGCCTTTGTGGGTCCTTGGCACAGATGGCACTGTGCCCGCTTGTCCCCACCCTGCAGGCTGAGAGGGTCCCCGGGGCAGAGCCCAGGGTGGCCTCTCCCTGGAGTCTGCAGGCCCGTTTCCTCCTCCAGGGCGTCCCTCCCAGCCTCCTCTGGCTTCTGACCCAGTGACCTGGGCCGGGAGAGGGAGACGGGGCATCGCCAGGAGCCTGGGGTGGCAGGTTGATGAGCTGGTGCTACCCTCCCCCATGGCTGGAATGCGAGGCCACCAGCCCAGCTGTTTGTCCAGGAGGCCGAGGTCGCTACAGGCCCCGAGTCTGTTTTCACTCCCAGGCCCAGGAGCCTCCGGGACTTTCCCGTGTTTGTTCCCTGAACCCACTGCGGGGCCTCGGGTCAAGTGAGCACCTGGGAGTTTCCCGACTACCTGCTGTTCCTTGGAGAAGTGGGGCTCCCCGTTCTGCTCTGGCTCCCCCAAAATGTGAAGGCACAGACCTCTCCTCTCCAGCCCTCTCACAAGTGGTGGCCTTTTCGCTGTCCCCAAAAGGTGAGGCGTTCAGAGGGCTGGTCTCTGCCTGTTCCCAGCTGGAGATGTTTGGATTGCCCTGGGACATGCCTCTCTGCCAGAAAGTCCCTCCAACTCTGCCCCGCATGTGCCTGCCAGGGTCCATTCATATGCAAAGTCTGGCCTGACGGTTAATTTTTGTCACCTTTCAAGAAGCCAGAAGCTTCAGGGCATCCTTCGGGTCTCAGCTTAACCTCCTTCTTCTCCGGTAGGACACTCCTGCTGCCGAGTCTGGGCCGGATGCCCCTGTGCCCCCCCCATCAGGGTACCCGGCACTGTGCACTGTCCTGTCTTTACCTGCCCCTACCCCAGAGTAAGCTCCTGCAGGGCAGGGGCTGGCTCTGCCTCCTTCCCTTATAGTGTCAGGCGTGAATGGAGCCATTTCCAGGGTGGGCCTGAGCCCCTGTGTTTCCGAGGACGGGCCTTGGTGTCCTGTGGTCAGTGGGAGGTTGTGCTCCTGGAAGCCGGAAGCTGGAGCACATGTGATCCCACCCGCTTCCCCCAAGGATGAGCCAGAAATAGTTCCCCCTGGACTGGGAATGCATTCTACGGTGGGAGGACAGTTGGGGGCCTGGGGCTGGCTTCTCTATTGGGAGCAGATTTCTCCCCTGATTACTCTCCACTGGGCCCCTGGGAAAGGGAGCCTTTCCGAGCACACCCCATCAGAGCCCAGGGGAGCTGGAACTGGAGAGCCAGAGCTGAGGGTGGGAGGTGGGGCAGCCTGGAAGCCTGGGCTTCCAGAGAGAGACCCCCAGCAGCCGTGGGGGCGGACCACAGTCGGGCCAGCACCCCCCGACTGTGTGCTCTGCACCTCACTCACTCAGGTTCTGGACGGCTGTGGCGGGTGGGAGCAGCCTAAGCCCAGAGTTGCTGGAGAGCCTTCCCTGAAGTTAGAAGGAAGCATCTGCCCAGGTGTGCAGACCCCAGCCCCCACCCCCACCCCAGGGAGTTCTGCTGGGCCCTGGCCTGGAGTTGTCGGCGCGTTTCCCCTCCCCCATCGGGGTTCTGATCTGGGAGCCCAGGTGGACAGCCTTTGCGTTCCCACCTTCCAGCCGGCTCTGGAGACAGCGGCTTGTGAAGTTCCCCTTTCTGTTTAGCCAGAGTTTTATGGTTTTTCAGAAAACAGGTTAACAATTAAGCTTTAAAACCTCAGGGCCTCTGGCCCTCCTTGTTCCCATAAAGCCGGGCTAAATGGCTTCCTCCCCCGGCTTCTCCTGTTGGCTTTATTAGGCCACAGGTGGCCGGGAGCAAGCGTCAGAGCATTAACCAGCTCCGGCCTCCAGGTCCAGAGCTCCCTCCGGTTTCCTCTCAGGGAACCGCGCTCCACGGGTGGGGCGTGAGGCGTGGGGAAGCCGAGGGTGAAGCTGGCCCGGCCCCGGGGGCGGCCGCCTGCCGTGCTTGGGGAGAGGTTGCCTAAGCTGGGCGAGTGGGCCTGGGCGCCGGGTCGGGCTCTGGGGTGCCGGGCCTCCTTTGGCCGGTGCTCAGCAGCTGCCCTCCTTTCCCCAGGGGGCTGCGCGCACCAAGATGAGGAGGTTCCTGAGGCCGGGACATGACCCTGCGAGGGAGAGGCTCAAGCGGGACCTCTTCCAGTTTAACAAGGTAAGGGGAGCGGAGGGCCGGCCGGGCGTTTACGGCAGGCACGAAGGTGTCGCGCGCCCAGGGAATTCCCTGACGGTCCAGTGGTTAGGACGCCACGCTCTCACTGCCGAGGCCGCGGGTTCGATCCCTGGTTGGAGAACTAAGGTTCCGCAAGCTGCGCTGCGTGGCCAAACAAACAAAAGGTATCACCCTCCCCACAGGCTGGGGCTGGCGCCGGGGTCGCTTTTCCCTGGACTAAGGTACTTACTTGGCACTGCCTGCTATGCCTCCTGGGAACTGGATTTTGGAAATGGGGTCTGGTTAGAGGCTTTCCTGGGAAAGGGTGACAGGACGCCCAGGAGTCAGCGCTCCTTGTCCCATGTCTCTCGCTGGCTGTGTGACCTCTGCAGGTCACCCCGCCTCTTCCAGCCTAGTTTTCCCCACCTGTAAAATGGGGGTAAAACAACCTGTCCTGCCTCCCTCCTCACGGGGTTATGGAGCAGGCCTAGGGCCGGGAAAGGTGAAAGTGCGTTGAACCCTGCGAAGTATAAGATGTTCCTGTGATGCCAGTTTCCTTGGAGCCCTGGGGCCACAGGCCATGGCCGTTCCCTCCCTCCTCAAATTACCCTCGAAGGAAAACACAGCTTTCCCTGCAGGCAGAACACATAATTCCTTCTGGCCGGCTGTAGGCCTGGGTGAGTGGGGAGAGGCACCTGGGAGAAGGTGTCGGCGGGGGGTGGGGGTGGGGGTTGGCATTTGACCACCCCAGCTCCACACCTGCTCCTAAGGCCCCCCAGGCGGGTGTCCTCTTACCCACGATCATGGGGCTTCCCTGGGGGCTGCCTGTAAAAGGGAAGGAACACAGGGTGGTTTATGAGCTCCGAGGCCACCTAGCAATCCGCAGCCGGTTCGGGGCAATTCGCTCCTCTCACCTCTGCTTTGATCTAGGCCCTTGGCCTCCGTGCCTCAGCTTCCCTCCACCCTGGAAGGTGGACTGCAGGAAGGGGAGCAGCAAGATGCTCTTCCCCTCGGGGGTCCCAGGACCCCTCCAGGACATGCTGACGGGTGGGCCTCAAATCCAGCTTAGCCACTTAGGAGCTGGATGACCCTGTGCCCGTCACCCATTGCGTAGGCTTGCTGTGAGGATTACACGGAATTAGATCATTGACGTGCTAAGCACAGTGGTCCAGGAGTGTCGGGTGCTGTTTTCAGGGGCTGCCTGCCTGCCAGGGAGAGAGAGCTCCCGGGGGCTTGTTCGAGGCGAGTCAGGGTCCCAACCTGCTCTGCCGGTTTCCTCTGATTTTCTTGACCTGTGGCTGTGAGGCTACTGCCTCTGGGATCAGGGCTTCCCTAAATGAACACCTCCTCCCACTGGGGGAAGGAAGCTGTGGGCACGGCTTTTGGGCCTTGGGATGTGGGCGTGCATATGTTATGAATGGGGGATCTCTGGGCCCCTGCGGCCTGCCATTCTCACTTACAAGGGAGCAGCCCATGGGTGTTGGGTGTGGGTCTCAGAACCTCAGCATCTGCCTCGGCGCCTGGGTGACCCCTGTCGCCTTCCATTGCCCTTGATGATGCTGGGATCTCACACCCCAAAAAGGTGGCCAATTCCAGTGGAAACCGGATAGACAGGCTCAGTGAAGAGGGATGAACCCCCGCCCCAAGTTCCAACTGTGCAGCAGCAGGGTGGGGCTGGGGTGGGGCTGGGGCAGAAGAATCATGCCTCCCCCTCCACCCCGTGCCCCCAGACTGGACTGCCCCACCCCCAGGCCTGGCTGGGGAGGGGAGGCTCCTGGAATTCCTTCTTCCTCCCATTCACTTCCAAGAGACAGGCACTGAGTACCTACACAGCCCAGCGCTGGGGCTGTGGGAATCTCAGACAAGACCTCTGCCCTCCAGGACATTTATAGTCTGGTGGAAGGAAGGGGGCTGATGGTCTAAAATTCCACTTCCTGGGAGGGGAACGTCTTGGGGGGGCTGTTGGGGAGGGGTGGGGCTTAGACTCATCTCATCTAGGTTCTGGGTGAATGGTGGAGCCCGAAGGGTTGGGCTTGGAGGGTGAGTCCAGATCCTGGAAGGTTTGGGAGCCTGGGTGGTCCTACCCACGCCAGCCCTGCCCCGGCCCCCTGGCTGTGAGGTCAGCTGTGGGATCAAGGGAGGCTGGAACCTGGGAATCTGGGTCTGACACGCCAGAGCCTGGTGAGTTTTGAGCAGGGGAGTGAGCGATCTCATTTATGACTTAGAGGAGGTAGCTCTGGGACCTTTTTTTTTTTTTCCCCTACCTTTCAGTCAGGAGCAGGTAAGCTCAGAGCACTTAGGAGACGTTGCATTGACTGACTGGGGCCCAGCAGTGGGGTTGGGGCGCAGGGCTTGACCGTTGACATTTGGGGCCTTTGGGGCCCACTGAGTTGTGGGGCTGTTTAGCAGCATCCCTGGCCCTGCCTCCCCAAGACATGACAACCAAAACTGTTCCAGACGCTGCCCAGTGTCCCCTGGCCAGTGAAATAGCCCCTGGTTGAGGGCTTATTTAGGGCGAGAGGTTGATGAGACCTGGTGATAGACGGAGCGTAGGAGGGAAGGGAGGCAGCTGTCCTGCATCCTGGCTGGGCAGTGATGCCACCCCCTGGGTTGGGGAGCCCAGGAGGGGCGAGGAGCAGGGTTGAGGAAAGTGATGCATTCGATTCCGACAGAATAGCAACAATTATGATCGTCCACTTATCGAGAGGCAGTCTTGCCCAGGGGTGAGTGGCGCCAACCTCGGCACCTGACTGCCTGGGTTCACCAGCTGGGTGACCTTGGACAAGTCACTCATCTCTAAGTGGAGACGGTAACAGCAGCCACCCCACAGTGTTGGTGTGAGGATTAAACGAGTTAGTGTGTGAGTTGAAGGGCCTAAGTGGCTCGTGGTTCCAGTATCAGCACGGCTCTGTGAATGTATCTGGCTCGAGGTTCAGTGTGGAGAATCTCGGCACCCTCAGGTGAGGGCGGGTCCCAGCAGACAGTGGGATACACAGAGCTGGAGCTCAGAGCCTCACGTCTGGGGAAGCAGGCAGTGTCCATCCCGGAAGTGCCGGTCTGCAGGGCAGTGAGCTGGGAGGTGGGACGGTGGCACCATCATAGGCCAGTCCAAGAGGCTCGCAGACACCAGCTGGGCCTCTCCCTCCAGTACCATCTGGCCCAACTCCTTGATACCCGCACCAAGCGAGGTGCCTCAGAGAGAGCAGGGACATGGCCCCCGGCGGGCCGAGAGCAGCACGTCCTGTTTCTTCGGCTTCGGTACCTGGGAAGGAGCTGTGTCTGTGGACAGATGCTCTGAACCCCCTGCTGGGGACTGACTGTCCGAGGGGCAGCTCCGGTTCACCAGGGGCTCCATGCCAAGCAGCAAAGGGGCCAGGTGGTGCAGTGGTTGGGGCGGGGACCCTGGAGCCAGGCGGCCTGGGTCTAGATGCCAGCTGTGCTGCTTCCTCACTGAGTGACTGCAGACACGTTACTTAACCTCTCTGCTCCTCAGTTTCCTCATCTGTAAAGTGGGCGTTGTAATCACCCCTACACCCAGATTGGTGGGCTGAGTGAGTTAAATTGCTTTGAATGGCACCCACACACAGCTGATGCCCTACAGGGTCTGCCTCACCTTCGCCTCAGCCTCCTGACGACTCACAGGTGGGCGCTGTTCCCACTCTGCAGGTGGGGAAACTGAGGCCTCCAGGCTTGCACAGCCTGAGTACCTGGAGGGGGCACCGGCTGGGGATGCGGCTGCCGGTTCCGTCTGCCCACAGCCGTGTGGCCTCAGGGTGCGGCCTTCCATCTCTTCACCTGTGCCGGATGCCGGGTCCTCAGGCCTGTTGGGAAGACAGAGGTCAGCTGGCAGTGCCAGCAGGGCCACTGAGGACCAAATGAGGGAACTGCGGGACCCACTGGGCGCCTCAGGAGGGAGGAAGTGACTCCGAGGAGATAAGGGGACGTAAGCTCATGTTAAATTAAAACCCCTTCCTTGAAAATACCCTCGAGGCCCTGCCTCCCCTGGTGAAACCCGCTGGCCGCCCTTCCTGCCTGGGCCACCCTCCCCCACCCCAGGCCCTGAACAAACAGTGTGTTCCTGACCAGCTGCCCCGTCCAGGCCCAGGCGGTTTGGTCTTGGCTTTTGCATGGCTGGGCCCCTGGTGTCAGGTGACAGCCGCACAGGGAGGGCCAGGTTGCTGCCACCGCCAGGAATCTGGGCTGACCACACCCAGTACGGGGCAGTGCCTCCCTGTCCCCCAGCCCACCCCCTGCACACCCTCCCACCCCGTGCCCCTGGGCAGCCTTCCTTCCTGCCCCCCCAGCAAGTGCTAGGGACTTCTCAGCCCTCCATCTTGGACAGGGTTCCCCCTTGCTGGGGGCAGGACGAAGGGCCCCCTGGCTCTCAGACAAACCACCTTTGCTCTCTCCCTTCCGGGAACCTGAAATGGGGTCCCGGAGCCGGTGTGAGACAGACGGGCTTTCTCTCTCTCCCACACCGGGCTAATGTTGCAGTTTGGCGGCTCCTAGAAATCTCTCCTTTCCCAGCTCTCTGTCAAAAGAGTTCATTGTTCTCTCTACCCTTGGCACGGGTCACCTGAGCCAGGTAGCAGGGTGGGGGCAGTGCCAGGTAGGCTGGATGCTGAGCTCAGGAGGTAGGGGAGGACACCCCACTTTGGTCAGCCTCCTAGCTTGAACCTGAGCTGGAGGCGGCTGGGGTCTCTGGCTGGGAGGGCCGGCCCTGGAACCCGGGCCCGCTGTCCTGGGCGGAGGACTGATGGGGTCGCTGTGTGCCTTGGAAGTCCACAGCAGGACCCCCCCCTGGGGCTGAGCACCTCCTGTGCCCCGGGGGCTGCCTTCTTTAAGGGAGGTCAGATACATTCTATGCTCTGGGGTCCTGGAACTGTGCCTAAACCCTAAACCAGCCTGGAGGGGTCCCTGTCCACGTGGACCTGCTGCTCCAGTGGGGGGAACCACGTCTTAAAAGGCTGTTAGGAGTCGGAGGGAGGGGGAACCAGGGGATGGGAAGGACACCCCACCTTGGGAGGCAGCCGGAGCGCAGGCAGAGGGGCCTCGTGGAAACTTCCTGCTTCCCCAGGCTTCTCGGGCCCTGGGTGTCCAGCTCCTCCCCGTTCCCCTCAATTAACTGACCTCTGTTCTCTCCCCATGTCCAAATCACTCCCTTCCTCATTCCCAGCAAGACCCCCTGGGCCTCTCGTAACTGGCCTGGGGTCCCCGCGCCTCCTTTCTTGACCAGTTCCCTGACCTCATGACTCGCTTTACGTCATATCATGTTGCCTCATTCAGGGATTGTGGGTCTTATTTGCATGTTGAAGCCCGGTCGCTTCCCCTCTGGGACCTGGGGAATCCCCTGTCACCACGCTATTTACATTTGAATCCACCCTCTTGGCCCCAGCCAGTCAGGGTCACCAAGAAGTTCCCTCCCCTTATTTTGTTTTTGAGGGAGCCTTGGTCAACTTGGAGAAGATGCCCCGAGGGATATGAGGGAATGAGGGAGAACCTTTGAAGGAAGGCATGAGGGAGAACCTTTGAAGGAAGGCAAGCAAGGCTTGTGTGCGCCTTGAGGCCAGCTGAGCCCTCCAGCGGCGGTCAGGTGGTTGTCCTGAGGCTCGTCTTGTTGGAGCCAAGGACAGCCCCGCGCAGCGCAGTCATTCGCATCACCCCGGTTACCACACGTGAAATGAGGCAAAGCAGCTCGTCCCGTCACCTTTTAAGCGGTATCGGGGATTCTAAGTTTCGTGGGCCTGACTCAGTTCCTGTTCTTTCTAAACCAGCCTATGGAAAAGAAGGTGGTTCGGGAGTGAGGGGGTGGCACAGTGTCCTCAGGACCCTGAAGAAATGAGGAATGAGTATGAGTGACTGAACGATGGGCCTGACCTTTGTCTCCCTCTGGGTTAGGGAAAAGAGCTGATCCGCAGCAGGTATGACTCAGGTGAGATGTTAGGAGAACTTCCTGCCAGCGAGTTGATAGGATAACGTGTGGCCTGAGCACCTGACAAAAAGCTGCAGACTGTTTTCTCTTTGGCTTGACTTTCCTGCTGATGCCCGAGGTAAAAATGTCTAGGGGAGCGCCTCGGTCCCCTAGGAATATGATGAGACATACGTAATTTAAAATGTTGTAGAAGCGCATTATAACATTTTTTAAACAAGTAACATGATCTTGATAACATATTCTGTTTAATCCAGTACATCCAAAATATTATTGTTTCAACATGTAGTCAATAGATATTAGACTTTTTTCTTAGTATTTTTTTGTTGTTGTTAATACCAAGGTACATTTTTTACTTACAGCACATCTCAATTTGGCCATTAAATTTTCTTTAGGAATATGTGATCTATGTTTAGAGTTTGGAAGATTTACAGTTGAAAGAGGAGATTCAAAGCTTTGGTCTGCCTGACTCCAGCCCCTGTTCCTTTGGAACCCAAGGACATACCTGGGAAGTTTTCTAATTACTGAGTTAAGGGTCCATCCTTGAATTTAAGTTAATAGAAATTAAATAAAATTAAAAGTTCAGTTCCTCTGTGGCCCTTGCCACACTGCAAGGGCTCAGGATCTACACACGGCTTGTGGTTGTTGTACTGGACATCAGGGTCTGGGCCCCTGCTGGCCACCAGGCTCCTGCTGGGTGTTTCCCCCAGAGTCCTCCAAATTCCAGACGCTGATCCTGAGCTGCGGCTGCTGGGGATGATGGGAGAAGGCTGTCATCCCAGGAACCTTCTCTGGAGCTCGGGCCTCTGACTTCCCGAGGCCCCAGCAGCCTGGGGCCAGCCAAGGCCTAGTGGGGGCTCCTGGGGAAGCTCGTCCCACACGGAGTCAGGAGCCCTGCCCTCCTTTTCCTGGGAAATGTTTACATTCCAGATACCCTGCTATCTCCCCGAGGCTTTTCCAGGCTCTGCATTTTTGACATAGCTGAACGGAAACCTGGGGGGCCGGGCCAGGGCGGGGGGGTGGGGGAAGGCTCCTGCTGGTGTGCTGCTGCCCTCCCAGCTGACCCTTCCAGGTACAGCCATTTGCAGGGCAGACTGTGTTCCTGGCAGAGAACCAAGCCTGTGGGGCCCTCACACCTACGTGTCCCCAGAATAGGCAGTCTTTGGAGCTCTCATCCCTGGGCCAACCCCAGCACAGGGCCCCTCTTCCGCGAGCCACTGGCCTGGGTGGGCAGGCAGGCAGGCAGCAAAGCAGTTGGGTCTGCTAAGCTGGCGCTCCAGCTGTCACCACGACTTATCTGTTTCTGCTCCTTGGAGGCCAAGTGAAGCCCAGAGTAGAGCCTTGGGC
The DNA here is from genome assembly GCF_949987515.2 of Delphinus delphis. Classification (NCBI taxonomy): domain Eukaryota; kingdom Metazoa; phylum Chordata; class Mammalia; order Artiodactyla; family Delphinidae; genus Delphinus; species Delphinus delphis. The sequence goes on from NC_082701.1 coordinate 7,626,322, forward strand.
CTAAGGAGAGCTGCCTCATTGGGACACCCTTTTTCTGCAGGGCAGTCTCCATGGTTTAAAAAAAAAAAACACAGGGCTTCGCTGGTGGCGCAGTGGTTGAGAGTCCGCCTGCCGATGCAGGGGACACGGGTTCGTGCCCCGGTCCGGGAAGATCCCACATGCCGCGGAGCGGCTGGGCCCATGAGCCAGGGCCGCTGAGCCTGCACGTCTGGAGCCTGTGCTCCGCAACGGGAGAGGCCACAACAGTGAGAGGCCCACATACCGCAAAAAAAAAAAAAAAAACAGAAAACTTTGAAATCGCTGGCTGGCATCCTGCTCGAATCTATAGCTCTACAGGTTCAATATCCCCTGGCGGGTTGGATGGGGTAGGGTTAGCTGACTGAGAAACAACCGAAAACCTGCCCGAAGATGGTTTGTCGATCTCAATCCATACCTCTTTCATCTGTAATTCCACCCCTGGGACACCTGCCTAAGGAAATACTGAGTTGCAGGCAGAGATAGGAGCCCAAGAATAGTCATCGATGCAACTGGCAATTACAAAACCTCTGAAAACAAAGTAAATGTTCAATAACAGAGGCCTGGTGAGTTAGGGCACCTCCCCCTGAGGAATATTCTTCAGCCGTTTAAAAGTCGTTTTAGGGAGTTCCCTGGTGGTCTAGTGGTTAGGACTCGGCACTGCCCATGGCCCGGGTTCAATCCCTGGTTGGCGAACTGAGATCCTGCAAGCCATACCGATACCGTGCGACGAAAATGAAAAATAAAAGTCGTTTTACTGCTTTTAACAGCCTGGGCTGGCTATAGGTGGAAAGACAGACCACAGAGCTATGTGTCTGTATGTGTATTCATGTGGCATGGTCCCAGATAGGTCTCTGGGTTTTTTTTTGTCCTTTCCTATATGTTTTTACTTTATTTTATTTAAAACATTAAAAATTATATATATATAAAATTTCTTTTTTTTTGGCCATACCGCGCTACATGCAGGATCTTAGTTCAGGGATTGAACCTTCACCCCCTGCAGTGGAAGCGCCGAGTCTTAACCACTGGACCACCAGGGAAGTCCCAAAATCTAAAAAAAAATTTAACACCCTTCCCCACTGGTAATCACTAGTGTGTTCGCTATATCTGTGGGTCTGCTTCTTTTTTGTTATATTCACTAGTTTGTTGTATTTTTTAGATTCCACATATAAGTGATATCATGCAGTATTTGTCTTTCTCTGAGGTGTCTGTTTTTAAGTATAGGTCCATACACGCTTACAGTCGGATACACACCCTTGTTAGGAAGGGTTACTCCAGTTTGGGGAGTGTGGGTGATTTTGTCTTCTTTTTCAAACTCCTTTATATGTTCCAAGTTTTCTACAATGTGTATTATTTCTATAAGAAGAACTGAGCCAAGGCATGTGTCTGCAACAACACTCCAGAAGCTTCCTCCCTGGGAAGATGGTGGAAGAGAACTCATAGTGGCAATGAGGCACTTGAGACAGAGCAGATGTTCAGTGCTGGAGGAGCCTCGCGGGGCTCAGAATCGGGAAGGGCAGCTGTGGGTTCCGTCAGACCCCAGGGCCCCTCCTGGAGCTGCAATGCAGCTGGGCTTCCTGAGCCACCTGGCGCCTCCCCTGTGCCAGCCCCCCAGAGCTTCCCCCGCACCCCTGCAGGAGGGCTGGGTGGGTGGCCCACAGTACGGGTGGTGGAGGAACCAGGTCAGAGTTCCTGGAGAGCAAGGGGCCAGCACGGTGTCCCGGGAGAATGCGCTCCCAGGGAGCATCACGCGGCCAAGGACCGGGTCAGAAATGGACTGAGGGTGGGGCCCGGGTGGGTCCAGGTGGGGACCTGAACGAGACTGAATTCCTTCTTCCTGCTGGGGGTGGCTCTCTGCTGCGGCTCCTCCCTCCGGCACTGACCCCCTGCCCCCGGCCATGGAGGGGCAGAGGGGACACGTCTACAGGCCCATGCCTGCCTGGTTCTCGTTGCAGACGGTGGAGCATGGCTTCCCGCACCAGCCCAGCGCCCTCGGCTACAGCCCCTCTCTGCGCATCCTGGCCATCGGCACCCGCTCCGGAGCCATCAAGCTGTATCCTTTCCGTTCTCCCAGCTCCCACCCAGGGATGCCCTGGAAGGGCCAGGGGCCTTGGCATTGGTGAGATTCAGGAAGGACTCCCCTAATTCTCCATAGAAAAGCAAGTTGCAGACGACCCCTCTTGTTCCCGGGACGTTCCAAATACCCTCTTAGGAGTCAGCCCCGAATGCAGTAAGTGGAGGCCGGGGATGGGCCCCACCCGCAAAGGATCAGTAGACTGGGCTCAGGGCTCAGTCCAAACCAGAGACGGGGTGGCCTTGGGTTAGAGGAGCTGTGCTAAGCCAGATGCTCTTCCAGATTCTACCCCCGACCCTGCACACCCCCCGCGTACACACACACACACACACACACACACACACACACACACACACACACACACACACACACACACACACACACACACACACACACACACACACCGGAGATGAGAGTGGACTCCTAGTTGGTGGGGACAGTCTTCCCCTGGCCTGCGGCTGGACGTGGTCCAGTGGGTCCATTTCAGAGCCCCCAGGGTGAGCCAGGGTGGGACCTAGGGGAATTGGGAGGTGGGGGACCACCCTTGGAGAGCCCAGCCGCCACCTCCTCCAGTAAAGCTGTAACTCCCTCCACTGCTGCAGGGCAGGTGCAGGGAGCCTGGGGGTGCAAGTCAGCAGCACGAGGCTGCAGGGGGTGTGTACACAGGAGGGCAGAGGCCCAGCTTCCATCGGCTCAGCCCTTCCTTAGGTGGTTAGTCATTGCCAGGCCACGGCCATATCCCCGTTACGATTCTCAGCGCCAAGGCTCACGGCCATGGCTGCCGTAGGTGGGCCCACGGGTGCCCTGTGCGTCTTCTCACAGGTGCCACCACGTGGTAGCTGACAGTCTGTTGCAGTTCAGGTTATGGGTTTCGGTGGGGCGGGGGACAGGGGTACAGCGAACAGCCTAACAGTTGCCAGGATAATGCTTCACCCCTCCTGGCTGCGACAGCGCCCCCTGGTTGGCTGGCTTTACCCTCAGGGGTCAGGTTACTGGCCCGGTGCCTTCAGGGCAGGCCCCCCCGCTGTCCCCTCCCCACCCTAAACATCCCCCCCACCCCCCCCCACCCCCGCCCCCAGCAGCCCTTCTCTGCTGCTGGGTATTTACACTCCTTGCCACGTGGGCCCAGCGGGCAGGCCGAGGGGTGGGGTCCTGCCTTGTGGAGCTTTTCCTGAGCCTGCTACTCCCAGCTACGGTGCCCCAGGGGTGGAGTTCATGGGGTTGCACCGTGAGAACAATGCGGTAGTGCAGATCCACTTCCTGCCTGGCCAGGTGAGGCCCCCCTGCCCCCATGCCCTTCTCACTTTCCCATCTTCCAGAAAGGACGTATGGAAAGGCAGGCGTTTGGTGGCCCCGGGTTTGGTGCTGATGGGAGGACCCGGGACAAACCTGTCTTTCCCCAGCTGCCGTTCACGGCCACCCTAACAGGAGCTGGGGGTCTCTTGGTTCTGGGGCTCTTGGAAATGACCCGCACAGGCTGGGCCGCCCCAGTGTGTAAAGGTCACGGTGAATGCTGTCCCTCCCTGGTTAACGAGACAGCACGCTTCTGCCCCGTTTCCTGCCTAGTGCCAGCTGGTCACCCTGCTGGACGACAACAGCCTGCACCTGTGGAGCCTGAAGGTCAAAGGCGGGGTGTCAGAGCTGCAGGAAGATGAGAGTTTCACGCTGCGTGGCCCCCCAGGGTAAGAACTCTGTCTTCTTGCTCTCCTAGCCAGCCTGACCCGTGCACCAACTCCAGGGTGCCCTGGGAGGAGCTGGCAGGGCTGCGGCCCGCCTCCCCCCATCCCCACACAGAGCCTACGTGGGAGGCGCCAAGGGATTTTTTTCTGCTTCTTAGCCCCAGCTCTCTGCCATCTGTCTCCTGTCTTGGCAGAAAAAAAAACAGTATGTTTGTCCGGGCCTGAGTAGCTGGACCCCATCAAAGGACCTCACCGGCCTGCTTCCCCACCGCAGGCATGGCCTTCCCTGGGGCCGCTGAGGGAGTGGGGGATCCTATCTGTGGGTCCCCCCTGCCTGGGCAGGGCCAGCTCACGGGCCATCATTCCCTCTGCAGGGCCGCCCCCAGTGCCACGCAGATCACCGTGGTCCTGCCGCATTCCTCCTGCCAGCTGCTCTACCTGGGCACCGAGAGCGGCAGTGTGTTCGTGGTGCAGCTGCCGGCTTTCCGCGCGCTGGAGGACCAGACGATCAGCTCAGATGCTGTGCTGCAGCGGTGAGCCCCAGGCCCGGAGACCCTCGTGCCCTGAGGAACCTGTCCCCTCGAGTGGCCTTCTCCTTTCCATGCCGGTTATGCCTCAGGAGCTTATGATTTCTCTCCTGGGAAGTCTGTAGGGATGGGAGGACAGACTCTCAGCTCTCCACCTGTCCCCCAAATTGAGAATCTCACCCCCAAAAAAGAGTTAGCATCCCAGCACTAAAAGGGGTTTTGGGAGTAACTTGTCACCTCATTTAAAAGGAAAACAAGGATCAAAATGATTGTGCAATGATACGAACTCTCAGTCCAGCGTTCTTGGCACAGATACCACCTCTTTCAAAGCCCCAGGGCTCCACAGTGGGGCAGACGGGGCCCAGACCTCCCTGCATCAGCCGGGCAGCTTCTGCTGATGCTTGTACTTTGGAGTCTCTGCCACATGTTCGTTTGCCTGCAGGCTCCATGGCCCCGAGTCCCTGGCGGCCACAACCTGTAGGTTTCTTGAGATCATTTGAGAATCTTTGCTCGTTAATGGTGGTGTCCGTGGGAGAGAGGGAGTCAGATCAGGTCTGGGTGTGGAGGGGGGCCAGGGCCCAAAACAGGAGGGGATGGAGGAGTCCAGCAGGAGCCCACGGGAGCCAGGTTGATGGCCGTGGAGTGTTCTGCAGTGAAGAAGGGCAGGGAGAGGGCTTCCCTGGTGGCGCAGTGATTGAGAGTCCGCCTGCCGATGCGGGGGACACGGGTTCGTGCCCCGGTCCGGGAAGATCCCACATGCCGCGGAGCGGCTGGGCCCGTGAGCCGTGGCCGCTGAGCCTGCGCGTCTGGAGCCTGTGCTCCGCAACGGGAGAGGCCGCAACAGTGAGAGGCCCGCGTACCACAGAAAAAAAAAAGGGGCAGGGAGGAGGCCAGTGTGCTGGGCTGTGGAGCTGCTTCATGCCCGACCTTCCTAAGGGCTCTGGGCCAGGCTTGTAACATAGTCGTCAGGCCCCGGGTGATGGTCAAGCAGGGCTGGGCATCGCTGGGTTGGGAGGATTCCTGCTTGGGGCCGGGTCCTTCTGAGCACTGGGCATGGTAGAGTCAGGGCAGCGTGACCATGGTCAGAGCAGGACTGTTTACAGGGTGGCAGGCCCAGCTGGTGCTCAGCCGGGGCGCCTGGCCTGTGGGCAGGACGGTGGAAGGACCTGCTCCTCAGTGTGTGGCGGTACCAGTGCCCACCGTACCCGCGCCGGTGGGAGTCTAGTCGAGCAGGAGCCCCTGCTGGGCTTTCCCAGCCTGGGTGCCCTGGGAACCCCTCCTGTTGGTCTAAATCCTGTTCTAAGTGTAGAGGGTTTGGTTTGGGTTTGAGCGTAGACATGCCCTTGGGATCCAGGCTGTTTCCATTTCCTACTCGCCCTGCTCGGTATTGGCGTTTGGTCCTGTGCCTGCCACCTCACGGTCTTCTGTTGGTGTAGCACCTCCAAACTTCACACCAGCATTCCAGGCCCAGAAAAGGAGGAGGGGGTCAAGGCTCAAGGCCAGGCCAACTGATACAGAGAGTTTTGTTTTGTAGGTCTTAAAAACTTTTTTTTTTTTTTATGAAACACCAACACCTTGCCGAAATGCACTAGGTTTGAATGTACGGTTTAATGGATTCTTGTTAAGTGAGCGTCTCTGCAGCCAACTCTGGGCAAACACAAAATTTTGCCAGGCCCCCAGGGTCCCCCACCTGCCCTTCTCTGTCACAGCTCCCTCCCTCCCCCAGAGGTGACCACCACATCGACTTTTCTGGAAACCACTTCCTTGCTTTTCCTTATAGTCGTGCCACCTGTGTTTGCATCCTTAGGGGGTTTTCTCTATCGCTGCCCTGTTCTATGCATTGCTTCTCTCTCCCCTTGATGACGTGTCCTGGCAGCCTTTCCGCGCTGGCACATTCCGTGCCTGCTGCTTCGGGGATGCCGGGCATGGCTGTGCCACGCTCTCAGCCACGCCCCACCGGTGGACGGTGACGTGGGCTCACGGTGCTCCCCTCGCCCAGGTTGCCAGAGGAGGTCCGCCACAGGCGGGCATTTGAGATGGTGGAGGCTCTGCAGGAACATCCTCGGGACCCCAACCAGATCCTCATTGGCTACAGCCGGGGCCTTGTCGTCATCTGGGACCTACAGGGCAGCTGTGTGCTCTGTCATTTCCTCAGCAGCCAGGTAGGGGTGCCACATGGTTCTCCCAGACCCCACATAACACATCCAGCCCCCATCTGAGGCATGGGGGTGCAGGCGATGGAACCGCACCCCTGATCCCAGCCTTCGCGCACTCTCTCTCCTTTCCCACCGTGAAGCAACTGGAGAACGTCTGCTGGCAGCGGGATGGCCATCTGATTGTCAGCTGCCATTCTGACGGCAGCTACTGCCAGTGGCCCGTGTCCAGTGACACCCTGCAACTGGAGCCCCTGCGCAGCTGTGTGCCTTACGGTCAGTGCTCTGCCCGCCACCTGGGACCGCCTTCCAGTGAGCAAGGCGGTGTCCTCTGGCCCCAGTCGGTCTCTCCTGCTTTCAGATGTAGGTGTCCAACTCACAGAAGCAAAACCTGGGGCCCAGAGATGGTGAAGGCTGTGTCCGAAGCCACACAGCGGGTTTTCTGAGACGCACTGTGACTTTCTCTGGGAACTGCTCACAGCGAGACTCCCAAGCCTAGATCTGCTCCGCAGGTTTGCGGGATCTGTGCTGCAGACCCGCGGGCCTCTGAGAGCGGGAGGGCCGTTCAAGGTATTTCCTTTTCTTTTAGGCCCTTTTCCTTGCAAAGCTATTACCAAAATCTTCTGGCTGACCACCAAGCAGGGGTAGGTATCAGTGCTCTGTCCTGTTCCCTTTCTAGAGCTTTCCTGGGGAGCTGGAAAGGCTGCTCAAACCTCTGCCTGGGGGAGATGGTGCCTAGTGACTGCCTTTAGGTCTCATATCCGGGTCTCCAGGGAAGGGAGGGGGGTGCCGTTCATACCTCTCTCCGACTAATTCCTGAAAACTCATTCCCATTCTTTCCCTTCCACCCTCCTGGAGAGATGATTCAGACCAGCAGGTTCCAAACTCTGTCTTAGGAGCAGACCTGTTTCTTCAAACAGAATCATACAAGGAGACCTGATGTATAAGCAGAAAAGGGGGACAGAGGGCACTCTGGTTGAAACGGGAGTGGTGGCAGAGACTCAGAGCCTGCAGCCTGCGTGCTCCACTGCTGGCCCCCAAGTTCTCTGGGGCTGTTGAGTTGGGAAGAGACGGGGGTCCGCTCCAGCCCCTCCTGGGAACTTTGAGTGAGCACTTACACTGAGGCCAGCCCTCATGCCAGGCCCTGCTGCAGAGGCCAGTCACAGGGCCACCCCACGGCTGGCTCAGCCCTTGGCTTCTGGGGCGGCGTCAGCAGCCCACCCCCTGCTCTTCTGTGCCTGCCAGGTTGCCCTTCACCATCTTCCAGGGCGGCATGCCACGGGCCAGCTATGGGGACCGCCACTGCATCTCAGTCATCCACAACGGCCAGCAGACAGCCTTTGACTTCACCTCCCGCGTCATCGACTTCACTGTCCTCATTGAGGCGAACCCTGAGGCTGGTAGGCGAGCGGGAGTGAGTGTGAAGGGCAGGCCACCAGGAGGTGTGGGGATCCAGCCCACCCCCATCCATAAGCAAAGAGGAAGGGCCTGCAGGCGTTCCCAAAGCTGCCACCCCTGAGTCCCTAGGTCCCACTGCACCTCTTCTTTGTGTCCCCGAGGCTGCTCCCTCTCCTTCCCCGCTGGCCTGTGGTTTGTCCTTGCTGGCCACGCCTCCCATCCACCCCAAGCTCTCTTTGCCCTCCCCCAGCTCAGCTGGGACTTGGCCCAAAGGTGGGCAGATCCGCACTGTTGGGCTTAACACCCACCTGGCTGAGGCAAAGGGCTCCTGGCCTGGACATGGTGAAGCCCTCCTTGTGGGGTGGGGCCGGTAGCAGTGTGGGCCAGCTGAGCTGGTCTCCTGGAACTCAGCCAGGCCAACAAAGCCCTGAGTCAGCTTTCTAAATTGGGTGACAGGCAAGACCAGAAAGGGCTGGTGTCAAAACCTAGAGAGGAGGCCTGGTGGGAGATCTCCAGGAGGGTGGGCCTCCTCCTTAGATGACTCTGACCTCCAGGTGAGGGAGGCAGGCCTGCTCAGGACACCCTGGGCTGTGTTCTCCCAGCCTCACCAGTGGCCCTTTGGAGGGAGACTCTGAACCTGCTTTTCCTCCTTTCTCAGCCTCTTCTTCCCTCCTCATACCTGACAGCGTGGTGGGAGCCAGGGCCAGTTTTTGGTCGATTCTTTTAGGTTTTCTACATTGATGATCATGTCATCTGTGAACAAAGACGGTTTTACTTCTTTCTTCCCAATCTGTATGCCTTCTATTTCCTTTTCTTGTCTTATTGCATTAGCTAGTACTTGAAAATGAGTGGTGAGAGGAGGCAACCTTGCCTTGTTCCTGATCTCAGTGGGAAAGCTTCACGTTTCTCACCATTAAGTATTACATTAGCCGTAGGTTTTTTGGGGTTTTTTTGTTTTTTTTTTTTTTAGCGGTACGCGGGCCTCTCACTGTTGTGGCCTCTTCCGTTGCAGAGCACAGGCTCCGGACACGCAGGCTCAGCAGCCATGGCTCACGGGCCCAGCCGCTCCGCGGCATGTGGGGTCTTCCCGGACCCAGGCACAAACCCGCGTCCCCTGCATCGGCAGGCAGAGTCTCAACCACTGCGCCACCAGGGAAGCCTGCCGTAGGTTTTTTGTAGATATTCTTTATCGAGTTGAGGCAGTTCCCCTCTATTCCTAGTTTACTGAGAGTTTTTTTTTAATCATAAATGGATGTTGGGTTTTGTCAAATAGTTTTTCTGCATCTATCGCTATGATCATGTGATTTTTCTTTTTTTTTTTTTTTGGCCACACCACACGGCTTGTGGGATCTTAGTTCCCCAACCAGGAATTGAACCCGGACCCTTGGCGGTGAGAGCATAGAGTCCTAATCACTGGACTGCCAGGGAGTTCCCGATTTATCTTTTTTAGCCTCTTGATGCAATGGGTTTCATTAATTGTTTTTCGAAAGTTGACGCAGCCTTGCATACCTGGGATAAATCCCACTTAGTCATGGCATATAATTCTTTTTATGCGTTGTTGGATCTGGAGCTTGCTTTTAAAATGTGGGTTCCCTGGCTCCAGCCCTAGAGCCTCAGATTCTACAGGGCCAGGCTGGACAGACTGCTTCCCAGTGGCTCCTGCAGCCCCTGACCCTTGGCCTGTCCCCACAGCCCTTGATGACCCCTATGCCCTGGTAGTGCTGGCTGAGGAGGAGCTGGTCGTGATTGACCTGCAGACGGCTGGTTGGCCGCCGGTCCAGCCTCCCTACCTGGCCTCCCTGCACTGCTCCGCCATCACCTGCTCCCACCATGTCTCCAACATCCCCCTGAAGCTGTGGGAGCGCATCATCGCTGCCGGCAGCCGGCAGAACACACACTTCTCCGCCATGGTAGGTCTGGCCCCGGCCCCAGCCCCGCCCCAGCCCAGAGCCAGGCTCGCCCATGAACTTCTCCGTCATCTCCTCCAGGAGTGGCCCATCGACGGTGGCACCAGCCTGGCCCCGGCCCCACCCCAGAGGGACCTGCTGCTCACGGGGTAGGTGACGTTGATCGTACTCTCCTGCCTAGTGGGACGTGTGGGGTGGGAGCAGAGCTCGGGGGGTGTGCGTGCCAGTCCCGGGCTCCTCTGGCCCGGCATCCTTCTCACGGGCGGCAGGCGGGCTCTGCCCACAGGCACGAGGACGGCACAGTGCGGTTCTGGGATGCCTCGGGCGTCTGCTTGCGGCTGCTCTACAAGCTCAGCACGGTACGGGTGTTCCTCACCGACACAGACCCCAGCGAGAGCCTCAGTGCCCAGGGTGAGGACGAGTGGCCCCCCCTCCGCAAGGTGAGGCCCGGAGCCTGGGAACCGGGGAGGGCGGGGATGGGCCAGGTCCAGCACTTAGGGCCCCTCACGGAGCTCTTCTCCCTTGTCAGGTGGGCTCTTTCGACCCCTACAGCGACGATCCCCGGCTGGGCATCCAGAAGATTTTCCTCTGCAGATACAGTGGCTACCTGGCTGTGGCCGGCACAGCAGGGCAGGTAGCGGGCCGGGCTGGGCGTGCGGAGCCGTGGGGAGGGCTGATCAGGTGACTTTGCGCAGCGTCCAGGCCCACGAGCTTGCTTCTCAGTCTTGGGGGGCAGCAGGGCCAGGAACCAGCTTCCTGAGTGCCCCCTGGTGCATCCCCTGCCCCTGTGGCTCTGATTCCTCCCAGTGAATGGAAGTTCCCTGATCCCATTAGAGGGAGGCCTTTCTCCTCCAGAAATCGGGATTAAGAGCCAGAGGTTGGGCACTTCCGACCCTTGGCCTTGGCGTGGAGCTTGGGTCCTTTGCCGCCCCTGCCGTTAGGGTCCCTGAGGTCCTGCCGTCCGTCCCTTGGTGCCGGGGGGTGGTTCAGCCCATCTGCCGCCCCGCCCAGGTGCTGGTGCTGGAGCTGAATGACGAGGCGGCGGAGCACGCGGTGGAGCAGGTGGAGGCCGACTTGCTGCAGGACCAGGAGGGCTACCGCTGGAAGGGGCACGAGCGCCTGTGTGCCCGCCCGGGGCCCGTGCACTTCGAGCCCGGCTTCCAGCCCTTTGTGTTGGTGCAGTGCCAGCCCCCGGCTGTGGTCACCTCCTTGGCCCTGCACTCCGAGTGGCGGCTCGTGGCCTTCGGCACCAGCCACGGCTTTGGCCTCTTTGACCACCAGCAGCGGCGGCAGGTCTTTGTCAAGTGAGCAGACCTCCCGGGGTGGCCGGGTCTGGGATTGGTGCCTGGATTGGCAAGGTCCCTCAGGCCCTGGCCATGCTGATGGCCCATCGTCCCCCCAGGTGCACGCTGCACCCCAATGACCAGCTAGCCTTGGAGGGCCCGCTGTCCCGTGTGAAGTCCCTAAAGAAGTCCCTGCGCCAGTCCTTCCGCCGGATACGTCGCAGCCGGGTGTCCAGCAGGAAGCGGCGGCCTGCTGGCCCTCCGGGAGAGGTGAGGCCGGGGCCGGACACGAGCCCGGGCAGAGCCCGGAGCAGCCAGCGGCAGGTCCCCACCACCCATCCCTGCCCCGCCTGCTTTGGCCATAGACACGGGCTCTGGGCCACCCCCGACCCCCACCAACCCTGTGACCTCGGATCCGCCGCACTGCTTCTCTGTGCCTCGGCTTCCCTAAGTGTGAAAGGCAGTCATTGTAATGCCTCAGGGCCACGTCCTCAGTCAGTATTACCAGGCAGGCGGTGGCAGGGGCTGTGGCCACTCTTCCCGGAAGGCCCGCTGTTGAGCAATCTGATGCCCCCGGGAAGGAAGGCGAGAGCCCACCCTCAGGCCTGGCCCACTCAACCGCAGGTGCAGGAGGGGAGCAGCAGGGCAGAGAGGACTGGCCTCCAGAACATGGAGCTGGCGCCCGTGCAGCGCAAGATCGAGGCCCGCTCGGCGGAGGACTCCTTCACGGGCTTTGTCCGGACCCTCTACTTCGCTGACACCTACCTGCGGGACAGTGAGTGGCCAGCTTGAGGTGGGGGGCCCTCTGGCGTGAGGGCGTGTCAGAGGCTGCTGGCTGGTGCACCCCTAAGAGGGGTTCCCCCTGTGAGCAAGGGGAGACTGGAGCCCTCGCCCGCCCCTTTCCCTCCCGTGCCTGGGTCTCCGAGTCTGATCGCCCTGGCTTCGTATCCAGGCTCCACCACTCTCTAGAAGTGTGACCTTGGACGTGTCACTTAGCCTTTCTGGGTCTCGCTTCTCCCCCTGTAAAATGGAGGGATAGCTTCCTCCTAGAGTGGCTGCGAGCGTTGGGACGTGCCACGTGCCTGCTGGTACCCAGTAGGCCCTCTAGAAGCTCCCTGGCTGTTTCTCTTCTCCTGCCAGGGCAAGGGTGGGCTGAGGGCTGTCTGCTGCTGTATCTCGAGGGCCGAGCTGTCCCGGGTTTGGGCTCATCTGCTTGGGGCTCTGGGTCGTCAGAGAGCCTTCCCAGCCTTTTTCGTCTACACCCAGGAGGTAGGCAGGGCCCACAGCAGCTCCATTTTACAGAGGAAGAAATTGAGGTTTATGAAAGTTTGCTGACTTGACCTTGGAGTCACACAGGTAGTGAGCCAGGTCTCCTGGCTCCCCCTGACCCCCAGAGCCAGGGGTTAGATGTAAACCTTTGCCTCCTGGCAGGCTCCCGCCACTGCCCCTCGCTGTGGGCTGGCACCAACGGAGGTACCGTCTACGCCTTTGCCCTGCGCGTGCCCCCCGCCGAGCGGAGGATGGATGAGCCGGTGCGGGCGGAGCAGGGTGAGTGCTGGCCGGGGGGAGAGCACTTGTCTGCCTCGGCTGGGAGCGGGAGGGTGTGTCCGGCCTCGTGCTGCGCCCGACCACCGGCCCCATCGCCTCCCTCCATCCCCGCAGCCAAGGAGATCCAGCTGATGCACCGAGCGCCCGTGGTGGGGATCCTGGTGCTGGACGGACACAGCGTGCCCCTTCCCGAGCCCCTGGAGGTGGCCCACGACCTGTCAAAGAGCCCCGACATGCAGGGAAGCCACCAGCTGCTTGTCGTGTCGGAGGAGCAGTTCAAGGTGCCTTATGGGAGGAGCTGGGGTCCCCCGGGAATCCCTGGCACAAACGATAATGGCTGGGACTCACTTAACGTTGTTTGTAGTTGCTGTGTGAGGGCTGCAGAGGCACAGGAAAGAAGCAGGGTCTTGATGGAGCCCCGGACCCCAGGGTCAGTGGTGGGGACACTGAAGCAGGACCTATGTCTGGGGAAGGGACAGAAAACACAGACAGGGACTGGCGTCCTCGCAGTCTGAGTGCAGCGACCACACATCTGAGGGCCAGGCCCAGCGGCAGCCTCGGGCAGGGAAGCGGGAAGTCCTCGTTTGACTGGACGAAGCTCTGCAAACTGGTCTGGCTTCAGGCGTGACTGGCTGCCCTGTGCCCTAGGTGTTCACGCTGCCCAAGGTCAGCGCCAGGCTGAAGCTGAAGCTGACCGCCCTGGAGGGCTCGCGGGTGCGGCGGGTCAGCGCGGCCCGCTTCGGCAGCTGTCGAGCCGAGGACTACGGGGAGCACCACCTGGCTGTCCTCACCAACCTGGGCGACATCCAGGTGGTCTCGCTGCCCCTGCTCAAGCCCCAGGTGCGGTACAGCTGCATCCGCCGGGAGGACGTCAGCGGCATCGCCTCCTGCGTCTTCACCAAATATGGCCAAGGTGTGCAGGCGGTGGGCACGTCGGGACCTCTGCCCGCAGGGCTGCGTTTGGGGCTCCTGCTCTGCCGCGAGGGCTGCTGGGAAGGGCAGTCGGGGGTATTCCGGTCAAGGCCAGGCTCCTCAGGCAGAGAACTTTGGGAGCCTCTGGCCCCTAATCCCCCCTGGGGGGGCAGCTCTGTTGGCAGCCGCAAGGTCCGGGAGACTCAGGCTGGCCTCACCTGCCAGGCTTCTCCACCCCCCAGGTTTCTACCTGATCTCACCCTCCGAGTTTGAGCGCTTCTCTCTCTCCACCAAGTGGCTGGTTGAGCCCCGGTGCCTGGTGGATTCAGCAGAAACGAAGAACCACAGCCGTCTCCGCGACAGATCGGGCCCTGAAAAGGCCTCGGGCCGAGCCAGGTGGGTAAGAGGCCAGGTGGCCTTTGCTCCAGCCCCTCCTCACCCCACCTTCCCTGGGGTGCCCCCTGGGGGCTGGTCAGAGTCCCCTTCCCCCGTGAACTCAGCCCACCCTCCCAGCTCTGCCTCCTTGCCCCGCTTTGTATGCCCCACCCTCCCACGCAAGTTGGTCAGTCGACCTCATTCTTCACGGGACCAGGGCTTTCCGGAACGGGGAGCCTAGTGGCCCCCCATCCTTACTGTCTCTTCTCCACAGGAATTCAGGGAGCCAGAGTGATGGAGAGGGTAAGACAGGCCTCTCGGGGGCCAGGGGCGTGTGGGGGCCGAGGCGTTGTGAGCACACCTGGGGAGGGAAGGGGATCCCAGGTGAGCAGGTGGTGTTCGGGCTGGGAGTCGAAACAGCTTCCCTTCCAGTCCTGGGCTCAGGCTTCAGCAACCCCACCCCCAGAAGCAGGGAGCTGGGGCAGAGGAGGGCCCAAGGCTCACCTGGCCTGGCCTCTGCCTTCCAGAGAGGAGGTCGGGCCCCGTGATGGAGCACGCTCTGCTCAATGACGAGAGTGAGTCAGGGCAGGTGCTGGTGGGCTGGCTGGCAGGGGGGATGTGCGGGGCGGAGGGTGGGAGCGTGCTTGGAAGGCCAGGGTGGGAACGAGGGCCGTTTTCCTGAAGGAGGGCAGTCCCGTTCACCCCATCAGTAGAAGGGGCAGAAAGGGGGGTGTCTGGCCCAGCCCCAGCCTGCCTCACCACGCCTCTGCTCCCCACCCCTGCCCCCCTGCCCCGCAGGAGTCCTGAAGGAGATCCAGAGCACGCTGGAGGGAGACCGAGGGTGAGTGACTCTCAGGCTTGCAGGGCTGGGCCCCTGGTGCCGGGAGACGTTCCAGGGGAGCTCTGGGAATGAGGGTCCTTGTCTGCAGCCCCCGTGGACGGTGACGGCCCTGTCTTTGCCCACGCAGGAGCTGTGGTGATTGGCGTTCTCCGCGAGTGGCCGTGGGGTACAGCCTCAGCAATGGGGGAGGTAGGGGCTCTGGGTGCTGCTGCACGGTGGGGTGGGGCACGCTCCTGGGGAGGGATAGGAGGGACAGGAGCCCCCGTCCCCGCTCCCCAAGGCCCTTAGGCCTATCCCAGCCCTGACACACACCCCCACTTGCCCGAAAACCTCCATGTCTGGGCTCAGGCGGGTGACTGAGGCCCCCGTCCCGCCCAGGGTGCTCCTGAGTCGCTGTGGATCTGTCTCCTTCTGCACGACGAACACACACTACTGACGGCTCTTCCTGGGGGCACTGCCCCACCTGGAGAGGCCCGTGCACTGGGCCGTGCAGGGGCTGGGGGCACCCCCAGTGCCCACCCTGCTGCTGCTCCTGGCCTTGGGAGAGGAGGGACCCCAGGCCCCTGGGGCTCTCCCTCCTCGGGCCTTGACCCTCTCGGTCCTTTTGTCAATGTTGCACAGTTTTTATCCCCGTCTCCCCGCTTTTTGTAGTGGGCTGGGTTTTAAATTATAAATGTTAACTGCCTCTGGGTGAAAAAGTTTTTAATAAACACCTTATTACCTCTTCACTGGACTGGCCCAACGACTTTACTTTTTTAATTGTGCAGAGATTTTCCACGTAAATAGGAATGATCGTTGGCTGGTTCCTTGCCTTTGCCCCTCGGGTCCATCCCCTGGACCAGGCTGGTGCTCAGGAGAATCTGTTTTTTAAGCTATTTGAATCAGATCAAACTGTATCTGGTCGTGTCCGAACGCTATATGCCTTCTCTCTTTGGGAATAAATGGTGAAAGTTAACTGAATTGAGCCTGACTGCATCCCCGGGTGGGGGGCAGTGGGAGGCCCCTAGCTGCCCCTGGCTGGCCTTCCCTTGCTGTTAGGAGGGGAAGATGTACACAGTATCTCAGGCCCGATGGCTTCTTCCAGACTTCAGGGAAGGACTGTGGGGTGCTGCTGAGGCATGGGGGGCAGTTAAGGTCTTCGTAAGCCTGGGGTTTGATTCAACTTGGGCTACATCTTTATTCACCTGTCTTCACTGAGCACCAGCTATATGCCAGGTGCTTGGGGTTCAGAGGTGGCCAAGACAATGTGATCCCTGCCCTCATGGGGTCCTTACAAGTGCAGGAAGTGTTAAGATGAGGGACATCTCGGGGCTTGTGAGAAATGTGCCTGGGGAGGTGACGTTAAGTGTGACGGGAGAGGTGACCAGGAGCTGGCTGGGCAGACTCTTCTGTGCAGAGGACTGGGGGCGGGGAGGTACAGCAGCACGAGAGGGAGTGTTCTGCTCTCCGTAGAACGAGTGAAGAGCTGAGGGTGGCTAGCAGGAAATGAGCTGAAAATGCCAGGGCCAGTCCAGGAGCCTCGTGAGGGCGAGGGCACCGCCACGGGCTGCAGGAACCCACCCTGGCCTGAGTGCGGAAAGGGCCTGTTGGAAGGACACGGATTACTCGGGGAGCAGAGGAGGAGCTGAGGCCCAGGTCCCAGGACGGACACACCGTGGGAGCATCCTCCGCACCCGCCCTCCGGCCCAGCACGTCCAGCTCAAGAGTCGCTGCGTTTTGGAACTTGGACCACTCGAGCATCCCTTGTTTCTCCTTAGAGGAATAGTGGGGGCTTACTGAGATGGAGCCCCAAGAGCCGCGAGGAGCGGGAGGGACAGCTCCCCAAAGGAAGAAAATGCTGTCCCGGGAAGAAGTGGAGAAAGGATGCTGGGCAGATAAAGACAAAGCCACGGGCGTGGGGGAGGTGGGGAGAACTGCACCCTCTGCAAGACAGTCTGGACTCCATCCTGAGACAGCGGAAGCCTTTGAAGGACGTTTTTCTTCTGCCGCGCTGCGTGGCACGTGGGATCTTAGTTCCCAGACCAGGGATCGAACCCACGCCCCCTGCAATGGAAGTGCTGGACCGCCAGGGAAGTCCCATCTGGAGGGCTTTAAGCAGGGAAGTTCCATGAGATTTATTCTTCTAAAGATTACTGTAGCTTCAACTGCAGCTACAGCAACTGAGTGCCACTCAGGCAAATTACTTACCTGCTCTGCATCAGCTTCTCCTGGGAAATGGGATAACAGTATTCCCTCGTGATCTGTTGCCAGGTTCCTATGAGACCTCGAGGTCAATGGGCTAATGATGGGGGAGGCCCTCTGTCAGGGTCAGGGAGAACATCTTAGAGTTTGATGCATCGGATGTCTTCTCTAACTCGGGTTGGCACTGGGGTCCTCAGTCTGTGGGTCAGAGGATCCTGCGCCAAAAGTGGGTACCAAGGAAGGAGTGGGAACATCACACCCAGAGAGCTGGGCTCCCCACCTAGGGAGACAGGTATGGTTTTGTGACTGCCAGTTTAGGGGGGCTTCCATGTCTTTTATCCAGTTGGCCTAAATTACCTCACACTAATGGACAAGCGACACGAAGCTTCCTGCCAAGAAACCAAGACTTGAAGATCACGGTAACGATGCAAACGCCAACAAATGAGAAGAAAACGGCAGAGCCAATACCTCCATGGCTTCGTGGCTGCCGCAATGATCCAGCTAATCGGCTCGAACAAGAAGTCAACAAGCGCACACACGCACCTGAAAATACCAAGAGGGCTCTTTGAAAGTGGATTTACCCCGCGCACATTAAGGACGAGATTTGCCTTAAGTACACTGTGCTCTGAAGCGTTAGCTTACGTTGGTGGTTCAAATAGTTCAGAAGAAAAGTTCTCATATTAGGAGTGTGAGACCAGCCATTTTTATGGATAGGCGTGCTCTAGAAAGAGATTGACGGAAGCTGGGCTGGCCCCGAGGGAGAAGTGGGGTGTCCAGGGAGAGGTGATGGGAGTGGTGAAACGGACGTATTGAGAGGTTGAGTTGACCAGGATGGCTGCTAGATAGACCGGTGAGTGAGTGGGAGGGGTCACTGCCAATTCCAAAGGCCCTGGAGGGGGCTTCCCTGGTGGCGCAGTGGTTGAGAGTCCGCCTGCCGATGCAGGGGACACGGGTTCGTGCCCCGGTCTGGGAAGATCCCACGTGCCACGGAGCGGCTGGGCCCGTGAGCCATGGCCTCCGAGCCTGCGCATTCGGAGCCTGTGCTCCGCAACGGGAGAGGCCAGAACAGTGAGAGGCCCGCGTACCGCAAAAAAAAAAAAAAAAAAAAAAAAAAAAACAAAGGCCCTGGAGACGTACCACAGGCAGCCAGTCTGGAGACTTAGATCTGAGGGCCTTCGGCATCCAGAGGTGGAAGACAGTGTTCACCTACATCTGAAAGTCGGGCGGATCCAACCCTCCATCACTGGCTTTGCCTGTGACCGGCTGTGTGACCTTGGATAGATGACCTCACTCCTGCGCCTTTGTTTACTTATCTCCAAAATGGGCTGTGATAATAGGGCCGACCTCAGAGGACTGAAAGGATTAAATGAGAATCTGTAACATCCCACAGCAGCTGGCTCCCAGTAAACACCCAACCAAAGGAGGTGAAAGTTACTGTGAGGTGGGTGAGGCCAGGAGAGGAGGAGATGGATCAGGAGGGAGGGAAGGAGTGTGGAGTGGAGTGAGAAGAGGGCTTGCACAGACCAGAGGAGGAGCTCACAGTCCTCGTGAGCAAAGCAGGTGAAGGAATGAACGGGAAGGAGGAGGCAAGGGGGAGAACTGGGCTTGGGGCTGGGGCCCCTCTGCCCTGCTATCAGGTTTGTCCAGGGGAGTTCCCCAGAGATTGTTGGAAATCACACAGCCAGGAAGTGGGACGGGGAGGGACCAAGCCTGTCTGGTTCTGAAGCCAATTCTCAGCAGAAGTGTCATGGAGCAGAATAGCGGGACCCGGGCTTCCCTGGTGGCGCAGTGGTTAAGAATCCACCTGCCAATGCAGGAGACATGGGTTTGAGCCCTGGTCCGGGAAGATCCCACATGCCGTGGAGCAACTAAGCCCGTGCACCACAACTAGTGAGCCTGTGCTCTAGAGCCCGCAAGCCAAAACTAGTGAGCCCACATGCCACAACTACTGAAGCCTGCGTGCCGATAGCCCATGCTCTGCGCCAAGAGAAGCCACGACAATGAGAAGCCCGCGCACCGCAACGAAGAGTAGCCCCCGCTCGCCATAGAGAAAGCCCGCGTGCAGCAACGAAGACCCAGTGCAGCCAATTAATTAATTAATTAATTAAAGAAAAAGAATAGCGGGACCCTTGAATTGGGTCCCCAATTTCTCACTTACTGGCTGTGTGTCCTTAAGCCACTTACCCTCTCAGAGCCGTTTCCCCATCTGTGAAATGAGACCATATCTCCCTCCTAGGGTTTTGGGGGGTTTGAATGAGATGAAGCTTGGGAAGAGAACTAACTGAGACTCAGAGGATCAGAAGTGGCCACGCCCACGGAGCTGAGTGAGATCCGAGCTCTGTCCTGGATCAACCAGAGGGAGAGGAGGGCAGGGGAGAAGGTAGGAGATTAGAGACAGGTGTGGAGCTCTCCCTCTGCCCCCAGAGCTCACAGGACACATTGTAATGGGCTGGACAAATGGAAGTTCTGTGTGTAGCTGATGGTAGCTCCTCACACATGTTCTTTTGCCAGGTCTTGGGAGCCAGACTGCCTGAGTGGGCATCCCACTTCTTTTTTTTTTTTATATATATAATAATATATTTATTTTTGGCCGCGCTGTGCAGCTTGTGGGATCTTAGTTCCCCAACCAGGGATTGAACCCAGGCCCTCAGCAGTGAAAGCACAGAGTCCTAACCGCTGGACCGCCAGGGAATTCCTGGCATTCCAGTTCTGACACTCAGCTGTGTGCCTCAGTCTTATCGTCCATAAAATGGGAATCCTTACAGCACCAACCTCTTAGAGTGCTTTCAAGAATTAAGTGAATTCAGGGAATTCCCTGGCGGTCCAGCGGTTAGGACTCCGTGCCTTCACTGCTGAGGGCCTGGGTTCAATCCCTGGCTGGGGAACTAAGATCCCACAGGCCACAGGGCGTGGCCAAAAAGAAAAAAAAAAACTAAGTGTAGTGCTTAGAACAGTACCTAGCACATCATCATCATCATTATTATTAGTCCAGGGCAAAACAGTGAGCTCTTTCTCTGTTATCTTTTAAATTGTAAAACGCATACAGAATAGCACAAGTCGTAGGAGTACAACCCGATACACCTCCACCAACTGAACAAACAGTATCACCCGTGGAGGCTCCCTTGTGACCCTTCTAGTCACTACCAACCTCCCACCCCCCACCCCAGGCACGACTCTATAACTAGCTCAGTTTCCTCTTTTCGTACTTGATGTAAATAGACTCATACAGTGACTCTATAACTCTTTCTGGCTTCTTCACTCACCATTACGTTTGTGAAATAACCCATGTATGTTGCCGACAGCGCTGTGTAATTATCCACTGTGTGAATACATCACCCCACTTCCTGCTTTCTGCATGTGAAACAAGCCCTATGAGTCTCATCGCCCTTTGCCTTGGTCAGTATTGGTGGTGGGGAAGCACAGCTTACAGACTTTCACAAAGGCACCAGTTTTATGAGCTCCATGGTAACTGATGTTACCCATGAGCTTGTGTTCCTTTGGGACAGCCGCTTCCTTTACTAGAAGGCTGCTTCCTTGGCAAAGGCCAAGTCACTTTCAACTCCTTGCTCAAACCAGGCCTCTGGGCTGTGAGTGGCCCTCCTGGGTAACGTGAGTGCTTGCAGCAGCTCCACACGGGTCTGAGGCTGGCTCCAGGAGATGTGCAGAGAGGTGGGTACAAGGCAGGTACAAGCCAGCTGGAGAGCATACCAAGGAAAGGGCCACAATCTGGAATGTTACCTCCCCCACTCTGATTCCGGGCAGGGCTGCTGGTGAGGAGAGGCCAGAGTGAGTGGTCAGCAGGGGCACGGAGGCCTGCGGGGCAGGCCACAGGCTCTGGCTGGAGATCTCATCTGACTCCATCTTGGGTGCCCCGGAGCCTACCCTGCAGCAGCTGCCTTGCCCTGGGGCCATCCAAAAAGGGCTCATGAATCCTGCCTGGGTTTAACTACAGTATAACCATCAAGAAACAGATCCGCATCAGTACAAAGATGGGTAAAGAATGAGAAAAGACAGGTCTCAGGGAAAAAAAAAAGGCTGTAAGGTGGAGGAAAGCTGCTTATTTTCACAGAGAAATGAATTTAAAAGACACTGAGATTTGTCACGTTTCAGAGTGGCAAAAATGTTAGGTAACACCATGCCTCAGTGCCATGTTAAAATGGGTGGTCTCCTATCTTGTTTGTGGGAGTGTAAATTGATACAGCCTCCGTGGAGGAAAATTTGGAGCACTCCAAATTACAAATACACATACCCTGTGGCCCAGCAGTTCTACTTCTAGGAATTGATTCTGCTTGGACACAGGTGGAGTCAATGTTGTTTGTAACTGAAGCAAAAGCTGAGCTGAAGGCGTCCTCCGTTTCAGATATAAAAGTCTGTTAGCCTAAAGCAATTTTTAAAAGTCAGTTATTTTACCAGGAAAACAGGTTTATTCAAGAGCAGCAAAGAATTACAACACAGGATAGCAACTATGGCCAGCAACACGCAACCCTGCTAAAGCAAAGGAGAGGAAACTTTTTTATAGAGGAGAAGGGGAAGTTGGGAAAGGCTGTTATAAACAAAAAGACCATTGGAGGAAATTCGGAATTTGAAGCACAGTGGCTTTTCATTGTCTTAGTTTGACAGTTTCTCATTGGCTGAGCTGTGCCAGGCAAGGAGAAAATCTTTTTTCCTCCAGCTGGCCGTAGTACAAAGTACATTTCTTTCCCTTGGGACCTGCATTGAGGTGGAGGGGTAAGCGTGTAAGAGCTCCCCCTTCTGGCCTCTGGACTCCATTTTAGTAAGGTTTCCCTTGATTAATTTTCACACTATCAATAAAGAATTGGTTAAACTATGGCACGTTCATTTGCTGGATTATTATGCAGTTGTAAAAAGAAAAGAAAAAGAAGATCGTTATGTACTATTATGAAATCTCCAAGTTAATCTGTTAGATTGGAAAAAGCAGAGTGGAGAACCATGAGCTAGAAAAGCTTCCACCTGTGCTCAAAGGGAAAAGAATACTTGCTTTTCTGTGCGTGGATAGCTCTTGAAGGCAATACAAGAAACGGGTAACCTGGACTTCCCTGGTGGCGCAGTGGTTAAGAATCCGCCTGCCAATGCAGGGGAGGAGGGTGGATTCCCCTAGAGACCTCAGGACGAGGAGGACGGTTCTTTTGGCACCCCCTCACGCCCTGCTGAAGAAGCAGTGAGGCGGGAGCAGAGCATGGGCCCCCTCGATTTGGCGTGGTGCCAGGCTGACCTGGCCGGCAGCAACTCCAGGTGGCACGGTTGCCCTGTCCACGGCCTTTGTCCGCAGTTGCAGCTCCTCTTTCCTGGGCGGCCTCCACTCTATTGTTGGCCGAGGAGGTCAGGACCCGCAGCCACCTGCATTATTGATGCTCACGCATAAAGCGGGAGATGCGGGGGCGGGTAGATTGAGCCTGTAGCCGCAACCTGTGATGTGCTGCCGAGGGCACCTGCGGGCAGCCAGCTCCTAGGGAAGAGGACAGGAGGGAGACGCCGGGAAACAGACCATGGTCAGGAGCAAGGGCAAAACGCCCCAGCGGCCGGAGGGACCCGGGAGGCCGACCTCCCGGGAGCAGGAATCCGGGTCGGCCAGCGCCGACAGCGCGCCCAGCCGGGAGCCCCGACAGGGCCGCGGTAAAGCCCACGGGGCGAGACCACTCTTGGAGCCCTGCACCGCGGGGGGCCAGGAGACCCCCGGTGGCCGCAGGAAGCCCACCGTAGAGGAGAACGGCGACTGCAGACGGCCAGAGGCTGGGCCGCCACCGGAGGCTGCGGGGAGACGAGGCAGCGCTTGGCGTCGGGGATGCGGGCCTAAGGAGAACCACAAGCCTGGGGACGGCCGTGGGAGACGCCTGGAGGAGAAGAGTCTCCTCGGAGGAGGAAGGACACGCGGGCGCGACCGCCGCAGGAGAAGAGGAAAAGGGCGGGGACGCTCGGTTCAGCGGGGCCGCCAAGAGACCCGCAGCCTCAATGGGGACACGTCGGATGGAGACGCGGCCAGCTTCTGCCCGGACAGCGAAGCCCGCGAGGCCCTGGAGAGCGGCAGCCAGAGCGGTGGGGCCCCAGAGCGGCGGCCCAACTCGGAGCAAACGGACATGGGCTCGGGAAGCACACAAACCGGTCCGGAGTCAGCGCTGGAGGCGCCGAGAGAACGCCCGAGCAGCGACGGCCTGGGCAGCGACGGCAGAGGCGGTGACAAGCCCCCCGCCGGGCCCCGGAGCCCGGAAGGATCGTCGGGGGCGAGGCCCCAGGGAGAGACCGAGGATTCCGAGACGGACACAGACTTGAGCCTTGAGGGAGCCGGGCCTGGACGGAGCCTACGGGCAGCCCCAGGAACGACAAGCGGGTCCACTGAGGCCGAAGAGGCTGACCCGGCCAGTAAAGCCGCGGCCTCCAGTCCCCTCGAGGGCAGCCGCGCGTGCGTTCCCCGGAGCTCGCGGGCTTCTCGAGACCCCAGGCCGGCCCGGGACGCGAGAAACAGTGGGGTGCAGCCCGAGGCTGAGCCGAGGGGCCCCGAGGCCGTTAGAGCCGAGACCTCGACCGCCCGGGGTCAGCGTACACAGGTCGGAGAGGGGGTGGGGAAGGTGCAAGAGGAGGAGGGCGTGAGCGAAGCGGGGGCTGGAGGAGAAGGGTCCAGGGACCCAGCGCCGCTGGTCGCCCTGGTGGCGCTCGGCAGGCTTCGCGCGAGGCCCCCGCCAGGGGCCGCTCCCCAGGCCGCGGGTCCCTGCCGCTCGGGCCTCAAGGACCGGCTCCTGCGGGTGGCACGGGGCCTGGGCCTCCTGCGGTGGCTGCGGCTCCGGCCGCGGGCGGGCGAGGCGCGGGCGGCGGGCGAGGCGCGGGGCCGCGGGTCGGGGCTGAGCCGCGGTCTAGTGCTGAGCCTGGCGGGCGTAGAGGGGCTGGGCGGGCGACCGAGGGCTCCCCCTGCTGGCGGCTCGAGTTTCCCGCAGGTTGCGGAAAGGCCAGCCCCCGACGACCCTTCTGAGGACGCGGACCCGACTCCTGATCCCAAGTTTGCGGTCATGTTCCCCAGGATCCACAGGGCAGGGAGGACCTCGAGCAGCCAGAGCTCAGAGGAAGCGTCCGCGGACGCCCCCGCTGGGGAGGGGCACTTTTCGTCTTGTGCGGGGGCTTCAGGGGACAGTGAGGGGCGCAGGGCGAGTGGAGAAGGGGTGGCCGGGCGCCGCCACGGCTCTCTCGGCCCGACTCCCTCCGACGAGCCCCCACTCGAGAGAGGCTCCAGCAGCGAAGCAGAGCCGGAGACCTTGGGAGCCGAGGCTCCGGTGCACTGGGCGCAGGGCGAGGACCCCCGCGAGGACCCTGGGTTTGGCACCGAAGCACTGCTGCCCCGACTCATCTTGGAGACCCGCCTGCGGCGGGAGAGGAGCCCGAGCCCCTGCAGGTTCCTGAGGGATCGATGGGAGCCGGAGGATGAGACCGAGGAGGCGCTGGAGAAGGACCTGGAGCTGAGCCTCGGGCCGGGCCTGGAGGCGCCGCCCTTTCCCGGCGCCGAGGACAGGAGCCTCGGGGAAGGCCTGGAAGACACCGAGGACCTGGCCCGGCTGCGGTGAGCGGGCGCGGTCCCAAACCTGCCATGCCTGGGTCACACTTGCTCGTATCCCATCCTACCCCCGTTCTTTTATGGATTGTATTCTTACATGGGATTTTGCCACGCAAGGTCGTCTGGTTGGAAGGGGCAGGTGAGGGGTGAGAATCAGGTGCTCCTTCCTTCTCTAATTGGCACAAAGCTTCCCTCTGGGTCAGCAGCCTGGTCCTGCTTGTAGCGCCCACGGCGCTGGTAATTTGCTTAGCAGCCGGACCCCTGTACTATGGACCAGCTCGGAGAGGGTGCATGACTTGGTGGAAGTGTCTCTGCAGCCAGTGGCAGCGCTAACCCAGGATCTTCTGCCCCCAACTCCCTGCTTCTCCACCCTGCTTCCCTACAGGCCGGTGTGCGACAGCTCCGTGCTGCTGTGTCTCAAGAAGAGGTTTTACCTGAGCCGAATCTATGTACGGGGGACCCAAGAGGGGATGGTGGGCCGGGATTCCCTTTCCTCAGGGATCAGAGGGCCCTCCGGGCACCCCTGGAGAGCTTTCCCCTCCATCTTTCTCCTCCCTGGGCTGGGTGCTGAACCCTCTCTGGGGTCCTGCAGAGCGGGGAGGGGCCGGGGGCATCAGAGCTCCACTCTATTTGCATCACCTGCTCCCTCCATGTTCTGATGAGAGCTTCCACTTTCCTCCCAGACCTTTGGGGGGCCCCTCCTGCTCGCTCTGAACCCCCGCCGGCCCCTGCCTCTCTTCTCACCTGAGGTCGTGGCCAGCTACCACCCTAGGAAGACCCCTAACACCACCCCGTACGTGAATTTGCCCCACCAGCCCTCTGCTCACCCCCAGCATGTCCCATTGACTGAGGTCCAGGGCATGGCAGGCACGACCTGCCTACGCCCAGGAGGCCCCAGATGCCCATCTCTGGTAACCTTCTCATCTGCTTCCACCCTCCTCCCCCAGACACATCTTTGCCATCGTGGCAGCAGCCTATAGCCTGTCTCAGAGCACCGGGCAGGGCACCTGCATCCTCCTGGGGTGAGTGGTGGCTGCCCTGCTTGGCTGAACCTTCAGGCCGCGCTGAAGGCCAGGAGGAAGGGGATGTGAGGTCTGCATTTGAAACTGCCTGTCTGGTCCACTGCTGGGCAACAGCTCTGGACTTCCTGAGACTGTGCCCCTTGAACGAGGCATCTTGGGGACTTTTTTCTGTTTGGTCTCTATGCCCCAGGTCTATGTTTCTGCATTTCTGGGAGTCTCCTTTAGGGCAGGTATCACTTCCAGGTGGGCATATCCCCACTTTCGGGCTCGATGGGATTGTCCTATGTGCCCCTTCCTGGAGACCCTGCCAGCCTCTCCCTCCTGCAGTGGGCACAGCGGCTCTGGGAAGACAGAAGCTTCCAGAAAGATTGTGCAGTTCCTAAGCAGCCTGGAGCAGGGGCAGACAAGGGACAGAGGATGTCGGGTGAGGGGCAGCTCGCCATTTCCCAGGGATCCAAGAGGGACCATGCTACTCCTTTGGGCCAGAAGGGTAGTCTTCAGGCCTCTGGCTTCCCCTCAGGGTCAGCCTGAGGCATTGCCTACTGCGGGGACAGGGAGGGCTGGGGTGACTGACCCCTCCATGGACCAACAGAGCTGCCAGGTACATAGTGTCCTCGGCCGGGATACCTGATCAGTGGGCACCACTGCTGCTCCCAGGGGTACTTGAATGCCCCTCCCCCATCCAGCTGGACGACGTGCTGCCCATGCTCAGCAGCTTTGGCCACGCCAAGACAGTCCTCAACTCCAACGCCAGCCGCTTTGGCCAGGTCTTAGGCCTCTGCCTGCAGCAGTGAGTGACGGGGGTCCAGGTGGGCGGGGTCACCCAGGATCAGTTTCCCTTACTGGGAAGCTGAGGCTGCTGCCCTTGGGTCCAGCCCACGGTGGGTCCCTCACTCAGTGTCCTGTGTCCACAGAGGGGTCATCCTGGGAGCCTCTGTGTCACATTACCTGCTTGAGACCTCGAGGGTGGTGTTTCAGGTATGACCTGGCCCGCTGCTCCCAGAGTGGGAAAGAGGGAGGGGCCGCTGCGAGCGGCTGTGGTCCCTCAGCCCCCAAGCCTGCCTTCCCCAGGACTTGTCCTTGCTCCCCTGGGGCACAGGACCAGGCCGTTGCTCCCCCTAAGCCAGTCCTTCTCCCCTGAGGCCCAGGCTGAGCGGAGCTTCCATGTTTTCTATGAGCTGCTGGCGGGGCTGGACCCCATGGCACGGGAACGGCTCTCCCTACAGGGGCCGGAGACCTACCACTACCTCAACCAGGTGGGGGAAGGCCCCCTCGGTGCTGGACCACGGGGACTGCCCAGGGGAGGGTCTGAGGAGAGGGAAGCTGCGGGCGGCCAGACTCCTCACCCCTCACCCCTGCTGTGCTCTGCAGGGCCGGGCCTGCAGGCTCCGGGGCAAGGAGGACGCCCAGGACTTCACAGGACTGGTGAAGGCCCTGCAGGTGCTGGGCTTGGGCACTGAGGAGCTGACTGCCGTCTGGGCTGTGCTGGCTTCTGTCCTGCAGCTGGGCAACATCTGCTTCTCCTCCTCAGAGGTGAGCTCCCTCTGAGACACTAGGTTGGTGGCGGCTTGTTTGCGTCATCACGAGGGCAGAAATAACAATGCCGAACACTTGTGTGTAGGAGACAGTAAGGCCCCGGGCCACCATCAGGGCCTCACCACTGCCCCCGAAAGCAGATGAACTCCCACCGTACAGATGAGAAAACTGAAACCGGGGTCTTCTGCATCTATACCGATCCTGTCCCACTAAAGTGCCACCCTAAGGAGGATGCTTGGCATTAATTGAGCAGCTATTATGTACCTGGCACTGTGTAGATCACTCTACATATATTTTCTTTTTTTTTGGCCACACCGCGCAGCTTGCGGGATCTTAGTTCCCTGACCAGGGATTGAACCCGGGCCCCCGGCAGTGAACGTGCCGAGTCCTATAACCGCTGGACCGCTGAGGAATTCCCTGCATATATTTTCTAATTCATTGCTCCTGAGAACACCATCACATAAAAATTGTTGTTCCGCCTTTAACAATAAGACAGTGGAGACTCGGAGAAGGAAAGAGGCTTGTCAGGGCCGCCAGTTAGTGGAGAGGTAAAGTCAGGATTCACACTCAGGCCCTCAGACTCCGGAGCCAGCTCCTACCTGCCCAGATCTACCTTTGGGCAACAGGGCACCTTGCCAGGCAAAGCAAGGCCCTGCCCCTGCCCCATGGGAAGCAGCCAGTCCACAAGCAGAGCTCTCCCTGCCCCCTCCCGCCTGTCCAGAGGGAGTCACAGGAGGTGGCTGCCGTGTCCAGCTGGGCTGAGATCCACACAGCAGCCCGGTTGCTGCGGGTGCCGCCCGAGCGCCTGGAGGGGGCTGTCACCAGGAGGGTCATGGTGAGCTCGGGGGTCCTGGGGAGGCGGGGGCCTGACCAGTCCACCCGAAAGCTTGGGGAGCACGAGTGTGGGCCTTGGGCCTGACGTACCACACGCACATCCTCTGCCCTCAGGAGACGCCCTATGGCCGGGTCTCGAGATCCCTGCCCGTGGAAAGTGCCATCAGCGCCAGGTGGCCCTGGGGACAGGAGAGAGCTGTGAGCAGGCCCGGCCCCTGCGGCACGAGGCTCACTCCCCATGCCCACAGGGACGCCCTGGCCAAGGCCCTGTACTCGCGGCTCTTCACCTGGCTTCTGAAGAGAACCAATGTGCGGCTGGCACCCCCCGGGGAGGGAGGCAGCGTGGTCACTGTCACTGTCGTCGACGTCTACGGCTTTGAGGTCACCCCTGGGGGCGGGGCCCAGGACGGGGTGCCCACCTCATCCTGGGGATGATTATTTCTGGGGACCCCAGCAGCTTCCCTTTGTGGGGGCGCTCGTGCGCTGCCTGCCTTTCTGACCGTAAGATGGTCCACGAGACAGCTGCGTGCTCCATAGGTACAGCCACCTGCCCTGTCCAGCCCTGCCGTCGGCTCTGGAGAGTTCTGCCTGCTTGGCCTTGCAGAGTCTCACAGGAGCCCTTAAGACGATGAAAGACCCTCGGATGGGTCAGCCTCGCCTGCTGTGTACCCAGAGGAGAGGGAAGAGAGGGAATCCCCCAAATCACACTGAGTTTTTCATAAGCTCTTCACCCCTTTCCAGAACATCCTGTTTCCTCAAGGCAGGGAGGAGGGGCGAGAGCAAGAGGAGGTGGCCCCCACCTCAGTCCTTGGATGGGCGCTGTGCCCAGTCCCCTGCTCTCTCCTCCTCTCCAGTGTGTCCTTGGTGACTATCTGCTCTCTGAGGAGGGGATGACCGTTGCCCGTGTGTGTGTGTGCGCGCGTGCGTGCATGTACGCACATGCGTGCTCTTGTGTGTATTTTAGAACATGTCAAAACTGTGCAAAGCTACACGAAGCGGGGGCTCTGCTGGGCTTACTAGGAAAGTGCTGAGGGGCACAGAGGAAGGAGCCTGTAATTCCAACAGGAGGGATGCTGGAAGGCTTCTTGGAGGCGGCAGCCTGGAGCTCTGCTTACGAGGATGTGGCATTCTGATAGCCAGCGAGTTAGGCTGTAGCAAGAGGTGTCTTCTAGACCACAGGATGGCTATGATCAGAGGCCCGAAGGCTCACAGTGGTGCTAAGGCAGAAGGCAGGGGTGTGGGTCGTTGGAGGGAGGAAGCATGATCGAGGCTGGGACTGGGCTGAGGCGGCCTGCATGCTGTGCCAGGATCTTTGGACTTGTCGCTGGAGGAGGAAGCATCAGCCCTAGGGCACCACTCCCGCCTAGTGCTGGGGAGAACGGGGGCAGCTGTGGGAGGGGGTTGAAGGGAACCAGGCCTGTGTGCTAGCCCCCCGACCAGCTGCCCTGTGCCCCCACCTCGTGTGGGTGCCCACCTCACTGCCCACGTGTCCCCCCAGGCACTGCGGGTCAACGGCCTGGAGCAGCTGTGCAACAACCTCGCCAGCGAGCGCCTGCAGCTCTTCTCCAGCCAGATGCTTCTGGCCCAGGAGGAGGTATGGGGAGCTGGGCATGGAGGCGGCAGGGGGACACCCAGCTGTATCCCAGAACAGAGGCCATCCCTGGTAAAGAGAAGGCACTACACCGAGAGCTCCGCCCCAAAGCCCCCTTGCTATGGGCCGTCTCAGTCCTTCTGAGGCTCAGTTTACTCATCTGTAAAGTGGGAGGGCCATCCTTGCTCTGGCTCAGATGAGGTCCCCCCACGAACATGGGTGGTCTCTGTAAACCAAATGCTGGCTGTTCCCAGGAGGAGTGTCGGAGGGAGTTGTTGCCCTGGGTGCCCATCCCCCAGCCTCCGCAGGAGTCCTGCCTGGATCTCCTGGTGGACCAGCCCCACAGCCTCCTGAGTATCCTGGATGCCCAGACATGGCTGTCCCAGGTGAGCCCCCAGTGTCGGGGACAAGGAGTGGGGGCCCTGGTGGCCAGGCCAGAGCCAGCAGGAACTCCCAGGGGAGCAATAAAGTGCTGAGGTCCTGGGACCCTGCCCACAGGCCCTCAGCACAGCTTGGGAAAGCAGCGGCCACACTGGCTTCAAATCCTGTCTCTGGGTGATCCTGAGTGAGATTCCCGACTTCTCCAAGAGTCCTCGCTGCAGAGGGGGACAGTTGTGCCTGAGGGGCAGGGTGGTGGGGACTGTGCAGGCCCCATGAGGGGCTGTGAGCCTTTCCCCAAGTATTTGTTGTTATAAGTTCCTTAGCACTATAAAATAATCTCTTACCGGATGGCTTTTTAAAAGTATCTTTGAAAGACTTGTTCAGAAACACGTGTAACTGTGAGACCAGACTCCCAGGAGTGATGGCTAAATCTGCCTTAAAGTTCCCCTAGCCCCATTTCTTTTAAATGATTTCGTCAAGGGTCCTCTAAGCCGCCAAATCTTATTGACTGAGGTGTACAAGGCTGCTGTGTTTTTTCTCAAATGGGAGCCAATTGTCCAAAATAGTCCCTGGGATAGAAGCCGTGCCCTTTCTAAGGACTCAGATGTGGAGTGACTCTTCCTGAAAGAGAAGTTTGGGGACCAAAACCAAAGCTCACCTTCTGTTCAGTGCGTGTGGTTTTGGGGAGCAGGGGAGGGAAGCACAGTCCCAGCAGGGGAATGGCACCTGCAAAGGCCTGAGAAGCTCTTCCTCTTCTCAGGCCACGGACCACACCTTCCTGCAGAAGTGCCACTACCACCACGGCGACCACCCGTGCTACACCAAGCCCCAGCTGCCCCTTCCCATCTTCACCGTGCGGCATTACGCTGGGACCGTCACCTACCAGGTATCAGGGTGAATCAGTGAGGGCAGTGTGACCCTGGGGAGTCACCTGACGGGTGAGAGGGGTAGGTGTGGGGAGGCCCCTTCCAAGGCTTGGCCATCTGTCCCCACCTGGGCCCTTGGCCTCACCTAGTGCATGACTTACTGAGTTCTGGGTGGGCATTATGGGGTGGGGGGGGTCAAGGCCTTGGGACCTTCCAGTCCAAGAGGGGCAGAGTGTATGCATGGGACCTGGCTCTGATAACCTCAGGCAGTCTACTTCTTCTGAGCCTCCATTTCCTCATCTGTAAAATGGGAATGGGAGTCCAGCCTATAGCATTGTCCTGAGGATTAATGCAATTACATGGAAATGGCGGGTTAGGTGCCTGGCAGATACTAGGTGCTCACTGAAGGGATTCTCCTCTCCCCTTTATGAGTTTCATGACTACTGCACACCTACCCAGGAGGAGAGCTGCTGAGGGGAGGGGGCCTGGTTTAAAGGCTAGGACCAGGTGACTGGTTTGAGGTGGGGCAAGTCAGGTAAGGCTTCCTGGAGGAGGTGACATGCTCTGGTTGTAGAAGAAAGCATACAAACTACACAGGAGTTATCCACACGTGAAACACAAGGAGTATATGTCAATTATACCTCAAAAAAAAATCACATCTAAAAGAAAAAAGGAAGAAACAGAAGGAGATTGACTAAAGAAAACTATAAAGTTGTATTGAAGGTCACAAAAGAAGACTTAAAAATGGAGGGAAAAGCCACATTCCTGTTGGGGGGCCCTATAATGTTCACTCTTTCCCAGTTAATCTAGAAAAGTCATGTAATTCCAGACAATACTCCAACGGGGCTTTTATGAGAGAAGGAGAGGTGGATTTTAACAAAATTATTCTGAAGTATTATATGGAAAATAAATGCATAAGAATAGCTAATAAGATATAAAAAGCAAATGATTATGGAGGAATTTGCTCTATCAGATATTAAAACATATTTTAAAGCTCTAGTAATTAAAAGATTATGGTATTGATAAGGAGCAGACCCATCAGTGAGACAGAATTGAAAACCCAACAAACAGACCCAAAAGTGTAACAAAGAACTGGGTATGTGACAAAGGCGGCCTTTAAAAAAATGTGGTAAAGTATACACAACATAAAAGTTCCCATTCTAACCATTTTTAAGTGTACATTTCAGTGTCTTTAAGTACATTCACAATGTTGTGTAACCATCACTGCTATCCATTTCCAGTACTTTTTCATTATCCCAAACAGAAACAACTTACCCATTAAACATTAAGCTCCAATTCCCCCTTCCTCAGACTCTGGCAATATCTAATCTACTTTCTGTGTCTATAAATTTGCCTATTCTTATGTAAGTGGAATCATAACACACACACACACACACACACACACACAAAATCCTTATGTGTCTGACTTATTGCATTAAGCGTAATACTTCCAAGGTCCATCCATGTTGTAGCATGTGTCAGAATTTCCTTCCTTTTCATGGCTGAATAATATTCCGTTGTATGTATAGACCACATTTTGTTTATCCATTCATCTGCTGATGGACGTGAATTGTTTCCACCTTTTTGGCTATTGTGAATAACGCTGCTGTGAACATGGGTGTACAAGTAGCTGTTTGAGTCGCTGCTTTCAATTCTTTTGGGTGTCTGCCTAGGAGTAGGTTTGCTGGGTCACATGGTAATGCTATGTTTACCTTTCTGAGGAGCCACCAAACTCTTCCTCAGTGATTGCACCATTTTATAGTCCCACCAGCAATGTATTGGGGGTTCCAGTTTTTCTACATCCTTGCAAATACTTGTTATCTTCCGTTTTTGAAAATTATAGGCATCCTAGTGGGTGTGAAGTGGTATCTCATTGGGGTTTTTTTTTTTGTTTTCTTTTTCATTGTGGTTTTGATTTGCATTTCTCTAATGACTAACGATGTCAAGCATCTTTTCATGTGCTTCTTGGCCATTTGTGTCTCTTCTTTGGAGAAATATCTATTCAAGTCCTTTGCCCATTTTTGAATTGATTTGGTTTGGGGTTTGTTTATTTACTTTTGGCTGCCTTGGGTCTTCGTTGCGACACGCAGGCTTTCTCCAGTTGCAGCGAGCAGGGGGCTACTCTTCATTGTGGCACACGGCTTTCTCACTGTGGTGGCTTCTCTTGTTGCGGAGCACGGGCTCTAGGTGTGTGGGCTTCAGTAGTTGTGGCATGTGGGCTCAGTAGTTGTGGTGCATGGGCTTAGTTGCTCCGCGGCATGTGGGATCTTCCTGGACCAGGGATCGAACCAGTGCCCCCTGCATTGGCAGGCGGATCCTTAACCACTGTGCCACCAGGGAAGTCCTGAATTGAGTTGTTTTATTTTTTTGTTGTTGTTAAGTTGTAGGAGTTCTTTACATAATCTGCATGTTAAACCGTTATATGTGATATTTTCTCCCATTTTGTAGGCTTTTTACCCTCTTAGTACTGTATTTTGATACACAAAAGTTTTTCGTTTTAATGAAATCCAGTTTATCTATTTTTCCTTTGTTGCCTGTGCTTTTAGTGTCATATTCAGGAAATCATTGCCAAGTCCAATGTCATGAAGCTTTCTCCCTTTGTTTTCTTCTAAGAGTTTTATAGTTTCAGGTCTTACATCTGGGTCTTTGATCCATTCATTTTGAGTTAATTTTGGTACGTGGTGTGAGATGAGTCCAACTTCAAAGGGGGCCTTTGTAAAACATTTTTTTTAATGAAGTATAGTTGATTTACAGTGTCAAAGGTGGCCTTATAACTCAGAGGGGAGAGGCTGGATTATTTTGCAAAGGGACTGGCTTCCACACCCAGCCTTCTCTCCTTGGCTCCCCCCCCCACCCACGCCCACATT
Organism: Delphinus delphis; assembly: GCF_949987515.2. Lineage (NCBI taxonomy): Eukaryota > Metazoa > Chordata > Mammalia > Artiodactyla > Delphinidae > Delphinus > Delphinus delphis. Next base: position 7,659,870 of record NC_082701.1, read on the forward strand.
ATCTCTTGCAGGTTCACAAGTTTTTAAACAGAAACCAGGATCATCTTGACCCTGCTGTGGTGGAAATGCTTGCCCAGAGCCAGCTCCAGGTGCCCCTGCCAGCCGCCCTGTCCCCCCATTCTGCCCTCTCCACCCTGACAGCCTTGCCCAAGGAGCTGGTCTTCAAGCCCCTGGCAACCTGAACCTTTGGCTGGCCCACCCTGGCTCCCCGGGGGTCGGGGTGAGGGGCAGGCTGGACAGGCCCAGGTGAGCTGGCTTGGCCCCCTCTCACCCCACAGCTGGTGGGTAGCCTGTTCCAGGAAGCAGAGCCCGAGTCTGGGGACGGACCAGGCAAACCCACACTGACCTCTCGCTTCCAGCATTCCCTGGGGGACCTCCTAGCCCGGCTGGGCAGGTGAGAATAGGGCCCCCCGCACTCAACCCCAGGGAGTTTGAATGGACGGACCAGTCTGTGCTCAAGTGACCGCCCCTTCCACCCACCAGGAGCCATGTCTATTTCATCCAGTGCCTCAACCCCAACCCGGGAAAGGTGAGCTCTCCCAGCACCTGGCGCCAGAGCCCTCCCACCCCTGGCCGCCCCCCTCAGCCCTCCTCGGCCCTGCCCCACCTTCCCCACAGCTCTGAGCCCCTCAATTCAGCTCTCCTTGGCTCTGCCCCGTGGCCACAGCTTCCGGGCCTCTTTGATGTGGGTCACGTGGCAGAGCAACTGCGCCAGGCGGGCATCCTGGAGGCCGTGTGTACCCGCAGCGCCAACTTCCCCGTTCGCATGCCTTTCCAGGCCTTCCTGGCCAGGTAGGGGCCCAGGATGTGGGCAGCCCCGGGGCGCAGGCACCTCAGGGCCAGGGCTCACTAGGAAGGCCCCTGGAGTGGCTGGCGGACCTGGGGCTTTTTCGGGAGCGGGGGATGGACACACTTTCCCAGGGACCCTGGGCCTGACGTCCAACCCTCCCTCCTTCCTTTCTCTCTGTCTCTCCTTCTCTCCCTCCATCTGCGTCTCCTTTCACTGTTCGTCACCCGCACACCTCTCCACGCCTCTGTGCATTCACCCGCCCCTCGTCCTCTCAGCAAAACTCTCCTGAGTGCTTGGCACATAGTAGGTGCTTTCCAAATCATTGTTGAATGACTTATAGACTGAATAGACCCCGAGGGGCTCAGGGGTCAAATGAGTGTGGAGGGAGGTCCCCGCTGTGCTTGTTCCGACCTCCGCAAGATTCTCTGTCCTTGGGGCAGGTTCCGGGCCCTGGGGACAGAGGGACAGGAAGAGCTCTCTGACCGGGAAAGATGTGGCACCATCCTGAACCAGGTGTTTGGGGCTGAGTCGCCCCTCTGTCACCTGGGAGCCACCCAGGTGGGTGGTGTGTATGAGCAGGGAAGCAGCAGGTATGGCTGGAAAGTGGGAGGAACATTTTGGGACCAACTCATGATTTGGTGGTCCTTCTGGGTGGTGGGGAGATGGGGTGGGCCGGGTGTCCCGGTCACCCCAGTAGAATCAATAGTTTGGCAGAAAGGAGGAGGCTGAGGCCTCGGGAGAAGGGCAGGGTGGTCTCCAGACACCTGGCCTGCCCCCAGCCCAAACCTCTGCCCCCAGGTGCTACTGCAGGAGCTGGGCTGGCAGCAGCTGGAGCGGCACTGGGCCCAGCAGCGCGCCCAGGCCCTGCTCACCCTGCACCGAGGCCTCTGCGCCAGCCTCTCCTGTCAACGCCTTCGCCTCCTACCACGGATTCGCGTGCGTGGGCTCCAGGCCAGGTGTGCAGAGTGGGGCGAGACTGTAGGCCTCCTCACGGTGGCGGGGCAGGGTCGGGGGGGCGTAGGGCCTCAAGGCTAGTCTGCCTGCTTCCCATCAGCACCGGACTCTCCTTGCTGGCATCCCCACCATGCCGTCTCTGCTTGAATACCCCCAGCCATGAGAAGCTCATTACCTGCTAGGCCAGTCAAACCTGCGGTCTTGACTCCTTGACTGTTCTTTTCTCTAGTCTGTTCTCCACTCTGCAGCAAGAATACCCTTTTAAAAGCGTGAATCAGGTTGTGTGAGGCCCCGCCTACCTCTCCAGCCTCGACGTAGGCCGGACTTTTACACTCCAGGCTCTTTGGGCTTCGTGGTCCTACGATGCTCCCCTCACCCTTCTCACCTCATTAGCTCCAGCCCCACTCACCCTTCACTGCCCGTCTTCACTCATCCAACAGCTGTTGGTTGACCATCTTCTCCATCTACCCTGGGCCAGGTGCTGGCAACACAGGGAGGAAAGTGCAAGCATCTTCACACAGGCACAGAGATGGTGCCTTCCAGGCTAGCTGGGGAGTCAGATGCAGACAGTAAACCAGCTTCCAGTCGCCCCAAAGGGGATTGTTTAAGGACTGAGAACAAAATGAGGGCAGTGCCATGGACACCAGGGAAGCCTCGGAGAAGGGGGCACCCGTCACCACTATATGTTTCCAAAACGTTTTCATCACCAGCGGGAACTCTATACCCATTCAGTAATGATGCCTCACTCTCCCTTCCCTCCCGCCCCTGGTAACCTCCAGTATGCTTTCCATTGCTGTGAATTTGCCTATTCTAGATATGCCGTCTAAGTTGACTCATACAAATTCCTTTTATACCTGGCTTACTGCACTAAGCATAGCGTTTTCAGGGTTCGTCCCTGTCGTAACATGTGTCAGAACTTCATGTCTTTTTTATGGCTGAAAATTGTTCCATTGTGTGGACGGACCGCATTTTGTTTATCCACTTACCTGTCAGTGGGTTGTTTCTACCTTTTGGCTTATTGTGAATAAGGCTGCTATGAACACAAGTGTACAAGTAACTGTTCAAGTTTCTGCTTTTGGTTCTTTTGGGTCTCTATCTGGGAGTGGAAATCCTGAGTTATATGGTAATTCTGTCTTTACCTTTTTGAGGAATTGCCAAACTGTTTTCCACAGTGGCTGCACCATTTTATATTCCTACCAGCAATGTGTGAAGGTTCCAATTTCTCTGCATCCTTGCCAATACTTGTTACTTTCTGCTTTTTAAATGATAGCCATCCTAGTGGGTGTGAGGTGGTATCTCATTGTGGTTTTGCTTTGCATTTCTTTAATGACTAATGATGTTGAGCATCTTTTCATGTACTTCTTGGCCATTTGTGTATCTCTTTGGAGAAATATCTATTCAAGTCCTCTGCCTGCTTTTTTTTTTCCTTTGGGAATTTATTTATTTATTTTTGGCTGTGTCGAGTCTTCGTTGCTGTGCGTGGGCTTTCTCTAGTTGCGGTGAGCAGGGGCTGCTCTTCGTTGCGGTGCGCGGGCTTCTCATTGCGGTGGCTTCTCTTGTTGCGGAGCACAGGCTCTAGGTGCGCGGGCTTCAGTAGTTGTGGCACACGGGCTCAGTAGTTGTGGCTTGCAGGCTCAGTAGTTGTGGCTTGTGGGCTCTAGAGCGCGGGCTCAGTAGTTGTGGTGCACAGGCTTAGTTGCTCCGCGGCATGTGGGATCTTCCCGGACCAGGGCTCGAACCCGTGTCCCCTGCGTTGGCAGGCGATTTCTTAACCACTGTGCCACCAGGGAAGTCCCCCTCTACCTGCTTTTTAATTGGGTTGTTTTTTTTTTTCATTGAGTTGTAGGAGTTCTTTATATGTTCTGGATATTAAACCTTTATCAAATGTGTGATTTGCAAGTAGTCGCCCATTACGTGGGTTGTCATTTCATTCTCTTTTTTAAATTAAAATTTTTTAATTTATTTATTATTCATTTTTGGCTGCATTGGGTCTTCGTTGCTGCACGCAGGCTTTCTCTAGTTGCGGCAAGCGGGGGCTACTCTTTGTTGTGGTGTGCTGGCTTCTCATTGCGGTGGCTTGTCGTGTTGTGGAGCATGGGCTCTAGGCGCGCAGGCTTCAGTGGTTGTGGCTCGCGGGCTCTAGAGCGTAGGCCCAGTAATTGTGGTGCACAGGCTTAGTTGCTCCACAGCATGTGGGATCTTCCCGGACCAGGGCTCGAACCCGTGTCCCTTGCATTGGCAGGTGGATTCCCAACCACTGCGCCACCAGGGAAGCCCTCTTTTCATTCTCTTGAAAGTGTCCTTTTATGTACAAAAGCTGTAGATTTATTTATTTTTTTATTGAAGTATAGTGATTTACGATGTTTCAGGTGTACAGCAAAATGATTCAGTTACAAATATATACATACATACATAATACATATATATACGCTTTTTCAGATTCTTTTCCATTATAGGTAATTACAAGATATTAAATATAGTTCCCTGTGCTATACAGTAGATCCTTGTTGTTTATCTGTTATGTCTAGTAGTATATATAGATTTATTTTTAAATATTTATCATGCTCAGGGCTCCTTCATTAAGGAGTCTGGTCTTTCTTATATCTGGAAAATTCTCAAAGATATTGTCTCTTCCGGGATCTCCTGTTAGACATCCAGTGAATGTTATTTTTTCATTTTTTAGAAGTTCTGCTTCTTAAATAATAATATGCCAGACTCTGTTCCAAACACACCTTTTAATTCATTTCATCTTATTGTGGGGCAGGCATTACAATACTTCTCAATTTAGAGATGATGAAAATAAAACACAGAGGTAAAGTAGGAAATTCCCTGGCGGTCCAGTGGTTAGGACTCAGCGCTTTCTTTCTTTCTTTCTTTTTTTAAATACATTTATTTATTTATTTATTTTTGGCTGCATTGGGTCTTCATTGCTGCGCGCAGGCTTTCTCTAGCTGCGGCGAGCGGGGGCTACTCTTCCTTGTGGTGCGCAGGCTTCTCATTGCGGTGGCTTCTCTTGTCACGGAACACGGGCTCTAGGCACGTGGGCTTCAGTAGCTGTGGCTCGTGGGCTTTAGAGCACAGGCTCAGTAGTTGTGGCGCACGGGCTTAGTTGCTCCGCGGCATGTGGGATCATCCCGGACCAGGGCTCGAACCTGTGTCCCCCGCATTGGCAGGCGGATTCTTGACCACTGCGCCACTAGGGAAGTCCAGGACTCAGCACTTTCACTGCCAGGGCCGGGTTTGATCCCTGGTCGGGGAACTCAGATTCCACATGCCATACGCGTGGCCAAAAAACAAAAGCAGATAAATCCCAGAGAGGTAAAGTAACTTATCCAAGACCGCAGTGACTAAACGGCAGGGGAACGAGCCCGCGTGGTCGGCGCCAGAGTCCCAGATCTCGATCCTCGGGCACAGCAGCCTCTCAGTTTACCTGCTGGTCTTTCGAAGTGTCGTGTCCTTTCCCTGTTGCTTCCCTTCGGCAGCCGGGGGCTTCACTGGGGTCCGATTTTACATTCATGTCTTGGCTTGGAGGATTCAGGTATCGGGTGTGAGTTTGGACTCCTCACCAACGCCCTTCCCGGCCTCCAGGAAGTGGTACCTCCGGCGGCGGGCAGCTCTGGGGCAGCTGAACACCGTCCTGCTGGCGGGCCGGCGCCTGCTCTGGAGACAGCGGAGAGGGCAGGTGAAGCACATGGATGGGTCCTGCCCAGGGCAGCTCAGGGGAGAAGCCAGGCAGCCTTGCCGGCCACGTTGGCCAAATCCCGACAGTGTCCACCCTCCAAGTGCAGCCGCACGAGGACCGAGGCCTCGGAGACCATTGCTGGTGGAGCTCCTTCCGTCCCCCTCTGCCTGGCCAGGGTAGCCTGGGGCCTCCAGGAGGCTGTCGCCTTCCTTCATGCCTGCCCACTGCCAGGGCCTGGCTCTCCCCTGCTGGCTGGGGGTGCCTCCCATCCCCTCCAGGCCTCCCTTGGACTGTTCCCCTCTTGCCCTGTGACTCCAATCTGAGGGCCATAAAACAGCTCAAAGGTCAATGCCCACGTAATGCCCCACTCTCTGGCCCCTCCCTGGCTGGACTTTGTCCCTTGGGACCATTCCTTCCCTTCTTCCCTCCTCTTCCCGGTGCCCTGGCAGACGGGCAGAGACAGCCACAGCGCTAAGGCTAGTGAGGGCTCTGGAGGGCTGGGGGCAGACAGCTGGCCCCCTGGGTCTGCACCCCTTCCTCCACTGGTGTGGGGTCCTCCTGGGAGGAGGAGGGGCAGCTGCACTGCTGTGCGGGGGAGGGGCCTCTAGGGAGCTCCCGGTGGCACCTCACGGGGGCATCGTCTCCTCCTGCATCTCCCCCAACAGCTTGGGCATCGGTGCAGCTGGCACGGCGTCGGGGCCTCCAAGAAGGGGCCAAGCATGGTAGGTGGCCTGGAAGCTGGGTTGTGAGCCCGCTGAACCTGGCCTGGCTTGAGGGGGAGCGTGGGGTTCCAGGGGTGCCGAGATGGGTCCTGTTCCTCAGGCCCATCCATTGTCCCCCAAGAAGAGGCCTGGGGTGCTCTTGGGTTCCCTCTGGGGGCTTTATGTGTTTGAGTGTCCAGGACTAGAATCCTTGGGCTTTGGAGGGGAAGCTTACAGCCCTGGGGGTGAGGAGGGCCCCCGAGTTCCCATGCCCCTTCCCTTCGTTCCTGGTCAATTGCTCCTCCCTGCTAGGAGCTGGGGCACTTGGAGATCCCGGCTGAGCTGGCTGTCATGCTGAAGACAGCGGAAGGTGAGTCCTGATGGGCGTTGCTCTTGCCATGACCCCCTCCTGGGCGGAGGCTCTGTCCCTGTGGTCCCTCCCTCTGATGCTCTGGGTCCCCCCAGCTCACTGCCCGGCTCCCTCTGCACTGGAGCTGGGGGCTGATGCTGAGAGGTGGAGGCGGCGCCAGAGCCAGGCGCCTTACCTGGGCGTTTCTGGGCTGCCGCCTACGTCATCCCAGGCCATCGGCACACCCTGGCCGAGAGCATCACCGAGGCCATGCCCCCGGAAGTTCCCGCACGGCCCAGCCTGACCCTCCCACCCGACATCGACCAATTCCCCTTCTCCAGCTTCATCTCCATCGGCTTTCAGGTGGGCCCCCAGGCCTTAGCTCTACACGGCTGACGCCCACATCTCCCCAGACGTTAGCCCCCGTCAGGCAGAAGCTGTGTCTGTCCTTCTGTCTCCAGTCCCCTCCTCCCTCTCCTGTTGCGGGGCTGTGGATGCAACTGCGTTGCTCGGAAACCGGAAACGGTTGAACCTCAACGCGCTGCTGGTTACTTATCTGCAGTGCCACACCTTCATTACACCTGTGGCACTGCCCTGCCATTGAAGCCATGTCGTTAAAGCATGTTGAATGACAAGGCAAAGTGTCCAGGCTACAGTGTTGGCGGCAAAAGCGGGATTCAAAACTGCACGTAGAGTACGATCCCAATTTTGTTAACAGGGAGGGTGGGGAGATGACGTGTGTACCTACACGTAGAAAGTAAGATTAGAAACAAAGAGGCGAAAATGTTAACTGTGGTTTTGTCTGGCAGTGGAATGTTAATGGTGGTTTTTATTCTTCATCCTTTTCCGTGTTTTCTGAGTTTTCCGCATGCACGAGCTTTAGTTTTCTAATCAGAAGGAGTGATTGAGAGTTTTTTTAAAATATTTATTTATTTATTTGGCTGCGCCGGGTCTTAGCTGCGGCACACGGGATCTTCGTTGCCTGTGCAGGATCTTTAGTTGGGGCATGCGGGACCCTTTTTAGTTGTGGCATGCAGGATCTAGTTCCCTGACCAGGGATCAAACCCCGGCCCCCTGCATTGGGAGCGTGGACTTTTAACCGCTGGACCACCAGGGAAGTCCCAAGATGTATTTTTCTTTTAATAAATTTATTTATTTTTGGCCGCATTGGGTCTTTGTTGCTGCACGCGGCTTTCTCTATTTGCGGTGAGCGGGGGCTACTCTTCGTTGCGGTGCGCGGGCTTCTCATTGCGGTGGCTTCTCTTGTTGCGGAGCACGGGCTCTAGGCGCGCGGGCTTCAGTAGTTGTGGCTCGCGGGCTCTAGAGAGCGCAGGCTCAGCAGTTGTGGTGCACAGACTTAGCTGCTCCGCGGCATGTGGGATCTTCCCTGACTAGGGCTCGAACCCGTGTCTCCTACACTGGCAGGCGGGTTCTTAACCGCTGCGCCACCAGGGAAGCCCCCCGAGATGTATTTTTAAGATGATTTTCCCCACTAGCCCCTCTCCCTCTCGCAGGGCGCGTGCTCCCTTGGGGCTCCCCCGCGGCTGTGTCTGGCAGGTCAGCACACAACAGCCCCTGCTCAGGCACCGTGTCGCCCTCCTTCCTTGCAGGAGCCATCCCTGCCCAGACCTGGGCAGCTGCTGACCAAACCCCTGACCCGGCTGGACAGTGAGAACCCTCAGCATGCCCTGGATATCAACAAGGTGGTGAGTGACACACTGGGGAGGGGCAGGGTGGGCCCGTGCAAGGGGTGCTGGCCGGGCACCGGGAGCCCCGCACGTCCTGCCTCCCCTCGCTCTGTGTCTGCAGATGCTGTGGTTCCTGGGGGACGCGTCCTTGGAGCCCTGGCAGGAGCAGACCATGGGCCAGTACCTGGTGCGGCAGGGGCAGCGCCGGCCGGGGCTGCGCAACGAGATCTTCAGTCAGCTCGCAGCCCAGCTCTGGCACCAGCCGGACGAGCAGCAGAGGCAGCGCGGCTGGGCCCTCCTGGCTGTTCTGCTCGGCGCCTTCCCCCCAGTGTCCACCCTGCAGAAGCCGCTGCTCAAGTAAGGGCCCCGGCAGGTGGGGGCCCCGTGGGTGTGCTCAGCGGGCCACCCCATACCCACGGCAGCCCTGTGCTGTGCCCGCAGATTCGTGTCCGACCAGGCCCCCGGGGGCATGGCAGCGCTGTGCCAGCACAGGCTGCTGGGAGCCCTGCAGCAGACGCAGCGGGCCCCTGGGTCCGAGCGGGCCCACCCACCCACCCAGCTCGAGTGGACGGCCGGATGGAGGCAGGGCCGCATGGTGCTGGATGTCTTCACCTTCACCGGTGACGCCTGCCTCCTCTCGGGCCTCCCCAGGCCCACGCTGCAGCCTGCCCGGCACTCTCGCCCTCCCTCGGCCCCCTTCCCTCCTCAGCCCTCCCCACGTGACCCTGACCTCCCTGCTCTCCTGCTTTCGGAACCGCCACGGGACAGTATTCCCTTCCCGTCCGGGTGGACCCTGCTGTCCCTCACTCTTGCCCCTACCCCTGGTCCCTGCAGAGGAGTGCTTCTCGGCCGAGGTGGAGTCCTGGACCACAGGGGAGCAACTCGCCGGGCGGATTCTGCAGAGCAGGTGTGCAGGGCCTGGGATGGGCGAGCGCAGCCCACACTGGCCATTGTCCCGTCCGCCTCCTGGTTTTCCTCATGCTCCCAGCCCGCTCTCCCGCCGAGCACCTCCTGCGGCTGCTCCAAAGCCAAAACCTGCTCCCCGGGGGGCGGGATGGGGGCGAGGGGGCGGGGTAGGTGGGCAGGGTCCAGCCAGTAGATTCAAGACGGAGAGCAAGTAGAGAGTATACCTGCTAGATCTGGTCCAGGTTCTCATCAAATTGAATGAATAAATGCATCAGAGCCACTGTAGAAGTAAAGGGCTGTGAGTTGCACTGGGTCCTCAGCCAGGTTCCTGTCCCCTTCCACAACCCCCTCCCCCCAGCCCACCCTCAGGTCCTTGTCCCTTCCGGATGGTCGTCCGCCTGGCTGACCACCCTCTGCTCCATGCCCTTGTCTCACCCAGAGGCCTGGATCCGCCCCCGCGTGGCTGGTCTGTGTCACTGCACTCTAAGGACTCCTGGCAGGACTTGGCTGGCTGCGACTTCGTGTTGGACCTGATCGGCCAGACCGAGGATCTGGGGGACCCGGCCGGTCCCCACAGCTACCCAATCGCCCCCCGTGGCTTGTAGGTGCCACCCACAGCACCCCTGGCCTGCTCCTGTCCCTATCCTGTCGTAGGTGACCCCCTCAGCCACCCTGTCATCCGCGGGGGTTCACAGGTGCTGCCACAGGCCCAGCCCGCCCGCCCCCAAGCCTCCGCCCACCGCAGGGGGATGACCCCTACAGCAGCTTCTACACTTTGCCTCAACCCGGGAAGCCCCCGGCCAGGGCATCTCCTCAGCTGGGCCCACTATCTCCTGCAGAGCCGAGGACATCCCCCCGGCCCCTGGCATCCAGGCCCCCTCACTGCCCCCAGGTCCCCCTCCAGGCCCAGCCCCAGCTCTGCCCAGCAGGGGTCACACAGGTAAGGCTGGGAGTGGGCACACTGAGGTTGGCAGAGCGCTGGGAATGGGGGTGCCAGAGCCCCACGCCCCAGGCAGGTGACAGTAACCCTCCACAGGTGAGTCCCGGACCTCAGGGAGTCTGGATGGCTTCCTGGACCACCTCTTCTCCCCGTGCCTCAGCGTGAGTGTCCTGCATGCAGACCCCACCCCACTGCTGCCCCTACGCCCCTGGGGCCTCTGCTGCCCCTCCCATCCCTCCTAGGGCTCTAGATCTGACCTTGGGACCTGTGACTTTTGTCCCTTTAGGATCTGGAGCAAGGCAGGGCTCTGAGCGGCCGCATGAAGGGAGGGGGCGCCATGGGGCCCATGCAGCAAGGCAGCTATCCCGTGGGTGAGTGCGGGGCTGAGCACCCATCCGGGGCCTCCCTGCCCAGCAACACAGGCAAGCATGGCCTGGGATCCCCACGCAGCTGCAGTCAGAGCTCTGGCCAGCACCCTGGTGGCCCGTACTCTTCTCTTTGCCTGGGGCTGAAGGGAGGCTGTCTGTGGGCCCAGGCAGGGACCGACCTGGGGGGGGGGCCCTGTTCCCTCAGTGTACTCAGGGATGATGCAGATGCCCGGATACCAGCCAGCCATGATGCCTGCACCCGTGCCCATGATGCCAGCAATGGGGGCGGTCCCCGCCATGCCAGGTAAGGCTGGACTATAGCCACTGTGTCCCTTCTCAGGTAGGGACTGGAGGAGGGAGGGTGTTGCCTGGGGCCTAGAGGGCACAGTGGGCAGAGGGCTGGGAGCTCAGCCATGGCGCTCGGCCACCCTGACTGCCTGCCATACTCGCAGCCGTTGTGGTGCCGCCGCAGCCGCAGCCGCAGCCGCAGCCACAGCCCCTGCTTCCCAGCGTGGACGCGAGGCAGCTGGCAGTCCAGCAGCAGAACTTCATCAACCAGCAGGCGCTGATCCTGGTGAGGATGGGCAGGGCCCATGGATTGCCTAGTGGGTACAGACCTGTGGGGCGAGGCTAGGCCAGCTCTTACCTGGCACACCACCCTTCCCCCGTCAGGCCCAGCAGATGACCACCCAGGCCATGACCTTGTCCCTTGAGCAGCAGGCAAAGCAGCGCCAGAGCCAGCCCCTGGAGCATCATGCCCAGGCCCAGGCCCCTGGAGCTGCCTCCCTGACTCCACCCCCAGCCGTCTCCCCCAAGCCCAAGAAGACACCCACCCCCCAGAAGGAGCCAGAGCGTGACCTGGAACTGGTAGGTGCCTGCCTGAGGGTGAAGAGCCGAGGCCAGGCAGGTGGCAGGGCGGGGGTGGGGCAGAAGGCTCCAAGGCCCCAGAAGTGGGAGACATGGCATGGGGGTGTGGGGAGATGCAGAAAAGATGCTGCCAGGCTCCAGCCCCACGGATCCGAGCGGGTTTGCTCTGTGAGTGGCAACTTGTCTGGCAGGGCAGCTCCTTCTCTTTCCCCTCCTGCCACAGGAGACCTCAGAGGAGGCTGAACACAGGCCCCGGCGGCCCAAGAGCTTCCAGCAGAAACGGGACTATTTCCAGAAGTTGGGTGAGGGCCCTTGGGGTGGCAATCCCACACAAAAACTCAGCCACCGCCCCAGCCTGGCCAGGGGACGGCGGGGTGCACTCTCTTCCTCTAGGTCAGTGTGGCCTGTCCAGGAGCCCAGACGGGCGGGCCAGGTGGAGAGTAATAGCGAGGGCCATTTGGGGCGTTTACAGGGCAGCAGCAGATCAAGGTGGAGATGATGAGGCCTCCGGCCAAGGTGAAGATCCCCCAGGGGGAGGAGCAGGAGGAGGAGCCGGAAGAAGAGGAACCGAGAGCAGGTGGTGGGGAGCAGGGTGGGGGGGCAGGCTTTGTGGTTCTACAGAGGGTCTCACGTCTTTCCTCTCTTTCTGGTCAGTGCCGTCACCTCCTCCTCCCCCAGTAGTGAAAAAGCCACTGGCACGAGATGGGGCCAAAGCTGCACAGGAGGCTGAGGCGGAGCCAGCCACAGAGGCGGGGCCTGGCGGTGGTCGCCGGCCGGCAGAGGGCAGAGCCGTGGTGCGTAGCTCGGACCCTAAGCCCCGGCGGGCAGAGCCCAGCAGGGAGATCCGCAACATCATCCGCATATACCAGAGCCGCCCAGGCCCCGTGCCCGTGCCCGTGCAGCCGCCCAGGTGCACCCCGGCGGTGGTGGGGAGGGGGAGGACGGCCAGGACTGCCCACTGCCCAGAGTCACCGTGTGGACTCCCGACCTCTTCCTTCTCTCAGGAAGCCCCCCCAGATCTTCCTGAAGAAAAACAACCCTAAGGATGAGGCTCTGGCTAAGCTGGGGATCAGTGGTGCCTCCTCGCTGCCCTCGGTGAGGCCCCGTCCCGACCAGAGCGCGCTGCTCCGCGCCAGAGCCCTCCTGAGGCTCCCCGGGGGAGACCTGGCCGCTAGTCACAGCCTGGGTGTATTCTCCGTGCCTCCCCAGACGCTGTCCCCCAGCCCAGGGAAGGGCCCCCCACCAGCTGTGGCCCCTCGACCCGAGGGCCAGCCACGGCGTGTGCCCTCCAACTCCATCAAGGAGAAGCAGGGGCCCCTTCAAGAGCTGTTTGGCCAGAACCCACCCACTGCCCAGAGTCCCCCGCCTCCGCCAGCACCTCCACTGCCTCCACCCTTGGACCCAGCGACCCCTCCAGCTGAGCCGCACAGTGAGAAACCCCATATCCCCGGGCGGTGGGCTTTGTGGGGGGCGGGGGCAGGATTCCTAAGGGCCTCTCAGCGCTCACGGCCGAGGTCAGCTGCTCGCGCTTCCGGACTTTGGAGCCGTGGGTGAGGAGCCCCAGCTTCCGCGTTCCTGCGGGGGGCAGGGCGCGGGCACCCCTGGGGCCTGTCTGGCACGGAGGGACCGTCACGGGGCGTGGGCCTCGTCAGGAGTTTAGTGACCCCGCTGACGTGGTCGGGGGGGCCCACGCACGTCAGGGACAGTGGGGAACGTGGGAAGCTGGAGATGGAGGCCGGCGATGGGACGGAGCGGGGGGAGGGAGGCAGCAGAGGTGGACTGAGCTGGGCCACGTGGGGCCCTAATGGGCCGAGGGTCTTCTCTCTCCGTGCCTGCATCATTCCGGCTTGGGCAGCTCCTCGCCTGATGCCCTTCGGCCCCTCTATCCGCCAGGCTTTGTGGAGACCATGGGGGACCAGGGGATCTCCACCCAGCTGCTCGTGCCCTCGGGCAGCGTGTGCTTCTCCTACGCCAGCGCCCCCTGGAGGTTGTTCCTGCGCAAGGAGGTGGGCGCGAGGGCGGGCCGCAGCCTGGCCTCCCTGGGTGGGGGACGGGGCGCTGGCTGTAGGGGCGCCAGCCTGGGTCCCCAGGATCTCCTCTCCACACACAGACACTGGGGGCTGCTTCCCCAGCCCCACCTCCTCCGGCCCGGGAGGCAGAGGTGGGGCGGGAGGAGGGCTGGCGGGGGCACCATCCGGGCGCACTCTCACTCGCCCCTGCCCTCGCCCAGGTGTTCTACCCCCGGGAGAACTTCAGCCACCCCTACTGCCTCAGGCTCCTCTGTGAGCAGGTGAGAGCCCAGCCCACCTGGGACCTGTACCGGCAGACCGCCCCCACGCCAGGCAGGAGAGCAGCCCCGCTTGCGGGACGCTGGTGTGTTTCAAGCCCTGCCTTCGTTTATTTAATCCTCCCAACATCCCTCAGAATAAGGGCCATTTTTGACTTATGACGAGGATTAAAAATAAAGCGTATACAGCACCCAACACAGGCCTGGCACACAGCAGGTGCTCGCTCGTGCTTGTCCCTTTGCCACCTCTAGATGCTCCCAATGCTTGTGTCTGTTCTCCCCAGTTCTACAGTAGCTGCCCCCCTCCCCCTCCCCCAAGTCCCGTGTTCCTTCAGGGAAGCTTATCTCAGCTGACAGAGGAGCAGCAGCCCAACTAGTGCCGGCAGCTTGGGGGAGGCAGGTGGGAGCTCCGGGTGGACGTGGCCCTGGGCTTGGAAGGCCAGGCATCCCTCCCTGCTCCACCCACGTGCCTATGGGGCTCTCTAGCTTTTCCTCCATGCGTGGCTGCTTCTGGGGTGGGCTGTGGCCTCGGGACCTGGTGGTGACCGCCTGGCTTTGCCCCCAGATCCTGAGGGACACCTTTGCGGAGTCCTGCATCCGGATCTCCCAGGACGAGAGGCACAGGATGAAAGACCTGCTGCGTAGGGTCCAGGGACCCTGGAGTCAGGGAGCCAGAGTGCTGAGGGTTGGGCCTGCCCAGAGGGAGGGAGTAGACTCCGGGGTCCCCGCTGTGAGGGAGCCTGAGGACGGCCTGGGGCCACTTCTGCCCAACAGGAGACTTGGAGGTGGGCCTGGACTCCCTGGACACAGCTGAGGACAGTGTCAAGAAGCGCATCGTGGTGGCCGCCAGGGACAACTGGGCCAATTACTTCTCCCGCATCTTCCCCGTCTCGGTCAGTGAGGCTGGGGATGGTAGCGCCCAGGGCTGGAGGCCAGCTTGGCCTTCCGCAGCAGGATTAGAGCTGGGGGTGGGCTGGGCCCCAGTGGAACCAACGCAGAATAGCACTGGCCTGAGCAGCCCCAGGGTGTCTTGGCCGGTGGCGGGGAGCCCGGAGCCTGTCCGTGAGCCAACCACCTTCCGGGCAGGGCGAGGGTGGCAGCGACGTGCAGCTGCTGGCCGTATCCCACCGGGGGCTGAGACTGCTCAAGGTGACCCAAGGCCCCAGCTTCCACCCCGACCAGCTGAAGACTCTCCGCTCGTACAGGTGAGCCTGGGCTGGGGTGTGGCGTGGGCCGGCGAGACGGCCCCCAGCTCACGCCCCACCCTCTGCACAGCTTTGCTGAGGTACTGGGCGTGGAGTGCCTGGCTGGCTCCACCCTGGAGCTGTCGCTGAAGAGTGAACGGCTGCTGCTGCACACAGTCCGGGCGGGAGCCGTCAAGGCCATGGTTGAGCTGCTCCTGAGCGAGCTCAGGAAGGCAAGTGCGGGCTGGCAGGGCGCCGGGCGGGGGGCCTCCAGCACCGCTGCGTCGTACCCCGTGCCGTCAGCCAAGCTCCTTCAAGCTGCCTGGGGTGGGGCTGGAACTTGGGGGCGCTTGGTGGAGAGTGACGCCAACGGGGGAGCAGGTGGGACGGGCAGGACGGAGTCATAAGCAGGCTGGCCGCTCTCCCGCCCGCCTGCAGGACTCCGGCTACGTCATTGCCCTGCGAAGCTACCTCACTGACGACCACAGCCTCCTCAGCTTCCAACGGGGGGACCTCATCAAGCTGTTGCCGGTGGCCGCTCTGGAGCCAGGTATCCCCGGGGCAAGCAGGGCGGCTGGCACCCGGCGGGCGGGCAGAGGGCCCAGGAGGTGAGGCACCGTCCTTGGATGCTTCCCGCAGGCTGGCAGTTTGGCTCCACCGGGGGCCGATCCGGACTCTTTCCTGCTGACATAGTGCAGCCGGCTGCTGCTCCGGACTTTTCCTTCTCGATGGAGCAGAGGAATGGCCGGCACAAGAGTCAGCTGCGGCACGGAGAGTGGGATAAGGCGTCGGAGGTGAGGAAGGCGGGAGACGCCGAGGCGAGGCCTAACTAGGAGTCGAGGAAAGAAAGGGCTCGACTGCCCCAGAGCGGCGGAGGGCCACCCCACGCCTGGTGGGCAGCGCTTGGTCTGATGCCGCCTCTCTGCCCGCTCCCGATGTCTTGTCCTGTCTCCCCAGCAGGGCTGGGCGGTCTGCCTCTCGTGTGGCCCTCGTGGTAGCTAGTTCAGCGCCACCTGGAAGGTGCTCAATAAACAGCTCTTGACTGTCCCGGCTTCTGGTGGTGTGCTCACTGCAGCTACTCTGCCTGCTTCTCTTGGGCTGGGCTGGGGCGGGGGCTTGGGCAGGGCCGCTGGACAGGCCAGGGGACACTCAGGTGGCGCTAGGTCTCCTGTGCTCCTAAGTTCCCCACCCACCCCTGGAGCCAGGCACACAGTGACAACTTGGCCACCAGCCCGTCCCCGTCTGTGGCCTGCGTCACCCTGCCCACGGACTCCGACTACACCATGCAGGAATTTGCCCTGCGCTACTTCCGGAAGCCCCAGACTCTGTGAGTGCCCTGGGCCCGCCCCATGCCTGCCCATCCTCAGTGTCCCTGAAGTGGGACACTCCTTGCTCAGAGTCACCGGGCCAGGGCTCTTAGCACCCTCCCTACCCAGCCTGGGATGGGGGTGGGAGGGCTGAGCAAGCGGGGCTGTCCTCCCCTCCGCCCCCTCAGGCTGGGCCAGACAAGTGAAGATGCCAAGAGGAAGGCCATGGCCAGCCTGGTGCAGTACAGCAAGGTAAGGGGGACGGTGGGGAGGAGCCGGGACAGCAGACCTGGCCCCTGGCCCCCATGGCCCCAGACCCACAGGCAGCCTCTTTGGCCGCAGGCTCCCATCCAGGCATCACTCATCAGCATCAGTGACGAGGACGTGAACAGGCGGGCCGTGGGAAGCTTCCAGGGTAAGTAGCCACGGTGTCCTGGGTCGCCATGTCTGCAGTGCCCGGGACCCAGGCACCTGGTCGCCTTCTGTCCTTGAGTTCACCGACTCGGGGAAGCTCACCGGTGTCTCCTATACCACGTGGCCCTCACCCACTTCTACTCATGCCCAGGGGGTGTGGGTTGTGTGGAGTCTGGGCTGGAAGGCAGCGGTAGGTCTGGCTTGCTGTGCGCTTGGTGTAGCCCTGGGTGGCCACAGGGTCTCTCTGAACTCTGTCTCCTCGTCGGTACAGCTGAGACTGCTGCTCCGCCTGGCTCACACGCATTCTGAGAGCAAGGCATGAGATGGCCCTGCACAGCGACAGCACGAGCCAGGGCCAGGCCCCCAGCCCAGCTCACCGTGCTTTTCATCCTGCCCGCAGCTCTGATGCAGTTTATGGGGGACCAGTCCAAGCCCCGGGGCAAGAACGACCTGGATCTCCTCTACGGGCTGCTGAAGGTAGGAAAGTGAGCCGGAAGCTGTGGGGAGTCAATGAGCCCTGAGGGCCCCTTCCTGTCCTCCTGCCTGGGCCTCCATGGGACCCCGTGTCCCCTGGTCACTATACATTCAAAGAATCCAAAATTAGTTATCGAGCACCTACGTGCTGGGGGCAGGGCAGTGCACCAAGCAGGCCAAGTCCCTGCAGAGCTTACAGCCTGGTTAGAGGAGACACTCAGTAAACCCTGAGGCAACGTGTCCAGGGCAAAGAGTGCTGTGCAGAGTGATAAAGCAGGGGAGGGGCTGCTTCAGTGCAGAAGGCTTGGTGACAAGGTGACCCTGGAGCAGACCTGAAGGCGGCCAGCAAGTGAGGCACGTATGCATGGGGGCAGGGCATGGGGGCACGCACACAGGCAGAGGCGGGGGTGAGCCTCGGCCCCAGCAAGTCCAGTGTGGCTGGAGCCCAGTGAGCAAGGGGGAGAGTGGAGGCGAGGACCAGGAGGGACAGAGGGTCCGGGTCACGGGAGGCCTTGTGGTCCACTGTCAGGACTTGGATTTTTCGAGATCTGGGAAAACACTGGAGGGTTTTGAGGAGAGACGTGGCTTACATCTCGTGGGGTCGCTCTGGCGGCTGTCTGCGATTCTGGGAGTTTAAGGGCAAGGGGAGGGTTCCTGCCACAATCCCAGGTGAGACGTGGCTGGCCCAGGCCCAGAGGCAGCAGCAGAGGGGAGAAGAAGGACCCCAAGCAGCAGGGTTTGCTGTGAAGTGCACGTGGGGTGTGAGAGCGAGGGGCCGAGGGGGACACGGGGGCCTAGGCCAGAGCAATGCTGGTCGCCACAGGAAGCCTGAGTGAGGATGGGGCCAGCCTGGTGGAGGAATCTGTTGGGGATGCATGAAGTCTGAAGTCCCAGTCTTCCAAGTGGAAGGTCTGGGCTTCATGGGAGAAGTCTGGGCTGGAGGCAGGCACTGGGAGTCATCAGCAGACAGAGGCCCAAGGGCACTGCAGCCCTTAGGAGTCAAGGAGATGAGAGGGTCAGCAGAGATGACTAAGACAGAGGGACCAGAGAAAGAGGACAGGGCCGAGCACGGCCTGGAAGCAGGTAAAGACGGCGACTTAGTTGAGTGGCCAGTTGTGCAGATGCTATTAAGCCGAGTGAAACCGAGGCCGAGAGATGACGGTGGCCTGTCACCTCTGTCACCTCTGTCACCCTGACTTGGCCCCCAGCCCACGCCACTGGCAGGACTTCTCCGACTTCAGATCCCACGCCATCCCTCACTCCACTGCACTGCACTGCAGCTCTGCCCCCGACCCGCTGCCCCCTGCCCTTCCTCTCCCCACAGCTGTGCCAGGAGGAGAACCTCAGGGATGAGATTTACTGCCAGGCCATCAAGCAGATCACAGGACACCCCCGGCCGTGAGAGTGGGGGACGGGCGGGGGTCGGTGGCGGGCCTCTCAGGGGCAGCCCAAAGTGCTGCTGCCCGGCCGGCCCAAAGCCCAGGCTCTCTGCCCTGCAGGAGACTCTGCGCTCGAGGGTGGACTTTCCTCAGCCTCCTCACAGGCTACTTTCCCCCATCAACCTCGCTGATGCCCTACGTGACCAAGTTTCTGCAGCATTCAGCCCTGAGCCAAGGTGCCGGGGGGAGGGGCTTCCAGGCTGGGGTCTCGGCTGCTTGGGGAGGGGTTTGGGGATGCTCATGACCCCAGCCTGGCTCCTCTCTGCAGAGCTGGCCCGGCGCTGCCAGGGGCACCTCCAGCACACAGTCAAGTACGGGGGGCGCCGGCAGCTGCCCTCCCCAGGCGAAATGCAGGCTTTCCTGGTACGGGGGGTGCAGGCGGCTGGGTGTTCTGGGGCTCCCTCTGGGTGGGGGGGCCGGGGCCTCTGCCCACTGGGGGGCTGACCCCGTACCTACTTTGGCAGAAAGGACAAGTAGTCCACCTGCTCCTAATTCACCTGCCCGGGGGTGTGGAGTACAAGACCAACACCCACACTTTCACGGTGAGCACAGGGACACAGAGGAGGGGCTGGGGAGACCCAGGGAAGCCATGGGCATCAGTTCTGGGGACATCCCTCCCCTGCTGCAGCCTCCTTCCCTCCCCAGCACCCCCGTCACGGCCCTGTCCGCATGTCCAGGTGGCAGCAGAAGTACTGGAGGAGATGTGTGGGCAGATGGGCATCACGGACCCCCATGAAGTGCAGGAATTTGCCCTCTTCCTCATCAAAGGGGAAGGTAGGCCACCTGGCCTGGGGAGGAAGCGTGGCCCGGCTGGACTCAGGGACGTGGCCTTGCCTGCCAAGTCTGCTCTTCTGGCCACGGGGGAGGCAGCTCCCACACTGGGGCTGGCAGGGTTGTGGGCGGGGCTGGCCCCGGGCGGCAGGGCAGGCTGTGGACCCAGGCTCCCCGCGCAGGCCAGCTGGTGCGGCCCCTGTGGCCCCGGGAGTACCTCAACAGCGAGGTGGTGGGTCTGGACGTGAGCCTGCACAGCTGGCGGCTCGGCTGGGAGACCCCGCTGCACTTTGATAATCCCACCTACGTCAGCACCCACTACGGCCAGGTCAGCCCCACTCGGCCCCGCGCTGCCGCGCCGCTGGTAGTTGGAACCTCGGCTGCAGCTTGAGGGAGAGTCCCTCCCTGGGTGGGGGGAGGGCTTGAGGCCCAGGAGCCACCCACTAGGTGGGGCTTTGGGGCACAGCTGCCCCCTCACTGCTCCCCCCTCAGGTGCTGCGGGACTACCTGCAGGGGAAGCTGCTAGTCAGCGCCCAGGAAGATGCCCGACTTGCCAGGCTGGCTGCCTTGCAGCACCTCAGCAGGAACCACGAGGAGCCCCCCTCAGAGTGAGTGTGAACACAGCCCTCACACCTCCTGTCACCCCACCACCCCTACCCCCTCCTCCAAGGTCAAGGCCACTTGTACCCTTTGTGGCCCTAACCAAATGGGGGCTGGGTATACCTGCCCACCCCCCCACGCTCCTCAAGGGCAGAACCCACGCCTCATTCATGTGTCTGGATCCCCGGTCTCACCCACGGTAGCCACTGGTTCATCTACTTAGCACCTGCTGTATGCCCAGCTTTGACTGACCAGGCTGTGTCCTAGGCAAGACCTACTGGCTTACTTGCCAAAGCAGCTGCAATGCCAGATGAACGTGGCCGCTGTGAAGAGCCTGATGGGCCAGGAGCTGCGGCAGTTGCAAGGATGCAGCTCTCAGGAAGCGCAGATCAGCTTCATAGGTGGGTCTGGGGCTAGGAGGCAGCTGGGGCAGAGGCGGGAGCCCCAGCAAGGAAGGGGAGAGGGTGGAGGGGCTGAGGAAGCTCTCCACCTGCCCTGCCCTCTCCTCTGTCCTGGGGGCAAAGTCCGGCAGGTCCCAGGGCCCCAGCGGTCAGAACTCCTGCTCTACCCCTCCATCCGCAGAGGCCGTGAGTGAGCTGCCCCTCTTTGGCTACACTGTCTACATGGTGCTGAGAGTGAGCAAGCCGGCCCTGCCCAGCCCTGGCCTGCTGGGGCTGAACCGCCAGCACCTCATCCTCATGGACCCCAGCTCTCAGGTGGGCCAGGCTCCTGGGCCACTTGTCTCCCACCACCTCCACCGACCCCTCCCCCAGAGGAGCTCCATCTCTCTCCCCGTCCCCCCTCCCCGCCCCCAGGACCTGTGCTGCTCCATCGCCCTGAGGGACCTGCAGCAGCTCCGCGTGCTGAGCCCACTGGGGCCTGAGGACTCCCCTGGCCTGGAACTCAACTATGGCTCGGCTGACAACCCCCAGACCATCTGGTTTGAGCTGCCGCAGGTGGGTGGCCTCTGCGCCCTGAGAAGGTGGCAAGCGCCTCACCCAGGCCTGGTGTGCCCGGGAGCCTGGGCCCAGGCCTCTGCCCACTGCTCCGGCGTGGTGGGGCAGGGGGCAGAGGCAGGGGGCTGGCTGGGGAGCCCTGGCCTCACATGCCTGTGCCCGCGCAGGCCCAGGAGCTGAAGCACACCATCACCTTCCTGCTGGACCGCAACTCTCCTTCCACTTAGTGGCCGGGCTTCACCCAAGAGGAGTGGGGGAGGGGCAGAGACGAGGACAGGAAGCCTCTCTGGCCAAGTCTCACCCGGACAGTCTCCTTTGGGTGCTGTCAGGCCAGTCTGGCCTGGACTTCACCGCTTGGTTCTGGAACCTGCTGCAGCACAGCCCAGCTGGCCCACGGGGAGGGGCTGCTATAGTGACTTCAACTGGGAAAGAGTCATGAGACTCCCTCTGGGGTGGGCCTGGGCCTGAGCCTGGGGTGGGCGCTGCAGGAACTTGGCTTGGGCGTCCGATGTTGCCCAGTCTGGGGGAGATGCCCACCTGGGCCCTGGCCCGACACGAGTATGAGCCCAGCCCCGGGAGCAGCAGCTGCTGAGGAAATAAAACTCCTGAGAGAACAGGGCTGTGTGCGTGTGCACGAGAACCAACAGGACTTTATTCCCCTGGTAACTGTCGAAGCCCCGCCTGGCCTTCCCGGCCAGGGGCTGAGAGGGAGCAGGGCCTGGCTGCTGCCCGTCTTCCCATGAGCTCTGCACCTGGGTCGGGCTGGAGGCTGGCATCGCAAGGGAAGACGGTGGTGGGGGCGGACCTGGGGCCAGCCCGGGCTCTTTCTGAGTAGGCCCCAAGGCCTCGGACTGGTGGGCCTCGCCCCCGGCTGAAAACATGCTAAGTACACGAGGTGGAGGGACCTTCCTTCCTTCTGTTCCTCTGGCAGCAGCCACACCACCTGTCACTTTCTGATCTGTGGATCTGGCCCAGAAAACCCAGCCACGAGGGCCAGGAAGGCAGGGAGGCTAGGAGAAAGAGGACCTCAGGCTTCGCGAGCAAAGAGGAAAGTGGGCTGACCTCTGACCTTGATTTGGGAGGTGTCCAGGCCCATTTCCAAAGCAAGGCATGGCTGGAAGGGTGAAGAGCCTGAGAGCAGACGATGTCCCAGCAGCAGCAGGCCGCCCACCTTCCCCGTTACTGAGCGAGGCCCGGGCTGGGCCGCGGTGGAGTCCGGGGAGGACACCGGCCCCATTGGGCAGCTCTCGGTCATCTCTGCAGGCCACACAGGCCGTGCCAGTCAGCTTCACTCTCGCACCGGGCTCGGCCGTGGAAAAACTGCTTGATGACGTTCTGGGCCTCTTCCTTCACTGGATTCGGGATGGGGGAGCGTGAGAGCCAGTCTCCCCACTACAGGGCCCCCACAAGCACCTCCCGGCCGGTGACGCAGGCACTCACCGCTCCTTCCCGGAGACGGATTCTGGGTCAGCGAGTGTGAGAGGTGGCGGGCGAAGGCTTTAAACAGCTCCTGGGGACAGAGAGTGGAGAGGAGCAGAGTGCGCAGAACCTCACCCTGCTCTGAGCGACCCACAGCTGCGACCCAAGAGCGAGGCAGACCCAGGGAGCGGGAGCGGGCCTCTGGACTGGCCTGCTTCCGCCCTGCTTTTCACTGGGGCTCACGCTCCCTACCCACCCACGCACTGCACCCAAGTGCCCCAGGCTCAGGGGAGAACAGAGCCCATGCACCTACCCTACCTTGGACGCAAACTTGCCCTCCTTGTAGAAGGGGGTCAGACACTTGACCACGATGTTCGCAGCCTCCTTCAGCGAGATGCCAGGAGCCAAGAGCTGGCAGGAGCCTTGAGGCTTCACGCTGCCCCGATCGCTGGCTGAGACGCTGCCCTTGGTCTCAGCTAAGATGGGGACCTTGGCTGAGGGGCATGGCCTCTTCTGAGCCTGGCTCTCTGGGTTCTCCTGGGCAGGGCCACAGTGGAGGGTCACTCCTGGGCTCCCTGTTACTGGCCCCTCCCCTCCTGGAAGACTGGGCCTCAGTACCTCCTGGCTCCCTCTAGCCCAGCCCATCTGCCCTGGGATGTGGAAAGAAGACATGATTTTCCCAAACCCCTACCCAGAGCAGACACCAGCCTGGTAGACAGGTATCTTCCCCCCTCTCAGTACCTGCTGGGGTCTGGGCCGCTTGCCTCTCTGTGCCTCCTTTGTGGGGGTGGGCTGGCCTTCTGGGGGCCTCTGGTCTCTGAGCAGCAGGCAGGCACTGGCCGGAAGGGAGAGCAGGCGTCAGAGCTCCAGATGCCAGCCGCGCCCTCAGCCCAGGTGGCCCAGTGAAGCCCATCGTGGGAACAGGCCCCGAGCTTCAGAGGCCCAGTTAGCAGAGGGGATTCTAGAGGATTCCAGGACTGCCCGTGACCTCACCTTGGCCCCTCCTCGGAGCACTCCTCGGTCTGGGGGTGGGCAGCCAAATGTCCCATGGCTCCATCCTCCTCCCCTGTGCACTTCTCTGGGGCCGTCAGGGGTCCCCGCGCCCCGTCACGGGAAGGGCTGGCACCTTCTGCCCCTGGGGCTGAAGTGAGCGGAGGAGAGCTCTCGGTCCTTTGGTAGAAGAAGCGGGCAATGTTCTGGGAGTCCTTGAGGGCCGCTGCGGCCAGGAGTTGCTGCTTCTTGCCGACCCGGGCCTTGGCAGTAGGACTGCCCGGAGAAGGGCCTTTTGCCTTCTTCTCGGGGGAGGGCGCCCCACAATGAGCACCGCTCCCGGGGGCCTCTGCTCTGGGCCCAGGGAGGGGCTCAGCGCGGTCCTCATCCTGGCGGCCACGGGGCTGGCCGGGCGGCTCCTGCTCGCCTCCTTGCACCGGCCGGGGGTCTTGCTCTTTGAGCCGCGTCTTCTCCATCAGCTGAGGGGCCGTCTGGAATGTGCAGGAGCCTTTCGGGAAACCAGCTCCCACCCGCTTGGGTTTGAGCTGTGAGGAGGAGAGAGGCTTCTGACCCCAGGTGCCTCCAGGGCACTCTCTAGAGGGCCCAGGGATGGCTGCGTGGGTGGGGCTCCTGGGAGTGGGGGCGGGAAAAGCTGGGCGGGACAAGGCTTGGGGGTCGGGCTGGCGAGACAGGCGCTGTGGGGGGCTGCAGAGGCGTAGCTGGCAGAGTACGGAAGCGCGAAGGCCTGCCCTGGGGCGCCCTAGGGCCAGGGCTGTGATGCCAGGAGAGCAAGGACTATGCCCTCGCTGAGGGCAAGGGGCCGTGGCGCCTTTCCTGGACCCAGGTTTGGGGGGGGGACACCAGGACGCCGCTCACCGAGTACACCTGGGAGGCCGGCCGGATGTCATACTCGGTGGGCTCTGGGGGCTCGGCCTGGGCGCTGCAGCTCCTGGCACCACCTCCCACATCGTAGAGCTGCCCATCCTTGGAGGCTTTGTGGATCTCAGCCACCTGGGGCAGGGACAGGGGGGAACGCCATGGTCGGCACCCCTAGCTCCCAAGAGCCCCCAGCCCAGGCTTCCCACGAGTGGGTTCCGCGGCACCTGGGCACTAGACAAGTTCTAGTCCACACGGGGTTGGCTAGAAATACTTCCAGCCGGGAAAGGAGGGAAGTCGGGCTCCCCCGGGAATAAGCGCGCCCTGTGTGGCAGGCTGCCTCTCCCACCCAGAGCCCGGAGCACGCCCCACCCACCCCGCCCGGTGCCCACCTTCTTCAGCACGCTGGCTTTGTACAGGTTGGCCACCTTGGCATTTCGGAATGTCTCGTGTTCCAGGTCCACTGCCTTGGCCTGGAGGTCAGATCTGAGGGTAGGAATGAGGTTAAGGTGTCAGGTAGATCTGAGGCCCCCTCCCTGTTAGATCCCCCCTGGGGACCCTGGAGATGGCTTCAGGAACGGCCTGGCAGGAACGGCCTTCGGCACAGGGATTCCGACCTGGACTGTCTGCGCCCCCTGTGGTTTACTGTCCCTCAGCAGCTCCTGGCAGCCCCTCGCTTGTGGCCAAGCCTGCCCCCTGGTGAGGCTGTGGAGACTCACACCCCCTGGGAGTAAGATGAGTCCCAATTTGGGGAGGGGTGCCCAAATAAGCCACGGGGGCTGGGGTTCCTGTGGCCTCCAAAGGAACAGGAGCCCGGGGACCGCTCCTCGGCCCTGACGACACTCACCCATCAGTGGAACCTGCGGCCTGGCGGTTGCTGCTCAGAGCCTCCTCCAGGAGCCCCAGGCAGTGCTCACGGGCCTGCACAGGGGAGGGAAGTTGGTCAAACAGTCTCAGGTTGTGGGGGGATCCTGGAGGGGCAGGTGTGACGAGCTGCCCACCTCTTACCTTCACAGTGAGTCTGGGGATCTTCCTACTAGAAGCCTCTCTCAGGGGACAGTCTGCATCTGGGGGGAGCAGAGGCAAGTCCTGCCACTCTACTTTCTGCTCTCTGGCATCCCCAACCCCCCAGCGAGGCATCCTCCACCATACCCTGAGACCAGCCCAGGGGGCATCTCTGTACTGACCTGGGGGTACGAATTCTTCTATCTTGGGGTCTTTGCCCTGGAAGATGACATGAGGGCCCGTAAGGCATCCTGCCCTGCAGCAAGACAGCTCCCAGTCCAGCCCCAGGGAAGGGGCTGAGAGGGTGTGAGCAGGGGGCCACCTGGACCCCACTGAGCCCCCATCCCCTTCACCTTGCGCAGGCGCATCTGCTTCTGGTAGAAGAGATTCCATTCCCGCTTGTGGGCCTCGTCTCTGCCCTCATCCCCACTGCCTTCAGAGCCTTCGTTGTACCTAGAAGACAGGCTGGGCATGAGCAGTCCTGGGTCTGGGCTCTGCCCTCCTGTCACGTGTCTGCTGGGACAGTGATGTCTCTGAGGCCCTGGCAGCTCATGGGCAACACCGAAGTCCTGGCCCCAGTGTGGCCCTCAGGGCTGGGGGGTGGACTACGGCACTGTGTCGCCTCTGGTCTGGCCTTAGCATCAGGGAGAGAATGCCAGACTATTTCCAGTGGGTTGGGGGCCCCTGGCCTCATGGCCTCTCACCTGCTAAAGCCCCCATAACCCCTGCGGCCTCCCTCATACAGCTCAGGGTCAAAGCCGTTCCCCTGGGAGAGCGCAATGGAGGTCTTGCTCCAGCTGCAGCTTTGCTCCAAAGCGTCCAGCTGCTTCCGCACAGCTGCAGGGTTCTGGCAGTGGTCACAGCCTTTGGTGCAGGCGGGGGGCGCATCCCCGAAGTACTTAGCAATGGCAGCGTGGCGGCACCTGGAGCAGGCAGCATAACACAGGCAAGGGGTGAGGGACGCACGCTGGCCAGCGTTCGTTCACCCGATCCCAAAACTCTGGTTGAGCACAGCTACATGTCTGGCACTGTGGTAGGCATCTCATGCGAGCCTCACAAGGCATCGCTGGGGTGCCCATTTTACAGATGAGGGCAGTGAGCTGAGAGCTTTCTCAAAGTCATGGAACACACGTATCCAGAGGAGCCAGGGCACAGACCCCATTCTGTCCTGCTTCTCTATGGAGTACTCCTCCGGGCCCCAGCCCCCTCTCCATCCTTTGGCAGTGGGGCACCCTGGAAGGAGCACGGACTCTGGGTGCAGACGCTGACTCTGCTGCTGAGGCTGTGTCCTTGGGGACAGCATCTGACCTCCTGAAGCCTACGTACTCCTGCCTACAAGCCGGTGCAAGAGGAGCACTGGCCCCTTGGGCTGCATAAGGGCCAGGATGACGCTCTGAAGTGAGCTGCACAGTGCCCAGGACACGGCTCTTATTATCACTCTTCACTTTTTTCTGACGGGGAGGGAGAGAGAGAACAGCAGGAAGTGGCCCTACCCCACCTCAGCACTCTGCTCTACTTCTGTCTCCTGGTGACCTCTTCCTTGTTGTCCCCAACAAGCCTGTGTGTACCCAGCCCAGTGTACACAGCCCGGGACCAGGGGGACTGCCTGAGAGCAGGAACTGGGCAGCTCAGGGCCAGCACCGTAGAGCCGGCACTGGTGAGGGCAGCGAGGAGATGCAGCCGTGGCTGGAGTCTTCCTCATCGTACCTTCCAGGCTGGAAGAATGAACCCCCCCAGGCTGGGGGCACAGTCGGTCACCGGGGCAGATGCAGAGGCCCGGGGGGCCACAGTTCTATCAGGGCTGTTACAAACAGCCATTCCTGCAGCAGGAATGTGGCACGGGGTGGGGGAACCCGAGGGGAGATGCCAGAGCAGAGGTAGGGCTGTCTAGTCACCACATCCCAAAGACCAGAGGAGTGGGCGTCACTGCTCTAACCAGAACACCTCTCAACGTGAGCACTGCCTGGGGCTGCAAGAAACACTTTGAGGAGCCAGGACCCCGAGGGCCAGCCTCCAGGAATGACAACAGGTTGCGACACAGCCCCCAGGAAGCCCGGGCTGGCTGCCTTGTTTAGCTGAGGAGAGAACGGCTGGAGCCGGCAAGGAGGGCATGGAGGCCACCAGAGGGCGCTATTCCCGCCACACCCAAAACCGATGTGTAACTCATTCCATGGCTCAAGCCTGTGCGACCGCACAGTGGCTGCCTGTCCGGCCTCTGGGAGGCTCTGGCATCCAAGTGGTGCGGCCACAAGGCTGGCTTCCTTCCCCCCGCGCCTCCCCCAAGCCCCAACTCACTGGCGTTTTGTGCTCACACTCAAAGGGCTCCATTGACAGCTCGCAGATGCGGGCTGGGGTCGGCTCCTGTCCTGCTCCGGGCACAGCCTGGTCTGCTGGGGTGGCACGACCAGCCAAATGTCAAAGCAGCCAGCCCCTGGGCTCTGGAGCCCGGCCCGGACAGCCGGGCCCGGAGTGTGGAGACAGCCCCAGCCGACACTCTTTGGCAAGAACGAGATCAGCAGTGTCCTCTCTCCTCCTCCAGGGGCCGCCCCCAGGAACAGGCTAAGGCCAGGCCACTCCCAAGACTCCCAAGTTCTTCCCCAAGATGCCTCCCCAGAGGGCTGACTGCTTGGGTGGTCCAGCAGCTCCCCCACTATTTACTTTCCTTCCCAGGAGAAAACAGAGAGGAACCTGCCAGGGAGTTGCCTGAGGGACAGGTTGGGGGTTGAGGGACATGGGCCCAAAGGTGCTCCTGAGGGCGGGGCGGGAGGCAAAGAACTGGGAGGGGTGCAGGCCCCCTCCCTCGCTCCCTCCCTCCTGACTCCACCGCTCAGGTGGAACCTCCCAGGGGTCATCTTTACAAGGGAACGTGAGAGCCGACCTCCTCTTTCATCAGCTCACAGCCCAGGCCCAGCCCACACCCGCCAGGAGGGAGGAGAGAAGAGGAGGAGGAACAGAGGAGGGCCGTGCAGACCTTCGGGGCAGGGAGCAGGCAGGAACCTGCAGCCGCAGGACCAGTTCCCAGCAGGGATTCCCTCGCCTGCGGGGGCAGCGGTGGCACTGGCTCCCTACTTCGGCAGCCGCCCCATGTAATGTGACACTTGAATCTCCAGGACGACCAACAACAAAAAAGCTAAGGCCGAGACAGCAGCTGGCTGTCAGCAGCCAGGAGCTCCGCTGCGCTGAGCAGAGGCACCCGGGGAGCAGCCGCGGGTCAGGAAAGAGGCGTCCGCAAAGGAAGGAAGAGGTGTGAGCCCCGCTGGAGGGGAGGCCGGAGGAGAGGCACGCGGAGGCTGCTGGGCTCCCCAGCACCTGCGGTTGCCCCCCAACCCCAGCACCTGAGCTCCCAGGTGAGTGGCTCCGCTCACAGATGAGGCGGGGACGAAGGGAAGGGAGCCGCCAGGGTCCCCTGTCTCAAGGGTGGAGGGGCCACAATCTACCACAAGCACGGAGAGGAGGGTCCTGGGGGACACGCTTGGTTGTAGTCTCTGGAGAGCCTCCCTTTCGAACTCAGGCTCCCCCTTCTCTTGCTGGGACCCAGCACGGGGCACAGGCCGAGGCTGCAGCCCTCTGCTGGCTTGCTGAGCAGGCAGAGGGGCCTGGAGTGCCTGCTTACTCGGCAAGTTAGTTTAAGCTTTTCCTATTCAGGGGGCTTAAACGAGGGATTTGGCTGGCCTGGCCTAGGGGAGAACCATCGCCTGCCCACTGAGCCTCCCTTTTTCCGGGGATCAAGTCCCTGCTTTCTCCCAGGCAAGGAGGCTCAGGGCAGGGTCTGCCCGGCCACCTCGCACCTCCCAGGATGCGAACCTGTGGCAGCTCTGCCCATCGTGTCCTGGACAAAAGCAGCAGCTGCCGCCTCTCATGGGGGTCTCGGAGTTCTCAGCTCGGAGCTAGGCCCAGGTGCTCCTCCCTGGGCCCACAGAGGTCCCCAGGATCCCCCAGATCTCCCTGAATGCCACGCCAGAAGCATGAGGGCCCTAAACCCAGGGTGGGGGGGGGAAGTGAGGCTTGGGGAGGGACTGCCCCGCCCCGTACTTGGCCCTCCGCCGCCATCAGAATGCTGATAGTTCTCGGCGCACTGAGATCAGCTCCCGTGGGCAGGGCCCCGAGAGTCTCGAGCCGAGGCTGGCTGCTTACCCCTCCTGCCTCCCTGTCCTCACGCCAGCGTTACAGTCCCCTTCCCCAACCCCCCAGATGTTCTCCCCAAAGCGAACAAGCTAGTGTCTACTTAGAAAAACAACCACCCAGGTTAAAGTGGAAACCAGGGATCAGTCGACGTGTTCTTGGCTCGGCAGAGGCTGTGGGATCTGGTCTGGGTTGGTGGCTGGGGAGACTAAAAGCCCAGCAGCGATGAGCAGTGATGGCACAGAGGGGACAGACGCCGGGTGAGGGAGGGACGCAGTGATGAGCCCATGGCTACCCCTGCCGGCTCTTATCTGTAAGATGGCCCAGGCAGGCAGGCAGGGATCAGAGTCCCTAGATCCAGAGGACACAGGTGGATGGGGACCCCCAAACACAATCCCTGTGCGGGGACAGAAGGGTGATGCCCAGCTTCTGGGGCTGCAGGAGCAATCAGCGGCAACAGGAAGTGCTTCCTCCTGCCTGGGAAAAGCTAAGGGGCTGGGGAAGCAGGGGCTGCCGAGGGTCCAAGTGTCACTGGACCCCACTGGAAGGCGGGGCCAAGGCAGAAAGCGCGGCGCACAGTGGGCATCTCTGCCTTGCTGGTTAGGCCACCGGACCCCGCAAGACTCCCCCAACCTTCAGTTATGCCTCATTCTAGTTCTTTCTCCAACAAGACATTGCCCAGGGGGCAGGGGTGGCTGAAACCCACCTTGACAAAATAACAGGGCAAGGCAAGAAGCCCTTGGGCCCTGAGCCATCAACACACCCTTATCAGACAGCACACATCCGCTGCCTGGGATCTCCCCACGCAGCTGCATCTGGAGTTGGAGTGTCAGTTCTGCAAAGAGGAAACAGGGACGCTTCAGTACCAAGTGGCAGTTGTCGGGCCGGCAGGCGGCCTGCCTGCTCTGTTGCAAGGTTCTCTGTGCCAGGAGGTGCCACACAAAGGCATGTTTTCTAGTCCCTCCAGCTCTGCCAGCCTTCCCTTCAGCCCAGCTCACCTTCCCCCTCCACTGGCTGCCACTCCAGCCGGGGAGCACCCTCCGAAGGTGTCGAGAAGGGCCATGCAGGCAGCCAGGCCAGGGGAAGCCACCACTTGCTCTGGCTGCTTCTAACCGAGGTGCTACTGAGCACGGGGTTGGGGGAGATCCTCATTCACAGGCAGAAAGTACAGTTTGGGAAGGAGTGTGGTGGAGCTGAGATAGAAAGACTGGAAAAATATATAGAGAATTACCAGTAGCCCCACTGGGCTTCCCTGCCCTCCGCTCTCCAAACCTGGGAAGGTTAAGAAAACAAGAGGCAGCCAGCCCTAGGATGCCCACCCTCCCTGGGCCACAGCTGGGAACACTCAGGGCTCCCTACAACGCAACAGCTGGGGCACAGGCCTCACGGTCACCTGACGATGGCTGGTTATATCGGGCACCAGGCGTCAGGCACCCCTTGGCCTCGCTTTAAATAGCGTGCTGGAAAGCCCGCCTGGGACCTGCTGGAATGTGCCTCCGCCCTCTTAGGAGAACAGGCCCCTCCCAGCCCCCCACAGTCCCCACTAAGGCTCCTCTGCTCAAGGCCAAGCTGGAAATGATAAAACAGCAACTGAAAAGCAAAGGGGGCTTCAGCCTTTGGGGCAGAACAGCCGTGTCCAGCAGCCCCACTCCTGCAGACAGGATGCAGTGAGCAGCCCTGGGGCCAATCCAAGTCCCTAGAGGTCCTGGCTGTCCACGTCCATGGCCCGCTGGTGTGGACCGACACTCTCCCCAGAGTGGGGCCCGGGTCCCCTGGGCGTGAGTCTGCAGCTTTCAGACTTCCTAACCCCTGGAGGACGGCTGACTTTAAAGGCGAAGCTTCGGATCAACAGGCCCCGCCTTTCTGGCACAGCAGTTCAGCCCGGCCCCACCTTCCCCCTCCCTGCTCTGGAGATCACGCCCCAACTGACCAGGGTCTCCACGCAACCTCTCACTCACAAGCGGAGGCGCGCCCCTCTGCAATCCCTCCTGGGTCTTTGGGCGTGGGGGGCACAGGTGAAAAAGCCCCCCGCCGACCCGCTCGCCTCCGCCTTCTCTGTGAAGGAGTGTCTCTGATGGCTACATTAGGCAGTGCAGGCCCTGGGCCAATCAGGCTGAAAAAGCCAGGCCAAGTAGCCGAAGAGGGGAGGGGAAAGCAGCCCAGCTCCTGAGCCCGGGGCAAGCTCCCCCTCGGCTTCGGTTGGCCCACCGGTCCCTCGGTCCCTCCTCCAGGAATGGGACCAGCGGGCGGGCTCCCGTCCTCCTGGAAACCCGGGGAGCGAGATGCCCGGAGGCCCCAGAACAAGGGAGGGGACCACCTTCCTGTGCACACCTGCTCCACTGGTCAGTGGGTGGAGGTCTGTTCGGTGTGACCTGAGGAGAGGGGTCTTATGCTTGGGAAGGAGTTCACGAGACTGAGACGGAAAGACTCGCAAGATCTGCCTTTGGTGACAAGTCACAGGAGGTTCTCAAAGAGCAAGTGTGGCCTGGTGAGTGATGAGAGCTGTGTTCCAGACTCCCGTGTGGGGTGGGGCTGATCACGCAGAGCCCTGGTCCCTGTGCTGAGCCCATCGCATGGGCCAGGCCCTCTGTGGGCTGCTCCTGGGCCGACTTATCTTGCCCGTCGAAGAGCAGGCTGCCTGAGACAGGCGCCCACGGAGGGATGGCGGAGGCAGCGCTGCCAGGCCCCACTCCTGCAGTGTGACCGTGAAGTCCCTTCCTCTCTCTGGTCTCAGTGTCCCCATATGCAAAAGAAAGGAGGCAGGAGTGGATGACCCATGGCATTCTAGAATTCTATGCCTCCTAGTACACTGGAAAACTGGGATCCTGATCTCCTTTGTAGCAATGTGCAGACCCTGGGGTGGGGCATGGGAGAAGCTGGGAGGCTCTAATTTCAGGAGCTCGCCCTTTGACAGGAGACCATCTAATCCTCCACGGAGCCATCACCTGCCTGCTACCCCCCATCATCACTTAAAACATAGCCCTCCCATCTCCAGCCGGCCCCCCACCACTCTCCTTCACCTCATACACCACAAACATCCCGGGCATGAAGGACACAGACGGAACTCCCCAAAGGTGTTGGAGGAAGGTCACTGACAGCGAATGTGTGGGGGTGTGACAACCCCCAAAGGCCGCCTGGCCTCTGCTGCGCTGGCCGGACCCCGCCCAGAGGGGAATCACATGGGCTGGGTACTCCCGGAGCCCGGCCCTGTGCTCAACCCTCCCGACAGCCTCGAGAGACGGGCACCTCATCTTCATGGAAAACGAGAAAAGGAACAGACTCAGAGAAACGGAGCCACTCCCGTGTCACAAAAGCAGGAAGAAGGCTGGCAGTATTCAAACCCAGGATGATTTGAATGCTATTCTATGGGGGGGGGGGGGCCACCTGACCCGACGAGGGCAGTTATCCTGTGGGGAAGGAGATGCAGGAGGAATCCACGCTGGCCGTCCAGGCCCTGGAGGACCGTGAGGCGGAAGGGGGCGGAATTGGCCTGAGTGACCACAGGTGGGACTGACGAGGTCACCAGGAGATCCCATCTTCTAACGATCAGAGCTGCCCAAGAAGGAATGGGCCGGGCTGGGCCGCAGGGGGGCTCCCCACTCGAGCAAAGGCCGCATGCCAGAGGGAGGGCAGGGAGCCAAGTGCGGCGCAGAGGACTGGAGCGGATGACCTTCAAGGCGGCTCTAAGGACGCTACGCTGTGATGGCGGTGCCAGGAGTGACCAGCCTCACAGACCGCAGCCACCTGGGGGCGAATGTGCCTGGCTGAGGGACGAGGCGGAGGTATGAGAGCTTACAGTCTGGCTCAGGCCCCTGGCCGCCTGCAGCCCTGCCCTGGCTAAGAGCTGCCTCGGGGAACAGGCTGATTCTGGGTTGGCACAGGCTGTCCCTGATCCCTCTCTGAAGAGGCGCTGGCTCCCTCGTGCCCACCAGGGAGGCGGAAGGGGAAAGAAGGTCTGTGGCATAATGTGTTCTGACTCACTGACCCGGCCTGGACCTTCACCTTCGGCCCCTTGGGCATGACAGACAGGAGGAGGCTCTCGGTCCTGGGGCCTGTAGGCTCAGTTGCCCCTCACCTGGGGCCGGGGGCAGGGGGTGTTGGGGGAGGGGGGAGCGGAGGGGACTCTCTTGGTCAGCCAGAGAGGCAGGTCCAAGCCAGCAAGAGAGGGAGGCTAAACGCCCCCTGGGACGCCTGGTCCCATCCTGAGAGAGGACCCCTTGGGGAAAACTAGAAGGACACGGTGTCACCTCCACCTTCTCACAGGAAGACACGGTATGAGTAAAGAAATGAGGCTGGTGGGAGAGGTGGGGGGCCCCAGGGGGGCTCAGACCACTGCCCCCAGTCAGCTCTCAACTACGGCCGACCCCGGCCAGAAGCCCCCATGAGCCTGCTCTCGGAAGAAGCCGACCCTTCTGTCCCCACATATGATGAAAAGCAAGGGTGCCAGGCTGGCATCCTGGAGCCCCATGTCCCCACCAGGGAGGCACTCAGGGGCCGCCAGGGGAGCCATGCCCATCCGAGGCACCCTGGCAACACCTAGGAGTGGTGTCTAAGACAAAGGAGCATACAGTCTCCTTCACGGTCAGCAACCGTGGCTGACCTCGGCCGGCTGGCAGACCCCTCCTGCGGCAGGGTCTCCGGCTCACTGTCATCCCCAGCTTCCCTCGCCCGAGCAGTGCCAGCTAGGTGGGGGCTGAGGGCCACAGCAGAGCGGTAAGCAAGGGGCCCTGCCGGCTCCCTGCCTCCCTCGTGAGCTGTGAGCCACCAGGGCTGTGAGGGGTGAGACCTGACAAACTCGTTCTGCAGGCTGGGGTAGGTGAGAGGGCAGATTCTCTGGAGGCAGCTCCGTGGGGACTCCAGGTCCTCTCCCTGCTCTGCAGCTCAGGAGGAACCCCGGCAGGGACCCGGCACAACATGGCAGCCTCCAACCTTGCGCTGGAGATGCGCTCCATAGGGGAGAGGCTGCTGCACAAGCTGCAGATGCTGCCCCAGGCCGAGCCCGTGGAGATCGTGGCCTTCTCGGTCCTTGTCATTTTCACAGGTAAGCTGGGGCTCCCAGAGTCTCCTCAGCGCCCATGGCTCTTCCTGGCATCCAGGAGAGACGAGACCATGGTACCAGCCACGGGGCTGGCAGAGGTGGCTGGGTGGTCCCCCAGACAGAGGAGGAGAAGCAGATGTCCCCTGGGGGGAGCCAGGGGATCCCCCCTAATCCTGACATGCTGCTCTAGGAAACAGGTGTGCTGGGCACCAGGGCCCAGAGGTGCCTCCAGCACCCCAACCCACAGATGGAGGGAGCGAAGCTCTGGGGGCCGGCATGGGGACAGTCACACCTCTTCCCAGACTCTCGGGTATTTCTGACCACTAAGCCAGGGCTTTGGTGAAGGTCCTCCAGGCCCCCAGAGGGGCCTCTTTGGAAGTATGGCGGGCGTTCTTTTCCTCCTCGCCTCTGAGTTTCCGGCGCTCTCTGCTCTCTCCCCCAACCCCCCAGCCACCGTGCTGCTGCTGCTGCTGATGGCCGTCAGCTACTGCTGCTGCCGGTGCTGCCGCCCTAAGCGGGGAGGCAGGAGGGCCCTGGTGGGACCCATGACCCCACCGTGAGGGCCAGGGCGGCGGCCGAGGAGGAGCCGGAGAGGAGACCGCCAAAGCCATGACCCAGGGCATCAGCCTGGCCCTGCAGCCCTCAACCCTCAAGACAAAGATCCACGGGCCCAGCCCTGGCCTAGCCCAGGAACCCAGACACTGACTGAGAGCTGGAGGCTCGTCAAGGAAATAAGGGCTGTGCCGACCACAAAACTCTCACCTGACAGTGAACACAGGGTGCCGAGGAGGACTCAACTGTTTCTAAGACAGAAAACCACCGGGGATTCTGTGCCTACCTGCGCTTTCTAACAAAACAAAGAAGTGGGGTCCCCACACCTGGAGAACAGCCCACACGTGTGGGGAGCTGGCTCAAGGCTCCCACGCCAAAGAGGAGCAGGCCAATCGGAGAGGGGCTTTGCGCGGCAGCTCCTGTGTCCCAAGCTCCCCCCGAGCACGCACACGTCTGTGTTCCATTCCAGTATTTGCCTGTTTCTTTCCCAGTAAAAGCTTTCTGGTTATGTGTGTCTGTGGTGCCAGACTCCCTGGGCTGGGTTACGTGCATCAGGTGGGCAGCGTGCCAGAATTCCAGGGACATGGCCAGTGACCGTCCCTGCCAGGCCTCTGCTCTCCCTGTGCTCTCGGAAGCTGGAAAAACAAGCAGGCAGGAATGCCACGCGAGAGGGAAGGCTGCGGAACCAGGGGAGGGCTGCGGCGCCGTTCCTGCCGAGCACCAGCTGCTAACAAGCTCCGCCCTCCCCAGACGCCTGCTCGGCAGTGGCGGAGGCTGCGTCTGCCCCAGGCAGGTGCCGGGCTCAGGAAAGCCACGCCACGGTCACCACTGCCATTAACCGCAGCCAGCACACCCCGTCCTACCAGGCTCAGGCCACTGGGTCTTCCCAAACTTCTGCAATAAGAGAGGTGAGGCCCCTACTATTGTCCATAACCTGCATCCTGACCGCTCCGTCCTTTCCCCACCGTGTGCCGGACTGTCTGCATTCAAATCCTCATGCTCCCACCCCCGCCAGCTACGAAACCGGAGGTCAGTGACTCAACCTCTTCAAGCCATGTTTCCTCCCCTGTGAAATGGGGCTAATCCTGGTCCCCACCTCCTGGGCTAAGCCTGTGAGGATAAACCGAGATGACCCTGGCACAGTTCTGGGCATATCCTAAGACCTCCACTGATATGAAGCATCATTATCTGCCCCTCTAAATAGGGCGCCAAGCCAGAGCAATGTGGACTCATTTTAAAAACTGGGCCTGCTGACATGCAACACTGCTTGGCCTCTTTCCCTTCAGTTTACTTTCTCTCCCACAGAACTTTCCAGGTAGAGCTACAAAGCCAGGAACGAGGGCAGGGGAGGCAGAGGCTCACGCGGTACCCGCCCCGACACACACATACAACCCTGGTCCGCCGGGGCCATAAAGAAGTCTGCGTTTTTTATACGCCTCTGTCATCTTGGTCTGTGCAGCCCATGCCCTGCCTGCCTTGAGGCAGAGCTCCATCTACTCAGAAAACAGGGAGTGGAGAGGGGATGCCAGCCCTGCCACTCCCCTGCGGCCCCACCATCTCCAGCTGACAGGCAGGCAGGAGAAGCTCTCTCTCTGGTTGGTTTCACTTCCTGGTGCCCAGGGACTTCTCTGACGGGTTTGGTTTGGGTTGAAGACCCAGAGAAGAGTGCTTCCATAGAAAATAAAAGAAATTCAAGAATCTGTCTGTACTCTCTACCACCCCCACCACACCACAAAAGAATGGGACTCGGAAAAATAATGATAACCATAATAATACTTGCAACAATGGTGAGGATAAAGATATAAGTAAAATTCACTGAGGACTCATCCCCGCTCAGGCAGTGTCTTAAGCATTTTGATGCAGATAAATTCATTTAGTCATGATGACAACCTCAATGCCAAATGTACCATTATTATCACCATTTTAAAGATGAGGACATAGGTAACTTCCCTAAATTTGACCAGCTGAAAAGTGGCAGAGCCAGCCTCTGGGCACCCCCCACCTGGCTCCAGAGCCCCTGCTCACCACACCCGGGGCCCCAGGCCTCCAGCTGTAGTACTGATAAGGCTCTCACTCCATTATCCACCACCTACAATATCAACCCTAGATCCCAAACAGCTGCACCCCAAGCTCTTCTCAAAGTAACCTCCCTATAAGCGGGTGTGCCCTCAGAGTTAAGAGCTGGGGTGGGGCCCAGCTATGTCTCCCACCCAGAAGAAAAACAGAGGGAGGGTGGGAGGATGTGAAGCCCCGCCCTTGCCAGTCCCAGCACCAACAGCTGGCGGGTCCCCAGGAAGCCCTCAGTTCAGGAGAAGCTCCAACGGTGCAGCAGCCTGATCCCCGTGTGATTTTTCCTTACGTGAGGTACGTCGGCATCAAGAACATCCTTCCTCAGTGAGGCTGAGGCTGAGCATCTTTTCTAGAAAAAATTCAGGCTCCCTGGTCCAGCTGCCAGGAAGTCGGCAGACCTGGGCACCGACAGGTTGACAGGAGGTTCATTCGCGTTCTCCTCCTCCAGGCCAGTCAGTACTTAACTGCTGACCCCAAATAAGATTCTGTCCCTCCCCTTGGAGGGCTTACGGGGGCACGCTGAGCCCCACCACCAATGGCTCCCCTCCTGAAGCTGTCACGCCAGGTCCCAGGCAGGCTCCAATCCCACTCGGATCAACCAACCAGATCTGCCCCAGCACAAGAGCAGCCTGACATACTCTGGCTGGTCCTCTGGGGAAGATGGGCATGGAGAGGAGGCAGCAATTCCCCCATCACGGCAAAGAATAAACAGGTACAGCAAGGCAGGTGGTGACCATGGAAGGGGCGGCCATCAGGCCGTCTGAGCCCCAGAGAACATCTGGCTGACTCTGGCCGCCACAGCTCTCTGTTCCCACCGCCATGCCACCCTGGAACAAGCTACCAGCAGCGCCTGCCTGCGGTCACTGCCCCAGCGTCCCAGCCGGTCTCTCGACTGTGGTCTCACGGTCCCTCACGAGGGTTTCACTCTACACCTCAGATCTGTGCAGTTTACTGTACATATGTTACGCCTTATTGGAAACTACAGTAAAGCCACCGGTGCAAGAATCTTATTAGCAAAACTTGGCAGAGCAGACAAAACAGTTTTCTCCTGTTTTCCCAAACATTAACATTTGAAAGCAATCTACAGATAACAATCTTCAATACGACATATTTGCTTGTGGGTAATAACAAATTACAGACCATAAAAAACTGAGGACAGGGTGTTCCCTGGTGGCCTAGTGGTTAGGATTCTGGGCTTCCACTGCCATGCCCTGGGTTCAATACCTGGTCAGAGAACTGAGATCCCTCAAGCCGCACGGCAATAACAAGATAATAATTAAAAAAATAAAAGTTAAAAAAAAAAAAACTGAAGACAAATTAATTTTGCCCTTAGGAAAAGTCTCCTCGCTCTCCTTGGGAACCGGCTGCATACCCTGGAACACTGTCTCCTCATTCTAACTCCTACATCGGCTTCCCATCTCAACTTCAACATCGCTCCTCCCAGGGGAGTCTCCTCAGGCCCCAGGCCAGACTATGCCATGGGCACCAACAGCATTCTCTACCTCTTCCCATCACATCATTCCCTTCGTGGTGATCATTTCAGAAGGATTTTCCGATCAGGGCCAGAAGTTAATTGAAAAAGTCAATTAAAGCAACGTTTGTGTACCCGAGATGTACGTTCTCTACACCTCTCATTTGAAATGGAAACATACAGACGCACATTCCTTGGTCAATCTTTTTGATGCAGGGCCGAGGTCTTTTCTCCAAGTGTGGGTTTGCCGACCAGAGTTCCTGAATTGTCTATTTGCTAATTTCGATTTCTTTAAGGCGGAATAAGAACTTGAAGACATCTGCAAGGAAACCTGAGTGTGAAATACTTCTGCATTTTTAGGAAATGTTTACAGTTGTCCTGTCCACATCTATTTTTGACAGGAACAGCTGGGTCCAAACCCCAAAGCAGTAACTTCTTAGCTATGTGACCCTGGGTAGTTATTTAACCTCTCTGTGCCTGTTCCCCAGTTGTAAAACTGGGGTTTCAGCTATTATCATCACTTCATTTTTATGTAATGTTAAGTGCAATTACGTAATTACAAGTACAACTGCCACAAAACAGGTTTGGGAACAAGCAGCTGACGCTTAATAAGCATCCAACTAAGCTAATGGAGCAGAAGTCCGAGGGTGTGCTGAGACCAGCCTGCTGGCTCTGAGCATTCAGCAGGCCAAGGGCATTAGTCAGAGTGTTTTACAGAAGGAAATGCGAAGCGGCAGGTAAGCCAAGGTCAATTAAGCCAGGATAGTTAAGAAGGACTTCAAGGAACTTGCCCATCATCTCCTCCAGCCCCGGCTGCATGTCAGAATCACACGATGATGGCTTCCCCGGTGCTGCAGTGGTTAAGAATCCACCTGCCAATGCAGGTGGATTCTCAAACACATGTTTGAGCCCTGGTCCAGGAAGATCCCACATGCCACGGAGCAACTAAGCCGTGCACCACAACTACTGAGCCTGAGCTCTAGAGCCTGCGAGCCACAGCTACTGAGCCTGCCTATCACAACTGCCGAAGCCTGCGTGCCTAAAGCCCGCACTCCACAACAAGAGAAGCCACCGCAATGAGAAAGCCGCGCACCGCAACGAAGTGTAGCTCCCACTCGCCACTAGAGAAAGCCCGCGTGCAGCAACAAAGACCCAACGCAGCCAAAAATTAAAATAATAAATTAAATAAATTTTTAAAAAAACCCACTAAATTGAAAAAAAAAAAGGAGAATCACCCAACAAGGTTTACCAAGCACAGGGCTCTGACACGCCCAGAGGCTGATCTCTGTGCTACCAGGTGGGGCCTGGGCACCGGCGTTCAGAAAAGCTCCCGGATGATTGGAACAGGCAGGGTTGAGGACCAGTACCCTATAATGTAACCCCTGGGAGGGCAGGGCCTGCCTCTCTCGCTCACGACTGGACACGCAGCACCTGGCGCAGTTCTTGGCCACCGTGGGCACTCGACTCCCGTCTTTCAAGGATGGAATGGCAGCCACCAGGTTCCACGAGAAGGGACACAGGCCCCACTCCTGCTTCCCGGCTGCCCCATCACACCAGGGGGTGGGAAGCCACACGAAGCAGCTGCGGCCGGGCCTAAGCGGCACACAAAGACACCAAGGGGGAAGCTGGGCCTCCACAGGAGCCTGGGGCCTCAATGGTGATAAACACCCACATGCTGGTTCCAGGAGGTGCCAGCTGGAGCTGTGGTTAATCATCAACCCGGCGCCACAGGAAGTGAGCGGCCATGCATGGCAGCCCCAGCCCTGGGGCCTCCCGAGCTCTGGGCAGGTCCTTTCAGTAGACGGGTCATCCGGACTGAGAGGAGGGGCAGGACCCAGCCACAGGTGAGGTGGACGGGAGGCCTGGGGCAAGGGCCCCGGATCCAGTCTCTTCCCCCACCCACCCCAAGTCTGACCTCTCTCAGCCAGGACACCTCAACCCACGCCCCTGAGCAGCCCCCCAAAACAGCATCACAAAAGGGCAGAACGCGGCGGAGGGGGTAAGTGTGAAAGGCTGAAAGAGAACGCGGTTGCTAGGCAATGGGCCCTAGCCCACCTTTGTTTGCTCTGGTGACAGCAAGCAGGTCTGGTCAGGGGCAGTCAGCAATGCGGCCACCTTTTCCTCCCACGAGTTGCTTCTCTGAGTCACAGTGCAGCTCTGGTCACCTGGTGGCTTCTTTAGCTCAGGCCCCCAAGGCGTGGGGCCTGAAGGATTACCCTGACCTGCCTGCCCTCGCTTAGGACACAGGAGTACAAACAGCAGACCCCGGTAATGGCTCCTTCCTTCTCCGCCTTTACTCCCTTCAACTGGCTACAGACTCACAGCCTGCCCATCTCAGCTGTGTTTCAAGATTAGTTAGTCCTTCTGTTTTCACCTGCCTCTAAGGAAGCCTACAGAGGCCTCAGCTTGAGACCATCCACTCCTGGGCTCCTGTGCTGATCTCTCAAAATGCTTCCCAAATGTTTGGCAACCGAGGCAGGAAACCCAGGAAGGGTCTAGAGCGCTGCTTTTTAGATCCTGGCTGAGCAGTTCTCAGGGATGGGAGAGAAAGTCCTGCTCACAGCAGGGCTGTTCAGGAAAGGACTGGAGAAGACAGAGGCAGCCTCCAGGAAGAACTCAAGGGACCCCCCCTCTCTTGGTGCCAGTCCCTGCTTTTGCTTCTGTGGAGGAAGAAAGCCCATTTGTTGCTTGCTGGAGGCATTGAGCCCAATGACCCACCATCCCTTCAATGCCTGCTAGCTACAGAGGTGGCCGCCGTTCTCTGAGATCGCACCAGAGGGTGAAGTTGGGGGCAGGGAGTAGCACCTGGGACAGGGCCTTGGAGAAGCCCCTGCACTCAGGGCCTCTGTCCCCACTTTTCCAGGTTCACATGGACAGACTACTAACAAAACGCACCTGGAACGATGAGTTCTGGCAGAACCCCTTCGACCAGGGGGGCCTGGTAGTGATCTGCTTGTTCATCATTACGGTCCTGTTTCTCATCTTGTTTGCTATTGTGTTTGGTTCACTCCCCGCACTCGATAGGGTCAACGAGTGTGAAGAGTCGTGACCTGACTTTCTGTGGGCCAAGAAGGGGGCCACTGTTATACACTCTCAAAACGCCATGTACCTTTTCTCCAAAGCCCTTCTAACAGTCTGGAATTATACATTTTTCATGTGATTATCTGATAAGTGCCTGTCTTCCCCACTGGTCCAAGCAACAAAAAGCAGGGGCTGGGTCTCTTTCTGTTCCCAATTGTACCCCCTTTTCTGATGTGCCCTCGCACAGAGTCAGTATCAATCAATATTTGCTGGTTGAATAAATGAATGAATGAACGAATGAGCAAATGAATGGATAAACAGAGGGATGCTGGGCCATTGGCTCCCCCAGCCTGGAGACCCCAGGAGTTGACAGAGCCCAGTACAATCTAGGCCTAAACCAAAGCTGTTTTTCCCATCTCAGGGTCCAGAGGCCTCTAGGCTGGAGGAAGGTTGCTTTGAACCTAATTACTGTTCCTTTTACACGCAAAGGTAAATTTGGCCCTGTCATAAATAATCAAATGCATTTCACGGCCACACTCAGAGAAAGTAGCTGCACGCAAAGAAGAGAGGAAGCCATCTGGACGCCCCACGCTGGCCTCATTCATGTGACCCAAGTGTCTTTTCTCTTGGTCCCAGAGATGCCCAGGTATCCCTCACAGGGTCCCCCAGCCCCCATGCACCCCAGACCCTACAACACAGCCCTTGTAGAAATGTCCCCGCCTCTGCCGAAGCCATCAAGCAGGCCTGTCCCTCGCTGCCAAGTGCCCTCCCTTTGCAAATAGCTGCTTCAACGTCAACCTCAAACCAGGCTATTCTCAGAAAAAGGGCAAGTATCTGGTGAGGAAGGGGCTTTGCTTCGTGTTATATACCATTTATGCAATGAAGAAACATTCCTTTCTACTCAAAGAGCAATTTCAAATCCAGCCATACCAGCTGTGTTCACTCCGTCCCAGGGTCTGGAAGTCCTGGAATCTGACGCCCTCATGTGTAGCAAATGAGATAGAAGAGATGAGGCTGCACACGGGGCAACAGGAGGCCCACTGATGCCCAGACCCTTGACACTCTAACAGGTCCCAGGTCTCTGGTATGAGACAGAAAGCAGAGGGCCCTGGGAGGACCTGTCCTCTTGCCTGGTGAGTTGCTGCAGCCCAGAGGGATACGGCAGAGCTAAGCTTCCAGACAGCTCCACAGAGCCTCATACTCACCCCAAACAAGAGTCCAGCCAGGGTGACTCCAAGCAGAGGGGACTCTGACAACTAGCAAGGACACTGAGCCCTTTCATGACAAGCGCTTTACTCAAGGAACCAAAGAAGGCCTAATTTAGCAACTCACTATGTTAGTGCCTGAAAAGGGCTCTGGTTGCAATGGCTGTGGGCAAGGGTGCCAACCACCTCTGCTGGGCGTGGTCTTGCCACAGAGGCCAAATGAGACATGGCAGCTTAGAGAAGCAAGTAGCTTCAGCCTAGGAGCCACAGACTTGGTGAATAGGAGGGGGTGGGAATCAGAACACATGGCCCAAATAAGTGCCTCTCTGGTTTCCAGAAGAAAGCCCCAAACATCTGGTGGGCACCACCAGTACCATGCACCTAATCAACTCCATGCTTCAAGAATCCAGTCTTACAAAAACCAAGATGGCATGTGTGTATGAAAATGTGCATATCACTGCAAACTGGGAAATGGGGGATTAGTGGCATCCATGAAGGATCTTAGTTCCCCGACTAGGGATTGAACCCCGGCCCTCGGCAGTGAAAGCACCGAGTCCTAACCACTGGACCGCCAGGGAACTCCCAACCACGACCTCTCTGGACAGTGGTCTGTTCATCTCTTAAGTCTGAAGCAATCAATTCTGCCTCATCTACCTTACAGGGTTGTCCAACGAGATCTGACCAGTGAGAGCAGAGGAATCAAACAGGTTTTTCGAGCAAAGGGCTACACAAATGCAAGTGCTCCCAGCTTGTCCAGAATGCTCTGGATGCCCCTCATACAGTGCGCCCACAGCTGCTCGTGCCCAGGGCTCTCCCGGCCACAGTCTGCCTGTTGCTGAGCAGCTATCAGGCTCTTTCATGGCCCCCACCACCAGCAGATTCAGATCAAATAGATAAGTGGGTTCCAAGTAGGCAGGCTGGTGTTATGTTAGAAAAGTTGATTTCTCTCCAAGCACATTACCGCCCCTGCCCTCCCAAGACATAAACTGGGCCACACGTCTCTGCTTGGGTCTGGGATGAGAGTGACTACTCCACAAGTGAAGCAGTGGTACAGCGCAGTGGCACATTATCACCACAATGCCAATGGCTCGGAACTGGTCACATCTCTCGGAACTGAGTCACCCAGGGTGCCAGCCACTCCAGAAGTGGGTGGAGTGGGATGGGTGGATGACCACCCAAAATACTCAACGAATCCTCACAGTGCCAAAGTTTCTGGGGCCTTCCACAGAAAGGTGGGAGGGTACCAACTTCCATGCTCCGACAGGAAATATTCCCACACGATGGCTTTCAGCAGGCAGGGGTCCCTTGGTGGCCCAAGAACTGTCCTATGTTAGCTTGTTAACTAGCAGTGCTGGGAGAGGAAAAGATCTCACTAACACTTGTTTCCACACACAAGATAAGTCACTCACCCCGATTCTTCACAGAAGGCCACCAGGGCATCAAAGGCCAAGACAGCAGCTTTATCGGATGCTTTGTTCCCTCTCTTTTCCTGGAGACAAGAAACGACCATTCAGTAAAAGTCTTACATAGTTGGACTACAAATGTAGTAGCCCAACAAATGGTGAGAGAGAAAAATATCAAATGACACTAATAAAGCCATTCACAAAACAGAGTCCCCACACCTGACCATGCATCGGAATCACCTGGGTAACTTTAAAAGACCTGAGGCCCAATTCAGCAAGACTACTGAATTGAACTTTCTGAATCTGGAGCTCCAGGGAGTTTATATTTTCAAAAAGCTGCTCAGGTGATTCTCATGCAAAGGGCCCGGGGAATGGCATTTGGGAATCACTGTATAATATGACCTAATTTAATAGGGGTTAAATACATACACGAGTGTGTGAAGGAACATACTAACCTCTGTATGTGTGGAAGGACATACACTAAACGTTGACAGTCATTACTTCTGAGTGTTGGGATTATACGTTATTTGCCTTTTGGTACATGGCTATTTGTTAAATTTTCCTTTTAAAAAACTGTGAAGGGACTTCCCTGGCGGTCCAGTGGTTAAGACTTCGCCTTCCAATGCAGGGGTTGTGGGTTCGATCCCTGGTCGGGGAGCTAAGATCCCACATGCCTCGCAACCAAAACAGCAAAACGTAAAACAGAAGCGATACTGTAACAAATTCAATAAAGACTTTAAAAATGGTCCACATCAAAAAAAAAAAATCTTAAAAAAAAATTGTGAAAAAGTTTAAAATACAGAAGAGCCAAGAAAATATAGCAGACACTAATACCCAAGACATTCTCTATTCTTTCTGCTTCCGGAAGTTGAATGGTTCCCATCTCCCAAACACACAAATCCACATAC
The DNA here is from genome assembly GCF_949987515.2 of Delphinus delphis. NCBI lineage: Eukaryota > Metazoa > Chordata > Mammalia > Artiodactyla > Delphinidae > Delphinus > Delphinus delphis. The sequence goes on from NC_082701.1 coordinate 7,704,627, forward strand.
TTCCTCTACTTCCATTCTCCCAATATATTTATATCACGATTTCTTATTACATCACAATTTCCCTTAAGGTGATTCTTCAGAGCTAACCGCTTGATTATATTTTTACTATTTCCCATGATCACATATCCTTCGACAACGTTGTTTCTCCTGAAATTAACAGCTGACCTGTTTTTTCATTTCCTTAGATTTCAGTGCAACACGAATACCCCCCCAAATGTTCTGATGTAATGAAAAATTCACTTCGGGAAGCAGGGGCCAATGATGGCAAGGTCCACTTTTATCTTTGGAAACGTCCTTCCTGGTGCCTTCCATCCCCATGTTCCACCTGGGCCTCTGCTCTCCAGGCCTGGTGCACAGCCGAGACTACCCTTCACTCTCGTCCTAGGACACTCCCTTTGCCTCGCTCCTGGGTCAGGTCTCCATCTTCCTTTCCTAGTTGACAGCCTCTGCAGTGGAGAACATCCTTTAGTAGCTTCTCCAAAGGAGAAAGTTTCTTAAAATCGTCTGTCTGAAAATGTCTTTATCCTACTTTCACACTAACTGATTGACTGGGTAGGAAATTCTAGATGGGATGGTTTATTTAGCATTTGGAAGCACTGTTTCTCGTTTCGAATATTACAATGGTGAAAACTGGTGCTCTTTGGACTCCCCGTCCTCCATGTAACACCTCTCTGGAAGCTTTCTGGATCATCTCTTTTTTATTTATTTTTTATTAAAAATTTTTTTTCCACTGCATTGGGTCTTCATTGCCATGCACAGGCTTTCTCAAGTTGCAGTGAGTGGGGGCTACTCTTCATTGCAGTGCACGGGCTTTTCATTGCGGTGGCTTCTCTTGTTGCAGAGCACAGGCTCCAGGCACATGGGCTTCAGTAGCTGTGGCACGCGGGCTCAGTAGTTGTGGCACACGGGCTTAGTCACTCTGCGGCATGTGGGATCTTCCCAGACCAGAGCTTGAACCCGTGTCCCCTGCATTGGCAGGTGGATTCTTAACCACTGTGCCACCAGGGAAGCCCCTGGATCATCTCTTTATCTCAAATGATCTCAAATGTCTCAATGATGAGCCCAGTGTGAGTTCTTGTAATTCACTGTGTTAGTAAGTTTTAAATAAATACCTTATACCTAATCACCTTACTGAAATCTTTTCCTTGTCTAATTTGAACTTCAGACAAGTTAATCACACTCCCTTAGGTCATGGCAAACTATCATCCTTGGTCCTCGCAAGACCTCTTCATTCCCAATCGCTACTTGCATCCACCTTCTCTCCCGTCATTCAAATTTATTCATTTATTCAATAAACACTTATTAAGCACTAAACTACATTCCCAGCACTGAGCTAGGCATTAATTACAGCTGCACAGGAAAGGTTCCTGCTGTCATGGAACTTACATTTCAATATAGCAAACCTATAAAGTGAAACAGTAATAAATATGATTTTTATAAAAAGGAAGATACGAGACTTCCTGGGCCCCCAGCTATGCCTATTACCCTACGGGGAGTATTTACTATCATTTCTTCTTCACTCCCTATTGCTAGATATTTAGTTTGTTTCCGATTTTCTGTCCTCATGATCAATTCTACCATTCAAGCCCTTGAGCACATAAGGGCACACTGCCACTTTTATTTACTTATTTATTTTTGGCTGCATTTTTTGGTCTTCTTTGCTGTATGCAGGCTTTCTCGAGTTGCAGCGAGCGGGGGCTACTCTTCATTGCAGTGCGGGGGCTACTCTTCATTGCAGTGCGGGGGCTTCTCATTGCGGTGGCTTCTCTTGTTGCGGAGCACAGGCTCTAGGGTGCGTGGGCTCAGTAGCTGTGGCACACGGGCTTAGTTACTCCGTGGCATGTGGGATCTACCCGGACCAGGGACTGAACCCACGTCCCCTGCATTGGCAGGCTGATTCTTAACCACTGCACCCCCAGGCAAGTCCCCACTGCCACTCTTATTTCAGGTGATTTGGTTCCAGAAATAGGATATCTAGGTCAAAGGGTATCTGCATTTTAAAATTTAAATAGATATTGCTAGATTGCTTCCCCACAAAAGACTGTAACACTGCATTTTTCTCTTGGCGAAGTGTAGGCACTCTTTCCTTCACGTGCCCACTAGCAACAGGAGTTTGAGCTCTTTTACACACGTGTCAAATCATTTTACTTTAATTTGCATTTACCTGATTACTACCTAATTTGAACATCTTTAGACGAGCCATTTGGATGAGCTTTTCTGGGAACTTTCCTTTCATATCCTTTGTTTTTCTTGTCAGTTGGTGAAAACTCTCTATTTATTCTCAACTTCAACCTTTTGTTTGCGTTTTATATTAAATATTTTTCCAGATCTACAGTCTATTTGTTTACGGTATCTTTCACCACGTATATTTTTTCCATAGGTTCAGGATTTATAGAAACTTAAGATTTTTTATATATTCAAATATTTGGTTTTTTAAAAGACAGCATTCTGGATTTTTAATTTTCATTACAAAAATATCTTCACCATATTTCCAGCCCTAGGTGGCACACTGGACTAAATTTTGTTTAGTTTTTACATGAGGTCCTTAATCTGTCTTTTATATAAGGTGTCAAATGGGGCACTTTTATTTTATTCCTGCTGTGTCAGCACCAGCTATTAGACAATTCATTCTTTTCCCATTAAACTGAATTATCAGCTTCATCAATATTAAACGATGTATTCTAGGACCTTTTTTTTTTTTGGTTTGTTTGTTCTTTGAATTTACTTTTTATACAGCAGGTTCTTATCTATTTTATACATATTAGTGTATACATGTCAATCCCAATCTCCCAATTCATCCCACCACCATCCCCCCTGCCACCTTCCCCCCTTGGTGTCCATATGTTTGTTCTCTACATCTGTGTCTCTATTTCTGCCTTGCACACCAGTTCATCTGTACCATTTTTATAATAAATCGGTGTTGAGTTTTGTCAAAAGCTTTTTCTGCATCTATTGAAATGATCATATGGTTATTCTTCAGTTTGTTAATAAGGTGTATCACATTGATTGCTTTGCGTATATTGAAGAATCCTTGCATCCCTGAGATAAATCCCACTTGATCATGGTGTATGATTCTTTTAATGTGTTGCTGGATTCTGTTTGCTAGTATTTTGTTGAGAATTTTTGCATCTATGTTCATCAGTGATGCTGGTCTGTAATTTTCTTTTTTTGTGACATCTTTGTCTGGTTTTGGTATCAGGGTGATGGTGGCCTTGTAGAATGAGTTTGGGAGTGTTCCTCTGTAATTTTTGGGAAGAGTTTGAGAAGGATGGGTGTTAGCTCTTCTCTAAATGTTTGATAGAATTCACCTGTGAAGCCATCCAGTCCTGGACTTTTGTTTGTGGGAAGATTTGTGTTGCTGTTGTTGGAAGATTTTTAATCACAGTTTCAATTTTATTACTTGTGCTTGGTCTGTTCATATTTTCTATTTCTTCCTGGTTCAGTCTTGGAAGGTTATACCTTTCCAAGAATTTGTCCATTTCTTCCAGGTTGTCCATTTTATTGGCATAGAGTTGTAGTAGTCTTTTATGATGCTTTGTATTTCTGCAGTGTCCATTGTAAATTCTCCTTTCTTATTCTAATTTTATCAATTTGAGTCCTCTCCCTCTTTTTCTTGAAGAGTGTGGCTAAAGGTTTATCAATTTTGTTTATCTTCTCAAAAAACCAGCTTTTATTTTTATTTTTTAATTTATTTATTTATTGGCTGTGTTGGGTCTTTCATTACTGCAAGCGGGCTTTCTCTAGTTGCGGTGAGCGCGGGCTACCCTTCGCTGCAATGCACGGGCTTCTCATTGTGGTGGCTCCTCTCGTTGTGGAGCATGGCTCTTGGCATGCGGGCTTCAGTAGTTGCAGCACACAGGCTCAGTAGTTGTGGCGCACGGGCTTAGTTGCTCCGCAGCACGTGGGATCTTCCTGGACCAGGGCTCGAACCCGTGTCCCCTGCATTGGCAGGCAGATTCCTAACCATTGCGCCACCAGGGAAGCCCCAGCTTTTAGTTTTATTGATCTTTGCTACTGTTTTCTTTGTTTCTATTTCATTTATTTCTGCTCTGATCTTTTGATTTCTTTTCTCCTACTAACTTTGGGTTTTGTTTGTTCCTCTTTCTCTATTTACTTTAGGTGTAAGGTTAGACTGTTTATTTGAGATTTTTCTTGTTTCTTGAGGGAGGACTGTATTGCTATAAACTTCCCTCTTAGAACTGCTTTTGCTGCATCCCATAGTTTTTTGTTTTTTTTTTTTTTGCGGTACGCAGGCGTCTCACTGTTGTGGCCTCTCCCGTTGCGGAGCACAGGCTTCGAATGCGCAGGCTCGGTGGCCGTGGCTCACGGGCCCAGCCGCTCCGCGGCATATGGGATCCTCCCGGACTGGGGCGTGAACCCGTGTCCCCTGCATCGGCAGGCAGACTCCCAACCACTGCGCCACCAGGGAAGCTCCCCCATAGGTTTTTGATCATCGTGTTTTCGTTGTCATTTGTTTCTAGGTATTTTCTGATTTCCTCTTTGACTTCTTCAGTGATCTCTTGGTTATTTAGTGACATATTATTTAGCCTCCATGTGTTTGTGTTTTTTACGTTTTTTTTTTCCCTGTAACTGATTTCTAATCTCATAGTGTTGTGGTCAGAAAAGATGCTTGATATGATTTCAATTTTCTTAAATTTACCGAGGCTTGATTTGTGACCCAAGATGTGATCTATCTTGGAGAATGTTCTGTGTGCACTTGAGAAGAAAGTGTAATCTGCTGCTTTCAGATGGAATGTCCTATAAATATCAATTAAATCTATCTGGTCTATTGTGTCACTTAAAGGTTGTGTTTCCTCATTAATTTTCTGTCTGGATGATCTGTCCACTGGTGTAAGTGAGGTGTTAAAGTCCCCCACTATTATTGTGTTACTGTCAATTTCCTCTTTTACAGCTGTTAGCATTTGCCTTATGAATTGAGGTGCTCCTATGTTGGGTACATATACCTTGATCATTATGCAGCGTCCTTCCTTGTCTCTTGTAACATTCTTTAAAGTCTACTTTATCTAATATGAGTATTGGTACTCCAGCTTTCTTTTGATTTCCATTTGCATGGAGTATCTTTTTCCATCCCCTCACTTTCAGTCTGTATGTGTCCCTAGGTCTGAAGTGGGTCTCTTGTAGACAGCATATATATGGGTTTTGTTTCTGTATCCATTCAGCAAGCCTGTGTCTTTTGTTGGAGCATTTAACCCGTTGACATTTAAGGTAATTATCGATATGTATGTTCCTATTACCATTTTCTTAATTGTTTGGGGTTTGTTTTTGTAGGTCCTTTTCTTCTCTTGAGTTTCCCACTTAGAGAAGTTCCTTTAGCATTTGTTGTAGAGCTGGTTTGGTGGTGCTGAATTCTCTTAGCTTTTGCTTGTTGGTAAAGCTTTTGATTTCTCCATCGAATCTGAGTGAGATCCTTGCTGGGTAGAGTAATCTTGGTTGTAGGTTCTTCCCTTTCATTACTTTAAATATATCGTGCCACTCCCTTCTGGCTTGTAGAGTTTCTGCTGAGAAATCAGCTGTTAACCTTATGGGAGTTCCCTTGTATGTTATTTGTTGTTTTCTCTAGGACTTATTAATTCTCTCTTATTAATTCTCTCATCTGTTCCAATGACTGTTACTGTAGTACATGGATTTGATCGGGGTAGCAGCACAGCATATTCTGATGCTGGGTTAAGCACACCCCTTTCATCATTCTCCTTTTTCATACTTTTCCTGGCTGTTCTTGAGCACTTATTCTTGCACATAAATTCTAAGATTCTACTTCCCAATAGAAGTCTTTTGGGATTTCAATTGGGACTTCATGAAATATTTATATTAACTTTGAGGAGAAAAGACAGTTTTAAGTCTTCCCAATCACTTTTGTATCTGTACAGAGTTTGTTTTCTTTCAATGAGGTTTTAGTTTTCTCATCTAAATCAGTGGCTCTCATCCCTGGCTGCATATTAACATCAACTGGGGAGGTTTTAAAAAAATTCTCTTGATAAGAACCTGTAACATTTACTTCTAGGTATTTTATAAGTTTTACTCTTGCAAATTAAACATGTTTTCATTTCTATTCCTAGGTATTTACAGTAATGTTTCTCTTATGTTCAGCCATCTTGCCAAGTTTTCTTATGAATCCTAGTAGATTTCTAGTAGAGTCTTTGGGGTTTCCTAGGCAGACATTTGTTAAAATTTCTATCTGCTGGTGTCTTTTCTCCTTGTCCCTGTGAGTTTATATACTTTTCATCCTTTTATCGTCCTTTTGGTGGGGATCAGGAATAAGCCCTTGTGTTCAACCTTTCTTATAAGGAAAAGTCGATGTGCATCCTTTTGCAACGTCACACATTATGTTTTGGGGGGGTTTAATCCATGTTGATTCATGGAGAGTTACTGCTTCATTTTTAACTGCTCTGGACCATTCCACTGTGTGACTAGCCCACTGTTTACTTACCCCACACCCCACAGAGGAAGAGTTTTATTTCCCCACTGTGTTGCTGCAGCCAACATCCCTGTATACCCTCATACAGTCCATCATGTGCACTGACACCCTGTCTACCTAGATGTGGAACTGCTGAGTCGCAGTGCACCAGGCCCCTCCACGTACACGTGTCACCTCGTCTCTTCAAAGAAGCCGTTCTAGCTTATAATTCTGACCATGTCATGAGCTGCCCTCTCCCCACATCCTTGCCAACAGTGACTATGAAGATGTTTTACACTTTGGCCAGTCTGATGGGTATAAAATGATAGCTTGTCACCTGATTTGCATTTCTCTGATTCCTAAGTGAGGCTGAGCATCTCTCTGTATGTTTTTTTTTTCTCTTTGTATGTTTATTAGATATTCTGGCTTCCTCTTCTGTGAAATCCATCCTTTTTGCTATGTAGCTGTTTGCCTTTTACTGTTTAACCTGCAGGAGTTCTATACAACCAGCCAATGATGTCTATCATGATGAAATCCCCAAATGCCTCATTTTTTCACTTTGTTTATGGTGTCTGTCACTATAAAGAAAATTTTAGCTCGAATTTAGTCAAACAGATCAAGTCTTCTTTGATGATTTCTGCTTTTAAAAATCTTGACATAGGGACTTCCCTGGTGGTCCAGTGGGTAAGACTCTGTGCTTCCAATGCAGGGGGCCCAGGTTTGATCCCTGGTCAGGGAACTAGATCCTGCACACATGCCACAACTAAGAGCTCACATGCCGCAATGAAGATTCCACATGCTGCAACCAAGACCGGTGCAGCCAAAATAAATAAATTAATTTAAAAAAAAATATCTTGACATACTCTTCCCTTCCTCAAGGCCATGAAATATTTTCTCCCCAGTTTTACAGTTTTTTTTTTTTTTTTTTTGCGGTACGCGGGCCTCTCACTGTTGCGGCCTCTCCCGTTGCGGAGCACAGGCTCCGGACGCGCAGGCTCAGCGGCCATGGCTCACAGGCTCAGCCGCTCCGCGGCATGTGGGATCTTCCCGGACCGGGCACGAACCCGCATCCCCCGCATCAGCAGGCAGACTCTCAGCCACTGCGCCACCAGGGAAGCCCAGTTTTACAGTTTTTTGAGGTCTTTAATCCACCTGTAATTCATATGTATATGCATGGGAAGTAGTGTTCTATTTTATCTTTTTCTAGAATAAATTATTCAACAGTTCGTCATTTTCCTGTTGATTTCTAATGCCACCTATCATACACCAAGTTCTGTTATATTCCTGAGTCTGTGTCTAGGTTCTCTACAAAGAATATGCAACCAGTTTTTAAAAAAGGCTAAAATCAAAGAACTTACAACAATATGGGAAAATGCTTATGTAACAATGCTAATTTAAAACAAGGCAGGATTGATCTTGACTATGTAAAATAACACACACACAACAGACTGTACGAAGATCAATTAAGTATAAAGAAAAAAGTCTAACCTAGTTATAAGCTATCCACCAACACCCCATTCCCCACCTTGCTGTACCTTCTAGCCTCAGGAGCAGCCCTCCAGATTACAGAAGCTCCATCTGGGTTCAGAAATTGCAGAGCGGTGGGTTCGGACAAGAAGGGCTCCTACTGCCCAGGACTTACCTGGAGTTTTGCTACTTCCTTCCTGATCAGGAAGCTGACTTGGTCCCGGTCATTCCTAGAGTAATACAGACGGCACCAGGAAGGCTTTCCGTCTCTGCCCGCCCGGCCAGACTCCTGGTAGTACCCAGCCATAGACTTGGCAATATTCCAGTGGGCGACAAACCTGTAAGATCCAAGGGTCAAGCAGCATGAGATGTGGCAGAAAAGCTGAGGGGAGAAGTGACTCCCAGTCAGCGGAGCAGGGGTCTCCACAGGGATCAGGAGCAGGAGGTTGGCAGGCAGAGAGGCAGAGATAGGCCCCAGAGTAAGCATGGCTAGGACCCTGCAGTCCTTCAGCAGGCCTTCTCGCCATGGAGCAGCCCATGGAAAAACTAGCGGACTTAACGAAACAAGATTAGGACACTTATGAGCTGGGTAAGTCCTTTATAACATCTTTGAAGAGGAAAAAGGATAATACTTATGAAGTACCTACTATGAGCCAGTGTATATATTTGTCTTGTTAAATCATTACAGTGGGGCTTCCCTGGTGGCGCAGTGGTTGAGAGTCCGCCTGCTGATGCAGGGGACACGGGTTTGTGCCCCGGTCTGGGAAGATCCCACATGCCGCTAGGCCCGTGAGCCATGGCCGCTGAGCCTGTGCGTCCGGAGCCTGTGCTCCGCAACTGGAGAGGCCACAACAGTGAGAGGCCCGCGTACCGCAAAAAAAAAAAAAAAAAAAAAAAATCATTACAGTCACCATCATGTGAGGTAGTCTCATTTTATAGACAATGAATGTGGGATTCAGAGAGGTAAATTTGTACAAGGGGACAGCAGAGCTAGGATTTGAGCCTAGGAGTGTCTGACTCCAAAGTTGATCCATTATAAGACACAGCTGACCCAGGATTCAAACCCTGATTCCAAAGTCCACGTTATCTCAAGTATAGTTCATAGTCTAATTCCTACCCTGACCAACTCAGGGTCACTATGAGGCTTAACAAGACCACGTATGCAAAAGTGCTCTGTAAATCACACAAGGCATTACTGTTGGTGTTAATCAGAGCAAAGGGCTTCAGGCTGCAGCCCAAAATGTCTCCAGAAGGTCAAGCATGCCTGGAGGTAAAAGACTTCCCAACAGTGGCCAGTGTGGGGCTAGGAGGCTGGGATGTACCCATCTCTTCTGGACTGTCCAGTAAACAGTAACAAGGAGTGACGGGAACGAGATCTTTGCCTTCAGTTTTGCACAGGGAGCAGTTTTAAGATAGTTCATTCCACCCCCTCACAGGCTCCAGATGCTAAGGTGGGAGTGAGCGGGGCTGTGTTAAAGGGTGAGCCTGATGGTCTGCATGCTGCCCCCTCTTCTGGGGGATGGAAGAACTGTGCTGTGCCATCACCAGGGAGCAGAGGAACTGTGCACAGAACCTGTCAGCGTTTGGACTATGTACCAGGGACCCTATCCTGGGGCCTCCTTCCCCTCTGGCCCTAGAAGGACACACAGACCTGGCTCCCCAGACAGAGCACCAGGAGTCCCCCCCCGCCCCGGAGCCAGGCCCCAACTGGCAAAGTCAGACAAGAACAAGGGCTCACCTGACATTGGCTTTGTCCACTCCCATTCCAAAACTAATAGTTGCAACAATTACAGGGACCTTCTCCTCCATCCACTCGTTCTGCACCAGCATTCTTTCAGGAGCCTTCAGTCCTAGAAAAGAGGGGAAGGTGAAGAAGGGAACTTGCATTTCCCTTGGGTTTCCCCTGAGGTCTACCTTGAGTCTGACACTGTGCTGGGCACAGTACACACACTGAATCCATCACTTACCAGCTGTATGACCTCAGGCCAGGTACTTAACCCACCAAGCCTGAGCCAGTAAACATAGAGACCCAGGCCTGTGTGTGGCACAGAGCACTCCATAAATGTGACAGCCAGGATTCAAACCCAAGTCCATTGGCCTCCAGAGCCTGTGCTCTTTCCATGATACCAATACCTGGGCTAAAAAAACTCATCATCTGCTGCTGGGTGGGCACAGGGTGACAATAAGAATTCAGGAGTCACAATTCTCCTTTTAGATCTCATTTGGGTCTAAACTCCTTTTTGTGAATTTAAGTGAATCACTTTAGCTCTGCCTGGGTATCTGGAAAAAGATGATGAACCACCTGATTATCCAGGATTCTTAAGGAACAAAAGACCAGCTAAGAGGCTCCTGAGAGGGCTTCCCTGGTGGCGCAGTGGTTAGGAGTCCGCCTGCCGATGCAGGGGACGCGGGTTCGTGCCCCGGTCCGGGGAGATCCCACATGCCGCTGAGCGGCTGGGCCCGTGAGCCATGGCCGCTGAGCCTGCGCGTCCGGAGCCTGTGCTCCGCAACGGGAGAGGCCACAACAGTGAGAGGCCCGCGTACCGCAAAAAAAAAAAAAAAAAAAAAAAAAAAAGAGGCTTTTGAGAGTAAGGAGGGCCACGTGGCCCAGGTGCCCCTTACCTGCGTGGTACGCCTTGGCATTCACGCCCCTGTAACTGAGCTCTATAGCCAGCTGTTCACAGGCCTCCCTCGTCCTGCAGTAGACAATGCCGCAGCCGGACAACAACTGAAAGGGGAGACACGGGAAGAAAGTAAGCATTGAGAAGAACAAAACAACCCATCGCACTGCAGCCTGCTCTTCTTATTTATTTATTTATTTACTGGCCGCATCACGCGGCTTGTAGGACCTTAGTTCTCTGACCAGGGACTGAACTCACGCCCCAGCAGTGAAAGAGCCAGGTCCCAACCACTGGTCCGCCGGGGAAGTCCCTGCTTTAAAAGCAGCTCTAACTCTCTCTCGTCAGGCTCACAGTCTCCTCTGAGGCAGACCACCTAGCACAGCCCTGCTACTTTCTAACAAGGCAGGACCAAAGCAGCTCAAAACCCAACTTTTCTAACCCTTGCCTCCTCCCCACGAGCCTTGGATAGGTCTGCAAAGGCCCCCCAACAGGAGAACTCCGGGACACGGGAACCCCAGTAAGGGGGACAAGGCCAGGAAACCAAAGGGACAACTCTGTGCACGAGTTTTAAGAAGCTATGGCTAGTCCTGGCTGAGGAAGCTAGAAAAGCAAAGAGCCTGGAAATGAGAATCCTTCTCTAGGCCGCACACAGCAGCCCGCCGCCCCTGATGTACCTCGGCCCCCCAACCTCAATGCCCTCACCCCTTTATCAGCCTTCTGTCCGAGAGCCTTAAGGCAGAAGTCCCTCAGGTTCCCATAGGGATCAGGAAGCAGTTCCTTGAACTGTACATCATAGAAGAGGTTGGCCCGGAAGCAGGGAGTCTTGAAGGTGGCAACTGGCTGCTTCAGCTGCAGGGCGGCAAACACATCCTCTCGGACCTGCGGGGTGGCTGTGGCAGTGAGAGCCACACAGGGGGCGTGGGCCAGGCGGGGGCGCAGGGCTCCCAGACGCAAGTAGTCAGGACGGAAGTCGTGCCCCCACTGGGAAACACAATGAGCTTCATCTACCACGAGGTAGGAGAGCAGGTGGCGAGACGCCAAGGAGTTTAGGGCGGGCTGGAAGGAGGCAGAAGCCGCCATCTCTGGCGTGATGTACAGAAGCTTGGTCCAGGGCTTTTCCTGCTCCAGGTCACAGAGCAGCTCCTTCTTCTGCTGTGCCGAGAGCTTTGAGTTCAGGGTACTCACTTGGACCTTCAGGGCCAGCAAGTGGTCCACTTGGTCCTGAGGGCAGAAGCGGGAGAGGGGACTATAAGTGGCCCTCAGGCCTCAGTGGTAAACGTCACTGTGACTCCCTGGGGTGTTTCACAGCCATAAAACATCCTTCTCCTACCCTCTAACGTGTCTTCTCTTTGCATAAAAAGAAGTACAGAAGGTGAAGTGGTTGATGTGTGGAGCCAGATAGATGTGGATTTAATCCCGGCTCAATTACCACATGCTCTTCAGCTGGTTCTTAACCTTAACCTTTCAATTTTCTCACTCTCATTCTTTCACTTTGCTATAAAAAGAGTAAAACTACCTAATAGGATTGTTTTAAGAATTAAATGAAAATTTATACTTGGAAGGTACGTTAATGCCCCTAAACACTTATCACAGAGCCTGAGACTAGGACACACGCACTAAGCATTGTTACTGTTGTTCTCTATCCTCTCTCTCTCTCTCCTTTTCTTCATGGTGGATGGCTCTTAACCAACGGCCACACTTCCTCATTTCTGATTCTATCAGTCCATCTGCAGGCCTTAAATATAGTCAGAAGCACAGAACAGATGTTAACAACATCCCAATAAGTTTCTCATCTTTTTTTCTGTCTCATGGCTGTGCTCTCGCCAGAATAAAGCAGAATATACCAGGGATTCCCCCATATTGATTTATACCTCTCTATCCACCTGCATCTTCTATAACATCAAGAGTGCACATGTGGGCTTCCCTGGTGGCGCAGTGGTTGAGAGTCCGCCTGCCGATGCAGGGGACACAGGTTCGTGCCCCAGTCGGGGAAGATCCCACATGCCGCGGAGCGGCTGGGCCTGTGAGCCGTGGCTGCTGAGCCTGCGCGTCCGGAGCCTGTGCTCCGCAACGGGAGAGGCCACAACAGTGAGAGACCCACGTATCGCAAAAAGGGGGAAAAAAAAAGTTTATGAAGACTGAAAAAAAAAAAAAAGAGTGCGCATGTGTACATACGAGAGTGTGTATGTGCATACACATACAGTTCCATATTCCTCCAGGCAAAAAGTTACAAAGGAGGGTGAGAGACCTCAGGCCATCAAAACACAGAAGACTCATTCATAACCCACCAGAGTGATATGCACTAGTGGAGAACCCCACATTTGGGTGATTCAGAAACCCAATACAGAGAGGGATATAGGCAAATCAAAGAAAAATAAGAGGCAAAAGACCAGAGAAGGGTGGACTTCCCTGGTGGTGCAGTGGTTAAAAATCCGCCTGCCAATGCAGGGGACACAAGTTCGATCCCTGGTCGGGGAAGATCCCACATGCTGCGGAGCAACTAAGCCCGTGTGCCACAACTAGTGAGCCCATGCGCTAGAGGCCGCAAGCCACAACTACTGAGCCCGCGTGCCACAACTACTGAAGCCCGCGCGCCTAGAGTCCAAGCACCACAACAAAGAGTAGCCCCCACTTGCTGCAACTAGAGAAAGCCCACGTGCAGCAACAAAGATGCAACACAGCGCAAAATAAAATAAATTAATTAATAAATTAATTTTTTAAAAAAGACCAAAGAAAGGAGAAGTAAAATTTCCAGCTATTAACCACCCCCCCTCAAAAAAAACACCTTCCTCTAAACTTTCTGGGCTGCCACCTTCATTCCCCTGAGCCTCACCTGAATCAAAGCAATGAGAGGAGAGATCACGATGGTGATGCCTTTGGCCAACAGAGCAGGGAGCTGATAGCAGAGGGATTTTCCTGCCCCTGTGGGCATGCACACAAAGACATCCTTGTCGCCTGCAAAAATACAAGAAGGCAACATCTCAATGCTTCCTGCCTTTTAATCTCTCCCCTTCATCAAGGCTGTTGAAAATTAAACAAAAATGTAGGAAAAACTCCTCGCAGAGTGTCTGGCACGTACAAGGGTCTCAGTATAACCTCAATTCTCTTCCCATCCTTTCTACGAAAAGGGAAGCGGTCCAGGGAGATCTGGCAATGCACACAAACCATTTCCAGTAGTGGCAATAACAACTACAAGGGTAAGAAGTCTGAGTCTGCTGGGCTACGGATGATTGAACTGAACATCCATGAAAGCTGAATACTCCTGGATGAGTGGGCATATCTGTATAGACATGGAAACAACGTCACTTAGAGGGCTTTTGTTTATAAGTGTTATAATGTAATTAACATGACACTGCTGCTCCCCTTTGACAACAACCATTTGTCAACATATCTCTGTTTTATAATATTATTACTCCTTCCTTGCCTATTTGGGACCCAGACCACTCAATCTTCAACACAGGAATTACCTAGAAGGTGACTGGTTTCGGCTATTCCTGCCATGCCCCCACCCCACCTCCACCTCACTGCCTACACAAAAAGGAGAAAGGAAATTTATGAGCTGTTTTCAAAGACAACCTTAGCTTTGTCTACGAAATATCAGAACCAGAACAGCTGGGTGGTTCTGCCAATAAAACTGCAAGTTTTGGGTGACAGATCTACAAGAGCTCCAAAACCAAATATGGCCCAAGGGTGGGGAGGAAGGAAGGGTCAGAAGGAAGGTGTTCTTCCTTCTGTAGTGGCAGCGCTATGGTATAGCCAGCACAAACATAAATGCAGGTAGTTTGGCAACATTACCTTTCACTACAGCCATGGTTGCCCTCTCCTGCAAAGGCGTCTTAAAAGAGTCAAACCCAAAGACCTTCTTCAACGTGCTCCGGACTCGACGCTCAGGGTCAAAAGGAGAGGAAGAGTTGGTACTCATCTTGACGACAGTGGCCAAAGGTTAAGGCAAAGGTGATGATCATATATGGTTGCAAGGAGAACCCTCTGTTCTGCTTTTCAAAGCCTACTTATTTTTTCTATAAGTTTGCTTTATTACACTCAAAACTATATTATTTTCTAATAATATAGCTCCAGGTGAACAGCCTCAAGCAATACATTCCTGGGTAATTATCTCCAATTTTATGCTCGGTGAAAATAAAAACACCCAACTATCCCAGGCCACGGTAAAGCGCAGAGCTAGAAATCAGATCACGAGAAAAAACACAAATGTCTTCAGAACAGTTTGGAGAAGATGGAATTTTCTTCTAAGATCCACCCTCTGCTCTATAAGCACAGCCATGACGACCATTCTTCCCCCCAGGACCCCGACCCCTTCTCCCCCCGCACGACCCCCGCGCCCAGAGGAGAGCTCTTCCCTTTTCCTCCTCTGAACCCTAGATCTGTTCTTTCCTCCCTTCCCCAGCCGAAGCCTCCCTCTCTTCACCCCAAGATATCAGAGCCGGCCGTGGGCCCCAAGGAGCGAGGGGCTCTTGTCGGGCAGTTGCTGCCCGCTGGCTCGGGAACTACTCGAAGACCCCCATAAGCCACAGGTAACTCTCAAAAGCCAAATTGCTGGGAATGCAACGTCAGGTAAACCCACACAAGCTTGTATCCGTCGCGCAGTGATGACGTTGCGCAAGCTTTGGCGCGAGGGGCGGAGCCAGACGCGGAAACGGCCGTTTTGATTGGTTCTAGGTCTGAAACGGGCGCGGAGTCTCCTGGGATCCGGAAGTAGTTGTCTTTCCGCCCGGAAGTCGGCTCTTCGGAGTCATAGGAGTGAGCCACGCCGGGGCTGTGGGAATAAGATGGCGGGGAAGAAGAGTGTTCTGTCGTCTCTGGCAGTTTACGCGGAAGATTCAGAGCCCGAGTCTGACGGCGAGGCAGGAGTTGAAACGGCGGGCGGCACAGCTGGTGAGGCCCGAGTAGGGAGCTGGAAGGGGAGAATCGGATGTCTGCTCGGAATGCTGCTCCCCTAGCAGGCGGGAGGGAAAGAGATGGTCATTGTGCCCCAAGTATCGGGCTCTGGAGCCCCGAAGGGCGTTCAGGGTCCTGGGATAGTCGGAGCGTTAGATGCTCTGTAGCAAGAATGGACCGTCTCCTTCTTTTGATTGGATTATTCTTCCGAAACTTACTGAAAGTCTTCTCCCTGCTGGGTATCGTGCTGGGCAGAAGGATGGACGAAAGATGGAGAGGGTCCAAGGCTACTGAACCACCACCTATTTTCTCCGGCCTTGTTGTTTGGTGGGGGAGAGCGAAACTTTTAATTAACAATATGCTTTAGCCATATCTTGGAGCTTTTAAAAATACATCCATCCTGTCTCCACTGCGAGGGAGTCTAATTCAGTAGATCTGGAGAAGAACCTGGGCATTTGTGAGCTTTCCAAGGCTTCTTGGTGATTCCATTACTTTGTGAGTTGTTAAAGCCCATCGGTGATTTTGTTGCTCCACCCTGGTTAAGAATCACAGTGTTAAGAAATGGGAACAGATCTATATGGGGACGTAGAGAGGCAGCAAGTTACCCAACGTGCCTGGGCCTTGGTTTCCTCATTTGGAAAGTGATGGGGGTCGGGGGGCCTTGGACTGGGTTAACTCCTCTCAGTTTTCTGTGGTCTCTGCCTGTCAGGAAGTTCTCTGGTGGTTTCCCAGTAATTTGTTTTTTTGGGGGGCTTTGTTGTTGTTTTTGTTTTAAACGTAGGAAAAGATTTTGTTTCTCAAGTAGGTATGATTGGGAACCTCTCCAGGTGCCCCCATTTAAGGTCCTGTTCCTAGGGGAGGACACACAAAATCGAGAATGACAGAGTCCTTGTCTTGATGAGAAGACAAGTTCATTGGTGCCTATGATACAAGGTAGACATATGCAGATAAAAATAGATGGGGTTTTTTCTGGAATTTTATTTTATTTTTTATACAGCAGGTTCTTATTAGTTATCTGTTTTATACATATTAGTGTATATATGTCAACCCCAATCTCCCAAGTCATCCCACCCCCTCCACCCACCCCCACCCCACCCCCACCACTTTCCCCCCTTGGTGTCCATACGTTTGTTCAAAAGAGATGTTTAAACAACATGGTATAATTGTTCAGAGAAGGGAAGGCTTCAGTTGGCATAATAGGCGGATTGGAAGCATTAGAAACGGAATTTAATATTACTTGGTTTTCTTCCCTGTTCTTTTAATGAATTCATGCACTAAATTCTGTGATCTTCCGAAAAGCAGAATCTGGGCCTAAGGTCACTTACATGAGATTTAGGTTTCCTTTTCTCTTCAGAGATAGTCCTGGCAACTCAGGTGGGGTTTTTTTGCATTCTTTTCCCCATTCATTCATTTTATTTTTCTCTTCTGTTTAAGAGGAGAAGGGCGGATTGGTATCTGAAGCCTATGGAGAGGATGATTTTTCTCGCCTCGGGGGTGATGAAGATGGCTATGAAGAAGAGGAGGATGAGAATAGCAAACAGTCGGTAAGTAAGTCTGTTCCCAAATCCAGAGCTGCTCAGAGGACCATTTATCAGAAACTTTCTGACCTGTACCAACAGTGTTCCATTTCATGCCTAATTTCATCCCCTCCCCCACTTTTATTTTCTTAAGTATCAGTTGAGGAAACTGGGTTGGCTATCAGTAGTTCTATTTGAAAATCAAGTTCGTTTTCACCTGAACCATTTTGTATTAACCTTTGAATTGAAACTTGGGGGAAAAGATAGTGGACAATTTTATTTAACACAGATATCCATGGGTGTTTTATGTTGGTTTTCCCTGTTTAGATAATTTATTCCATTTGTAACAGTGCATTCATCCTAATTGGTGTATCATTTATATCTGCACTCAATTCTGTGTTATTTGTAATCTTGGTTGGGGTTCATTCAAATTTTTCGGTTTATTAGAAAGACAAGGAAGGACAGTTATTTGTGCTTTGATCCTTATTAACTCCTTTCTTGACTTTTTACTTGGCACTTTTTATCAAAGTGTTCTTGATCACAAATCTTGCCTGGTGTTTAGTATGTGCTGACTATCAAAGGAAAGAGAACTTGCATCTTAATTAATCAGAAAGACTTTAGGTACACTGTCACCTGAGCATCATGGGCCAGAATTTTAAAGTTTGGAGAAAAACAAGGATTCAGGCTGGTGCTTAACACAGAGACATACAAAGTTGAATCTCAATATAAAATCTGGTTATTTAGCAACAGCTCTAATTAAAACGCTCAGTGTTCTATATTATTTGTTTGAAAATTTTGTTACTCGTTGATACTTAAATGTTAACATTAAAATGCTTCACAGGGAATTGCCTGGCGGTCCAGTGGTTAGGACTCTGTGCTTTCACTGCGAGGGCCCAGTTTCAGTCCCTGGTTGGGGAACTAAGATCCCACAAGCCGTGAGGTGCGGCCAAAAAAAGCGGGGGGTGGGGGGAGGGCGGGGATAAAATGCTTTACAAATTAAACAAAAACGCGTTTTGTATTTTCTGTTGTTTTGGAAGACCTTTTTATCCCCTTAGGCCTCCCCTCCCCCATGATTGCTGATAATTCAGAATTGACTAAAATTGTTTAGAAAAGCTTTGTAAGTTATTTCATTTTTTTGCTTTTCTTAAGTGCGTACATAGTGGCTTAACATCCATAACTATTTTCTTCAGCAAATTTGCACGATGTGTGTTTTTGAAGTGTTATTCTGTATTTGCTTTGCATAGAATTTTTACCAGATTTAAGCTTTATTTCAAATTCTAGTAAAATCCTCGCATCCAATCCCAATGTAGACATTCTAAAACGTGATTGTACTTGGCTGAGCTACATCTCTGAGTATTTGGCCTGATGGGTTTCATTTGGAGGAGATTTTGGAGATTGCGTTTAAAACCTCTGGCTCACTGCTGCCTTGCAGGACAATTAAATCTCAAAGCCATCAGTGTAGTTCAGGTCTCTCAGGTGGTGTTTATATTAACATCTGGCAGGCTTTTTAATTTGGGGGTTAAAGTGATTGAAAAAAGCAGTTTCAAATGAAACCGTTTTCTGTTGGATGTTAAGTCATGGCTCCCGCGTATTGGGGTGTGCTGGGTAGTGGAACGGATATGGATTATAGCTACCTAACAGGGTAGCTGATCTCTGACCTTCGTTAGCATGTAGTGGAATGGTGGGCTGGCTTGGGTGGGGTCAGGGCACACTTTGGAAAATGCCTTGCCCACGTGGTGCTTTGTGTCAGGCAGGCCCTTTGGCTAGGGAGCGAGGCTGGATGGAACGGGTCACCGGCAGTTCTGTGAGCGCTTGCATGGAGGCAGGGCCCACTCAGCTGGGACCCAGGACAGGCTGGGCGTTGCCCTTCAGTCCTGCCTTTCCCCGCTCACTCGCCCTGGTCGTTTGATGCCTACCTTCCTACTGTTCATGTTGGTGCAGGTGTTGCCGGTTGAAGCGCTGGGGTATAGCGTGTGGGGGTCATGGCACTCCGGGGGCGAACAATGTTATTGGAGCTCTGAGTCTGATGTATTTGTGTATATGAAAGACAAAGAAGGAAAAAAAGACTCATACCGGGTTTGAAATCACCGATACTTCACTGGAAACGCCATTTCTGTTTTATCCTGTGGCGCCCGATCTTATCCTTTTCTCAAGCATATTGCCACCTTTCTCCATTTTTGTGTTTGTGGTTTTTAATCTCAGGCATTTTCATTAATATAGGCTATGGCACTGCTGGCATAACAACTTTGAGCTGCCGTTGTCGTTCCCCCCCCCCCCCCGCAACATCTCTTTTTCCCCTTCTCTTTCTCTAGAGCCTGGGTCATATGGTAGGGGAGGGGTTCTTGGTGGGACAACCCAGGCTGGGTAGATTTGCTCCAAACCCTGTTATGCATGTGAGAACCTCAGGCCCAGTCCTTTAAGCTTAATCCTCTAAATTCTTTGTCTTGTAGGAAGATGACGATTCAGAGACTGAAAAACCTGAGGCTGATGACCCAAAGGTATTTGGTGTTGGCTGTGGTGGGGTGGCTGGATACGAACAAGGCATTTTTAACAATATGGCTCAGTTCGTGTGTCTAGTCAAGATCTGTCTCACTAACATACTGTGTAACCATGTGTAAGTCGAGGGAGAGAAGCCTGGAGGCTACCCTGGACTGTCCTGAGGCAGCTCACTTTCCAGCCTTGCTGCCAAGGTGAAAGGCTGGGCTGAGTGCAGCAGCCCACCTCTGCTCCAAACCCAGGTGGGCTCTGGGGGTCACTGCCCCTGCAGGGGGTCAGGTGTGGGAATGTGTTTAGAATCAGGAAGCCGTAAGGGCTGCCTCATGTACCATGGGCTCTCTTTAGTCGTCTAGATGTGAAGAAGGGCATAGAGAGCCAGACGAAATGAGCCCTCTCCCAGCTACGGGGGATGCTGAGCCTCAGCCTTGTTTTTCCAGGCTTGTGCCCTTCCACTCTCGGGTAAACCACACACAATGGCTTGTTTTGAAACAACATAGTCATTTCTTCTTTTGTTTCCATCCCAGTAGCAGCTGAGAGTAATTTACATATCCTTGACCCCATCGTGATGAAGGTTAAGGCACACACGTATACATACATACACACACACACACACATACACACACACACACCACCACCACCACCACCCTGTCCCCCCAGTGTTGGGTACTGTGTGCTGGGCATTAATACAAATGTGCCTGTTGAGGAAGCATTCTTTGGGGGACAAACTTTTTTTTTTTTTTCAAAGCAAAAGAGTAATTCCATTACTCTGGGCCTGGGGAATAGGGACCAAGTTTTGTGTCTAAAAACTGCTTTAAAACCAGCTGAGGCCTTTAGGGTGTCCTAGTGGAATTTAGGAGAACTATCCCCAATTATAAGGTAAAGCAGGGGTATATCCAAAAATATAGCATGAGCTGTTCCAAATTTGAGCTGATTTTGTGATTGGCTAGAACTGTGCCAACCATTGAAATAAACCCACGAAGAGCTGCGGATGATGCAGATAAGAAATTTTACCGAGAAAGAACGTTTAGGCACCAGCATGCAGGAGAAAAAAGAAATGTTGTCCTACAAACCACAAATGCCAGCTCCTTTCTGTGCCTAGTGAGGAATGCAGGCTTCGGAACCTGGCCAAGCATTACTAGCAGGAGGGTAGACCCGTGGCCTGCATCAAGGACCGTCCAGCTCTGCTTGGGCTCACAGAAAGAAAATGGTCAGTAGTGTTAGTGTCCATCTTCTGTCTTAGTGTTTGGGGTATTTGGGCCTTGGAGCCTGTGCATAAAATAAGCCTTGGGGGTCGCCAAGTGTCAGGGCTTCAGGTGTAGACAGAAAGGAGGATTTGTGGGACCTGGAGCCTTTATGTGTACAGCTGCCAGCCTTTGCCTGAAGCTGAAGCCTCCTGGGGAAGTTGGCTGGAGAGCAGGGTGCATGCCCTTAACTGTCACCCCTTCTGGAATACAGCAAATCCCCTGGGAATGACATTCCTGTATGAGAGAGGAAGAATGGCCAAGAAAGAGAGGGGGTAGGATGGGGAAGTTGGTTAGTGTCGTTTTGTGTTCAGCCTCCCCCTTCTTGGTCCCATGTGGAGGTTGACTGATGTGCGTTACTGTATTTCATTCAGTCGTGTGAATTTCCAATCTGTGAAATGAAAAGTCCTCAAGGAACAATTTCTGTTCCTGTTAGGGAGCCCTCAGAAATGAGAACACAAAATCCAGCCCTCTTTCCTTCCTGGGAGGGACGGCGGCGGCAGCGGGGACGGGCGCCGGCCTGCAGGTCGCGGGCCGGGAGTGGAGGGGCGGCCGGGGCAGCGGGCGGCCGCGGGGACGCCCCCTCCCGGTCCAACGTGCTGCTGGGGAAGCGGCGTGGGGCCGGCGGCACTTGGTCAACCTCGCGGGGCACGCGGTGGCCTCCGGGGCGTCCGAGAGGAGCTGCCACGTGGGCGGCAGGGCCGCGTGGACCCAGCATGAGCGAATTTCCCTGTAAAAAACGTGATGACTATTTGGAATGGCCTGAGTATTTCATGGCAGTGGCCTTCTTATCAGCACAGAGGAGCAAAGATCCAAATTCCCAGGTGGGAGCCTGCATCGTGAATGCAGAAAACAAGATTGTGGGCATGGGGTCCAATGGAATGCCAAATGGATGCAGTGATGACCTCTTGCCTTGGAGGAGGACAGCGGAGAGTATACCGGATACCAAATACCCTTAGGTGTGCCACGCCGAGCTGAATGCCATTATGAACAAAAACTCAGCCAACGTGAAAGGCTGTACCATGTATGTCGCCTTGTTCCCGTGTAATGAATGTGCTAAGCTCATCATCCAGGCCGGGATAAAAGAAGTTATTTTCATGTCTGATAAATACCACGACAGCAATGAGACAATAGCCGCGAGGCTCATGTTTGAAATGGCCAGGGTTTCCTTCAGGAAATTCACACCAAAGTGCAGCCAGATTGTCATTGACTTTGATTCAATTAACAGCAGACCAAGTCAGAAGCTCCAGTGACTTACATCTCATTAAGTCTCCAGAAGATTGGATTATCCTCTTCTAAGCAGCTGCTGATGCCTTTCATCTTAAAGTTACACATAACTTTTTTTTTTTTTTTTTTTTTGCAGTACGCGGGCCTCTCACTGTTGTGGCCTCTCCCGTTGCGGAGCACAGGCTCCAGATGCACAGGCTCAGTGGCCATGGCTCACGGGCCCAGCCGCTCCGCGGCATGTGGGATCTTCCCGGACTGGGGCACGAACCCGCGTCCCCTGGCGGGTTCTCAACCACTGCGCCACTAGGGAAGCCCAAGAGGAGAGTATTTTGATAGCCCTTCAAGTACTTGTGGATGTTTGATGCTTCATCATAACTCAACAGGTGGTAGTTTCCTAAAGGTTAGTTGCAACGAAAATGTGAATCAATGAACTTTTTGGACTCTGCTTCACTTAAATCCACGGGTCTCTCGCACTTTAAATGGCTCTTTTGCCCATACATGATATTACATCATCAGACACTAGAGATTTGGACAATGTTGGTTCACCGAGTTATGCAGGTCTCCTAAATGTTGACACATTTTGTTCTGTAGTATCCAAAAAAAATCTTATTTGTTAGTGACATTTCTGATCTCATCAAACAAGCCATGAAGTATCAGAAAGTTGTCATGCTCACAGTGGGAAGTATGTATTTTCCCAGAGTCTAATTTTTGCTTGAGGACTTGAATTTTATCGTTGCCAGTAAGTAATACCATGAGAGTTTTCCCTGAAGTTGCGGGCTTTGTTGTTAAGAAAATGCCTGCCAGCTACGTAAGTCTGAATAACCATAGTTTGTCAGTTATTCTTTCAAGTAAAAGTGATATTCCGTGAAGAAAGCAGCTAGTTCAGCCTGCAGCTCAGTCACACAAAATGTTAAAATGTACTCAGTGATCAAGGTGAATCATTTTTACTGCTTCAAGGATATTCTTAAGTGAAATTTGCTTTTTTTAAACCGAGAGTATGACTACTGCTAAATTTGGTGCCGCTGCTTTGATTTATTCTAAAGGGCCAAGAAGTTTACCCATTGTTGCCCCTGTAAATGTAACACAGCGAAAGGGCAAATAATGTCTTAGTATTACACAAATAGTTTTGACCTTGCAGACCCACCAGGGGTCCACAGATCAACTTCAAGAACTACTGTTCTTCAAAAACAAAACTCTTGGGTTGGTAATATTAATTAACTATTTGATAGCTGCTTTCATTGCCCTGTACTTGTCCATTGAGCTGTTAGCCTTATGGGGTCTTGAGCCGTATTGGAGGCAGTAGAGCGTCTGGAGGATACCGAGACCGCATAATCAAATCTGCCTCGTTTGTTTTGTGACGATTCACTGAGCATGTGTAACGAATACTTAGCTTACTGGTGTCTGGCCCGTCTGCATTCAGTAGCGTTAGTTGCGACGACCAGTGCCCCCTCAGCACGCTTCCCAGGCTGGTCGTACATGTCAGTGGGTCTGTTGTGGGGTATTGGATTCTGCATTTTAAACCGGACTGTGCTCCAAGGAGAGCAGAGGTGAGGAGACTTAAAGCCACGTCACGTGGGGGAAAGTTAAGGAGCTGGGAGTGGGAAGTTCTGTCTGCTGTTTGAAGGTCTGGTGAGGGAAGGGCGGTGGCAGCCCCACACAGAACTCAAAGCAACGAGGAGATGTTTGCCTTCGCATAATGAAGAGCTGCCCTTCGTCTCTGGCCAGGAGTGAGTCGAGGTGCCACAGGAGGTAGTGAACGCTCTGTTTCTGGCCTTTTCAGGAACGAATGTCCTAAAAGAAATGTGAGGGTGGGGTTGGACTAAGACCCCCAGGGTGTTTCTGGGAAAGGACTTGGCATTGTGGATAAGCAAAGTTGAGTATTCTCCAACTGTATCATCTGTTGACTTTAGGAAGTACAAATGTAGAGTACAAAGACTGGAAATTGCCCTTATTTTTATCACTCTGATGTTTGGGGTTACCTATGAGTGCCAAGTCCCATATTTGGGAATTGGAGGAAGAGATGAGAACTCCAGACCCCCTCTGTAGGGAGCCTTTGGTCCTGATCCATCAGCCCGGGGTGGCAGGGATGGGGCCCTCAGGTTGCTGAGTTTGCCCTAAACTAGGGAAAAGGAGCTGGAGGACGTGGCAGAGTGTCCCACAGGAAACAGTGCTTCAGCATTTCTGTTCCACCATATCTTGTTCTCTGACTTCAACTTTCTGGTCTCATCTCTTCAGTAAGCAGCCCGACTCAGATGTTTCAGTTACTCAGCAGAAGGTGGCACTGCTGTCCTAGAAAAAGTCGGACTAGGAGTGGCAGTCGTCTGTCCAGCTCCTTAGCACAGGGCCAGGGGACCGAAGGCTCAAGTGTTTCCTCCATGTGTTTGCCCTTGGCCTGTGAGCTTCCCTTTTCACCACTCTCCTTTGTCCTTGTTTTACCTCAGTTGCCCTGGAACTTTTCCCCTTGTTTATTTTTTTCCCCACTCCCACAGTTTCCGTGGATAAAGGTATTTACACTCACTCACTGTCCCTGACACACTCTTCCTTTGCAAATAAACATGGGCACTGATGAACTGGCACGGGCAAGCTGGAGCAGCCCATTGCCAAGCTGACTGGGAGGCCCGGCTTCCCGGTGCGAGGTGGGATGGCCGGCCCCCTGAGGCGCTGTGGTCCAGGCTTTGACCCAGGGAAAGAATCCTCTCAGCCCAAGGAGCAAACATCTGTCAAAATAAAAGTGTCTCTGGGTCAAAGAGGTGACATCGGGTGGGGAAAAAATTGTGCCAGCATTTTTTAAAAGGCGTGTACAACCCCAGCTCAAAGAAAAGATTTAAAAAAAATCCTTCGAGCCCAAAAGTAGTGCAGAAATGTGGCGTTCACAACTCAGAGCCGGTCTAGTGGGTTTGGAGTCAGAAGACCTGGGTTGAGCGCTGGCTCAGCTGCCCTCCAGCTGTGGCCAACAGGCACATAACTTAAACTGTGCTCAGCTCGGCTGAAGTCCGGGCCATGATACCCACTGTTCCAGGTGATTGTGGCATTGATAGGAGAGAACGTGTAGGAACAAGTTTTTCTCAGCCTAAGATGCAGCTGTGAGCAGTACTCAGCCTTCTCACCCAAACACAGTCTGATTCTACGCCCTCATCCTGGAGGTCAGAAGTTGCTACAGTTTGTCAGTTCACGGCACCCTTGGTATCACAGGAAGTTTTCACAGAACTCCCAGGCCCAAAGAAATGACCTAACAATTCTGTTTATTAAGTAATTTGCTGCCTGTAGTCAGCATCCGTGTCCTCACAATTTAGTAGCCACTTGAAAAAAATAATACATAAATTAGTGTGGTATCTGACAGATGTCAAGTAATGCTGTTTCCCTTGAAATTTTTAATTTTGTCGGGTGGGGGGGCCTGGGGGGCCTTGATGGACAGCTTGGGAACTGCTCTGGTAGATAGTCTTAGAGTCCCAGAGCGGTGGGGCTTGGTGAAGGCCTCGCTCAGCGCGGTGAATGGGCCTCTGCCTTCGGTGGCTGCACGTACACACCTGAATTCCCTGAAGAAGGTCGAGCGTCTTCATCGGCATGTGTTGTTAGTTGACTCAGAGTTTAGATGAAGGATTTGCCTCGGGAAGAACTGACTCGGTAATTCCCAAACTTCCTCTCCTCTCCAGCCCTTCCCCACCCCCCTGCCCCGACCCAGCACTATTATTGATCTTTTAAAATGTCAGAATCAAAGATCTGGAGACCGAAAACAGCCCGAGGAGCTTGTTTCAACAACAGGAGTCTGTTGTTGACAACTGATTCTAGGAAGAACTTTCGGGAGCCTGCCAGCCATTCTCTTATTCACCGCGAAAGGGGAGAGGCTGCCAGTTTCCGCAGGATCCATGCAGAGCAAAATGTTTTCCTCTTTGGGCTTTGGGTGTGTTTGCTATACCTCCAGGACTCTGGAATCGGAAAAGAGGAGAAGCTAAGCTTTTCACAGACAAGCAGCGTGGGTTCTACTTCAGAGGGCAGGTTGGGGGGTGCAGCAGAGGAACCAAGGCCCTTTCCAGCGAGTGGAGATGGGTCGTTGTGTGCCTTTGCTTGGTGAGCTTCTGGGGAACCCTCACTTGAGGAATGTTCTACGGAGAATTATTTTTCAGGATGGGACAGCAAAGGTTATCTTGTTAGAGCTTAAACTTGGACTTTTTCTTAGAGGTCTTTGACATGGAAAGGGTCATATAGCACTTTTTCTAGTGGTTATCTTGTCAGGGTTTTGTTGTTTTTGTATTGTGCCTATTTTATTGTCAGCCTGTTAGAGAAGCAAGATTGAATATTTAAGAAAAGAAAAAAAATCACCTAATTCCATGATCCTAACAGTGCAGCCATTTTCATTCTTCCGTCTTTTTAGGTTTACCTGTATAATAGCATATATATTTTGTATCCAGTTTTGTTCTCATTTGTATTATCAACATCTTCACTGTTGCTATAGTTTGGGTAATTATATAATAGCATGACACAAATGAAAAAAATAACACTTGAAAATTAAGTGGTGGGTTATATCTCAATAAAACTGCTGTAGGGAAATTTTTTGTTTGATTTTCTAAATACCTCCAAATGGGGAATGATGAAGAAAAGATTGAGATTCACCAGCTTTTGTTCTAGCAGTAATACCAGTCAGTAGCAACACACTTCTTCACATCACTTCCCTTAGTTCTTCTCATATATTCAGCTAGCTAAAATAAAATCCAAAAATGGCACATTATAGTAGCAAAATGTATGTTTTTGTAACTGTTATTGAATAAAGTGTTATGTAGGCAGTTTCTTTCCAGTGAGATTCCCTGATGGACAGGAAGTGTGCCGTGCTCTTTACACAAGTCAAAAGAAAGAACTCATTCTTTAAAATTTGAGTTCTCATTGGAAGTCTGCAGGATTGTTCGCCCAGTAAGGGAGGCTGGCTTCGTAGGATTCGGTTTTGGTAGCATATTTTCTGTAAGCCCCCAGGAAATCTCTAGGCTAAGGACAGGGGTGGCAGCACCCACTGTGTATATGATTAAGTCCTCAGGACCTTGTCTTCCGTTCAAGTCAACTCAGACATTACTCGCTGGGGCACCATGGATTCTTGAGCTCTTTCCCCTGATCGGTACAGTTAAAAGGTAATAGATCTGGCCGTCTTCCCCTTAAGTCAAGGGTTTAACACCTGCTTTGCCTGTGATCTGCTATGGAGTCATTCCTGGAGAGGAATTTTTACCTCCTTGGTCTTCAATGTTGGCTTCCCCAGTGGTTGAACCAAGGGCTTCGAAGAAACTGTGACTATTCACAGCCTCCTGGTCTCAAGGGAGGAGGTGAGAAGTTGGGAAGTGGTATCTCTAGGCTTTGGAGTCAGGCTGGAGCTTGAATTCCAACGTTGCTATTTATTGGGCAAGAAACTGCTTCATTGTATTTTGCTTCAGTTTGCTCGTCTGTAAAAGGGAAATAATAAAATCTGCTTCATGGGGTTATTATGAGACTTGAATAACGTATGTTAGCTTTTACTGAGTTCTGTTTAGAGTGTGAATATATGCTTGGTCCCTCCATCTTGGTTTTATTTTCCTATCTGCCCCCCATGTTCCGCACCCTCCGTACCCCATGATCCTTTGAGTACTTATTCGAAGAAAAAAAAAATGACAGCATGACTCACCTAGGACCAGAGAAGGAAATGGCCCTTGACCATTGCTGGCTTGTGAGCCATCCACTCATTTTTTTTTTTTTCGAATTTTGAAAGTACTATATATTTATTGTGATTGAGTTATATGTACATTTACAAAGAGATAGCCAACCAGATTACAGGCTACAGAATCCTGGCAACAGCCCAGAAAGCCCCTGGGAACAACTGAACATTCAGTGGAACATCTCGCCTGTGACTGCTAGACAGCCACTCAATTTAGTGCATATGCGTGTGCGAAATTTATGGAAAAAGCTGCACTCAGCCAATATGCAACAGATGAGCCACATCCACTCTTAACTTCTGGCTATTGTAATTAGGCCTTTGAACTGTTGAAAATGCCCAGGCTTATTTAACATTGGCATTTCCTTGCTCTCACCGCAGTGAATAGCCACGTGGCCTTCTTTAGGCCTGGTCTTTAGCAAGGCGGGGGTTGCCCTTGCAGAGTGAGTGACATAGAATTTCCATGCTGGGGAGAACCCACCCACCCCAGGCTGGGGTCTACAAGTCTGTCTGGGTGGTGATCTGAACTGAGCAGCAGACAGAAAGACAGAGACAGGGCGGGCTGTGGAAGTAGCTGTCTTGTCCAGATTGAAAGAAACCCAAGGTAGGTCCTTTGTCTTGACACCTCCCTAAGAAGGCCTGGCTATATCTGTAGCTGAACACCGCTGGGAGAAATGTTGTGATTGCTGGAAGTTGTGGTCTCCTGCAAAGAGCGAGAAGGACCATTATTCTCCCTCTCACCCCTACTCTTGGCTGCACCGCAGCTGCCATCAGGGCCTTCTTGACCTGCACTCGCTCCCAGTTAACTGAAGCCCCAGAAGCCCCCCCCCGCCTCTGTGCGGTTCTCCTTCCGAGAAGGAGCCGCTACGTGCCCGGTCCGCCTGCGCATCAGCCGTGCAAGCCCTGACAGACTTCCTTCCCTACGGGACTACATGCCACGGATTACTAACCAAGGCGTGGCTGGGGCCTTCCCCAGTGATGATTTATCTTTTTGAAATTTATGATGCAGAAGGCAAGCTGCCTGTCTTTAGGGATCCAGCACTTCTCACCTTCGTTCTGTGTTTCAATCCATGTCCCTTGAGATGTTACTGTGTGATTTCTGGATTTGACAGGAATTTACTCGTTTGTATTCTTAACATTGGGATACAATTGAAAACTAAATTTTCCCTAAGCAGTGCCTTAAAGATTCTGGCGTTCCCTCTGGCCCTGCAGATAGTTAATCCTCTTCCTACCAGTATGTACGTGAGGACCAGTGTGCATGTCCACACTCCTGGCTTTCTGGCATCTCACTGCTTTTTGCCGCGATGTTAATCTAACATTGCAGCTTGGCAGTTGACCCCCCAGGCAAGATAATGCTTTCGTAATTGGGTGGCGCTGTCAAAAAAACTTGGCTTTGCTGTCCTCAGCCTCACAAAGCTGTCTTCTTTGTCCTTGTCTGGCTCCAAGCTCTCCAACTCAAAGCATAGAGACACTGTTTTTGTGGAAAACCCTTAAGAAGAAAGTGCAACCTGGCCTCACCACTGAGGACTTGACTCAAATCCTTGACGTGAGGTAACCTCTCTGCCCAGGCACGACCCACCTGACACCCTGGGCGGGAGAGAGAGAAATGGAATGGCCCTCTCTGAGCATCTGCTACAGCTTTCAAGAAACTCAGGGTCTTCAGGGGTCTTGAATCAACTCTGTGGTTACGCTTGCTGTAGTCAGATAATAAAGTATCCCCTTCAGAAGTGGCTCCAGCCAGAGCTTTGCCTTCACGTGAATTCTGGTTGGTTCCACGTGACAGAGCATCAGCGCCATGCTGAGCCCTGTGGGCATCGCTGGAGGCAGGATTTTCAGAGAGAGACTGTTCCTCTCCCCTTGCCCTCCTTTGCTTCAGTCTGAGCTGGCTTAGCTTGTCTTGGCAGCTGCCTGTTTAACGCTTTTCCTGTAGAAACCTTTCTGCTTGGGGAGCTGAGCCTTCCCGGCAGTGAGCTGGGAGTGAAGGCGAGTCCACTGCATCCAAAGTGGCCCCACCGACTTCCGCCCATTTTTGTGATAAGTCGAGTGTTTCCATCCCCAGGCAGGCAGCCTGCCGTGGCAGTGGCCCAATCCTGACCAACAGGATACAGCCGAAGGAAATGTGCGGGTGATGGGCTTTCTCCAGGGCTCTCCTGGGTGTGTGGGTAGAAGAACCCACACCAGGCATTTGTGCCACGGGTGGGCTGTCCCCCACGCGGCACTGGGTTCAGTGACTTCCACTAAGTCTTGGGTTACTGCCACTCTCGATCCACGCCCCCAACCGTGTCTGTCAAACGACAGTAATTTTATTCTGGAGCTTGGAGGTATCTCAACAAAAGTTCCAGAGTTGCTGCTTTCTTGGCAACCTGAAGTGACTCACATGTGCCTCCGAAAACCTCGTTTGACCATCAGCTTGAAGCTTTCAGGAGGGCTTCCTAGGCGCACCAGTGGCTTCTGGAGCAGCAGGATTGTCTGCCCACGATTTCATGAGCCTGTTGTGAGAATTAGATGAGACCTTTCACTGAAGTGCTTAGCGTGATACCTAAAATTATCCCCCTAGACTGAATTTTGTTCATTCCACATGCCCAGTATTTGGCCCATTGATTGCCTGGTACATAATAAATGCTTGATAAGTTATTTAAGAACTATACGGTAATTCTTTTTTTGTCTTAAGATTAGGAGCAACAAGGTAGATTTAAGGGTTTTTTTTTTAATTCAGCATTGGTGCCTCTACATGCACACCTTCCTGCTTGTCCCATATCAACCTTTATTGCAGCTCTAGCCCCTTTATTTAGCTCCTCCGCTGGCCTCCCTTTCTTTTCTTTTCTTTTTTTTTTTTTTTTTTGCGGTATGCGGGCCTCTCACTGTTGTGGCCTCTCCCGCTGTGGAGCACGGGCTCTGGATGCGCGGGCCCAGCCGCTCCGTGGCATGTGGGATCTTCCCGGACCGGGACACGAACCCGTGTCCCCTGCATCAGCAGGCGGACTCCCAACCACTGCGCCACCAGGGAAGCCCCTTTTCTTTTTCTTTTTTTTTTTTTGCGGTACGTGGGCCTCTCACTGTTGTGGTCTCTCCTGTTGCGGAGCACAGGCTCCGGACACGCAGGCTCAGTGGCCATGGCTCACGGGCCCAGCCGCTCCATGGCATGTGGGATCTTCCTGGACCGGGGCACGAACCCGTGTCCCCTGCATCGGCAGGCGGACTCTCAACCACTGCGCCACCAGGGAAGCCCGACAATGGCCTCCCTTTCTTATATCGACTCCACACATTGAAATTAACTGTGGACTTGAAAAGATTTGGAGTCTGGGGGTTAATGCACTACAGATGATGGTGGCTTTGAAACCCTAAACTGGACTGGAGAAAAACTGACCACTGGGCAGTTAACCGATTAGAAAGGAGAGAGAGAGGGAGAAAGTTTGTGTGTCTGTCTGTCATCAGTGTTTGAACACCTGTTGTGGGCAGGGCACTGACTATTGCAGGTGCTGGGAACACAGTGGGAAACAAGACAGTGAGAGCACAGAATAGGGCAGATGTCTCGTTGGCCAGATGCGGGTGTGGTGGAGGAAAGCTTCCTTGAACCAAGGTCTGAAGTCTGAATGGGGCTTACTAGGCAGGAGTGGGGAGGGGGTGATCCAGGGAGCAGCTTTGCCAGGATCCGGGTGGGGGCAGAGTGCTGAAATGGCCGGCAGGGAGCCCCCGGCGCCTCAGGCCACAGTGAGGGTTCATTTTTAAGTGGGTACCCTGCTCATGAAGTGAGATGTCATTAGGGTGTTATAACTCCTGGGGCAGCCCCAGGTCTGAGAGGACAGAAGATTTGGGAGGCTTTGTTTTGCTAATCTGCCTCCCCAGCTGTCCCCTAGTTTTAAGATGCAGGATTACATCATCCAACAGAAAACATAAGCCTGTAGCATTCTTTCCCCTGGAGCGGGGAGAGGCTACCCTTTGCCCTCTGTTCAGAGTGCTTTCTCTGGGCCTAATGCTCCCAGAACTGGGGAGGAAAGGCGACATTGAGGTTTGGCAGAATCCAGCTGCCAGAAGCTATGTTGCTTTGTCTCAAGTTGGACCCGGACCTTTGAGTGCACTTGGTGGGGCTGGTTCCAGGAAGGGTTGATGAAGCATTGTTGGCTGTAAATAAACGTCCATTCTCCCCACTAGAAGCTGCTACTCCTCTGCTGAGTAAATCCTCCCAGCTCACATGGCAGCTTGTCCTGCTTCATGGAGCCATGTTGTTTTTCCTTCCTTCCTCTGCTCCAGTCATAGTTTTGCCGGTGGCCGGACTTTTATATTCTCTGCAGGGGGAACCACATTTCAGATTCTGTAATTCCTGAGGACAAGGCCCCTGCCATGGCCGTTAGATTCTTCCACATCTCAGGCACAGTTGATTAAGAAGTCAACGGTGTTGGGTTCAGACCACAGTCTTCCAGGGACGACCCCCAGCCCGCAGCAGCCACTCGTGCCCCGGTCGGTGGGACTGAAATGAAGCCCAGGGAGGTTGGAGGGGTGCAGACAGTCTGAAGAAGCCTCAGAGCTCTCTTTCCTCCCCTCCCTTTCCCGTCTTCTCACTAGGCTTCTTAGGAAGATGTGGATTTTGTTTTGCTTTGTTTTTCCTTGTGTCTTAATTGGACTTGAACTAGAGAGCAGAAACGATTTACCTGGTATTTTCTCCTAGGAACTGCTACGTGAGATGCTCTCCTAGGCAAGAAAAGCGCTCAGCCTGCTGTGTCTGAGGGGCGTGTGCTGTCACGTCCAGGTCTGGCCAGGTCTCTGGGCTGTGGGCTTCATGCCTCCCGGCTGACGCAGACATCCAGCCGTCTGGTAAATAGATCTCCAGGCTGAGTTCATTTCTTTGAAGAACTGAATATCCACCTGGAGGCCAGGGAGGGTGGATTCACGCAAGTCAGGACAGGTGTCCTGTGTGCCTTCGGAAACACCGCTTTGGGGGAAGAATAGGAAGAGTGGGTTCTTGTTCCTTTTTACTTGTATCCGCTTTGCTGCTCCCTTTCTGCCTCTTTAAGGATATACTGAGACTCTCTCTATAGCAGGTTTTGTAAAACCAGTTTCTTGAACTACTGGCAGTTTAATGGTGTGAACCTTCCATCTCCTTAGCTCTGTCCTTTTAAATACTTCATCCATTGTTTTTTCTGACACCATGGCTGGCTTCCGAGATAACTATCATGGGGTGCATTGTTCATTTTTGTGCCGAATTCCTGGTATCCGAGGCATGACTGTCTCTCTGGGTCTTTGTCTTGAATGTGGACCCCCCTCTCCTCCCCGCAAGGCTGCTTTCATTGGATGAAACTTGTTTCAATGGACAGTTGAGCATAAATGGTTCTAAAAGGCATCTTTGGGGTATTGGACCCCTGTCTTCAGTGGTCTCACTGGACACCCCGACGCTCCTTCGTTGCTGGGCTTTCGTCAGCATCACTTCAAGTCCTGCACCCAACTCCATTCCAAGAGCGTGTGATGCTGTGGCTCAGGCCCTTTGGTGTGGGGCAGAGCCAAGCCCTTCTTCTCGGGGTCAGGGCAGGGGGTGGGGGGTTAGGCTGCTTTAGGATCCGGAAGTACCGTACCACACCACATGCCCAGGAGCTCAGCAGGCCCACGGCCAGCTTGTTCACGTCAGAGGGCGGAGGAATTCCATTCTAAAGTGTAACGAGGTGTGGCCACCAGGAGTCACAGAGTCCCATTGTTTGTTTCTCCAGGGCCTTAGGAGTCACACGTGTACACGTGACACGAATGGGGGATCTGGACAGCGACAGATTCCAAAGTCTTTCCAGGAGACCTTTGTGCAGAATTGTATGGCGTCCAGTCTGTGGAGGCTAATTTATACGTTTAGCTTTCGGGAGTCTCTCAAGGCAGGAGAATCTTCTCGCGGTTGGGTCCATGGTCCATTGGTCGATACTTTGCTTGGGGATAGTGTGGAGCTGGATTCCGCTGCTGGGAAGGTGGGGTGGGACTTCTTTCTGTGGGTGCTGGGTTTGGGATTGAATAAGAGGCCATAGCCCCAGGGGACTTGGGGTGCACTCTGGGCACTACCCGCCGCCTTCTGTCCGTGTGTCTGTGTGTGTGTGTGCACCCTGTGAGGGCAGAAAACCAGAGACTAGACTAGTTGGCAGATTGAAACCAACTACCCAGTTAATTTTTTTTTGTTTTGTGGCGTGCGTAGAAAGATAAACCTGGGGGGAAATGAGGAGCTGAGCCAGAAAAGAAAAGACTGAAAGCAGTGGAGAGAACTTCCTGTTTGTGACTCTGCCCCATCATTTCTTTTTCTCCCAGAGACGTGACTAAACAGACCTCAGCTAAGCCAGGCCAGGGCCTTGAGAGACGCAGGAATCCCCACCTCTCCCTACCCCTCCCCCTCCCTTCGCTGGGGCACAGGAGAGCCCCAGGGAGCCTCACACCCTTTAATCTCACTGAGGAGCCCCTGGTGTGAACAAGTACTTTCCCCTTTGAAGAGAAGCTGGCTGTTTGGCGACTAACTTCCTGTGCCTCTGGAGCAGATGTGCTGAATTCCCACGTGGATATCTTGCCTCTTTCCTCGCTGCTTTGCATTTTGGCCACGAAAGGGGCTGGGGCAGTGCTTTGGGAAAGAGCTCTAGGGGGCCTTTGAAGAATTAATGGGTCAGTCCTGTACGACCAGCCAAATGGCCCAGGAGGGGAGGAAGGATGTACCCAACTGATGCTTTCCCACAATTAGCACCCAGAAAGCTGTCCCCTAGAGGGAAAATTTAAGGAACTTTTACCGTCCAGCGTTTTGTTACTTCCATGCTCGTTAACATTGGCTCCTCCAGAGTCACAGCTACGGAGGGACTGTCGTGGGACCCGTGGAGAGCGGCTCTCTCTGGAGAGCAGCTGATGGATAACCAGCCTGAATTCGGCACGGCAGCCCTCGGGTGCACCTCCGCTTTGCCCACCTGATCGGCGGGGGCGGGTGGCTGGAGGAGACGTTTGCTAAGCAACCTGGCCTGGGCATTATGCCCATCCAGGTCGAATGAATAACTGCAGTGTGCCGAAGAATGAGGGGGTTTTGGCCTGTCCCAGAACCAGAAGGGACTTTTTGGAGAAGGGGGCTAAGAACTGCTGCTCTGGTCTTGGCGTGGAGCCCGGGGTGGGAGGGTGGTCTTCCTGCCCCTTCCCTTCTGAGACGTCACCTCAGTGTAACATTGCTTCGTGTCAGCGGAGTGCACAGAGCTCCACGGCCGTTTCCACGTGCCCATCGGGTCCAGAGTTTTTACTGTCTTATCTCCTCCCTCACCAGCCAGAGGCGGGGGTGGGGGGGGGCGTGAGATCCAACAATCTCATGAGCACAGCTTCTGCCACTGTGATCATTACCGTGTTATGGCAGTTGAGACCCCTGACCTAACTGTGTTTGAGGGGCTCAGTTTCCCCAGAAATGGGGAAAACAGGTACGTTCCTGCCATTGCATTTGGGGCAGCAGAAGCAAGGAAAGGCCTTCCTGCCCACGGTGCCCGGGTGTGTGACCACGGCTGGGACGGTGCCTTCTCCGGGCTGATTTGGTTTAGATGAAGCATTTGCTCTGAGCGGTGAAATCCAGAGCAAGTCCAGAGCAGTCCGATGAGAAACATCTGCTCCTAGGGCTCTGCACGCCGCCAGAACTGAAGGACGTGTGGGAGTGGGTGCTGGGGACCGGGGTTTGCAGGAAGGGTCAGTGAAAGCTTTTCTTTGGTAGGACCGTGAGCCAGCGTAAGGAGGGCTGACAGGTGGGCCAGCGAGAGCCAGAGCGAGGCTGCCTCCAAGCCGGGCCTTCCTGGGGCCAGTGCCGTGACTTGTTGAAGTCTCGCTGCCTGCCTGCCCCCGGGTTCCACGAGCTACCCCCTTATGATAAAGCCTCTCTTTTTTTGCTGAAACTGAGAGTAAGAAAAATCTCTTGGGAGCAGACAGTCTTTTGCGTTTTGGTCTTGCGATTCTCGTGTTGTAAAGTAGCCGCCTCTTGCTTCCTGGGCACCAGCTGGAGGCGCTGGTGTTCTGGGGCGGCTGGCCGGGCCCGGGGAGAGCAGCGAGCAGGGTCCATCCAGACGGGCAGCTGTCGCATGGCTGGTGTTTGCCCTCCTCAGCGTTAGGGGTACCGGTCACTGCTGGAGGCCGTGGAGGAGAGACTGAAGCAGGTGTGTGGAGCATCCCAGCTGCTCTGATAAAGGAAGAAGGGGTATTCGGAGGTTCAGGGGTCCCAGGATTCCCCGAAGTGTCCGCTCACTCTTGGGGCTCTTCACGGTGCTTTCACCTTTTCTCCTTCCTTAAAAGTCCTGAGTGGTGTCAGTGAGGAGAGTGACTGTGGGTCAGGAGGCCCGGGCTTACTCCTTGTGTTTCTGTTTTTCTTTTGCAGGATAACCCAGAAGTAGAAAAGCGAGATCCCCAGGAATTAGTTGGTGAGTATCCTGGTGCGGGGGGCGGGGAGCCTCACGCAGAGCCAACCGGCTTCCAGCCACGCAGGTGGCTTCTCTCTGCTTCGGCCAAGGCAGCTGCTCTGCTGCTCTCACAGGGCCTTTGGCATTTTCGAAGACGTCTGGATGAGACACCCAGGGAACAATTCTTCTTTGACAGTCAGATTCACGGTGCGTTTCACTGGGCTTTGGTCAGTTGCCAGCGTTGTCAAGAGGGATTCAGGGCCCCCTTCAGCTGGGAGCTCGTTCCGCTTGTGCCCTGCGTCCGTCCTCCGGCCTTGCCCCCCCACATCCCCCTCTGCTGGCATATTCACGGGCTCAAGGAGCAAACATGTGGCCTCTGCTGGCACCCTGCTCTGTCCCCAGGAGGGAACATGCCTCACAGCCCTGGGGTCTGGGGCCCTTTGTGGGACTGGCCAGGGCAGTTACATTTCTGGAAAATGACACACGTGTCATCCCAGGTTCCGTGTTAACCTCAGCCTCTTAATCCTTTTAGGAAGCCTCTCAGCCCCTTCAGTTTGGCGGCAGACTTTGTGAGGGGCTCTCCCAGGGCCTGGCCCGGCCTCACGGCGAGGGCATTGGCCCTCCCTCTCTGTGGCGACTGTACCCGCCTCTCTCCACCTGCTCCACTTGTCTTCACAAAGCAGGTTCCTGCTTCTCAGGCGGCCTGCAGAGCCCGCTCCTCTGCTTCCAGACGGAGCCTTTGAGACGTGCTTACTCTGCCCTGGGAAGCCCTGGACTCCGCCTGGAAATGCTGCTTCCTGCAGCCCCTCCAACCTGACCTTTCTCCGGATAGGATCCCTTCACCGGTGATGGGAGATAGGGACCCATTCTGGTTTTCCGGACTGAAAGACCTGAAAATTGTTCATTATATTTGTCTTCTGAGGAAGGATTGGGTAGCAGCGTGACCACACTGAGCAGCCCAAGTGCTCTGTGGGATCCTGCCTTTATCTCCGAGTTTTCTGATGAGTGGGGTATGAGTCTTTCCTACCCTATAAAAACCCAAATTTTCCTAAAACCTTAGAGTTTGCTCTTGGAAAATGGCGCTGTAGGGGTGGCCCAGTTGGCTTCACGGGCAGAGAGAACAGAGCACAGCCTCACCAGGCAGCCCGTGGCCTTCTCCAAGTGGGTGATGGACTGGAGCCTCGGCCTCCTCTCGCCTCCAGTCCCTGCTGTTCACCACCAGGACGCTGGGGGTGGAGCGTGGGGTCAGGGGCGCCGGCCCAGGAGCCCAACAAGGCAGCGCCCTCCACTCTTGCAGGCGGCGCTTGGCGAGCGGTGGAATGTGTGTGGGCACCAGCCATCTCAGCCCCGACTTCTTCCACAACAAGCTTTCACTTTTCCTCTCCTTGTCACTTTTTGAAAATAGCTTTGTTGAGGTGTAACTTGCATAGAGTAAGATTCGTCAGCTTTTAGTGTTAACTCCCACCACAGTCGTGACGTAGAGCATTTCCATGACTCCAAAGTGTTCCCCCGTACCCCTCCCCTTGCAGACATTTCCTCCCTCAGCCTCAGGCAAGCAGTGATCTACTTTCTTCACTGTAGTTTTGTCTTTTTTAGGATTTCTTATAAATCAGGATTTGTTGGCCTTGGCACGATTGACATTTCGGGCTGGATAATTCTTTGCAGTGGGGGCCTGGCCTGTGCACTGTACTGTGTTTTAGCAGCATCCCTGGTCTCTGCCCACTAGGTGCCAATCGCAACCCCCTCGTCCTGCCAGATATGACAACGAAAAATGTTTCCAGACACTGCCAGATATTGCCTTGGGGGGCAGAATTGCCCCTGGTTGAGAACCATTGATACAAATGGAATCACAGTTTGTTGGGGGGGTTTCTGTTGCTTTTTTGTTTGTTTGCTTGTTTTTTCTAGTTTCTTACACTTCCCATAGTGTTCTGTGTTTTTTTTATAAACTTCTTAGACCTTTTTTTTTTTTTTTTAAAGAACTTCACATTACCTTTTTGTTTATTTATTTTTGACTGTGTTTTGGGTCTTCATTTCTGTGCGAGGGCTCTCTCCAGTTGCGGCGAGCGGGGGCCACTCTTCATCGCGGTGCGCGGGCCTCTCACAGTCGCGGCCCCCTGTTGCGGAACACAGGCTCCAGACACGCAGGCTCAGTAGTTGTGGCTCACAGGCCCAGTTGCTCCGCGGCATGTGGGATCCTCCCAGATCAGGGCTTGAACCCACGTCCCCTGCATTGGCAGGCAGATTATCAACCACTGCGCCACCAGGGAAGTCCCTCCCATAGTGTTTTTGAGACCCATCCACATCCTTGAGAATATCCATAGTTTTTTTTTTTTTTTTGCTAATATTATCTCGTTGTAGAGTTCCACCGCAGTTTCTTGAATCCAGTCACCCACAGAGGACACAGGTGGAGCTCTAAGCCTCAGAGTTTGGATTCCTCTTCCCATTTCTCACTGAGGAGGTAGTAGTTGACCTGTGCAGAGTGGCTTCTGCTCATGGGACCGTCATTGTCAGC
Source organism: Delphinus delphis (assembly GCF_949987515.2). Classification (NCBI taxonomy): domain Eukaryota; kingdom Metazoa; phylum Chordata; class Mammalia; order Artiodactyla; family Delphinidae; genus Delphinus; species Delphinus delphis. The sequence continues at coordinate 7,743,050 of NC_082701.1, forward strand.
CCCTCTGCCTGAACTCAGCTCCTTTTTTTTTCTTCCTTTAAATTTTATTTATTTATTTATTTATGGCTACGTTGGGTCTTCGTTGCTGCTTGCGGGCTCCTCATCACAGTGGTTTCTCTTGTTGCGGAGCACGGGTTCTAGGTGCGCGGGCTTCAGTAGTTGTGGCACACAGGCTCAGTAGTTGTGGCTCACGGGCTTAGTTGCTCTGTAGCATGTGGGATCTTCCCGGACCAGGGCTCGAACCCGTGTCCCCTGCGTTGGCAGGCAGACTCCCAACCACTGCACCACCAGGGAGGCCCCTCAGCTATTCCTTTTTTTTTTTTTTTTCCCAGCTCCTTTTATTCATGCCTCTGGATGTGAGACTTGGGTTGCTCTGCTGGTGTGGGCAGCGTTTTCATATGTATAGACAGCCCCAGGTTTAATGGAGCAAAGGAAAGCAGAGAAGCTGGCCCAGGGCTCCCCAGCGCTGTAGCTGCCTGACAGAGCTGAGCCTGGGCGTCCTGCCATCCCCTCCAGTTGCCCCACTGGTGCCCCGTGGGTGGGCCTGGAACAGTGGCCGTGGGTGGTAAGCCAGTTGGGTCTCTAGTGAGCCAGAGACACTCTGCTGCCTCCTGCTTCCAGCCCCACAATACCTCCAGGCATCCCTTCACTCCTGCCATTCCAGAAGCCCAGCTGACTAGCTACTCCTTCGCAGATTTATACCTGGCAACTCTGGATACCAGCACTGTTCTGGGACTTGGGCACGCACGCACCTGGGGTGAAGCGTGCTGACGGCAGGCTTCTCGGATCCTGAATGTGGCTGCCTGCCGAGAACACCCCAGGCAGACCTGGAGAGCCGCAGACGCGAGCTGCCCCCACGTGCCTGGATACACGTCTCGGTGTGTTTCCAGGGAAGGTGGTTTGAGGCTGGCTGCTCAGTCGCCATATATGTGGGTCTGATGTCTTCTGCTTTCGACTCATTTTGAGACTTAGGAGAGGCAGAATCACAGAAAGATTGCTCCTGAAATCTGTGAGGTAAACTTGTACCGAGTTTCCTGAAAGTATCTCTTCATTTGCCGGCTACTCCCGAGGAATTTTCTCATTCCTAGCCCAGTTCCAAGCCCACAAGCTCAGGAGGGGCTCTCCCTCTCCCTGTCACACTGTATACCATTTGAGCCCAAGTGTGGCTGGGTTGCTAATGGCAACAGTGCCACACCCTGTTTTTCCAAAAGGCTTTCCTGGCAAATGCCAGAGGGCACTCTTTGTCTTCTCTGTCACATGCACACACACTCTCCGCCCCAGGGAAGCCTTAACCCTCTTTGCTGCGGCCCAAAGCCTGCCCCAGCCCCCCTTGCTTCTGTTGCTGATGCTTAAGAAATGCGAGAACCAGCGCACACCCCAGCTGGTTCCGCTCTCCGCCGGCCTCTGCAGCCTGCTTGAGCCTCAGGCTTTGACCTCCTGCCTCTCCCAGAGCTGGGAGGAAGGAGGAAGTGAGGCTGAGATTGAACTCCTGCCAGATCTGGGTGTCCCTTGCTTCAGGAGACAGGAGACAGGAGGAGGGTGCTGGGCAAAGAGAAGCGCATGGTTCTGTGGTGAAAACTGCTCCCGGGCTGCACTGGTGTCTCAGTCCGCAGCAGGATCTGTCACCCAGTCTCTGTCCTCTTCCCTTCACTCAAAATGGCAGATCTAGTACTCTGTTCCTGGGGCACGTCCAGTGAGAATCCACCAACAGTGAGAATCGGCACGTGTATCCAGGTTAGGAGACTGTCCCTGGGCTTGGGCCCCAGCCTCAGTGTTTACAGTGTGTGCAGGCTCCTTGGGCAGCAGCTGAGGCTAGTGAAGCTCGAAGCAGAAATCAAAGCACCTTATCTGCTAAGAAAATATTAACCCAGCTTTGGGAGAGAATGGGAAGGCTCGCTAGGCCATCCCCAGGCAGTCCAGGCAGCCACTTGGGGCTTAGAAGTCTCGCCTGGGGCCAGGCACACGGGGTACCCAGTCAGTACTTGCGGGTGTCACTGGTGCTGGATTCTGCATTCTTTGCTTTCATCCTGCCCCACCCTACTCCGCCTGCTGTTTGCTCACTGTATAGTCCTTTTCATGAGAGAACGTTTTAAAAGCACATACAGAATCTTACAACAAACAGCACATTGTCTGAGTGATCCAGAGCACAGCTCTGCAGTCGCAAGGGTGGCCAGAGGCAGCACGGCGGGGAGTGGAGAGAGAAAGACGCTTGGGTGGGCAGGGGCAGCACGGAGGGGAGTGGAGAGAGAGAGAAGCTTGGGTGGGCAGGGGCGGATCTCCAAGGGAATTGCCCCCTGGGAGTTGTGGTTCTTCACTTCAGAATCAGACCTTTTGTTCCCAAGAACGAAGTGGACCGAAGTGGACCGAGAGCGGGTTGATTGGTTTTACCATTAAAGGGCCATGGACTGCCCAGGTGGCGCAGTGGTTAAGAATCCGCCGGCCAGTGCAGCGGACATGGGTTGGAGCCCTGGTCCAGGAAGATCCCACATGCCGCAGAGCAGCTAAGCCCGTGCGCCACAACTACTAAGCCTGCGCTCTAGAGCCCACGTGCCACAACTACTGAGCCCGTGTGCCTAGAGCCCGAGCTCCGCAACAAGAGAAGCCACCACAATGAGAAGCCCGCGCACCGGGACGAAGAGTAGCCCCTGCTCGCCACAACTAGAGAAAGCCTGTGCAGCAACGAAGACCCATTGCAGCCAAAAATTAATTAATTTAAGAAAACATTAAAGGGCCCTAAGCTAATAACCAACAGGTCCTTTTGTAAATGTCATTTATGCACAAGGCAGTATTGAGTGCTTTGAGTCCCGAAGCCTAGGGAACCCTGAACTGCTCCTGTAGCCTCGGTAGGAGAGCCTGAGGTGAGAAGGATGGCGCCAAGCAACTCTGAGTTTCCGGAATTCTGGGAGGGTGTTTCAGGGGCAGAGCCCCTGGGGGGCTGGATCTGGTCACGTTATGAGCCAGCGGTGTGCACATCTCTTCCCAGCCTCAAGTTCAGCGACTTCACATTGGTAGCTTGACATTAGCCGTGGGGAGAATTTACACCACAGAAATGGGCAGATGCTGCAGGTCGTGGCTGTGCCCCTCCCCACCTCCCAGCTGGGTGTTAAACATCCACCAGCGCACCCCAGGACATAGCCTTTGGCCACACGCCATCTTTATGCTCGTGCCCTCTGCCTGACCTTCTCTTCCCCTGGGTTGGCACGTGCCGGCTCCTTCTGGTCAATTGATCTCAACTCACATGCACCCCCTCGGAGTGCTACTCCAAACACCCTGTTCTACTGTTTCATAGTGTGTATCCCTCCTTGAAAATGTTTTATCGGCCTTTTTTTTGCGGTGGGGGGGTATTGTCCATGTCTGTCCCCCACCCTAACCCTCCCACCCACCCACAGAATTCTTCTCTGTTCTTTCCACAGCCTCCTTTTCTGAAAGAGTCCGGAACATGTCACCTGATGAAATCAAGATCCCGCCCGAGCCCCCCGGCAGATGCTCAAATCACTTACAGGTAAGCACAGTGCTCGACTGCTGAGGCCCATGTAGCCCAGGAGGCCTGGGACAGGTGTCTGGCTCGGTCTGACTTTAAGAAGCTTCTGGATGGCCCGAGTGGGAAGGAGCCTGCAGTCCTGGTGACCTCCCTTAGGCTGCTCTCAGGAGTTTGCACTGTACACAGCGCCACCCTCTGCTGCTTCAGCCGGGGCCCCTAGCTGCCCTAAGTGATGTCCTTACCAGAGAAAACAACATGCCTCTTCTGGGCAACCCTGAGCCAATGGGACCGTCTCGGAAGGAACTTTGCTAAGAAACTGAGGGATTGTCAGAATGTAAAATAAACAAATAGAAGTGCAAAAGCACAAGCACGGATATGCATAAACTTCAGTCCTCGTTTTCCTAAAATGCCAGTTCACTGGCTTCTTGTTTGACGAAACCTGGTGCAGACCTGACCTGAGGAGATGGAACGTTGAGTGCGGTCACTCCCTTGGGAGCAGGACCTCAGGGGACAGCGGGATTACACCTCCTGGTCAGCCTCGGTGGTTGTTTCTCCCTGTCCCTCTGCACGTTCCGCTGTGAAGGAGACTTTGTGACAGTAGGGCAGACATGCACGGCTGCCCCCAGAGTGGTGCCCGGTCCACCTGCTCTACCTTTGATCCTGTAGGTTCTACTGGTGCCTCTGGCCACACCCCAAGCCCCCGCAGCACGCTGATGGACGGGTGACTAAAGGGACCTGGGGCTGGAGATGCGGCTCACTGTGTCTTCTCCTCCCGGAAGTCTCCTGCCTTTGCTGAGGTCGTCCCCCACCACCGCCACCTACCACCCGCCCAGCATCGAGTCACCCCTGCGCCAGGCAACAGTCCACAGCCTGTAAGAGCTCTCCAGCAGTCCACCAGGCGGAGACAGGCGGCCCAGCCTTCAAGACCAGAGTATTTCTCCTTTTTCGATCCTCCTAGTGGTAGAAACCATGACACTGAGCAAACGTTTTAGTTCATCTGAAACAGGAGGACCCGTCTGACGGCCCGGGAGACACAGAAAAGTCTTGTGTAAAATACAGATCTTCCTCCATCTGCCAAGCCTTCTGGATAGGCTGCCCTCCGTCACCCTTAAAGACATAATGTGGAGGCGTGGCGCACCCGGCTTCTCCCTGCCCTGGTAAATGTGTCACGAACTTCTCTCTGCAATTCAGTGCTTCCTCCAGCCATTCTTGGCTTCCGACAGAGGGAGTGGGTCACCTCTCCTGATGTGCCCAAAGGGCCTCGCTCAGGCCCTCCCAGCCTGCCCGCCTCCTCTTGCAGGTGAAGAGTGCCCCAAATGTTTTCCTCCTGGACGGTCTGTGTTTAGCTGCTGCTAGTGGGGGAGGCGGCCGAGTGACCCTTACCTGGGCCAGCGCCAGCCTTCCTGGGTAAGACTGCTCCTCAGAGGTGGCTCTGCCCTGAGACCCGGGTTCCTGGGGCCTCTTCACGCGCCAGACAGCCCTGATGCCATCTGTTGTGGACTTCATCTCTGTGGGCCTGGGGACACTTGTGGCACTGGCCCAGATCACTGCCAGGTGGTTCTTCTGTTTCCCATTGAGCCAGGGTAGGGGCCTGGAGGGGAGTTTGGATGAAAAACGACCTCTTGACCCCTGACGGTGCCTCTTGATAGAGTGGTGGGGACCGGCCATCTGTGAGCTGCCCCTCAAAGGACACTGGGGAGGCTTGTGACACCTCTACTCCCGCCTTCCTGGATCTCCTGCTGAGGACTCATCCCCATGGTAAAATTAAATACCAGCCTTCAGCCCTGCCCATCAGCACTGAAGCCTGAAACCTCTTCAGGTGATTCAGGAACTGATTAACCAAGTGGGGATTTGCTCACTGTCTTCGCTGTGGCTTCTCTGCCTTGAGCTTCTTATTCTTCCCTCTACTAACCACCCAAAGGGGGTCAGAAGAGAGCAAAGCAAAAGCAGACTGGTCTCCATCTATCTTATCTGTGCTCGGTGCTGGTCACAGGCTGGGTGGTGAAAGACCGTATGGCCAGAGCAGGGCTTCACGTGGCTCTGTGGCTCTCCTGGGTCCTCATGTCCACACAGCACGTGTGACCACAGACTGGGATCATTAGGCGGTGGGGTTCTGTCATAGTCATCCTTCTGTTTCTCTTCCACAGGACAAGATCCAGAAGCTTTATGAGCGGAAGATAAAGGAGGGAATGGATATGAACTACATTATCCAAAGGAAGAAGGAATTTCGGAATCCCAGGTGAGTTTCCCACGAGCCTGCAGGGTCAGTTGGGTGGTTGATATTGGATGGGGGACGGGGGTGCCACCATGGAGGTGGCAGGGAGAGGCCCAGCTCAGATCACACCTGAGCCCAAAAGCGCCATCACCCACTCGGCATTACCCTCGCCGAGGCTTACCGCTTACCGTGGAAGAGCCAGATCGAACACGCAAAGCAGAGTGGAAGCCGAGAGGCCTGGGCTGGGCGGGGGCGCCTGGCTGGGTTCTCGCTCCCACGCTGCTCCTAGAGCATGTGGCCTCTCGAGGCCTCAGTGTCCGCTGCTGTTCGATGAGGGGATTGGACCAGATGATCACCCCAGGTCCTCCCACCTCTAGAAAGTGGTTGATTCTGTGCGCAGGCGAGAGGTTTGAGAAACAGAACTGTGTCTGGGTCTTACTCCGTCCAGTGCTCAAGCAAGTGACACACCCAGGAAAGAGCCTCGTGTGCGGATAGCCGAGACCTGCCCTGGCCCCTGTGGGCCTAAGTGGGGTGGCCCCGACCAAACCACACACACTGAAGGTCAGCTGTCTGGTTAAGAACAGAAACTGCAGCCCTCACCTCGACACCATATTCTTCCTGGCCACTGGCCCCAGTCCTTCTCTCTGGGAGGCGGGAGGGCCAGAAGTGACTTTTAATGTCAAGCCAGTGGACATTTCCCCTTCCATCCAGAAGCTTGCTTAGAACAGTTCGGCCGGATTTAAAGGCTTCACCTGAGCCCAGGCACCAAATGGTTCTGATCTCTTGAAATCTGGTGCCACACAGGGCCCCGGGTCTCAGGCCTGCTCAGCGCCTTGTGGTTTTCCTCTTTCAGCATCTATGAGAAACTCATCCAGTTCTGTGCGATTGATGAGCTCGGCACCAACTACCCGAAGGTATGTCCCACCCGCAGAGGCTGAGGGTGAGAGAGGGTACCCAGGGCCCTGTGCTCATCCCGCTGGATCCAGCCTGGCACCACGGAAAGGTCCACACTGCAGCACTGCCAGCTGAGGAGCGCAGTCCCCGTCTCTCTTGTTTGAGTCCCGGGGCCTCTGATTGGCTAGGGCCTGAGCATGGACTCGCTGTGCCCTGTAGAACAGCCTGTGCACAAATGCATCTTTGCCCTCATAATCCTAAGGAGGACTGGCTAGAGACCAGGGATAACAGCTGAGCCCCTGTGCCCTTGAAGGCAGGAGACTCCAGGCCAGGAAGATCCATGGAAAGACCAGGGAAGGCACTTTAACCTTTGCTGCAGCTTTAACCTTTTCTTTTTCAGGATATGTTTGACCCCCATGGCTGGTCCGAAGACTCCTACTATGAGGCATTAGGTGCGTAGCTGTCCGTCTGCCTGCTCACCCATCCGTCTGTATATCCATCCAGTCATCAGGCAGCACAGATTTCAGGGTCTCCTCCATGTCCGGCCATGTCTGAGGAGCTGGGTATACAGCCTTGAAAGGTCCAGACCCCATCCCTGACTTATGAGGCTTACAGTACAGCGCAGAAGACAGGATTAAAGGAGTGATCCAGTGATGACAGGTGTGGGGATGGTGGGCGTGCAGGCAGGGCCACCTAATTGGGCCAGGGGTGGGGCGGCCTCACTGAGGAAACCAGGTCTGAGGTGAGGTTTGAAGGTGCAGAGACTGGCCGAGCAGGTGTAGACGGTGTCGCAGGCAGGGGCCAGTGGGAGTGCAGCAATCTCGGAAGGGGCGCATCTGGGAGAACTGGGAGGAATTTCAAAGGGCCCATTTCCTCGGATGCCTGGTCCCAAACCAGCAGCCTGTGAGCCAGATCTGGCCTGTAGGTGTGTTTTGTTTGGCCCATATGAGTTTTGTCTTGCTTTAATTTGAATTAGTTGACAACGTTTTATCTAAAAATCTAGGGACTTCCCTGGTGGTCCAGTGGTTAAGACTCCGAGCTTCCAATGCAGGGGGCGTGGATTCAATCCCTGGTCAGGAAACTAAGGTCCCATGGGCTGCGTGGTGCAGCAAATACATACATACATACGTACATTAAAAAAAACATTAAGGGACTTCCCTGGTGGCGCGGTGGTTAAGCATCCACCTGCCAATGCAGGGGACATGGGTTCGAGCCCTGGTCCGGGAAGATCCCACATGCCGCGGAGCAACTAAGCCCGTGCGCCACAACTACCGAGCCTGCACTCTAGAGCCCGCGAGCCACAACTACTGAAGCCCACACGCCTAGAGCCCGTGCTCCGCAACAAGAGAAGCCACCGCAATGAGAAGCCCGCGCACCACAACAGAGTAGCCCCTGCTCGCCGCAACTAGAGAAAGCCCATGCGCAGCAACAAAGAACCAACGCAGCCAAAAATACATTAAAAATAAATAAATTTATTTTTAAAAATACATGCATAAAAAAATGCATACATTAAAAAATAAAAATCCAAGGTTCTGGCTGCTCTTGGTCGCTGAGAAGGTAGTCACGCTAGGCCAGCACTCCCAGCCAGCCGAAGCTGGGAACAGCTGACCCCTCCGGACGGCCGTGCACAGCCCCAGCCTCGGGGCCTTTAAGGCTGAGGCCCCTGCTTCCTGCTGGCCGAGCGCTGGCGCTTGACTGTGCCCATCACAAAGGGATGCTTCAGACAAGAGCCCCAGGGAAGCAGCAGGTGCTAGTCCTTCGGCCTGAAGTACCTCCTCGTGTGGGAGTTGTTTCGGCTGCTTGTGTAACTGCCCGTCTTGTCTTCATAGCCAAAGCCCAGAAGATTGAAATGGACAAATTGGAAAAGGCCAAAAAGGAGCGAACCAAAGTAAGTGGTGGCCGGCAGTCCTGATGAAGAGAGCAGCTGTTTGGAGCGCACGGGTCCTGCTGGCTAAGCCCTGGGACGTCCAGGCTGCTCTCCCCACAACCACTGGTTCATCGCCTGACGATGCGCTGAGCAGCCTTAGGTGTTCCCTGTGCTGGATTTGAAGGCTACACACACACACACGCACGCACGCGCGCACACACACACACACACACACACACACACACACACACACACACACACACACACACACACACACACACACACACACACACACACACACACACACACACACACACACACACACACACACACACACACCACCCCCCCCCCGGGGGCTTTCTCCCTTTGTCGTCATAGGTTAGGTGTTCTTGGCCTGAACGGAGGCAGAGATTTCCTTCCCAGAGCGCTCTGCTGTGCCTTCCAGAGCTGACCTCTGCAGCCTGCCTTAGTGCTTCCCTGTAGGTCTCATGGCCCGGCGACCCCTCCTTTTAGGATCCTGAGTACGCTGCTTCCCAAGCAGCACCATCTCCCACGGAGTGTGAGGGCGGGGGCCTGGGCCTGAGGTGGGGCGGCGGGCAGGGGTGCCCAAGCGCAGAGACACAGTGGTGCTGGGAGGGGCCCGATGTCTGTTGGGGAAGCTCTCTTCAGGGGATTAAACCCCGTTCGAGTGCCTCCCCCACACCTCTCCTACCCCTGGACAGTCAGAGCGAGCTGATTCTCAGTGCCTCCTGTGTGGTGCCAATCTCCTGTCCCCTGGGAGCAGACAGGTGGCAGAATGACGTGGACACACAGCTTTACACGGGTTTTAACGCTTGTCTCTCTTTCGCCCTCTAGATAGAGTTTGTGACGGGCACCAAGAAAGGGACCACGACCAACGCCGCGGCCGCCACCACCGCCACGGCCAGCACAGCTGTTGCAGGTAGACGGCGGCTCCGCTTCCCGGCTGCTCCGCAGACGGAGCGAGGGCTTCCCTCCCTTGTTTTGGGGAACAGGGCCTGGCCTCGCTGTGGTTTGTGCTGAGCCTGCTTTGGAGCCTGGGGCGGGGTCCCCGTTCACTGGCTGCCCCTTGGCTTTCTGAGACTAGGGGCCCTGCAGTGTCTGCCCCCTGGGCTCTGACTGCCGGCCTACTGGGAAGGGCCACTGCTTTGTGGTTGGAGTTGATCTGGCTTCTCTCTTGCCTTACCCCAGACGCCCAGAAGAGAAAGAGCAAGTGGGACTCGGCCATCCCGGTGACGACGATAGCCCAGCCCACCATCCTCACCACTACGGCCACCCTGCCCGCTGTCGTCACAGTGACCACCAGTGCCAGTGGCTCCAAGACCACCGTTATCTCTGCCGTGGGCACCATCGTGAAGAAGGCCAAGCAGTGACCTGAGGGACCAGCTCGGGGTGGCTCGGACATTCTCCTTTCCCTCAAGGGGAGGAGCCACTCTGGGGCTTGACGAGACTGTGCAGCCCGGTGACCTATGCCCACTGGGAGGCGCCACTTTGTATATTTCAGGACTGGGACCTGCTCCCCGGGTGCCACCCCGAGAGGAGACTCCATGCAGCCTTCCAGCTGGAAGAGACGTTGCTGCAGCAGAGTGGGGCACTGTGGACAGTGTCCTCCATGCTGTGGGGTCTGCCGCCTGTTAAAAGCACCGTATCCTTACATCTCAGCATCTCGGATGCACTGGCCTCTTCTGCAGTCTGTTTTCAGGCAAACGTGGAAGCTCAAGCGTCCTCCCCATCTTCTTGGCTGGGATTGGCAGGGTTGACGGGGATGACCAACGCCTGCGGTGCTGCTCAGAGAAGGTGGCCCAGGAAGTCACTGAGGTCATTCCCAGTGAACGCCTCTTGGCGTGGGCGGGCAGGGTCCCGAGAGCAGGGGAGGCCCCAGTTCCCACTGTCTGCTACCCTGACCCTGCAACTCAGCCAGTCCTCAGGCAGGAGCCCAGGCCTCTACTCCCTTGGGTGCAGTTGAGCCCTCCTCAGATCGCTTCTTGGACACACCCCAGCTTTTGAAGTCAAGCCAGTGACCAGGAGGGCTGGGGTTGACCTCCAGCCCATGCAGGGAGGGAGCGAGGTGTGAGCAGGCCCAGTGTGGGGAGATGAGTCACCTCCTGGCACGGCTGAGCAGCCGCTCATTGTTTACGTGAAACCCGGCTCCTGGGAGGCTCCCGCCACCCCACCCTTCCTGTGCCGGTTATCTCTGCCCCACAGCAGCACCCGGGCAGCGCCAGTGGCCGCCGGGCTCCTTCTGGGGCCAAAACAGATTTCCCAGCCGCTGCCAGGCCTGGAGGCCAAGGCTGAGGCCGGAGAGAACGGGTCTGCCTTTCCTGCGCTTTGGCAGCTCCCTCCTCCGGCGGGAGGGCTTCGCGTTCAGAGAAGGAAGCGGGGGCCGTGAAGCGCAGGGTTGCTTCCCTGGGGCGGGCGGGGGGTTAGAAAGGTGGTCCCGAAGTTGTGCCCGATACTGTTGCATGACCAGAGGGGTGTGACAACCCTGCCCTGTGGTCCCCAAAATAGAGATCGAGTCACACTCGCCCCCTCCCCACAAACACACACTCGGCACCAGAAGAGGTTGGTTCTCCTCCTCTCCTCCTTTGTGAAGACTTTGCAACCCTGAAGAGAGGGGCTGCTGTCCCCCGGGTCAGAAGGGACTTCCTGCCCTGCAGCCTCCTCCGACAGGGGCCCCTCATTCCACAAGGGCCCCGTGGAGCTTGTGTGGGTGGCAGCGTGGGACCGTGGAGACAGCAGGAGCGGGGTCAGCACCTCTGCTCTGGGTCCCAGTTTAAAACGAGTTTGAGTCGTGTCTTGGGCCCTTACTTCTGTAAGCCTTCTTTGTCAGATCACGGTAATAAAGCTTCTTAAGGTGGTTGTGGAGAATCAATGACATGATTTATGCAAAAGTTGTATTAACTATAAAGTACTCTACACATGTCTGTTGTTGGCCAATCCAGTTCCTTCTTGATTTAGACCAAGGAGGGAAGCAAACTCGAGAGATGATAAAACTGGCCAGGGTCCTGGCCTTTGACTGTGCTCTGGGCACCCCCATCCTGGCCGTCAAGCTGTCCTGTGGGATCAGTAATGACTGTTTCCCCCGCGGGGCCCAGCCGCTGGGGCCCAGCCGCTGGGGCCCTGGGGAGTGAACGCAGTCTGGGGTTGGGCAGCCCAGAGTCGGCAGCTGTTGCACTTACAAGCCTTGTGAGTGGGGTGAAGGTCTTTAAACGGGATTGGTGCCTGCCCACCTTAGTTCCCCTGAGGGTGCCACAGGGGCGGGCTATCAGCTTTCCCTGGGGACTGTGTCCCCAGCACGCAGGTCCAAAGTCCTCTGTCCCTGCTTGCAAACCGCCTGTCCAAGCTGAACCCTACTCCCACCCACCGATACATCCCCTACCCTCCTCCTATAGTCCTCATCTTGGGTGATGTCATCATGATCATCCAGGGCTCACAGCTGCATCCTGGACCCCTGTGCTCTACCCCACAACCAATGGGTCACTTCAGAAACCCCTCCCCCACCATTGTTATTGCTGCCTCAGTTCACTGATTGCTTCGGCCTCATCTGCTGTCTTTCTCACTCTCCCACTCCCGTCCAAGCTCCAGTCCGGCTCTGGGGAGCATCTTCCTGCACCCCAGCTCTGGCCACGTCATGTGCCCTCCCGCTGTCCTCAGGAGATTCCACTTCAGCCTGGCAGGCAAGGCCACCAGCATTCTCATCACCTCGCCAGTCTCCCCCCTCCACACCCCTCCCACCGCTGACCCTGCCCACGCCCCCATCCTTGGCTTCTCCCAACTTTCTCACCATTGCCCTTGTATCACTCCCTACCTGTGCACAGATACCTTCAAGATGCAGCTCAGATTTTCTTAACCCCTTCCTGACTCTCCTGGGCGTTAGTTGCTCCTTTCTCAGGGCTCCCACATCTCTGATAACACTACTGCCTTAACTCTTCTGTCCACACATTGGGCTGAGGCACGGTTCTCTTATGAGCGGAAACAACACAATCCAACAAAGCTGTGTCCCAAGTGCTTGGTGTGAGATAAGTGCCCAGGTGTTTGGAGGGATGGAGGGAGCAGTGGTCCCTGCCCCCATGGCCACTGGACTGAAAATTCCAAATCCATGTGCCAACCTCACAGCATCCCGCTGCACATTGGCCACATGTTGGCAGTTGATAAGGCTCAGTGATGGGTACTCTCTAATTTTGTGGGTTTTTTTGTTTTGGAGAGCACATAGAGAAACTTTTTTTAAGACAGAAGCAAGGCAGAGATACACACCCAGAGAGAAAGGGTGTGGGCGTCCTCCCTAATGAGGAGGAGCGCCTTTATGTATGTTTAAAATCTCTATAATAAAAAATTTTAAAAAGTAAGGCCCTTTGAACCATAAAGAATGAGGAAGGGGCTTCCCTGGTGGCTCAGTGGTTGAGAATCTGCCTGCTAATGCAGGGGACACGGCTTCGAGCCCTGGTCCGGGCAGATCCCACATGCCGCGGAGCAACTGGGCCCCTGAGCCACAACCTCTGAGCCTGCGCGTCTGGAGCCTGTGCTTCGCAACGGGAGAGGCCGCGACAGTGTGAGGCCCGCGCACCGCGATGAAGAGTGGCCCCCACTCGCCGCAACTAGAGAAAGCCCTTGCACAGAAACGAAGACCCAACACAGCAAAAATAAATAAATAAATAAATTAGGAAAAAAAAAAAAAGAATGAGGAAGATCTCTGTGGCCAAATTTGGCGTGATATTCAGGAGAGAGAAAATGAAAAGGGCAAGGTGCCGAACAGTACATAGAATATGCTTCTGTGTAAGAAAGGGAAGAAATACAAAACAAAAAATAGAGGAAAGAGACACAAGTAAAATCTTTCATTTTAAATTTGAATTGGAAACATCAGTATGAACTCATGATTCAGGGACTAAGTATCTTGGCAGGAGCTAAGAATCCGCCTGCCAATGCAGGGGACACATGTTCGAGCCCTAGTCCGGGAAGATCCCACATGCTGCGGAGCAACTAAGCCCGTGCACCACAACTGCTGAGCCTATGCTCTAGAGCCTGCGAGCCACAACTACTGAGCCCACATGCCACAACTACTGAAGCCCGCGTGCCTAGAGCCTGTGCTCTGTAACAAGAGAAGCCACCGCAATGAAAAGCCCGTGCACCGCAACGAAGAGTAGCCCCCGCTCACCGCAACTAGAGAAAAACCCATGCGCAGCAACGGAGACCCAATGCAGCCAAAAATAAATATATATATTTAAAAAAAAGATGATGAACTCACGATTCAAAAATAAGAAAAAAGTCCCAGCTATGTCCTTTGAAAGGACCCAGAAGCAATGGCCGCCAGTAGGAATGAGCACATGTAGCACCCAAATCTTGATACCTAATACCATTCCCCACTAAAAGGAGCCAGGGCTCCTTGGAGAGAAATAGCTGATCTAGAAATCTAAGTGGGACTGGGCCAGTTTGTCCCAGAAAGCAGGGAGGACTGCAAGGAGTGTTTCAAAGGTCAAAGGAGCAGGTTTGAAGAGATCTCCCACTGGCCAATTATTGTGAAAAAGGAAAAACTCCCTTGCTTCCTATACACTGCTACTCACAACATCATAAAACGCTTCTGACACCAAATGTATGGGTTTTCCACAACCAAGCAGTTCTGACACCAGCTGCCTGGAGTTAGCCCAGACCCCACAGGTCTGTCCCACAAGACTGCTCCCTACTCAGAGGCCAACTGCCTGTCTGGGCCTCCCCTACTCCTGACCAACTGGTTATAAATTGGAGGTTCCCATGACTCCTGCTTGGGCTCAATAATTTGCTAGAATGGCTCCCAGAACTCAGGAAAACCGTTTACTTACTAGATTACTGGTTCATTACAGCAGGATACAACTCAGGGTCAGCCAGAAGGAAGAGATGCATAGGGAACAGTATGGGGTAAGGGGTGTGGAGCTCCCGTGCTCTCTCTGGGCACACTACCCTCCCAGCACTCCATGTGTTAGCAATCTGGAAGCAATCTGAACCCACTTTGATTAGGATTTTTATGGAGGCTTCATTACTAGGCATGATTCATTAAATCGTTGGCCATTGGCGATGAAACGCCATCTCTAGCCCATCCCCCTTCTCTGGAGGTGGGTGGAGGTTGGGGTGAGAGTGGGGCAGTGTTGAGGCTGAAAGTTTCAACTCTCTAATCACGTGGTTGGTTCCCCTGACAACCAGTGCCCCCCAACCTTAGTGGCTTTCCAAAAGTCACCTCATTAACATGAACTCTGGTGTGGTTGAAAGGGGCTTGTTATGAATAACAAAGACTCTCCTTTCACCTTTATTGCTCCGGAGCTGTTCGAAAAAACCATGGACGAAGACCAAATAGGTATTACTTATTATATCGCAACATCACAATTGTAAACTATTGAATAAATGAAAATCCATGCATGCATCGTATTTGAAAAAAGAAAGGAAAAAATGTATTTGCCACCATTTGAGTTGAATATATCAACTCTACTCTGAAATTCATAGTTAAAAGAATTAAGCCTTGCACACTGTTGATGGGATTATAAAATTATGCAATTGCTATGGAAAACAGCATGGTGGTCCTCAAAAAATTAAAAATAGGACTACCGTGTGATCCACCACTTCTGGGTTTATGTCCGATAAAACTGAAAGCAGGGTCTGGAAGGTATGGTGCACACCCATGTTCATAGCAGCATTATTTACAATAACCAAGAGACGGAAGCTACCCAATGTCCACCAACAGATGAGTGGATAAACAAAATGTGGTCTATACATACAATGAAATATTATTCAGCCTTAAAAAGGAAGGAAATCCTGCCACATGCTACAACACAGACGAACCTTGTGGGCATTATGCTAAGTGATATAAGCCAAACACAAAAAGACATAGTATATGATTCCACTCACATGAGACACTTAGAGTAGCCAAAATCACTGAGACAGAAAATAGAATGATAATTAATCAGGGGCTGGGGGGAGGGGGAAATGGGGAGCTATTTAATGGGTATAGAGTTTCAGAGTGCAAGATGAAAAAGTTCTGGAAATCTGTTGCCCAACAATGTGTACATATTTAACACTATTGAACTATACACTTAAAACAGATTAAGGGAATTCCCTGGTGGTCCAGTGGTTAGGACTCCATGCTTTCACTGTGGTGGCCTGAATTCCATCCCTGGTCAGGGAACAAAGATCCCGCAAGCCAAAACATTAAAAAAAAAGAAAGAAAGAAAGAAAGAAAACTAATTAAGATGGTAACATTTATGTAATGGTGGGGTTTTTTGTTTTGTTTTGGGGTTTTTGGCCGTGCCGCTCGGTATGCGGGATCTTAGTTCCCCGACCAGAGGCTGAACCCGTGTACCCTGTGGTGGAAGCACAGAGTCTTAACCACTGGACTGCCAGGGAAGTCCATATGTTATGTTTTTCGCACAAGGTAAAAACATTTCTGGGGGTTGCTTTTTTTTTTTTAAGTTTATTTATTTATTTTTGGCTGTGTTGGGTCTTCATTGCTGCACGCAGGCTTTCTCTAATTGCAGTGAATGGGGGCTACTCTTCGTTGCGGTGCGTGGGCTTCTCATTGCGGTGGCTTCTCTTGTTGCGGAGCATGGGCTCTAGGTGTGTGGGCTTCAGTAGTTGTGGCACACGGGCTCAATAGTTGTGGCTCGCGGGCTCTAGAGCACAAGCTCAGTAGTTGTGGAGCACGGGCTTGGTAGCTCCGCGGCATGTGGGATCTTCCAGGACCAGGGCTCAAATCTGTGTCCCCTGCACTGGCAGGCGGATTCTTAACCACTGCGCCACCAGGGAAGAAGTCCCTTGGGGTTGCTTTGTAGCAATCATTGTAATTTTTTAAAGTTGTGTAACTCAAAAAGGAAAGAAGCATTTACCCTTTGTGTATGTGTATTTGGAGACACATAATTCACTCCCAGTTGATGAAGGAAACCTCTTTTTTTTTTTTTGCGGTACGCGGCCCTCTCACTGCTGTGGCCTCTCCCGCTGTGGAGCACAGGCTCCGGACGCGCAGGCTCAGTGGCCATGGCTCACGGGCCCAGCCGCTCCGCGGCATGTGGGATCTTCCCGGACCGGGGCACGAACTCGTGTCCCCTGCATCGGCAGGCGGACTCTCAACCACTGCACCACTAGGGAAGCCCTATTTTTTTTTAAAATTAGAAGGATACCTTCTATTAACGTAGAAATGGAATATCACTACTCTTCAACCCCCAAAGAATAATTGATTCAAGCAAGGATCAACAATGGATGCTAAAACCCATTCAGTTGAAAGTTTGTTGGGAAACGGGCGGGGTGACAAAACATCATTACCCCCTCTTAATTACTTTTTTTTTTTTTTTTTCGGTACGCGGGTCTCTCACTGTTTTGGCCTCTCCCGTTGCGGAGCACAGGCTCCGGACACACAGGCTCAGCGGCCATGGCTCACGGGCCCAGCCGCTCCGTGGCATGTGGCATCTTCCCGGACCGGGGCACGAACCCGCGTCCCCTGCATCGGCAGGCAGACTCTCAAGCACTGCACCACCAGGGAAGCCCTCTTAATTACTTCTTAATCATAAAGTGAAAATGTATTTTTACAGTGGAGAGAGATGGTGGTCACTTCCTCAATCATCACTAATAGGGGGCAGCTGACATCACACGCCACCCAATGAAACACAGCACCACCTCTGACCATCCTTGACAAAAAAGTTTAAACTGAATCTAATCAGGCTTTTAGACTTAACTTCCAGTTTACAGGAGGCTAAAAAATCAAGTCCAGGACTTCCCTGGTGGCACAGTGGTTGAGAGTCCGCCTGCCGATGCAGGGGACACGGGTTCGTGCCCTGGTCCGCGAAGATCCCACATGCTGCAGAGCAATTAAGCCCGTGCACCACAGCTACTGAGCCTGTGCTCTAGAGCCTGCGAGCCACAACTAGTGAAGCCTGCGTACCTAGAGCCCGTGCTCCACAACAAAAGAAGCCACCACAATGAGAAGCCCACGCACTGCAATGAAGAGTAGCGCCCGCTCGCCGCAACTAGAGAAAGCCCGCGTGCAGCAATGAAGACTCAACGCAGCCAAAAAAATAAATTAATTAATTTTTAAAAAATAAAAATAAAAGGTCAATTTTTTGGGGGGTGGGTGGGTCGGGGAAAGACTGTTTTAGGAGTAAGAAAGATAAAACAATCAGATGTAGTGGGGGTTGATACAAGGTCTCTAGACAGCTCACCAAACTGTTCTGGTCACACATCCACTGTCTATTTATCATTTAAGTTGTTTATTTATAGAAATGGGTACCACTCTGCCAATAAGTGATGTACATTGTCAAGCAAATATAGTGGATCACGTGGCATATCCCTGGAGAATATGCAGCCTGCTTTGGAGGTCCATGGTTTAAACTGAGCTCCGTGAAGCAAGCAGGTGGTGTGTATCATTCCTCTGGGGATCCCCAGCACCTGGCATAAGAGCCCATTAAATGCTTGTTAAATGAATAAACGATTGAACTAATGAGGGAGCAAGTCTGGCCTGCCAGAGGCCACAGGATGAGACAGGCAGGTAGGAGGTGCAGTCTGAGGTTCTTGGGCTTCTCCATCCTGTTCCAGGAACCTCAGCTATTTGGCAAAGCCTGCAGAAGGAAACTCCACTACATACCGGGCTCACTCTGGCCCTAAGGCTGCAGAATGAGACAATGGGGTTTTTTGTTTTATTTTTTTATAAAATTAATATGTAGTACAATGCTCCTTAACCCTTTGGGGGCCAGTACCCGTTTGGGAATTCAGTGTAAGGGAAGGATCCTCTTGCCAGCAAATCCACATTCCAGTGTCAGATACCTTGAGTTTTGCACGTGATCTCAAATGGTTCATGGACCCCCAAGGTCCACACACAGGTTCCAGGTAATGAAACTCCAGACTCAAAGAAACCTGAAGAAACTCACAGCTTGGACTTCCCCGGTTGTGCAGTGGTTAAGAATCCACCTGCCGGGGCTTCCCTGGTGGTGCAGTGGTTGGGAGTCTGCCTGCTCATGCAGGGGACACGGGTTCTGAGCCCTGGTCTGGGAAGATCCCACATGCTGCAGAGCAACTAGACCCGTGAGCCACAACTACTGAGCCTGTGCGTCTGGAGCCTGTGCTCCGCAATAAGAGAGGCCGCGATAGTGAGAGGCCCGCGCACCGCGATGAAGAGTGGCCCCCGCTTGCCACAACTAGAGAAAGCCCACGCACAGAAACAAAGACCCAACACAGCAAAAATGAATAAATTAATAAACTCCTACCCCCAACATCTTAAAAAAAAAAAGAATCCGCCTGCCAATGCAGGGGACACAGGTTTGATCCCTGGTCCGGGAAGATCCCACATGCCGCGGAGCAAGTAAGCCCATGCGCCACAACTACTGAGCCTGTGCTCTAGAGCCCGTGAGCCACAACTACGGAAGTCTGTGTGCCACAACTACGGAAGACCGCGTGCCTAAAGCCCGTGCTCTCCAACAAGAGAAGCCACTGCAATGGGAAGCCCACGCACCGCAGCAAAGAGTAGCCCCTGCTCGCCGCAACTAGAGAAAGCCCACATGTAGCAACAAAAGCCCAACGCAGCCAAAAATAAATAAATTGATTAATTTTTTTAAAGAAAGAAAGAAACTCACGGCTTCTCTTCTATGGGCCTCCCAGGGGTGCATGTCTCATCTCAGCAGATACCAGACTTCAGCCGCCCTAGTCATTTTTTTTTTAATTAAAAAAAAATTTTTTTAACTTTTCATTTTTTGGCCACACCACATGGGCACGTGGGATCTTAGTTCCCCGACCAGGGATCGAACCCCCAGCATTTGAAGCTTGGAGTCTTAATTACTGGACCGCCAGGGAAGTCTCCCTAGTCATTTTTAAAAGGGTCTGGAATGAGGAGAGGAAGGGGCTGCTGAGCCCAGTGGGGTCTGTGGCATTGTTGCCTCTGGGCCAGGGTCTCCTTCTCTAGGAGGCTGTGTCAGCCACCCCCCACAGTGGGGTGCATATCCCCTACCCCAACCTTCTAATGGGTGGTGTCACAGGCTGCTCTCTGAGCCCGTGTTTTCCAGCCTGCTGGAGTAACTCAGGTCCACAGGGCACAACCTGGGTACCCCAACCAAACTGGGTCTCCTGCCACAGAGCTCTCGAATCCAGGAGGCAGCCTCTCTGAGCTCCTGACCCGTGCAGAGCAGATCTCAGATGACTGGGCAAGGTGGCCGAGTGGTGTCTGTGGCTCGCCCAGTGGCAGTGAGCACTTGGTGTCCACAGTCCGTCCACATCCAGTCCCAGCTGCTCCCATGGTCACTCAGAGTTGGTGGTGTATGCGTCTGTTTACAGATGAGAATGCTGAGGCTCAGGGAGGCGATGTGGCAATCCCATTTGGGTCAACCACATGTTTATTGAGCACCTGCTACGTGCTAGGCACTGAGGTAGGTGCTGGGGATCAAAAGATGTGCTAGACTATGTCTGTCCTTGGGGTTCACAGTCCAACGGGGAAGAGACCCCTAAACAGATCATTTCAAATCAATGTGGCAAACTACATGAAAAAAAACATGCCCCGGGGGTACGCATAACGTAATCCAGCGCTAGGAGGTCAAGGAGGCTCCCTGGAGCTGCGACATCAGCACAATGCCTTCAAGGATAAGGAGGATAAACCAGGCTGGGCTGGGGGTGGGAGGATCCCAAGCAAAGGGACCAGCCTGGTGCAAAACAGCCCCAGGTTGCAAAAAGCATGCTGGCTTGAAGCTGCTTGGTGGCTGGTGGGGGGCTGCCAGCAATCGGGTTTTGTCCAGCATTGTTGGCAGGTGAGGCCAGAGAAATACACCCAGTTGAGGTCAGGGAGCAACTTGAGAGGGTCCAGCTCGAACACACTTAACCAGCAGCACTTGAAAGAGGATTGGAGGGGTCAGATTTGTGAACCAGCTTGTCAAGAACAGCTGTAACGATTCGAGTGCCTACTCCACGTCAGGTGGGTGCTGCCTCTTGATGGGTATTACTGACACTTTAAGAAGGTTCAATTAGCTTGCCTGAAGACACTCAGGGAACCAGTCCTTGCTCAGATCTCCCTCTGGGCACACGTGCGTGCGTTGGAGAGTGGGGAGAGGCCGAGAAGACCCGGTGAATGGCTGACCTGGCTTGGGGCAGCCCCGGGGCCCATCCTTCGCGCTGGCGCAGGGAGGAGCGAAGCGGTGCGCGCGCTCGATCGCCGCCGGGCTGTGTGTCTGCGGCTTTAACTAGATGGCTCCCAAGGGCAGTGGGGATGGTTCACAGTCTGGAGGAGAGAGGGCGGCAGTCCGAGAAGGAGGCTAAGAGGCCACCCCCAGCCCGGGGCAGCCCAGCACCCGAGTCTGCAGCCTGGGGTGGGGAGGGGAGGTGCCGCTCCCGGGGCCGGAGAGAAGGGGGTGGCTCCTCCCCGCCCCCGCCGCGGTGGGTCGGGGCGCGGGGCCGGGCTGCGCGGGAGCCGCAGCCTTTTCCGGGGGGCGGTCCGGAGGCGCTAGCGCACGGCTCCTGCCCCGACAGGTGCGCGCCGCGCGCAGGAATGCGGTCTGCCTGACTCATCAGCTCCTCCTTCCTACCTGCCGCCCAGCCCATAAAGCGGTCCCCTTCCCGCCGCCGCCCGCCCTCCCTGCAGTCCGTCCTCTGGACAGTCCCGGCTCGCCCGCGCGCCGCCTCCGGAGCCGCCGAGCGGAGCCCAGCGCGGGGAGGGCGCGAGTCAGCCCCAAGGTAGGTCCATCCTCGGACCGCGGCAGGCGGCCGGGGCACTGGCGCGGGGCGGGAAGGCAGTCCCTCCGCACACCGCACTCCCCTCCAGTGCCTCGGGCCGCCGGGACTGGGCGCTCATTCAGGGACCTCCGAGGGGAGAAGAAGGAAGTGAGCGCGCACCCCAACTGGGCAGACCCGCGGGGAGCTGATTGGTGGGCCGGGTGGCTTTTGTTTCCCCGGCTCTTTCCTTCCTGAAGGCTGGCCGCCCGTCCCTTGGGTGGATATGTGGGAGAAGTGGGCAGGGGCCAGGCAGTGGCTGGCAGCCTTACCGGGCTGGGCCCCTCTGGGGTTCAAAAAGAAGCCCACCTAGAGGCAGAGGCCCTCCCGGCTTGGCTGTGCGGTGCCACAGTCCGTCTGGGGTCTGGGGAATCCCTGACTCTCCTCTTCTCTTGGCCCTCCTCCCAAAGTCAGCTCAGGACACCCTTCCTCCAGGAAGCTCTCCTGACCTCATCCAACACCCCTGGAGGCTGTGCCCACCACTGTAAACTCCTCCAGAGCCAGCCCCCTTTCCCACCCCTTTAGCCCCGGGTGGGCCTCTGGTTGTAGGCGGGGGGCCTCTAGATGGCTCCCAGAGGGCAGCGGCAGGGCTCCTGCTTCTCCCGCATGGTCTTGCCACACCCTGAGCCCAAGTGTGGGCATGGTTGTTGCTGCCTCGGAAGGAGCTGGAAGTGAAGACTGAGGGGCTCCATCCTGGGGGCTGAGTGGGGAGAGGAGAGCCGGAAGGACAGCAGGGAAGGAGTGCCTATCTCCTTGGCCTTGATTTCTGTGGGCAATAGAGCAGCAGAAGGGCCAGGAAAGCAGGAAGGGAGAGAACCACGGAGGGCAGGTGCAGACATGCAACAGGGGTCCCGTGGGTGGGAGGGAGGGCGGGTATGGGGAGAGCGCTGAGCCTACGTTCACGTGGGTCACAGTGTGTGTCCAAGAATATGCACGTCCCTGTGCCTGCAAGGCCTGAGTGTGCCGCGATGTGATAACACCGGGTGGCAATCACATACTTCCGGGCCCCGGGTGGTACCTAAAAAGACCCTCGCAGCCTGGGGACCCAGAGTAGCCTGGAGAGAACGTTTCCCGAGGGCTCTGCCCAGCCCGCCGCGGCCAGCCACCTCTTCCAATAAGCCCACGATCCTAACTTTTATGTGAAACCTTATTATTTTTAACACCAACAACTACTTTTAAAACTTTTTAGGGATTTTCCTTGGTGGTCCAGTGGTTAGGAATCCACGCTTTCACTGCCGGGGCCCGGGTTCAGTCGCTGGTCGGGGAACTAAGATCCCACAAGCTGTGCAGGGAGGCCAAAAAAAAAACACAACAAACTTTTTAAACACAAGTTGAGTCAAACACAACACTCCTGAGTGCAGAACTAGTCCCCAGCTGCCACTTTAGAGCCTCCGAGTATAAAGTGAAGGCTAAGTGGGGGGTGTGCGCTGCCCGGGTCTCACCCGGGATATGGGGACAATGCAACCATCCCCACTGGTTCCTGTACAGATTAAGTGGCAATTATGTACGTGAAGTGCTGGGCACTTGCCCACTGTGTGCCCAGCCTGGGGGCACAGGAGGGTGAGTAAAAGCTGGGCTGGGCCCTCCAGTGTCTGTACCTGTGTATGTAATGGTGCCCCTGGGAAGCCTGGGTAAGGCAGCCTATATTGTGTAGTGTGTGGGTGTGGTGCCTATGCCCCAAGGCTGCAGGAAAGTCATTTCCTCCAAGAAGCACCCCCTTGGCTGGCTCAGAGCTCCCTTACCCCAGGCCCCTCTTAGAGGGTGGCTCCTTCCCAGCAGGCTCTGCCTGCGATGTGTTGGAGCTGCTAGTGCCTCCTGGGAGCCACCTGCCTTGGAGCGACGGAGGCAATGCCTTCCTGCAATGCCCCCCCGCCCCCGGCTCTCCCCAGCCATTTGGGGGCCTCAGTCTCCCAGAGCCTGGGGCTGCCCCTGCCCCACAAGCCAAGGACTGAGCAAAGATCCAAGGAGGGAGGGCCAGTAGGCATGGCATAGTCTTGGGCTGCTGGGTGACTCTAGAGAAAGAGGAGGGGGTCCTAACGTCAACTCTGCCGGCCTGGTGGCTATGGCCAGCCCCTTCTCTTCAGCAGGCTACCCATCTTTTATTTATTTGCTTGCTTTTTTTTTTTTTTGCGGTACGCGGGCCTCTCACTGTTGTGGCCTCTCCCGTTGCGGAGCTCAGGCTCCAGACACGCAGGCTCAGTGGCCATGGCTCACGGGCCCAGCTGCTCTGCGGCATGTGGGATCTTCCCGGGCCGGGGCACGAACCCGTGTCCCCTGCATCGGCAGGCGGACTCTCAACCACTGCGCCACCAGGGAAGCCCCTAAATTTTTACTGCGGTATAGTTGCTTTATAATGTTGTATTAGTTTCTTGCTGTACATACCCATCTTTTTTTTTCTTTTTTTAAATATTTATTTAGTTGTACCTGGTCTTAGTTGCCACACGTGGGCTCCTTAGTTGAGGCATGCATGTGGAATCTAGTTCCCTGACCAGAGATCGAACCCGGGCCCCCTGCCTTGGGAGCGCAGAGTCTTATCCACTGTGCCACCAGGGAAGTCCCCATACCCATCTTTTAAAAGGCCTCAGGGACGCCGGTGCCTGCCCCGAAGGTCACTAATGAGTTGAGATGGTTTAATGGTGAACCAAAGGCAGATGTGTCTCCTGGGGTGGCTGGCAATGCGTGTGTGTGTGAGTGGGCAGGAGGGGCTTGTAATCTAGCTCAAGGTTAATTTTTGAAAGGGTGATCTGCTCAGGGGCCCCCAAAACTCAACTCTGAGGCAGACAGAGGTGGGGAGTAGGGGGGGGACCCCTCCTCTGATGGGACAGGCAGCCATTGCAGAACTTAGCTGAGTGCAACAAGTCTCCTCCTTCCTTTCTCAGGCCCCAGATATTGGGAGGGGCCCCCTTCTTCCCGGCTGCACCCTCTCACCAAGAGGCAAGTGGGCCAGGACAGAGAGGGGACAGGAAGGCGGAGCCAGGATCCTCTAGGGTGGCCCTGTCCCTGCCAAGCCTGACCCAGGTCACTGGGTTCTGAAAGGCAAAGGCGGAATAAGCCCTGTTCTGCCCTCGGGGAGATCAGCACAAGAGACCTGGCATCGGGACAGGCTCAGAGCCCAGAGTCCTCAGTGGTGAGAGGGTGGGGGCCTCCCTGGGCAGGGCATAGGCCTGCAGGACATCTGGCCACTCCAGAGACGACAAGGAAGGGGGCAGTGGAAAAGAGGAGTCAGGGGCCCTGGGCCCTGCCACTTGCATGCCAGGTGGCCTTGGAACATCACTAAAGTTCTGTAGAGCCTCAGTTTCTACATCTGTGCAATGGGAATGATGGCGCTTAGACAGGGACCCAGTGAGCTGACACATGGACCAGAGCTGTCAGGCATGGTATGTCGATTGTTGCTGTTATACAGGAGGAAGAGGATGGCAGGGCCGCATCCCAGCTGGTGGACCAGGCTGTTGCTGGCAGCCCTGCTGAGCGCCAGCTTCCCCGGGGACATGGGTGAGTCGGACACACCCCTGCAACACCCCTCTCTGTGGTGGGGGCTCAACTTCCAAGGCACTGCCCTTAAGTGAGGGCGGGGGCTCTCATGGAGTGTCTTACCCAGACGCTCACTCAGCCATTGAACAAACAACCACCACCCACCTTGAAGGCTGGGGAGCCGTGAGCCTGAGCCGTAGGGCCCAAGAACACCCAGGAGAGGAAGGAGACTTGGTCTAGAGGAGGGAGAAGACGTCCACTCGGAGAATGGAGGCGCTCGCAGGATGTACGGAGGCTTGGAAAGCTGAGTCGAAAAGTTTTAGAGGAATTTGGAGGAGAGAAAGGTGATCACCACCTGCTCTGGGAGTGTCTGCAGTTGGCAAAGGGCTGGAGCCCGCTCCTACTGATGAAATTTTGCCTGTCAGTGGAGGTCATGCTGAGAGCTTGAAACAGACCATGGTGGGAACATTTACACCCTGGAAATTGGCAAAGGCTGCAAGTCAGGGCTTCCCCACCCTCACCGGAGCCCTTGCTAAACATTGACAGTGCACCGTTGCCTGGAGCCCAGGAGACCACCCACTAGTGCACATAATAGGTCCTTACTGTGATTTTAACTGAACAAAACCAAAGGGAATCCCAACCTTTGGAGAAACTGGAGTTTTACCTCATTTATTTACTAACAACTCACTGTGTGCAGGGCTTGGGCTAGGCACTGGGGACACAGTGATAAACAAGACAGAATCCCTTTTACCCTGGAGGAGCAGGTGAGGGGGGTGGCTAGGGTGTCCCCACCAGCGCCTCGGTCTCGGCCCCCACCATCCTCGCCTCCAGACTTGAGTGGAGAGTCCAGGTGTGAGACCTGGCTCTGCGGGTTTCTAACTGTGCGACCTGGGACTGACCACGTACCTGCTGGCCTCCATTTCCCCGTCTGTAAATCGGGAGAGAATCCCCACCTCTTTCAAATGAGGTTGCACAAGGGAAGGGCTAGGCAGTGGGTGAGGCGCATCTCAGTGGGCACGCCCATCTCTGCTCCCCAGCGAACCGCTGCAAGAAGGCCCAGGTGAAGAGCTGCACGGAGTGCATCCGCGTGGACAGGGACTGCGCCTACTGCACGGACGAGGTGTGATGCCGCTGGGGCCTAGCCTGGGCCACCTTCCCAACCTGCGTGCCCCACCCTGCTACACCCCACGCCTGGGCTCTGGCCCACACTTGTCCCGCCCTCAGCCCAGCCTCAGGCCAGGCGGTCGTGGGAGAACAGGCAAGGGTCAGGAAGATCGGGGTGGTGGGGTACAGGATAGATCCAGGGTTAGGACAGCCAGGAGAAGGGCACTGCCCTCCTGACTCCATCTCCTTCCGGCCAGATGTTCAAGGAACGGCGCTGCAACACCCAGGCAGAGCTGCTGGCTGCGGGCTGCCGGCAGCAGAGCATGGTGGTCATGGAGAGCAGCTTCGAGATCACAGAGGTGCCCAGAGTGGGGGCCGGGGGGGCTGGGCCCTCCAAGCTCAAGGCTGGCTGTTTGTGGGAGGCTATCGTGTCCCCTGGCTGAGCTGAGAGGTATCTCCCTCAGATCTGGAGAGACCCTCCAGCCAGGTGTCCCCCTTCCCTGGACACAGGAAACGCAGATCGACACCACCCTGCACCGTAGCCAGGTGTCCCCCCAGGGGCTGCGGGTGCGGCTGCGGCCGGGAGAGGAACGGCACTTTGAGATGCAGGTGTTTGAGCCCCTGGAGAGCCCCATGGACCTGTATATCCTCATGGACTTCTCCAACTCCATGTCTGACGATCTGGACAACCTCAAGAAGATGGGGCAGGATCTGGGTACGGCGCGGAAGACAGCAGGGCAGGGCATGGAGAGAGTGGCCTCCCCAAGCTGGCTGGACACCTGCTCAGGAGGCCAGGGCTCAGGCTAGCTGCACCCATTCCTCAAGGAAGGACAGGACATCTGAGCACCCCAAGAACTCCTTCCCCCCATTCTCAGAGGCGGGTCCTGTGCAGACCCCAATAACCACTCGGGAGTGCAGAGAAGGCCCCAGCCGGGTGGGAACCAGAGCCCTCGGGTCCTTTTTGTGTTTTTGGATGTGCTGCGCTTCATGGCTTGCGGGATCTTAGTTCCCCGACCAGGGATTGAACCCGCGCCCCCTGCAGTGGAAGCTGAGTCCTAACTACTGGACTGCCAAGGAAGTCCCTCCTCTGGTGCTGACACGGAGGGCACCAGCTGCCATGAGGCTGAGGTTAATTCCCAGCTCTGCAGACGGCTGGTCCAGCTCCCCGGCCGCACCCTCCAACTAGCTGCATGCACAACTCTGGGTCCCCTGAGTCCCATTTCCCTCATCCGTAAATAAGGACAAGGGCTGTCATGTGCGTGAGCTGACACCCAACATGCAAAGTGCTGACAATAAGTTGTTCTTCCTCTTCCTCCTTCCCAAGCCAG
The DNA here is from genome assembly GCF_949987515.2 of Delphinus delphis. Lineage (NCBI taxonomy): Eukaryota > Metazoa > Chordata > Mammalia > Artiodactyla > Delphinidae > Delphinus > Delphinus delphis. The sequence continues at coordinate 7,770,121 of NC_082701.1, forward strand.
CCCCCGGCCCCTGTGTTGATGTGGGGTTCTTGGGGCTCAGCTGCCCCCTCTTTTTTTGTTGTTGATGCCTAGCCCAGGTCCTGAGGCAGCTCACCAGCGACTACATGATTGGATTTGGCAAGTTCGTGGACAAAGTTAGCGTCCCTCAGACAGACATGAGGCCCGAGAAGTGAGTGACCGAGGGGGCAGGGGTCCTGGCCAGGTGGTCCACGCCCTCTCCACCCAAGCACTTCGAAGTCTTCAGGTTGAAATGAGCCACGGGGGCGGTCCCTAGAGAGGGTGGGCAGGGGGTTGGGGGCATCTTCTCCCCTGACTTTCTCCCTCCCTGACTCTCTCCTTCCCACCTCCGCCCAGGCTGAAGGAGCCCTGGCCCAACAGTGACGCCCCCTTCTCCTTCAAAAACGTCATCAGCCTGACGGAAGACGTGGAGGAGTTCCGGAACAAGCTAAAGGGAGAGCGGATCTCAGGCAACCTGGACGCCCCCGAAGGAGGTTTCGATGCCATCCTGCAGACGGCCGTGTGCACCGTGAGTGCCGGGGCAGGTCCTGCCGGCCTAGACCCGGCTGTGCTTTTCAACAAGGGCATGAGCTGCCCACTGGCCTGCTCTGGTACCAGGCTGGGGCCCTCATCCCCTAAGACAAGCTCAGACCCACTGGGGGACCCTCAATTCCAATCCAAGTTTAGAGGTATCAGGGCCTGAGCAGTCACAGCCTGGTTTTGTGTTGGCCAGTGAGGCGGACATGAGTCTTGGGATTCTGGAATCTTCAGTGCCCTGAGGCCAGCCTCCCACCCAACCTCCCTGTTAATACCCGTCTCCAGCTGTGCTGGAAGAGGGCGCCTCTTTTTATGTGCACATCAGTTTTTTCATTTAAAGAATAATGTATCCACAGACAGAAAAGAAAATTCCCTGGCAGTCCAGCGGTTAGGGATTCAGCACTTTCACTGCCGGGGGCCCAGGTTCCATCCCTGTTCGGGGAACTAAGGTCTCTCAAGCCACATGGCGTGGCCAAAAAATAAAACAAAATTAAAAAATAAGAAATAAAAATGAAAATAATGTATCCATATTACAGACAATTTGGAAAACAAAGAACAGAAATTGCCCATAATTTCACCACCATCAGACAGACAGCCACTGATACCCCACCAGCATATTTTGTTCCCTTTTCCTTATTTTATATAGTTGGAATCAGTGTACGTATAGTTCTGAAACTTGGTTTTTTTTTTTTCACCTAATGCTATCATAAACATTTTCTCTTGTAATACATGGTTTTCAAAATCATCCCATGTATTTCTCTTTTTTTTTTTTTTTTTTTTGCGTATGCGGGCCTCTCACTGCTGTGGCCTCTCCCGTTGCGGAGCACAGGCTCCGGACGCGCAGGCTCAGCGGCCATGGCTCACGGGTCCAGCCGCTCCGCGGCATGTGGGATCCTCCCGGACCGGGGCACGAACCCGCGTCCCCTGCATCGGCAGGCAGACTCCCAACCACTGCGCCACCAGGGAAGCCTCGATCCCATGTATTTCTCAAACAAATTGTCACATGCTGCTTGCTGTACCTATTTTAACTCTTCCGCTGAATGCTGCATGGTGTACATTTTTCTGTGCAATTGAGATATTCTCGCAGAGTGGTTAAGACCTTGTGGGGACAGCTGCATGAACCTGGTTCACATCTTGCGTGGCGCCCACTGTGGGCACAGCCCCTGCTTCTGTTTCCCACTTCCCATCGCTGGTTTCTGTTTATGCCCGTCATCACTCACGTGCTGTCTGTCACGTGTGTCATTCGTGGGGGCGTCAGGCTGTTAATCCTGTGTCCTCGCTGAGCCCCGTGTTGGGACGTGCTTTCGCTGTCACTGTGCACGACGCTGTGACGAGTGTCCCCTGCTCCACGGGCACCCCTCCTCGCTCTCCCCAGAGGCACATCGGCTGGCGCCCCGACAGCACCCACTTGCTGGTATTCTCTACCGAGTCGGCCTTCCACTACGAGGCGGATGGCGCCAACGTGCTGGCTGGCATCATGAGGCGCAACGACGAGGAGTGCCACCTGGACACCACGGGCACCTACACCCAGTACGGGACACAAGACTACCCGTCCGTGCCCACCTTGGTGCGCCTGCTCGACCGGCACAACATCATCCCCATCTTCGCAGTCACCAACTACTCCTATAGTTACTACGAGGTGCGGGGGCCGGGGCCTCACGGGGCAGGATGGGGGCGAGCGGGAGGGTCCGTGGAACTTCTCAGACACCCCCATCTGCCTTCCTCCCTTCCTTCCCGAAACTTGGGATGGGCCCCGGTGGGAAGAGGAGTCCACATGCCCATTCCCCAGCCCCCCTCCCAAGCAGGTGGGGGCTGAGAGCACAGGCTCTGGAACGCACAGCAGGCGCCAGGCCTTAGCTTCCCCATCTGCCAGGTGAGCGAACCCCGGAGGTGTTGTCTGGATTCAGAGAGATGACCCTTGTGGGAGGCTGAGCCCCGGCCTGGCGTTTTCTCCCGCAGAAGCTGTCCTCGTATTTTCCCGTCTCTTCGCTGGGGGTGCTGCAGGAGGACTCTTCCAACATCGTGGATCTGCTGCAGGATGCCTTCAACGTGAGGGCTCTGGAGTCTGAGCCTTTCTGGGGAGGGGCTGGAGAGAAGGCTGAATGGCAGAGGACTGGGAAATAGGACAGGAGGGAGGAAGGGTCTTCTGCAGTCCTTGAGGAGTGCCCCCTGGGCCTGGCCCCAGGTTCCTGCAGGCTCTTCTCCCTTGACCCCCACCCGCCCCCGACCCCCGCCAGCACCCCAGGCCTCCGTGTAGGTGGGAGTGCAGCACAGATAGGCCAGGCCAGGGTGGGTGAGCCCGGGGTACCCCCAGGCCATTGATCACCTGCTCTCTTTTAGCGCATCCGCTCCAACCTGGACATCCGGGCCCTGGAAAGCCCCCGAGGCCTGCGGACGGAGGTCACCTCCAGGATGTTCCAGAAGACGAACACTGGGTCCTTTCTCATCCGGCGGGGGGAAGTGGTACGCCTCCATGGGGGTCCCGGGGCAGGGGAGGACGGGCACAGCGGCCTGCGGGGCGGGGTCTACCCGAACAGAGGTCCAGAGCATGGCCTCCGGAGTCAGATCTGGGTTTGAAGCCCTCTGGATCAGCCCCTTGGCGTGTCCTCATCTGTATAGTGGAGACCAATCAGCTTGGAGCTCAGGGTTGCTAAGATGAGTGAATGGGCCAAAAGCAACCCTGGTTACTGTTGGTGCTATTGTCACCGTGGCTGTGCCTGGAGGGAGCAAGTTCGCAGCCCTGAGGAAGGGCAGGGAGCTGGGTGTCGGGGGCCAGACACATCCCTGGAGCTTGAGGGCCTAGAGACTTCAGGCACGACTGCCCCCTGGTGGTCTGTCCAGGCCTGCCTTGCCTGACAGTGGGGTCCCTGCAGGGCACATACCAAGTGCAGCTGCGGGCTATCGAGGACTTGGACGGGACTCACGTGTGCCAGTTGCCAGAAGCGGACCGGAAGGGCAACATCCATCTGAAGCCCTCCTTCTCCAATGGCCTCAAGATGGACGTGGACATCGTCTGTGACGTGTGCTCCTGTGAGCTGGTATGATGCGGCCCCGTCAGGTTGCGGAGGGAGGGAGAGGCTAAGCCGACCACCCCAGGGCCCTGAGTAACACAGCAGAGCATCCTGTGGCCACAACTCCCTTTCGGGGTTCCCTGAGGGGCAGCGTCCAGCGTCCCTTGCCGCCCCCAGCCACCCCACCATGATTTCATTCCAGCAAAAAGAGGAGCGGTCACCTCGCTGCAGCTTCAACGGGGACTTCATGTGTGGACACTGTGTGTGCAGTGAGGGCTGGTGAGTGTGGGAGGGTGAAGCCAGCACCCAGGATGCCAGCCGCTCCCAGAGAAGGGGCTGGGCACACCAAGTAGGCTGCTGAGTGTGGGTTGGCAGCTGGGCATAGAAAGGGCTAGGAAAGGCGTATGTCTAGTTGGCAGGTGGATTCGGTTCAAAGCACTTTGAAATTCATGGATATGGGAACTCCCTGGTAGTCCAGTGGTTAGGACTCAGCAGTCTCACTGCCGGGGTTCCGGGTTCGATCCCTGGTCAGGGAACTAAGATCCCGCAAGCTGCCTGGCGTGGCCAAAAAATGAAAAGAAATCTATGGCTATATAGGATTACCGCTGGAAATACGCGTAAGAATCAGGGCAGTGGTGGCCGTTAGGGTGTTGTGGGTCGGACGCAGGAGGGAGACGTACTTTACCCTCCATCCCTTTTGGGCCTTTAGTATCTGAGCCATGGGCACCTGTTACCTGAGCAGACGGGAGTCATAAGAGAATGTTATCAAGAGCAAGGGCTTTTCAAGCTTTAAGACATTGAATAAGTTTGTCGTGACTTGAGGAAGGGACAGGAGGAGGGTCTCAGGGGACTGAGGTTTGAGTCTCAGCGCAGCCCCTGCTGCCTACGTAACTCAGACCCACAGGGGCCCACTTAGAGCCTCAGCTTCCTCATCTGTAAAATGGGATGGTGAAATCTTTCCTGCTGTGCCGTGCAGAAGTGACTGGCTTCTCCCGCAGGAGCGGCAAGACCTGTAACTGCTCCACTGGCTCCCTGAGCGACCTGGCGCCCTGCCAGCGGGAAGGTGAGGACAAGCTGTGCTCGGGGCAGGGCGAGTGCCAGTGCGGCCACTGCGTGTGCTATGGTGACGGCCGCTATGAGGGTCAATTCTGTGAATACGACAACTTCCAGTGCCCCCGTGCCTCCGGGTTCCTCTGCAACGGTGAGCTACTGGCCCAGGTGGGATGAAGCCGGGAGGGTGGCCTGGGTGTCCAGCCCCTGCCCACCGCCTCTGGCTCTGCCATCAGAACCCATGTTGGGAGAGCCTCGCTGGGAGTCGGGACCCCCATGTTCAGGCCCAGCCCTCCTCCAGATTCCCTGAGTGCCTCTCCTAAGTCCAGCCCCAACCTGGACCTCTCTCCTCCTCCGCAAACTTGATGCCCAAGGCCCCTGCCAGCATGAAATCCCCATTGTGGAATGTCCCCCTGAGGTCCTCCAGCCCGTGCCCACCCCCTTCTCCACTCTCCCATCCCACTAGAGTGGGTACCACCCAGCTCAACCTCAGTGATCGGTGGTATGTGGCATGGCGATCTTTCCTCTCTCGGAAGCTGCTACATCTCTAGCAGACAGGGCCTGGAGTAATGCATCCTCTGTAGCCCCACAGGGCCTAACACAGTGTGCGCCCAGGCCATGGGTACATAGCCTGGCCAGGGCTTCCGGAGCTGGGCAGGGGTTACAGAACCCACAGGGGCCATATGGAAGTATTGAATGGGCAAATGGAGGAGAATGAATGAAAATCCACTCACCAAATACTTATTAAGCCCCAACTGTATACTTGCCACGGCGGGGGGGGGGGTCAAGACCCTGCTTTTCTATCCTTTCCTCCGTTCTTGCTTTTGTCTGCCATTTCTTCTCTTCACCTGCCCACCCCAGGGTGTGCTCAGAGAAATGAAGGGAGAACCCAGGACGTCTGGAGAAAGGCAGACATTTGGCACAGGCCAAGCTGAGACAGGAGGGGAGGGAGATGCAGCCAGGAAGGAGGCAGGGCCAGACTGCGAGGGGCTTGGGTTCCAGTCCAGGATGGGTCCAGTTTTAGTGTAGTCCAAACTTTTTCTTAAAAGGCTATACATTAAATATTTTCAGCTTTGTAAGCTATATGGTCTCTGTCACAACTACCCAGCTCTGCCGTTGTAGCAGAAAGCAGCTTTAGGCAATACACAGGCAAATGAGTGTGGCTCTGTTCCAATAACACTTTTGCAAAAGCAGGTGGTAAGCTGGATTTGGCCCACAGGCTGTAGTTAATCAACCCCTATTCTAGTAAGGATATTGGACTTCATCCTTTGGACAAAAGGGAGTCACTGGTGTGTTTCTTTTTGTGTGTGTGTGTGTGTTTTTAATACATTTATTTATTTTTTATTTATTTTTGGCTGCATTGGGACTTCATTGCTGCGCGCGAGCTTTCTCTAGTTGCGGTGAGCAGGGGCTACTCTTCATTGTGGTGCGTGGGCTTCTTATTGCAGTGGCTTCTCTTGTTGTGGAGCATGGGCTCTAGGCATGTGGGGTTCAGTAGTTGTGGCATGCAGGCTCAGTAGTTGTGGCACACAGGCTTAGTTGCTCTGCAGCATGTGGGATCTTCCAGGACCAGGGCTCGAACCCGTGTCCCCTGCATTGGCAGGTGGATTCTTAACCACTGCGCCACCTGGGAAGTCCTCACTCGTGCTTTTAGTTTCATTTTCTAACTCTTTATATGTTAACCTTGTAACCAGCCACCTTGCTAAACTCACTTACGAAATCTAATAACTTATTTATAGATTCTTCTTGCTATTTTGTGGCATGTTTCTGATACTTGCAAATGATGACAGTTTTTCATCTCTTAACTTTCCAAAACTTATGTTTTATTTCTTTTTCTTACCTTGTCGCATTGGCCAGGACTCATTAGAAGTTCTTAAACAGGGGAGACACATGATTGTGTTTGTGTTTTGGGGTGATCTCCCCAGCTGCAGAGTGGAAGGTAGAAGGGCACAATAGAGCAGGAGAAATGGAGAGAAGGGAGTTCCAAGAAAGCGACGAAGAGATGGCTCTGCCCCTGGCTGGAGACATCCTAGCTCCCAAGGCAGCTCCAGCCAGTGGGCAGCCTGGACTGCAGGTGCAAGTGTGCCTCTCCTCTCCCCTCCCCTTCTCTGCAGACCGAGGACGCTGCTCCATGGGCCAGTGTGTATGTGAGCCTGGCTGGACAGGCTTGAGCTGTGACTGTCCTCTCAGCAATGCCACCTGCATCGACAGCAACGGGGTAGGCCTGGGCATGAGGCAGACAGTGGGGGGCGGTAGAGGGGGCCCCAATCAAGACCACCCTTCCTCTCAGGCAGGGGTGGGGGCACAGCTGGCTCACTGGTGCCTCCTCTTGACTCAGGGTATCTGTAATGGGCGTGGCTACTGCGAGTGTGGCCGCTGCCACTGCAACCAACAGTCGCTCTACACAGACACCATCTGCGAAATCAACTACTCAGCGGTGAGGCCAGATTCACTGGGTATGGGCATGGGGACCCTAGGCACGGGGCAAGACGGACAAGAGGGGCTGAGCCTGGTGCCAGAGGAGCTGCCCGAGGGTGTGACGTGGTGGGAGCGGGCCTGGCAAGGGCCGCTGCCCAACACAGTGCCTGTCTGACCCTCTTCGCCCACCCAGATCCGCCTGGGCCTCTGTGAGGACCTGCGCTCCTGTGTGCAGTGCCAGGCATGGGGCACCGGTGAAAAGAAGGGGCACGTGTGTAAGGAGTGCAGCTTCAAGGTCAAGATGGTGGATGAGCTTAAGAAAGGTATGGGGCAGGGAGAGAGGACTAGGCAGGGGGGCTTCCGATGGGGTAGGTGGTGTCTCTCATCTGGGCAGGGCTGTGGAGCTGGGTAGGAGGCTCATAATCCAAACTGAGGACATGCAGTCCAGAAAGAGGGGTTCCAGACCTGGGAGTGGTCACAGAACCCAGACAGGTCACACAGACCCAGGTAGGGGCCACACAGTCTGGCCAGGGCACCCAGACCTGGGGAGATGGCTTCTGGCTTGGGCAGGGGGCAAAGAGCTGGGTAGGGCCATGAACACGGCAAAGGCCCATAATTGGGCCGTGGGGGCTCACAGCCTCCTTTCCTCTAGGTCAGAGAAGTGTTCTAGAAGGGACTTCCCTGGCGGGCCAGTGGTTAAGACTCCGCACTCCCGCTGCAGGGGGCGTGGGTTCGATCCCTGGTCGGGGAACTATGATCCCACATGTGGCCAAAAAAAAAAGAAAAGAAAAAAGAAAAACGTTGTAGAAGCCCAGCTCCTGAGCGATGCCCAGGACGGGCACAGATTTGCAGCCTTTGACGCTCCTGGAGGGCAGCCCCCGCCTTGCCCCATCTGTATGCACAGTTTGCCGGGAACTTGCGTTCTTCCCCAGGGAGGTGCCTCCCACCCTGTGATGGGCGGGCTGGGCCCCAGAGTAGGGCCGTGGTGAGGAGCGGCCACCCCACCAGGCCCTAAGGTGCTCCGGGGTGGGGTTGGGTGCCCTGCCGACCGTCTGTGGGTGCAGCGGAGGAGGTGGTGGAGTACTGCTCCTTCCGGGACGAGGATGACGACTGCACGTACAGTTACACCGTGGAGGGTGATGGCGGCCCGGGGCCCAACAGCACCGTCCTGGTGCAGAGGAGGAAGGGTGAGCTGGAGGGCCGGCCGGGGGCGTGTGGGTGGCCTGTCGGGCCCCGGTGGGGGAAATGGCACCGACTTCCTCTCCTTCCTCCCTAGACTGCCCCCCCGGCACCTTCTGGTGGCTCGTTCCCCTGCTCGTGTTCCTCCTGTTGCTCCCGGCACTGCTGCTCCTGCTCTGCTGGAAGTACTGTGCCTGCTGCAAGGTGGGGGCTCCCCCAGGGTCTCCCCCCGCCACCAGGGTCCCTGTAGGTGGCAGAGGCCAAGCGAACCCACATGTTCTGCCCAGCCCTGGTGCCCTCCCCACGCCAGCCTCTCACCTCTGCCAACCATCAGTGGCTGGATACCTGGGAGCCCCTGCCCGGGGGTCAGCCACATGCAAAGGGTCACGAGAGCTAACAGGGAAGGAAGGGCTCTGCCCGCCAGGAGCTGACAGTCTACTGGGGAGGAAAGACAGGAGACAGGAAAACATGGAGGACGGCATGCCATGGGATACTGAATTGTAGGGAGCAGAGACAACTCTCTGCAGTAACCCCCAGCGTTGTGGGATATTAGTGTGTGTTACAGAGAAAAAGAGTTCTGTGATCAAATACATTTGAGAAAGCGGTTTCTTCTCTGCAGGACTTCTCAGAGCCTTTGATCTAGTTGTATGAATAGTGAAACTGTAAGGGGAAGGAATTCCGTGCTTCCCAAATGGGTTTGATCACAGAACCTTTACTTTCCAGAGTATACAGCAGGGCCAGGGTCCCCTGGCACACATTTGGGGAACCCTCTGCCCCATCACCCTCTGTGTACCACCTTGTGTGCCACACACCTAGACCCCTGCAGCTGCCTGGATATCCTGGTGTCTGGGAAGGCACCTTTGCCCCCTCTGGACCGTTGGCGTGGGTGGCAGGTGGTGGTGGAAGGGGCTTACCTAGGCTGGGGTGGCTGTCTCAGCTCTCATCCTCACCCACCTTGTCTCCTAGGCCTGCCTGGCCCTTCTCCCGTGCTGCAACCGAGGTACGGGCCAGCATCAGCAGGGGTGGCGGGCTTCTGCCCGCTCTTTCTTCCAGCTGGGGTGGAGGGGAAGTGGGGGCCGAGTCTGGAACAGAGGTGGGAGGCCCCGGGGTCCCACCTGCAGGGGTGTGGTGGGGAAGGTCTAGGGAGCGGCCCAGTGTGAGGACCCTGTCCCGCAGGTCACATGGTGGGCTTCAAGGAAGACCACTACATGCTGCGGGCGAACCTGATGGCCTCAGATCACCTGGACATGCCCCTGCTGCGCAGCGGGAACCTCAAGGGGCGCGACACGGTCCGCTGGAAGACCACCAACAACGTGCAGCGGCCTGGCTTTGCCTCGCATGCTGCCGGCATCAACCCCACGGAGCTGGGTGAGGGCCAGGGCTGGGCACCACAGGTCTTGGCGCTGCCCTTAGGGCCCAGGGCACGTTCACCGCTGCTCCCAGGTCCGGGATCACACCATTCCTATTTTCTCTGGGTATTGGGTGCAGACACAGGCCTGGCTGCCTTCTATCCTTCCTGATGGTGCTATAAGCCTCAGGTGCTCCCCTATCCAAGCATGGCTCCTGGACGGGGCTTCTGCGGTGCCCACTGTGCAGGGGGCTGACGACACCCCTCCCTGCCTGCCCCTAGCGCCCTACGGGCTGTCCCTGCGCCTTGCCCGCCTTTGCACCGAGAACCTACTGAAGCCTGGCACCCGAGAATGTGACCAGCTGCGCCAGGAGGTGGAGGAGAACGTAAGGGCCAAAGAAGCCGATCGCAGGCAGCTGGCGTCTCTGGGCTGGGTGTGAGCCAGGTGGCGGGAGGGCAGAGGGAAGCAGCTGGGGAACCTGGATTCTTCCAGGCAGGAAAGAAGGGCTTCCTTGGACATGTGCCTGGCCTGGGATCATCCTGGGATCTGTTCCCTATAAATGCTTCCAGAAGGGTGGAGGCAATGTGCGTGCCCATGGCCACGCCCCCAGCCCACCCCGAGAGGTCCTCTGGGCCTAGATGGCTCTGGGTGGAGAGGCTCCCCCAGGGCCCGAGCCTCACAGCCCTTCCTTGTCTGGCAGCTGCACGAGGTGTACAGGCACATCACAGGCGCGCAGAAGCTCCAGCAGACCAAGTTCCGGTGGGTCCTGGGTGCCCGGGGTTGGGTGAGGGTGCTGCCCATATAGCCAATGCCAGGGGATCTCCCCCAAGCAGATCGTGCCTCCACCCCAGGGACCACCTGGCTCACGTTCCCCACTTTGTCCTCCACAGGCAGCAGCCCAATGCCGGGAAAAAGTGAGTCGAAGACACACAGGTGGGGTAGTACCAGTCCCAAGTACCTGCCCCCTCTGCCCCCTCCCCCACCCCAATCTCCATCTCCATCTTCATCCCACTGGAAAGGAGGGCTGTCTGTCTGTCTTTGGGTAGGACCTTCATTGAGCAAATACCAGTATGAAGCCCTCACCAAAAGCCAGCCCCCGTACTAGAACAGGAAAACCACAGGGAACCAAGCAGACCCAGTCCTTGCCCTCGTGCCGGCGAGAGCCCCCTACCCAGTACCCGGGATAGCCCGGTGCCCAGCTGCAGCCCTCCTCCGACGCCAAACGCCTTGATCCTGGAGGCACCGCTGGGTGCCAAGAAGATGGTCCAGTGGGTGACACACCTCCTTCCCAGTTCCTACCCTGAGTCCCAGCCCCGCCAGGGGAAAAGTGGGGGTGGGAACAGCATGTAGAGAGGACAGAACTGCGTGCGCAGTAACAGAATGCAGCTCTCACTGAGCACATCACCTTCCGTGAGAACCATTTAGACCAGCATTTTGAGTGCTTACAACGGGCCAGGCCTTGTTCTAAGGGCTTCATGTGTGTGGTTCTCTTATCCAGGTAGGTACCATTGCTATTCCCGTTTTATAGTTGAGGAAACCGAGAATCAGAGAGCTTAAGTAGCTTGCCCAAGGTTACCTAGCTGTTAAGATATAGAGCCAGGATTTGAACCCAGGCAGTCTGGCTTCAGGGCCTACACCCTTCGCATCTTTGCTGTCCTGACTCTACGTTTGCTTCAGCAGCCCTTCTTGGTGAGGTGGGTGGGAGCAGTAGCCTCATTTCACAGATGAGGATGCTGACTGCAGGGTGAGGGGGCCCACCATGCTGGGACCAGCCTGGGCCTCTAGGACTGTCTGGTTCTGATGACTGCCTTTTGCTGCCTGGAATCTTGTCCCCTGATGGAGAGAGGACAGGTAGGCGGGGCGGGATGAGTGCCAGCCTCCTGGCCAGCCTGACACCTCCCCACCCAACCCCGCCCCCAGGCAGGACCACACCATTGTGGACATGGTGCTGATGGCGCCCCGCTCGGCCAAGCAGGCCCTGCTGAAGCTGACGGAGAAGCATGTGGAGCAGGGGGCCTTCCACGAGCTCAAGGTGGCCCCTGGCTACTACACCCTCACTGCAGACCAGGGTAGGTGGCCAGGCTCCCTGTGCCCCTCCCTCTCACCTCCCGCCCCTGTGCGGCCCCCTGACCCCCATCTGACGTCTCCCCACCGCCTGCCCAGACGCCCGGGGCATGGTGGAGTTCCAGGAGGGTGTGGAGCTGGTGGACGTGCGGGTACCTCTCTTCATCCGGCCTGAGGACGATGACGAGAAGCAGCTGCTGGTGGAGGCCATCGACGTGCCCGCGGGCACTGCCACCCTCGGCCGCCGCCTGGTCAACATCACCATCATCAAGGAGCAAGGTCGGTCAGGGTGGGGGGAACAGGGGGGCCAAAAGGGAGGCTCTGGGGTCCCTTGTTCCTCCTCAATCCAAGTGGAAGTGGGGCCTGGCCATGTGGCCTAGGCAAGTGACTTAACCTCTGAGCCTTGGTTTCTCCATCTGTAAAATGGGTATCAGGCTCTTGTGAGGAGTGTGTGGCTGTACGTCTCTGCACAGTGCCTGGTAGTAAGCACTCAGTGTGGGAGCTTCTCTTATAATCACCAGAGGGTGCTACGTCCTCCTGGAGCCATTGCACATCCCTCTCCTTGTTCTTCCCCTATGGCCTTTGAACTTGGGAGACTGAATGGGGCCCCCCTAGGATGGCAGGGCATCAGAGCAGGAAGGGGACTGGGGCCTCCCTCTGCCCAAGCCTATCTAGAGGGGTGAGCAAGGCGTCACACCACTGTCACCCACGGTGCCTTCCCTGCTGGTTCCTCGGGGAACCTGGACTTGTTGATAACCATCTTTCCGGCGCCCGGAGGGTCTGTTCTGGTCCCTGACCCCTCCTCCCCACCTGCTCCAGGACCCCAGGAGGGGGCGTCCAGGACTTAGGCCTACTCTGCCTCAGCTCTCAGTCTCAGCTCTCATGTCTGGTCTTGCCCCTGCCCGGCCTCCTTTCTCTGCCCTGACCCTTCCAAGATGTTAGTTGGACACTGTTCCAGCCTTGTCAACTTTTCCTGGAAGACTTTTCCAGCCCCTTCCTCTGCCCTTCCCCAGAGAGGGGTGACAAGCAAACTCCTGGAGTCTGGGCTGGGCCAGAGGGAGGGCGGGGGCTGAGAAGGGACTGTGGCCAAGACCCCTGATCGGTGCCTGGCTCCTTGCAGCCAGCGGGATCGTGTCCTTTGAGCAGCCCGAGTACTTGGTCAGCCGCGGGGAGCACGTGGCCCGCATCCCCGTCATCCGGCGTATCCTGGACAATGGCAAGTCTCAGGTCTCCTACTGCACGGAGGACAACACAGCGCAGGGCAACCGGGTGAGTCTGCACCACGGGGTCAAGGGCACATCCCAAGGGCCCGGTGCAAGCAAGCAGGACATGGGGGCTGCCTGAGTCTGGATGCTGGTGGTGCCGCTGGCTGGCCTCCCAAGGACATGTCCATCTGCCCGGCCACCCTGCACTGGCACCTAAAGTGCCAGTGACGCCCTGAGTGGGGTCTCATCATGTCTAGACCATCCATGTCCCCCTCCCAACATCCCAGGATCCACCAGGACAGCCAAACTCTCCACAGAGAAATAGACACCTCCGTCTGCCCCTGTCCAGGGACTCTGGGCTTCTTGACGTAGAATCACAGACCCCATGTCCCTGGGCTGTCATTGCCGGGCAGGCCGTCTCTGGGCCGTGCCACAGGAGCAGCCCTTCAGGGCAGGGAGGGCCGTGTGGTAGGGCAGTGTCCCCTTTGTCACTGGGCCCCAGTCTCCGGGAACTGCCCAGTCCAGGTGGTGGGTGTGCTTGGATTGGCGTACAGGTCTGTTTGTTTTTCTAAATTTATTACCAACATTTTATGTTTTGTTTTGTTTTTTGGCCATGCCGCATGGCTTGTGGAATCTTAGTTCCCCAACCCAGGGATCGAACCCGAACCCGGGCCCATGGCAGTGAAAGTTCAGAGTCCTAACCACTGGACCGTCAGAAAATTCCCTATTACCAACGTTTTTTTAAACTAATTTTTATTAGGGTCTAGTTGATTTACAATGCTGTGTTAGTTTCTGCTGTCCAGCAAAGTGAATCAGTTATACCTGTACATACATCCACTCTGTTTTAGATTCTTTTCCCATATAGGTCATTACAGAGTATTGAGTAGAGTTCCCTGTGCTATACCGTAGGTTCTTATTAGTTATCCAGTTGATACTTATTACCAACATTTTAAAACTAAAAATATTCACATCAAAACTTCACTCAAAACGTAATGAAGTCTAGTCTCACTGGCCCACAGGCCCAGCCCACTTGGCAATCATGGGAGCAGGTGTGCGCTCAGAGGATCCCGACACACACCCTATTCTTTTTATCGGTGGGAACAGCTCTCATTACTGCTCCAGTGCTCCCCATAAAATCTCCAAAGAGGAATTTGGATGCCCAGAACTTTTCACTGAATATTATAGAGATTCTGGCTATCCTGTTATGCTTTTACAAAGATCCTTTGGGATTGAACTTTTTTTTTTTTTTTGCGGTACGCGGGCCTCTCACCGCTGTGGCCTCTCCCGTTGCGGAGCACAGGCTCCGGACGCACAGGCTCAGCGGCCATGGCTCCTGGGCCCAGCCGCTCCGCGGCATGTGGGATCCTCCCGGACCGGGGCACGAACCCGTGTCCCCTGCATCGGCAGGCGGACTCTCAACCACTGCGCCACCAGGGAAGCCCCTGAACTATTTTTAAAAACATTTTTTTTTCAACTTTTTGTTTTGAAAAGAAAGCTTCAGCCTACAGGAAGATGGAAAGACCAACAAAATTAGCACCCATTTACTCTTTACGTAGATTGACCTTGCTTTCTTTCTTTCTATATAGATGTATACGTGCGTGTGTGTGTGTGTGTGTGTGTGTATGTATATATATATATGTATACGTATTTATAGCTCCATAACTGTAGAGAGAAAGGGAGAGAAGGTGTGTTTGGTTTACTTGTGTTGGCTAAACTATTCAAGGTAAGTTGTAGACATCACATAGACCCTAAACCCTTCTGCAGGCGCCTGCTAAGAACAAGGGCACTCTACATGACTACGACAGAATTACCTAACTTAAGAAATGTCACACTGTCCTCATAACTAATAATTAGTCCATATTCGGATCCCCCCATGTTCACATGTCCCAGTAATGTCCCCTGTAGCTTTTTCCCCCCAATCCAGGAACCAATCAAGGGTAGGACATTGCATTTTGTTGTCATGTGTCTTTAGTCTCCTTTAATCTAGAATAATTCCCCGGCTTTGTCTTTTGTCACCTGGACATTTTTGAAGCATCCCCCCGAGGTCAGCTGTCTTGCAGGCAACTCCTGCTTTTCTTTCTGGGTTTTTGTAGCGTTTGAGTTTGTCCCTCTCTGCACAGCGCGGCTGGCTAGCAGTGCCTGGAATTGAATGTTAGTTTGCAGTGCCACCTAGTGGCGTCATGTGACGGGAGCTCAGGAAAGCTCTGGGGCATTGGGGAAAAAAAAAAAAAAGCTGGAGATGTTAGAAGCACCCCACCCTGGAGGCATGGCTGGGGGCTGTGGGATCCAGACTTTGGACCCCCAGTGCGGGGAACAGTTCCTCCCTCCCGGTCTGGGGCCTGCAAATCTCAGCTCCCCCGGCTGAGTGCCTGCCTGTACGGGACCCTCCACATCTGCATCCCTGTCTCTGTGCCTTGGTTCAAATGCTGGTGAACCAAGCAACCACAACTGCCTGTGTGAACCTGGGCAAGTTTCTTCACCTCTGTGTGCCTCAGTTTCCTCATCTGTAAAATGGGGACAATAATATCTCTACCTCACACTGCCCTGAGGAGTAAACAAGCTAATATTTGTAATGCGCTTGACGTGCAAGAGGTGTTGTAGAAACATAAGCCATTCCGTGTCCACGTGGGACAGTCTGTGTGTGAGGGTCTCTGCGTTATCTGTGAGGTTGGGGTGGGGTGTGTGGCCGTTACTCATTCTCCCAGGCCTGGTCTGACCCTGACCCCTTCCCACTCCCAGGACTACATCCCCACAGAAGGCGAACTGCTATTCCAACCTGGGGAGACCTGGAAGGAGCTGCAGGTGAAGCTCCTGGAGCTGCAGGAGATGGACTCCCTCCTGCGGGGCTGCCAGACCCGCCGCTTCTACATCCAACTCAGCAACCCCAAGTTTGGGGCTCGCCTGGGCCAGCCCCAGTCTGCCACTGTTATCATTGGGGACCAAGGTAGGCAGAGTCTGGAGTCAGCTTAAGCAGGGCTGGGGGCTTCTTGACAGTCTTAGCAAGTAAAAATACAGGACGCTCAGTTAAATTTGAATCTCAGGTAAGTAACAACCACATTTGTAGTATAAGTATGTCCCATGCACTATTTGGGATGTACTTATCCGAAAAAAGTGTTTGTTGTTTATCTAAAATTCCAATTTAACTAGGTATCCTGCCTTTATTTGGCAACCGTACTCTCAATCAGAGAGGCTGGGGTCATGTGGCCACCGGCCTGCTGCTGGCTGTGAATCCCACCACTAAGGGCCTTAGCCCTTGGACTTCGGCCTTAATTCCAGCTAAAATGCAGGTGTTTCCAGAAGGGGTGAAACAGTTCTTATGGGTCCTGAGAACTGTATAGTGGGGTCTGTGAGCCCATCCGGAGAGGAGGCTTGCCGAGAAGATGGGGCAGGAGGCGGAGTCTTGGGGTCCAGGAATGATGGAGGGCGTTGGGAGGAGCCAGATGTTCTCACGTGGGACATACCCTTGGCTGCCAAAGGGAGACAGCAAACTCGTTCCTCCTTCTCATCCCTCCAGAGACCCTCCTGGGCACCCCCAAGTTTGGCAGGATGCCCTGTGCTTTACTAATGGGGGCACCAGCCCTCTAGAGACCCCCTTTGGCAGGTCTCAGTTGAGGGGGGTGCAGGGAAGGAGCATTGATGTTTTAACTGGGCTTCTGGCGCCCCCTGGTGGCGACGGTGGGTTCCTGCCCCCCTCAAAAGCGGGGTGTCTCAGCTGGCTGCCCTGCCCTGGTTTGACCCACTACAGATGAACTGGACGGGACCTTAATGGGCCAGACCCTATCATCACCCCTACTCCCCCGGGGTGACCTGGGTGCCCCACAGAACCCCAATGCCAAGGCCACCGGGTCCCGGAAAATCCACTTCAACTGGCTGCCCCCTCCTGGCAAGCCAACAGGGTACCGGGTAAGGTGGGGGGCAACGAGGGTGGTGGATGGGGGAGGCTGGGCACATAGCGGGGAGGTGGGCCACCGGGGGGCAGAGGGCCCTTGAGGGAGAGGAGAGGGCATGCTTGGCCTCAGTGGACGGGGGAACCCGCATCTGTGCCCCGGGGGAGAGGCAAGTTCCTGGACTGTGGCCCCACCACCCCAGAAACACCTCTGCCCTGCCCCAGCCCTGCTGTGTGAACCTGGCAGGTCACTCGGTCCTGTCTGTGCGCAAAGGGGGTAACACAAGGGCAGGGCTCAGTGGAGGGACGATCAGCTCTGCCAGCTGCTCCCCACTGACCAGCCCCGCCCCGGGAGCAGGTGAAGTATTGGATCCAGGGTGACTCTGAGTCCGAAGCCCACCTCCTCGACAGCAAGATGCCCTCGGTGGAGCTCACCAACCTGTACCCGTACTGCGACTACGAGATGAAGGTGTGCGCCTACGGGGCGCAGGGCGAGGGCCCCTACAGCTCCCTGGTGTCCTGTCGCACTCACCCGGAAGGTGAGGCCTCGCCTTTCTGTCCATCCACCTGTCTGCCCCCCAGCTACCCTGATGCCAGCGTGCCCAGCCCTGTCCCCCGACCCCCTAGAACTCTGCCCCCTCTCTGCGGCTGACAGCTCTCTTCCTGCATCCCCTCCCCCTCCAGCTCCCAGCGAGCCGGGGCGTCTGGCCTTCAATGTCGTCTCCTCCACCGTGACCCAGCTGAGCTGGGCTGAGCCGGCTGAGACCAATGGCGAGATCACAGCCTATGAGGTCTGCTATGGCCTGGTCAACGAGGACAGCCGTAAGGATCTGGACCTCTCCTTCTGCCCCCAGGGAGGGGGCAAAGAGTGGGAGGAGGTCACGGCGTCCCGGGCAGTGGATGAGCCCATATGTCTGACTGCCTGGGGCATCGTTAGGTCTGTGGTCAGGTTTGGGCTGAGTTGCATTCCAAAGCCAGGCCCAGAAGCTCCCAGGGCGGGTAGGGATGGAGGGCCTGAGATTATATATGTGCAGTGGGGTCACAGGTCCAGGGCTGCCTGCCCACGCAGGTAACTAGAATGGCTCAATTCTACGCGGTTCTCTTAGGGCCAGAGTAGAGTCGACAGATTTAGCAAATAAAAGCAGAGGACGCCCTGAACTTCAAACAGACAATTTTTCTAGTACATTTCATGCAATATTGTATCTGGCAGCCCTAGGCCAAAGCACCTGGCAGAATTGTTATTTTTCTCCCAGTCCTGGAAAGGGGAGGGACCACCCCTGCCAGTTGTCAGGATGAGAAACTATTTGAGGGAACTTGGTCCCACCTCTCGCCTGGTGCGGGGCCCTTCTCCTTGCGCTCTCACCTCCGTTTGGCCCATCGCAGGGATGGAGAGCTGAGTCAGGCTTACCACCCCCAGGGTGGCCCAACAGGGCCGAGGGCAGCGGGATTGCTCTGGGTCTCAGGCTCCTTGCCCTTTACTAGCCTGGCTGACCAAACACAGCCTTGTCAGCAGCTGCATCACATCCTTGGCTCATTCTGAGTTTACAACACCTGGTCCACCCATGGACCACTGTCAGGAAGTGTTTTCCGACCCAGCCTTTAATCCCGGGAATGACTGACGGTTTCAGCCCACGGCCTTAGCCTGCTGAGGCCTCCGCTGTGTCACGAACGTGCGAGGCAGGCCCGAGGGCATCAGCGACTTCGGGGTGGCCCCCTTCCCTTCTCCCCCCGGTGGACAGAGACGAGAGAGGGCGGTTAGAGACCTCCCCCGGCTGACAGCCCAACGTCAGCCAATTCTTGGAGCACAGCTGTTTACTTACCAAACAGCATCAAGGGACTTCCCTGGTGGTCCAGTGGTTAAGAATCCATGCTTCCACTGCAGGGGGCACAAGTTCGATCCCTGGTTCGGGAATTAAGATCCCGCAGGCCACACGGTGGGGCAAAGAAACAGCATGAAGCTTAGCAGGTGTTGTTTTTCCAGAGCCCTCCGTTGGACCCCTTGGGAACTGGGACATTTTCTGGTCTCCCAGACGTCTTCCAACATAGAGGGCCCCATCTTGTCACATGGGGGCCTAGGCACCGTACCTTGCTTAGAGCAGCCTGGGGTCTCTTCCTTCTCTCTCCCAGGGCTTGCGTCCACCCTTCCAGGTGTGGTGGAGGAGAGCTGCTTCCCCTCTGCTCTCGCCCTTAGCTCTCACAGGCCTCAGCCTGTCCTCAGGTGCAGGTTCAGGCCTGCCTCTCTCCTCCCGTCCCTGCCCAGGTGACCAGGGCAGCCGTGCATTTGGGGTTTGGCTGTGGACAGGGAGGCACAGGTGCTGAGGGCGCCCAAGCCTCTGGAGCCAGCGTCACGCAGACGCACATGGACGCAGGACCCTTTACCAATTGGTAGAGGTGACAGTGGGGCCGACTTGAGTCTAGTCTGTCTCTGCCACTTAACTTGGCGATGAGCCGCGTGGAGGCTTCTCTAAGCCAGTCACACCCAGGTTCTCAGGGCTTGGCACGCAGCTGGGTTTCAACAGTTGCTCGCTCCCTGACTCGTTCCCCAAACTCCTGGGTGCAGTTCAGGGGCTGTGCAACAGTCCTGGTGCACCAGAGGCAGGGATGCAGCAGGCCAGAAGCTGGTGACCCCTCTGAAGCACTCTCCCTGTCCCAGGACCCATCGGGCCCATGAAGAAGGTGCTGGTGGACAGCCCCAAGAAGCGGACGCTGCTCATCGAGAACCTGCGGGAGTCCCAGCCGTACCGCTACACGGTCAAGGCTCGCAATGGTGCAGGCTGGGGGCCTGAGCGGGAGGCCATCATCAACCTGGCCACCCAGCCCAAGCGGCCCATGTCCAGTGAGTGGCGGGTGGGAGGCACAGGGCAGACAGGGGCGGGCAGGAGGCCGAGGCTGGGGCCCTGGCTCACCCGCTCCCGCCCTGCAGTCCCCATCATCCCGGACATCCCCATCGTGGACGCCCAGAGTGGGGAAGACTACGAAAGCTTCCTCATGTACAGCGATGACGTGCTCCGCTCCCCGACGGGCAGCCAGAGGCCGAGCGTCTCTGAGGACACTGGTGAGTGGGCCTGGGACGCCTGCAAGGAAGGTGGGGGTCCTGGGTAGAGGGTGGGGCCGTCACTGGTGTCCAGAGAGAGCCAAGGGGCCAGTGAGCACTGGGCACGACGGTCACACCAGAAGTCCCCTCTCAGCCCCAGGCGAGCATCTACAAAGCCGACGGTTTGGCAGGCCCACACTGGCTCTGGGTACAGGGGGGACAGAGCCGACGTGGCCCCAGTGAACAGTGTGCACGTCTGTGAGGACAGGCAGAAAGACACGTGCTTGGGGCACATGCACACAGGCTCGTGCACATGGGACTGGAATCACAGTTTGGAGACTGGAGGGCTCACCAGCAGTGCCATGGAATCGGGCCACCTCCCAGGAACAGGGCTATGTGGGAGGAGGCAGGCCGGGCTCTGGGGCCCACAGAGCAGTGTCTCCCCACACTGGCCCTGTACAGTGTGACGCAAAGAGCCCTCGACCGGGACTCTTGGGGACTCAGTTTTAGCTCTGGATCCGCTGCAGGAATTCAGATGAATCACCCTCTCTGTGCCTGTTTTCTGATCTGAAATGGGATGCCAATCACACACCACCATTAGTGAAAATCCTTCAGGATTTGTATTTTCTTCCATCCTTGCCTATACCAGGCCTCCATGGTGTCAAGCCTGGGTTTAAGGAGCCCAAGCCCAAGGGTCTTGAGAGTGTTGAGGGTCTGAAGTAAAGAGCAGCTGGTACGCAGCAGGTGCCCCAGCGCAGCTGCACTACACTTGGCTGCCTGTGACGCACTCCGGCTGCTGGAACTGCCCCTGGGAGGCCGGCAGGGGAGAGCTCACTCCCTCCGTTATCCAGATGGGAAACTGAGGCTCAGAGCAGGGAGTCCTCACAGCTGGTGGCAGAGCCCAGGCTCTAGTCCAGGGGTCTCCCCTCGCCAGCTGCAGCCCGGGCCGCCCTCTTCCACCTCTTGGGCGAGGGCCTCACCGGCCACCGGGCTCCCTGGCACACACCCGGATCCCAGAGAGCCAGAGGACGGGCTCACGTCACAGCGCCGCCCGCCTCCTCCCCCAGCCCCTCTGCGCAGCCGCCCGCGCCCCCCGGCGGTGCCAATGCGGCCCTTCGTTGTTCCCAAGGCGGCAGCGGCTGGAAGTTCGAGCCCCTCCTGGGGGAGGAGCTGGACCTGCGGCGCGTCACGTGGCAGCTGCCCCCGGAGCTCATTCCGCGCCTGTCGGCCAGCAGCCGGCGCTCCTCCGACACCGCCGAGCCGCCCCGCGGGCCCCTGGACGACGGCGCCGCCGATGGGGGCGCGCGGGGTGCCGGCGGGGAGGGAGGTGACCGGCCTGCCCTCACCCGCACCCACCTAGGCTCGCTGGTTTGCTGCCTCTGGGCTCCAGCCAGAGCCCACCGCGGCCAGGCTGCCCGGCTGCCACCCCAGAGCCAAGGGACCCCAGGGCAGGCGCTGGGGCTCTCCCCAAAGCTAGACTGCCCCCAACCTTCCAAGTCTGTTGTGTCCAGGGCAGGCCCTGGTGCCCAAGGAGACCCCTCAGAGGCCTCAGGGGACCCAAGGGCAGGCGTTTGGGCTCTCCCCAGGGCAGGGCCAACTACAGGGGCAGTGAGTCCCCGGCTGAGGTCAGCGGCCGTCCATAGGGGCGTCCTGCCGGGCCACAGGACCTGAGTTGCAGACGCCTAGGGGGCCCTTGTACTCCTCCAAGGACCTCTGTCCCTGGCGGGCCAAGGGAAGCAGGTTGTTTTTATGCCAAGGGCCCCCAGAGGGTAGGTAATCCAGGGAATTCCCAGGGCCGCAGCCTGCCCCGAGGGGCTCCAGGTCTGGTGCGGGCCGGTCCGGTGACCCTGCTCTACCCCACAGAGCACCTGGTGAACGGGCGGATGGACTTTGCCTTCCCGGGCAGTTCCAACTCCCTGCACAGGATGGCTGTGAGCAACGCCGCCTACAGCACCCACCTGAGCCCACACCTGCCCCACCGCGTGCTGAGCACGTCCTCCACCCTCTCGCGGGACTACCACTCGCTGACCCGCCCGGAACACTCGCACTCGTCCACGCTGCCCAGGGACTACTCAACCCTCACCTCCCTCTCCTCCCAGAGTGAGTGCCCGCCACCTCCCCTGCTCTCCCCTAATCCTTCCTCTCTTCCAGCTCCTGGAGGCTCGGGCTGCTGGCCTGCCGTCCCCCTCCTGCCCATCCTCTGACGTGCACACTTCCTGCCCTCTCACTCTTGTTTTGTCCTGCCCTAGGCCTCCCTCCCATCTGGGAACACGGGAGGAGCAGGCTTCCGCTGTCCTGGGCCTTGGGGTCCTGGAGTCGGGCTCAGATGAAGGGGGTCCCCCACTCTGGGGACTCAAGGGACTCTATAATCCTGGCTGGGCAGCCAGCAGCACCCTCTTGGGGCCCAGGTAGTACAGGGGTGGCCATCCGGTGCCTCCACAGCTGTCCTGCACCATCTGTCACCCATCCACCCACCGCCGCCGCTGCCCGTGCCGCCTTACCATCCATTCCATCCACATCAGCGCTGGTGCCTAACGCAGCTTCTGTCCTCTGGGGGTGCTGGGCTGGGGCAGGAGAGGGGCCAGGCCAGCTGAGGAGGGTGGGGGCCGGCTGACTCACGAGCTCACCCCTTCTCGGCACAGGCAGGGCCCGCACCCACGTCCTGCACAGGACATTCAGGAGGTGCTGAGTGGCCTGGACAGGGTGTTGCAGGGTGAGTGGGCCGCCTGGCCGGCGGTCCATGCAGGCGCCAGAGGCGAGGGCGGTCAGGGCTAGAACTAGGACTCCTGCCCAGACACCCCCGACACCGGCTGACTGTGGCCTCCTGTCTCCAGGCTCCCGCTTGGCTGCAGGTGTGCCCAACACACCCACCCGCCTGGTGTTCTCAGCCCTGGGACCCACGTCTCTGAAAGTAAGCTGGCAGGAGCCGCAGTGTGAGCGGGCGCTGCAGGGCTACAGCGTGGAGTACCAGCTGCTGAATGGCGGTGAGGCACGGCTGCTGTCGGGCTGACACGCGGGGACACCCGACTGTCAGGAATCCACCCAAGTCCCTTGAACACTAATGCTCCCCCCACCACCCACCTTTCTGAGAGAGTCTCGCTCTTCTAAGACTCCCACTGCCTCCTCTGATGAGTCCTCATCCACCTCCCTAGGCCTCTCTCCAAATCATTCCCACTGCTAGGTTTTACCTAACAAGGCCTCACCGGCCTAGGGACCCAGGGCCTCTGCTGGCCTCTGAGATGTCTTTTCAGGAGTCGGGAAGTGGTACTTCCGTGGGCAGACACACTCGCGGCAGCATGCCCTGGGCCCATAAACGGCCAACATACACAGATGGGATTTCAGGTTCCACTCATCCCTTGTATAGCGTACAACCTGAACAGCCAACCATACTATACAAGGCTGACCCCACCGGTACCCAAGCCACAGCTAATGCTGGGCGGGTGGTGGCTAGGTCTTGACAGTAGCCTAGGGAAGGGGTGGGATCAGGCCGGGGATAGGAATGAGGAATGCTGCTGCTCTGCTACCTGCCTCCGTCCCCACCCAGGTGACCTGCATCAGCTTAACATCCCCAACCCCAGCCAGACTTCGGTGGTGCTGGAAGACCTCCTGCCCAACCACTCCTACGTGTTCCGCGTGCGGGCCCAGAGCCAGGAAGGCTGGGGCCCAGAGCGCGAGGGTGTCATCACTATCGAGTCACAGGTGCACCCACAGAGCCCTCTCTGCCCCCTACCGGGTGAGTTACCCCCCCCACCCTGACAGTGGTCCCCCCATCTTGTACCCACAAACCCACCGACACCCTTCCTCTGCTGTCCCCAGGCTCTGCCTTCACTTTGAGCACGCCCAGCGCCCCGGGCCCACTGGTGTTCACCGCCCTGAGCCCAGACTCTCTGCAGTTGAGCTGGGAGCGGCCGCGCAGGCCTGATGGCGACATCCTCGGCTACCTGGTGACTTGTGAGATGGCCCACGGAGGAGGTGCTGCCCGCCCCAGGGTCGGGGGACCAGGGGGAGGGTGGAGGGGGAGCCACCGAGGCTAAAGGCATCTTCCCTGCCCAGAGCCAGCCACCACGTTCCTGGTGGATGGCGACAGCCCCGAGAGCCGGCTGACGGTGCCAGGCCTCAGCGAGAACGTGCCCTACAAGTTCAAGGTGCAGGCCAAGACCACCCAAGGTTTCGGGCCGGAGCGTGAGGGCATCATCACCATCGAGTCCCAGGCTGGAGGTAGAGGCCGCTTCACCCCTTCTCTGGCCACACCTTCTCCTGGCACCACCCTCTGACTGGCCCCTCTGCCCACTCCAGGCCCCTTCCCACAGCTGGGCAGCCACTCGGGGCTCTTCCAGTACCCAATGCCAGGAGAGTACAGCATCACCACCACCCACTCCAGCACCACTGAGCCCGTCCTACTGGGTGAGTTGCCCGGCGGGGGCTCCTGGCTCTCCCGGGGGAGCACAGCGCCAACAGAGGAAAGGGGGTTGGGGACCCAGGTGGACCCTTCAACACCTCTTCCCCTACAGACGGATTGACCCTGGGGTCCCAGCACTTGGAAGCCCATGGCTCCCTCACCCGGCACGTGACACAGGAGTTTGTGAGCCGGACACTGACCACCAGTGGAACCCTCGGCACCCACGTGGACCAACAGTTCTTTCAGACCTGAGCCCCCGACCCCCACCTCCTCTCCCTGGCGCTGCCTCAGCTACTCCATCCCTGGACCCCTGGCGACCAGCCCACTCGCATGCTGATCGCAGGGCCGGTGCCTCTGGCCACAGAGCAGGGGGTAGGTGTCCTCTGGGAGGCACGAAGTGGTCCCGGAAGGCCCTTCGGCTGCCCTCCTACCCTGGGCCCAGGCCCATTTGTAAGCAAAGAGCTAGGACCAGCATGACAAGGTCCCAGCTTTGTTCTGCACTTAATAAAAGATTTTGCTACCGCTGAGCTCTGCCCTGTCCATGTTTCTGGCGCCTGCCCAGAGCAGGGGAGCAGTTCTTATACACACCTTTCTCTGATGCCCAAGCACACATCCACCTCTGGAGACAGGCAGGTATCAGAGCCAGAGGTAATACAAGTTTATTGAGCACCCAGGTTGGAGGGCAGGCCTGCCGTGGGCCGGCCTGGGAGGGCCTCACAGGCACAGCACCTGGGCGCCGTCGGCCGCCTGGGAAAGGTAGAAGGTGGCGGTCCCGCTGTACTGCCCCTGTAGGAGGGACGGGTGGGGTGGGGTCTGAGCACAGCACGGCCCTAGGAACCCCTCTCTCCCGCTCCCCCCAGTCTCTGGCACCTACCCACCTGGATGTGCTGCATCACTAGGGAAGCGGCAGAGGCCTCCAGCAGGGTCACCGTGCAGCCACCAAAGCCACCGCCTGTCATGCGGCTGCCATAAACCCCGGGCGCAGAGAGCGCAGCCTCCACCAGCTGATCCAGCTCGGGGCAGCTCACCTCGTAGTCATCCCTGCAGAGAGGACACGGGGGGAGGCGGGAGGCCTTGCACCAGCCCCATCCGGCACAGGGGACAGCCTGTGACCAGGAGGTGATGGGCACCCGGGGATCTCACCTGAGCGAGTTGTGACTCTCCACCATGAGGCGGCCGAAGGCTCTGTAGTCGCCGCGGCTCAGGGCGGCTGCTGCCTGGGCTGTGCGCTGGATCTCGCCCACCACGTGCCGCGCCCGCCGGAAGGCCTCCCCGCTCATCAGCTCCCTGCCAGCTGGGGCGGAAAAGGAGTCAGCAGACCCACCATCCACCGCCTCTGGGCCCCTGTGGACGTGGAGGAGGGGCACGATGGCTCCAGGGCGCTGGCTGGGGGGGGCGGGGGCATCTCCAGTCTGAGACCTGGTTCTGACCAAGCTGTGGGTAGAACCTCGGGTTGGTGACCAAGGTTTCAGAGCCTCCCCTCCTCGACTAGAAAAGGGGAGAACCGCCTCATTTGGCGTGCAGGGGAGGCTGAGCAGACACATGGAGTGCCCCCAGCAGGGCGCCTGGCACACAGTGGGGGCTCGATAAACAGCAGTTTGAGCCCCAGACTCAGTGCTTCCATGGTGCGTGGGACACAGTGCTGCCTTCGAGAGGCCAAGACAGAACAGGAAGGAAAAGTCCTGCTGGTGTTTTTGCTGGAGTTAACAGCGAAGCCTCCGAGGGCCAGGGCTCCGGAGTTGGGATACAGACCAGGTCTGCCCGGGGCACCCCAGGGAACCAGCAAGCTGTCCCACTGGCTAACGCTGAAGCTGGCAGAGCAAGCTGAGTCGCTAACGGCAGCCCCGAGCGCTTAGGACTTTACAACTTGACTCTGGGCGCCAGAGAGGTTTTGGGAGCAGGGGAGGCATGGAGCTGAGCTCTAGTTGACGAAAGTGACTGCCTTGCGCAGAGGGCCCTGCTGGGAGAAGCCAGCGCCGGGAGATGGCAGCTGTTAAAACAGTCAGAGACCAAGAGAGGCCGGGTGTGGGGAGGAAGGAAAGGCGGGCAGGGATGACTCAGTGTCCTGAAGTTTCAGACAGCAGTGACAAGGGTGAGGAAATAACAGAAAAGGGGAAGTCAAAAGGAGAGGCGTCCAGGGGCTTCCCTGGTGGCGCAGTGGTTGAGAGTCCGCCTGCCAATGCAGGGGACACAGGTTCGAGCCCTGGTCCTGGAAGATCCCACATGCCGCGGAGCAACTAAGCCCACGCACCACAATTACTGAGCCTGCGCTCTAGAGCCCGCGAGCCACAACTACTGAGCCTGCACTCCTAGAGACCGTGAGCCACAACTACTGAAGCCCGTGTACCTAGATCCTGTGCTCCACAACAAGAGACGCCACCGCAGTGAGAAGCCCGAGCACCACAATGAAGAGTAGCCCCCGCTCACCACAACTGGAGAAAACCTGCGTGCAGCAACGAAGACCCAATGCAGCCAAAAATAAAAACAAACAAACAAACAAAAAAAACAACCCATCACAGGGACTTCCCTGGCGGCGCAGTGGTTGAGAATCCACCTGCCAATGCAGGGGACAAGGGTTCGAGCCCTGTTCCAGGAAGATCTCACATGCCGCGGAGCAACTAAGCCCATGCGTCACAACTACTGAGCCTGTGCTCTAGAGCCCGCAAGCCACAATTACTGAGCCTGCACGCCACAGCTACTGAAGCCCACGCACCTAGAGCCCGTGCTCCACAACGAGAAGCCACCGCAATGAGAAGTACGCACACCGCAACAAAGAGTAGCCCCCGCTCGTCACAACTAGAGAAAGCCTGTGTGCAGCAACGAAGACCCAACGCAGCCAAAAATAAATAAATTTATATAATAAAAAAATCCATCACGGTGTTAGGTATGATTACCAGAAAATGGTTAAGTAAATTACAGTGCACCTAGATGCTGAAATGCTATGTAGCTTTAAAAAGCCATGTTGATGACAGGCCTTTCATGACATAGAGAAGGGCTCTGAGATAATGTTAAGTTAAAAAAAAAAAAAAGGGCAGGTGGCAACACTGCGTATACTCAACCTTGAGAATACAGATGTTGAAACTAACATAACATTGTAAGTCAGGGATATTTCAATTAAAAATTTTAAAACTGGTACTTCCCTGGTGGTACAGTGGTTAAGAATCCGCCTGCCAATGCAAGGAACACGGGTTCGAGCCCTGGTCCGGGAAGATCCCACATGCCGCGGAGCAACTAAGTCCGTGCGCCACAACTACTGAGCCTGCGCTCTAGGGCCTGCGAGCCACAACTACTGAAGTCCACGTGCCACAGCTACTGAAGCCTGCACACCTAGAGCCCGTGCTCCACAAGATAAGCCACTGCAATGAGAAGTACGCACACCACAACAAAGAGTAGCTCCCGCTCGCCACAACTACTGAAGCCCATGCACAGCAACGAAGACCCAATGCAGGAGTTCCCTGGTGGCACAGTGGCTGAGAGTCTGCCTGCCGATGCAGGGGACACAGGTTCGTGCCCCGGTCCGGGAAGATCCCACATGCGGCAGAGCGGCTGTGCCCGTGAGCCATGGCCGCTGAGCCTGCGCACCCGGAGCCTGTTGCTCCGCAACGGGAGAGGCCACAACAGTGAGAGGCCCGCATACAGCAAAAAAAAAAAAAAAAAAAAAAAAATGCAGCCAAAAAGAAAAAAAATTGTTAATTAATTAATTTTAAAAAAGATACAGATGTAGAAAAACACTGGAAGGAAATATACTAAAATGCTAATAGTGGCTATCTCTGGGTAGTGATCTTATAGCTTGTTATTTTCTTCTTTGTACTTTTTTTTTTTTGGCTGCGTTGGGTCTTCATTGCTGCACACGGGCTTTCTCTAGTTGTGGCGAGCAGGGGCTACTCTTCGTTGTGGTGTGCGGGCTCCTCATGGTGCCTTCTCTTGTTGCGGAGCACGGGCTCTGGGCACTCAGGCTTCAGTAGTTGTGGCACATGGGCTCTGGAGCGCAGGCTCAGTAGTTGTGGCTCACGGGCTTAGCTGCTCTGCGGCACGTGGGATCTTCCCGGACCAGGGCTCGAACCCGTGTCCCCTGCACTGGCAGGCAGATTCTTAACCACTGCGCCACCAGGGAAGTCCTCTTCTTTGTACTTTTCTGTATTTTCCATGGTGGACGCTTAATCCTCACATTAGAAAAAACAATATGGAGATTTCAAGCAGTCCTAAGTCAGCAGCGTTGGGGGAGTGGGCAGAGCTTGGCAGAGGTCCCTGGAGGTGAGGGGACGTACATCCGGGTCAAAGCCACAACGAGAGCCCGGAAGCCCCCCTCACCCCAGGGTGCCCAGCCATCTCCAGGACACAGTGCGCCCAGCCAGCTCTCACCCTCCAGCTCCTCCAGCTGCACCTCACGAAGGCTCTCCTTGCCCAGCGCCCGGGCCACTTCTTCACACTGGCGCCGCCGCAGGGGATACTCGCTGGAGCCCAATGAGTGGCGGACGTTGGAGTTGGTGATGAGCACAGCCAGCTTGGGATCCAACAACGGCACCAGGCTTGTCTCCAGGGACCTGGGATGGAGATGGAGCCAGGAAGATGACAAGGGCAAGCGTCTGTTTGCCGCACATGTTTCATCCAGGAGCTCTCCTACGAGGTGGGAGGGGACAAGGGGAGCCCCTGACCTGCAGTCAATGAGCAACGCGTGGCCTTTCTGCCCCAGCAGTGCGATGAGCTGGTCCATGATGCCACAGGGCACCCCTGCGAAGCTGTGCTCAGCCCGCTGACACACCCGGGCCCGGGCGGCTATTGTCCCCGAGTCTGCAGCACAGGGCAAGGTGGGAAGGCTGGGGCCCAGGAGGGGGCACTCGGGGTGGGAGGATGGGAGCAGCCCCCAGTGTGTCCAGTGATACTCCAGGGAGATTCCCCACCCACTCCCCCAAAGCCACAATTGGGGTAGGAAGCTCTGATCACAGGACCTCAGGGAAGGAGGGCTGCGTTGGGAGCTGGGGTCTAGGAGGTACCTGGGCAGAGCTGCTGCAGGAAGGTATACGTGGCCACTTCCAGGGATGCTGAGCTGGACAGCCCACCCCCCAGGGGCACTGAGCTGACCACCACTGCACTGAAGCCAGGGAGGGGGGCAGCTGCAGGAGAAAGAATAGATGACGGTAAGACGGGCCATCTGGGAGGATGAGCACAAGAAGGGCATGTATCCTGGTATAAAGGAGGCAACTGCCTGGCAGCTGCTTCTGCGGAACTGTGTCTCAATTGTCAGAGGCCACCAACCTGTTGGGCCAAGGGGTCCACCGCCCTCCATCCTCCTACCCTGAGGTTCCTGGGACACAGACTCCTAGTTCTCCTGGTTTAGGGCTCTGGAGACCAACGGGCTGGGGTTTGAACCCTGGCTCCTCCAATCATGTCATGGGCAAGTTCTAGAACCTCTGAGGGCATCAGTCTCCTCACCTGTACCATGGGGATGCTCCACGCTGCATGCCTACCCCACAGTGGATTAGATGAGCTAATGAGCTTCGCGGCTGAGAGACAGGAATTTGACCCAGGCCTGGGCCCCATACCTGGGTAGTGCTGAATCACTCCCTTGACGTAGTTGGCCCAGTGGGGGGCCCCAGGCTCCAGTGGCCGCTGGGTTGTGGGCAGGGGAAACTGCAGCCGGCGGGGCTCGTCGGCATCCTCAGAGGTGGTAAGGAGGGAGATAAGCCCATCTGCCCGGGGGCTGCCCACCAGCACAGTCCCAAGCTCCAGCGCCTGGCAGAAGAAACAAATAGTGTGCAAAACTTCCACTACCAAGGGGCCAGGGACAGACAAGGAGGTGACCTCCAGGCTCAACATGAAGGGAATGGGGAGTGTCTCAGGGAAGAGCCTGCATGTCCATCTGGCCTTGGGGGGCTTGGGTCCCACCCCATAGGTCTTCAGGGGCAGGGCCAGTGCAGCGGGAGTGCAGACCTGGACTCTGCCCTAAGCGTGGGCTCCTGGCTGTGGGTCAGTAGGAAAACAGAATCAGACGAGCTCTTTCTGACGCCTTCCCATTTTGGAAGATGCACAGTGGGATGGACATGGCCCCAGGCTAAGGCAGCTCCATCTCAGCTGTGTGACCTTGAGCAGATCACTAGCCCTCTCTGTGCCTCCACTCCCTCCTCTGCGAACTGAACGGGCCGGACCAGGAGGCTTAGGGCTACTTCGCCTCGGTTTACAGTTGGGCCCCGTTCCGCATCCCCCCACAATCTGAGGTGGCTCCCAAGGAGATGGCGAGGATCAGCGGTCCATAGCCTACTTCCTCGCGGATTCCCCGTTTCCTCCCTTCCAACGTGTGAAATGCCCCGTCCCAGGGTCTCTCCCACGTGCTCGTCCCCCACACTCGGCTGGAGAAAAAGTTCGGAGCGGCCCGCCCAACAGTGCAAGCGGGGAGATGGCGCCTCCCCCGCAGCCCCTCACCATGGGCAGCACCAGGCCCTGGTTGTAGTCCGTGTGCTCCCCGATGAGGTTGACGCGGCCCGGGGCCGACACGGCCAGCTCGGGCTCGGCCCCGAACTCCTCCAGGAAGGCTCTCCGGGCCTTGGCCAGCAGCTCCCCGGGCTGGCGCTGCTCGGAAGCGGCCATGACACTCACCCTGCGGCTCTGCCGGGCGCAGTCGGGTCGGCCCGGGATGCTCGGGGCGGAGCCGCGCTGCGTCGGCTCACACAGCTGCACGCACCGCCCCAAATCGGGCCGCGCTGGCCCCGCCCCGCCCGCGGTTCCGGCCCAATCCACCAGCTGGGCGCGCGGAGCGGGCTGGCGGCGGGCTTTCCAAAGAAGTGCTGGGCGCTCAGCGGGGCGGGTATTGGCCGGCCCGGGACATCTGAGCTGCTCTTTCCTGGCCCTGGTGCCCCTCTCTGTGTCCACACCCATCCACCCAGCCATCTACCCCAGCCGGAGCAATAGAGCTGGCCTCCCACACCTGGGTTTCCCAAAAGGCTCTCCTAGGTCCTAAAGTCCTGCAACCGTGAGAGGTCACCAGCCTCTGATGATAAATCTGTAAGAGGGCCGCCAGACAATCAGTGTAAATAGAAATAAGGAAAGCCAAGTGTGATGGAGTCACTTTCTACACGCTTCTTTTCTAGAGTGGACCTGCTGGCCCAGCTCCTAGCAATGGAGGAGTAGGGAAGGTGGAGATGGACAGCAGTGGGCCCAGCCCCTCCTGGAAGGACCCACCCAGCTGCCAAGGTAGGTTGGTCGGTTGGCCCCAGCAGGTGCTTTCTCAGCCTGGAACCTTGGTCCCAGGGCCTGGTGCCCAGAGTCTGACACTAGCCACCTCCTCTCTCACCAGCCTGCATCCTAAACCTTCAAGCTGTCCCCATCTCCTCACTGGATGCCTGTCCACAGTTGGCCACCCCATATGAAACCTTGGAGGGGAAAGGCTGAAATGTAAGCAGACTCTTCGGGATTAGAGTGGGGGTTTTGTGGAGGGTTGCAACCAGGGTAGCTTGGGGTCTGCTCAGGGGGTTGCCCCAAGAACATTCAAAAGTCAGCTCTGAAAACTCCTAGAAGTAAACACAAGGTTAAACCTTTGGGACCTTGGCTTAGTCAATGGTTTTTTAGATAGGACACCAAAAGCACAAGCAACAAAAGAAAAATATGTAAATTGTACTTCATCAAAATAAAATACTTTTGTGCATCTAAGGACCACCCCATCAAGAAAGTGAAAAGACAACCCACAGAATGGAAGAAAATATTTGCAAATCATATTTAAGGGACTTGTATCAAGAATGTATAAAGAGGGCTTCCCTGGTGACGCAGTGGTTAAGAATCCGCCTGGGGGCTTCCCTGGTGGCGCAGTGGTTGAGAGTCCGCCTGCCGATGCAGGGGCCCCGGTCTGGGAAGATCCCACATGCCGAGGAGCGGCTGGGCCCGTGAGCCATGGCCGCTGAGCCTGCGCGTCCGGAGCCTGTGCTCTGCAACGGGAGAGGCCACAACGGTAAGAGGCCCGCGTACCACCAAAAAAAAAAAAAAAAAAAATAATCCGCCTGCCAATGCAGGGGAGACGGATTCGAGCCCTGGTCCTGGAAGATCCCACATGCCGCAGAGCAACTAAGCCCGTGTGCCACAACTACTGAGCCTGTGCTCTAGCGCCCTCGAGCCACAACTACTGAGCCTACGTGCCACAACGACTGAAGCCCGCGTGCCTAGAGCCCGTGCTCCGCAACAAGAGAAGCCACCGCAGTGAGAAGCCCGCGCACTGCGATGAAGAGTAGCCCCCGCTCGCTGCAACGAGAGAAAAGCAATGAAGCAGCAACAAAGACCCAACGCAGCCAGAAACAATAAATAAATTATAAAAAAAAAAAGAATGTATAAAGAGGGACTTCCCTGGTGGTGCAGTGGCTAAGAATCCGTCCGCCAATGCAGGGGACACGGGTTCGAGTCCTGGTCTGGGAAGATCCCACACGCTGCGGAGCAGCTAAGCCCTAAATAAATTTTTTAAAAAAGAAAGAAGAATGTATAAACAGCTCTTACAACTCAATGGTAAAAAGGACAACTTAAAAATGGGCAGAAAGACTAAATATAAGGCTTGGAGATCAATAAAGAAAAGGTTTAAAAGCTTGAAAAAATGGGCAAAAGATTTGAACAGTTTTCCAGAGAAGATATGAAAAGATGCTCAACATCATTAGTCATTAGGAGAATGCAAATCAAAACCACAATGAGGGGCTTTCCTGGTGGTACAGTGGTTAAGAATCCACCTGCCAATGCAGGGGACATGGGTTCGAGCCCTGGTCCAGGAAGATCCCACAGGTCATGGAGCAACTAAGCCCATGCGCCACAACTACTGAGCCCATGTGCCACAACTACTGAAGCCCGTGTGCTTAGAGCCTGTGCTCCGCAACAAGAGAAGCCACCACAATGAGAAGCCCGCACACTGCAACAAAGGGTAGCCCCCGCTCGCTGCAACTAGAGAAAGCCAGCCAACGAAGACCCAACACAGCCAAGAAATAAACAAATTAATTTAAAAAAAAAACCCACAATGAGGTAGTACTTCACATCCATTAAGATGGCTTAAGTTAAAAAAAAAAAAAGACAGAAAATAGCAAGTGTTGGTGAGGATGTGGTGAAATCAAAACCCTCATTCACTGCTGCTGGGAATGTAAAACAATTCAGCAGTTCCACAAAATGTTAACCATAGAGTTATCGTATGACTCAGCAATTCCACTCCTAAATGTACACTCAAGAGAAAAAATATATCCACACAAAAACTTGTACATTAATGTT
Organism: Delphinus delphis; assembly: GCF_949987515.2. Classification (NCBI taxonomy): domain Eukaryota; kingdom Metazoa; phylum Chordata; class Mammalia; order Artiodactyla; family Delphinidae; genus Delphinus; species Delphinus delphis. The sequence goes on from NC_082701.1 coordinate 7,803,475, forward strand.
CATAGCAGCACTATTCACATTAGCCCAAAGGTGGAAGCAATCCAAAAGGGAAAAATGAATAAACAAAATGTGGCTTATACAAGGGAATATTATTCAGCCGTAAAAAGAATGAGGTTCTGATACCTGCTACAACATGGATAAGCCTTGAAAACAGTAAATGAAGGAAGCCAGTCACAAAAGACTACAAATTGTATGATCCTGTCCAGACGAAATGTCCAGAAGAGGCAAATCTATAAAGACAGAAAGTACATTAGTGGCTGCTTGGGGCTGAGCGGAATGGGAGAATAAGAGGGTGTTAGGAAAGAGTACCAAGCTCCCTTTGTGGTGATGAAAATGTTCTAAAATTGACGGTGGTGATGATTATCCGTATCTGTGAATATACTGAAACCACTGAATTACACAATTTAAATGGGCCTTTTGAGCACTCCTCAGTAAAGCATTTTTTGGCATAGGCAAAATAAAACAAGACAAAACGGTGAGTGGCCCTTGGGGCTGGTTGAAATGGAATTAAACTCACAAACCATGTCTCCCCACGAGGCAATGACTGGAGAAGCCTCCCCGACTCTGCGCATCATTTTCCCACCTCAGCTTTGATGTCCAACAGCTCTGAGCCCAAATCTTTGCCCTTACTATTGTGTGATCTTGGTCAGATGACTTAACCCCTCTGAGCCTCCCTTTCTCATCTGTAAAGTGGGGCTAGTGTGTTTCCTTCCTAACAGACTGTTTCAAAAGGAAGTGAATGAGGTCATCTTCATAGAGTGCCCAGCCCTGCCTCTGGCACTTGGTAAGCACAGAATAAATGTTTACTATTATGATCAATCGTCCATTAATACAACAGACATTGTTGGACTCTCCAGCAGGCAGTGGGCCAGATAAAAGCCTTGGGCTCTGATAGGGAGGCAGTCTCAATCTGACTCTCGGCCCACCCTGACTGAGATAAATGCTCTGAAAAAGGAATAAAGAGCTTTCTGGGAATTCTGATCACTAGGCGGCCCACACCCCTGTTTATTTCCATTGTTTCATTTTGATTGAAAACACCCCCTTTGATCCATAGTCATCATTTGTATGTTTCAGTTGTTGGAAAACCTGATTTGACCCAAGGGCAGGTGCTCCTGATGGCTCACTCTGGACTCTGAAACACTGATTTCATTTGGGAGACCTGTTTACTCTCAGTGTTTGAATCCCATCTAGCATGTTACATAAAATTTGTTCAGAAGAAAGTCTGCCTCTGACCTTTGACCCTCCCTCCCATGTCCTGGCCAGATGTCACAAGACTGGGGGGAAGGTGGCACCTTAAAGGGGACACTGTCACCCAAAGTCTGTCCTCTGCTCTGCTGGCCAAAAAAACTTACTTGTATCAGAGGAACCAGAGCCAACTGTCACACAGGACTGAGGTGTCATGATAGAATTCTCAGTAATAGCCCCCACGGGGACAAATTATCCAGTGGTGGGAATACCACCCGTGCCAGCTGAGTGCCCAGTGGCCTAGGCAAGCTGTTTGTCCAGGTCATGGCGAGACCGGGCCCACCACTGAGGACAAGTGTCCCAGAGGCAGCTCTTCTCTCCCAGAGTCCGTGTTTGTCCCCACGCTCAATTTTTAGCCCTTGGGCCCTCCCTGCTGGACCCAGTCTTTCTTCATGCAGTGAACGTCTGTGTACTTCATGCAGCTCTGGCCTCTCCACTGCAGTTAAAGACTGGTTTCCTGATGGGACTGGGATCCACATCTCCCAAGCTAATATCTACAGTCTCTGAAAATGTTTGCTCTCAGCAGATGGCTCACGCTTTCACTCATTCTGGGAGGTTCTTTTTGTTGTTCCCAGGGGGTTAACCTATCTCCTGATTTGGGCCCCCTTTGCCCTTCTGCTACATTAATGATAACAGCTTCTGTAATATTGATAACACTAATATCAAGCTTGTGGTAAACCCTGGTATCAGGGCTGAGATGCAGCCTGCAGGGCAGCACAGGTTGTTCACTACCAGTGCCTGTTCTGATTGGTCAGTGCTCTGGACTTCTGTTTTAAAGGCACCAGACTTTGCACACATTGTTTCATTAAATCCTTACAAGCCTATTGGGTAGACACTGGTTTTATTCCCATTTTACAGATGAGGAAAAGAAGCACAAATGGGTTAAGGAACTCATCCAAGTAGGACAGCTGGGTCTTGAACCTGGGTCTGTCTGATACTGAGATTGGTTGTACTGTAACCACCCTGTCCCCAGGAGCACTTTGACCTGCCGCAGCCTCTGCTCTGCCAGCCTCTGCTTACTGAAGAATTAAAATCCAAAGCTCAGCCTCATAGCAAGGAACAGGAGGGGCAGCTGCTCTCCTGGACCCCTGGAGCCCCAGTTCCTACATGGAACCCTCCCAATTTGGAAGCCAGGCCAGTAACCAAAGCTCTTGGGAACCTGACTGATTCTTGGCCACCCATGCCAGAAGCAGATCCAGCCAGATGCGCTGTGGGGCTGCCAGGGCTTTGGGTTGGCCAGCAAACACGCCCAGAGTCTGTGCTGTGTGCCAGGCACGACTCCAGAGGCAGACCAGACTCAGGTCTTGCCTTTGGAGCACCGGGAGCTTCTTGTCCATCCCTGGCCTCAGATGCCCCGCTAAGAGGCACCAGCTGCAGGCCTCGTCTTTATTTGGTACCCCCACCGTGTCCCTGAAGCTCCTGCCCTCTAGGCTGACGACCACCCTGCTGATGGCTAGGCAGGGAGCAAATCCAGACTCACAAGATGCAGCTGCGGCTGTCTCTCCCTGCACCTCGCCCTAGGCCCAGCAGCTGGCAGGTCTCCAGGCCACCGTGGGTGGGCAGGAGGACTGAGGCTGGTCAAAGGCAGGGCACTGAGGAGGGAGAGGCCCTTGGACTGTCACAGGACCCTCAGGTTCATGAAGGCTGGGCCTTGGACCCAACCCCATCCCGTCCCCTCTGCTGATGCTCTTAGCTCAATGCCAGGCAGTGAGGCGCTTATGGGAAAGGTCCTGGAGCCTAGTGTGTCCGACAGAGAGGGTGGGAACGGAGTAGCGGTTAACGGAGCCTGGGCACCATCTCCCTGCGGACGTGTGCAGTCCCTCACATACCCCTCAGCCAGAGGCGGCCAGCCCGAAGCCTGCAGCCCACCAGCCTCCCTTCCCCAGAGCCCTTCTTGCCACCAGTACTGGTGCATTGGAGATGGCCTTCTTCCTTTCAGCCCACTCTCCCTTCCACTGTGTATATTCCCAGAACTGCAGCTCCCTGAAGGGGGGCTGGTAGCTGCCAGAGAGAAGACCCCAGACACTGACTGCCCAACCACGCCCCTCTGTGCCCCTTTCCAGACCCCATGTGGCCTTTTAGCTCCTCCAAGAGTCACGGTCTCACTGAAGAGCTGCCCCACCACCCCCTGCCTTGCTTTCCTAGCTGGGGTGTAGGGGGGTGTCTGCAGAACCTCTTAGCTTCTTTCTCAGGAAGGGCAATGGGGTAGGTGGAATGGGGGCGGAGGGTCCCTGGCTGGACACTGGACATAGTGCTCAGGTGAGGACACCAGGACAGGCTGGGGACACATCACACACAAGTCCCATGACTCTGCTTGGAACAATGCTGATTGTCGGGGTGGGATTCCCTCACTGCCAGGGGCAGCTGGGCAGCAGGCAGAACAGGGAGCAGGCACCTCTCCACCCACCCCAGGAGGGAGGACAGCAGCCTCTGATCCCTGCTCACAGCACACCCTCTGTGAACATGCGCAAAGCTGTCCCAGCTGCACCCACCCACCTCGGCCCACAGCCTTGCTCATCCCCCAGACCTGCCGACCCAAAGGGTTCAGGGGCCAAAAGGCCGGCCACCTGGCCAAGGACATCAGCCTTCTCTCTGAGCAGGCTGCAGGGATTTGGGTTAGCAACCTGGGCAAGGATCAGTTCTTCCTTCCTTCCTTCCTCCAGGCTTGCCTTCAGGAAGGTAGGTGGAAGGCTGGCTGCTTGTGCTGGAGTTGCTGGCCAGAAGCCAGGCCCAGCTCAATGGAATGGTCTGGGCTGGTGACACCCCTGAGGAACGCCTACAGAAGCAGGTGTGACCGCCAACGGGTTTAGGGAAGGAAGAGACTGTGGAGCTCAGACCACATTGAGCTCAGCTGTGTTCTTGTATCAGCGCCCAAGGTGGGGCCCAGGGAAATACGCTGTGACTGCCGTGGTGAGGTGACTGTGAAGGGATGGGGAGGTAGGGGTGAGGACTGGATGCCCAGGGTGGAGGCTCAAGGCTCTTGGGCCTAGCCTACCCAGTGAGACGACCGCTACAGAAGGTGTGCTGCGAACTACACCTCCCCCTTCTCTGTGGCAGGGTAGGTTGGCCACAGGCCTGAGGAACTGATCCCTGACCTTCTGCTGTTGCTCCCATAGGCAGGCTGGCCCTTGCCTGCAGAAACTTAAGGGCAAGCCCTGGAGTTTCCTGCTGATCCAATGGCAGACAGCTGGCTAGACTGTGTCCACCCTCTGCTGCCCAACCTGAAAGTGTTCCAGAAGGGGCCTGCTTTGCTACTGAGGCAGACCCCAGCCCCAACACCTGACACCAAGCAAGGAACAGTGCTTGCAAGGAACCAGGGAGGGGAGCCCCCGGACACAACAATCAGGGAGAGCTGAGGAATGCACTCCCCCCCACCCAACTACCAGCTGAGTCAGAAGGCAAGGCTTCCTGGACATTCCCCCACGAAACTTTGTGAAAGAAAAACATTATCATCCAAATGAAGACCATTAACAAGATGAGAAAGTCTCAACTTTAAAAACTTTATTTTTGTCTCACCCATCAACAGCACAAGATGTCTTCATCAGCTCCAATTTTTGCTTGCTTTTCTCCTCAGACTCTGTTCTACCATCTTAACCCATGGATATTATAACATGTGGGCAGTTCCCTAGAACCAGAAAATATTTCTGCCTGTCGGCTTAAAAATTAGAAGTATGGAAGTGTAAGTTGCACTATTTTAGCAGATTCCAAGCTGCCCAGTAAAATCCTACCTTGGGATGCAGACTTCGTGAGAAAGTCTGTCACCTACTCTAGCTCGAGTGGTAACTCAAGGAGACGCATCACCATAGCCGTTTCTCTACTTGTGTTTGTAACTCCCACTCCACACCACATTCCACTGGCTAGGATTTCAATGTCCTTCACAAGAACAGTGCAAGTAATTGGTTCCAGAACTCGTTATGATGGACCTTCTAGGAAACCAGTTCATTATACTGTATCAAATTTTGACACCTCATAAAAAGCTCACTAAATTACCAAGATTCCCAATCCTAATCTGCCTTGCCTCTTTCCAATCCTAAACCCCTTACACCCTAAATTTGAAACTAGTCCAAACTTAAAAAAACACCCACCAAACTGTTTTATCGTGGCATAGAGACTTCCTACAACTACTGACTTCAAATTATACAGAATTCTTTTGTCTGATAGGTGTGGTTCTTGTGCCCATGTCCCGCTGACATACTATGCTTCACTGGCGGCCATCATTGGTCAAGAACACTAGTTTCATAGTGAAAAGGCAGCTTAAACTAAAGATTCTATACCTGTGGGCTTGTCTTAAAATAACTCACTTTATGAAGAGATCTATAAACGTGCTTCACAAACAGGTTCAGGAACAGACGCCAAATTTGAGTCCTGGAATTTCAAAGAAATTTACTTTCCTTCACAACAGAGGGGCAGGGGGGAGAATCATATTAATACAATCTGAAGCCCACACTGCATGTACAGCTGTCATGGCATTTTTATAGAGCAGAGAGCTCTTTACATGCTTTGTAGAAGTATTTCTGCAAATAAATGCTTCCTTTGTCTACCAAGCAAAACCTGAAATAAACTTAAAGGACCTAGATAAAAGATGTATTAAGCTTTCAACATTCAATTTAGGTTTTTGACACTTAGTTGGATAAACAAGTTTATTTGTAAATTTAGTCAACATACATAATTGACCTAAAAACTTCAATAGAAGAATAAGTTTGAAAACCACTTGGAAAGCATCTCTATGAAGTGATTTTTCCCAGGACCTTATACCAGATGACACCATTTTAACCGGCAGAGGTTCCATGAGCTGAAGCTGTGTGTCCCTCCCCCACAGCAAGTTTACCCTAAGGGTTATTATAATACAAACTCCACAAGGAAAAGAAGTTCGGTATTGTTCCCTCCTGGTAGAGAAAAACTCAACCTAGTTATGAGACCAACCACAACACAAAGAAAAGCTGCACTAACTACTATATTAGTAACAGATGATGCTGGTGTGAATAACTTGTATTATATTCTAGAGCCCTTATAAATAAATCCCCCCGTTAGTGTCTGCATTATCAGCTAGAGGATTAGTTAACATGTGGTAGAATGAGGACTTACGCAAGGTATAATGCACAAAGCATCTTACTACGTATGAAAAACAAGTGCAGTCTAGTTAGGAGAAAACCAACCGGACTCTATGTTACACACACCTTAATGACAAGACTCCCCACCACATGTGAATGTAAAACATTTAATTTAAAAATGTTGACACTACAATATATAAAATAGCTATTATAAATGCACATAGTGTATTCTATAGCTGCCAGGTTTACTTTTTTTTTTTTTTTAATAAGGAAACTGTAAGTTACACTGTGGTTAAGACTTGTATCTTCACCCTTGAAAAAGCCCACATTCTATCACAGTGATGTATGGTCAGACTTAACAGCCCCAATTGTTAAACACTTGGATCAAGTCATAACCAGTTTTATTGCAAAAGGACCCTGTACACATTTATCAATTCTAGTACCTTAATAGCTACCCAACAAGTCATTAACATACAGAAACATGCATCATGAGAAGCAAGAAATATCACCCATCCCTTCTGCATATTAGCAACTTGTCACTCCTGAGCAACAGTGCTCACATCACTGAGGTCTGTGAACAGTCAGTCACTTTTCGCATTCATCCTGAGTGAAAGATGGAATGACTTAAGTACAAATGCAACATATTATAAACAATTTCTTACAAAAAAATCACAAATTAAACCAAAGTATTTTACAGAATTTACTACAAAACACCATAAAAACTGCCTTCACTTAAGCTCTCTCTCCCCGTATCCGGCGAGCCAACTGGATGTCTTTGGGCATGATGGTGACTCTCTTAGCGTGGATGGCACACAGATTAGTATCTTCAAACAAACCCACCAGGTACGCTTCACTAGCCTCCTGTTGAGGACAAGAGCCACACTATTAACTCTCTCCGAGGAGAACCGCGCGCAAGCCCTCCGCCCCTGCTACACGCAGCCTCGGCCACCTCACCTGAAGCGCACCAATGGCGGCACTCTGGAACCTCAAGTCGGTTTTGAAATCCTGGGCGATCTCCCTCACCAACCTCTGGAAAGGCAGCTTCCGGATCAGAAGCTCGGTGGATTTCTGGTAACGACGGATTTCTCGAAGCGCAACGGTCCCGGGCCTGAAGCGAAGAGGAGGGCGTAAAGGGACACCGGTTAACCGAGAGCGCTGATCAAGCAGCAGGAAGCGTCCCGCTCGCGGCGCGCCGCCGAGTCATTGTTTTCCTGCCGCGCTGCCTACCTGTAGCGATGAGGTTTTTTCACCCCGCCGGTAGAGGGGGCGCTTTTCCTGGCGGCTTTAGTGGCCAGCTGTTTGCGGGGCGCTTTGCCACCCGTGGACTTACGAGCAGTCTGCTTGGTTCGGGCCATTTTCTTTCACCTGCGGAACAAATCCCTGACTCCGAGGCCGCGGCGCTCGTCTCCCAGGCTGCGGGGAGCGGGACGCCCGGCGCCCCTACCCTCCCGCCTCCTCCCACCCCAAGGCGGGCGGCAGATGGCCGAGGGCTGCCGCCTCCTCCCCCTCCCCTAATGACTCAGGCTGCAAGTAGCAGCAGCCTCCCCCGGGAGGGGGAGCGCGGGGAGGAGTCACTTCCCCTCCTCGACGGGCGGAGGCCCGGCTGCCCGGAACCCGGCGTCGGGACCTCTGAATCACCAGCGGGAAAGAGGCGGAGACATGGTTCCGGAACGAAGCCCCAAGGGAAAACCACCCGTCCCCACGCCGGCGCCAGCAAGCAGCCTGGGCAGCCCGCAGCAGCCGGCACTCGGCTCTCAACGGCCGCGGCCCGCGACATCAACGGCTGACAGGGCCTCATGTCACGCGTAAACCCAAGAACACTTACCCAATGCCTAAGTTCTACGCCGCTTCTCCGACAGCCGCGCCGCTCCTGCTGCCCAATGAAGAGCCGCAGTCGCCGAACTAACGGAAGAAGCTCCTCCGACTAACGACCAAACCGCTCTGCGTTCCAGGCCCCCCCTATGCCTCCGTTTTTATACTCACGCTTCACGCTGCGTCTCTGCGTAATAGGACCTTAATTTGCATACACCAACGACTTTTTCTATTGGCTGACGCTTTCGCCGACGCGCTGACATCCCCCGACACAAAGGCCGTGCTTCGGCCCCGTTCGCTGATTGGCGGACATCTAGACCACTGATTGGCTGTTAAAGTGGCCTAATGATTGGATAAATGGAAAGCGGAATGGACGAATCAGAGTTTAGCACTAAGCGGCTCTTCTGATTGGATAAAATGGAGCTATGTTTGGATCCTTCCCTTGGTTTCAAAGCTCTACAATAGAAAGTCAATGCAAATGAATTGCACTGGTCCCTATCAGGACTTAAAGAGTCGGGACGGGAAGGAGCCTAACCTTATTTGCATCAAGCTAATACAATGCAGGAGGAGGAGAGGTTTCTTTAACGAAAATTTTGTAAATTTTATATATTGGAAACAATATATAAAAAAAATGTATTCCCTGTGATTACTTTTCAATCAAATGGGAGTTCTTTTGTTTGGTGGGGAGGGGTAAATAATAGATACAAAAAACAAATGTCAATAAATTATTTTAGAAGTACTGTTTTGTATGTTATTAGACCATCACAAAATACTTTGTGATTTCAAAATGCTTAAACAAGAAGTAACCCACTAATCAACATATTTTTAAAATTATGTAATTCAACTGAACTAAATGACTACAGCCAGAATGGGAATAGTCAGTTCTAAAACTGTATTTGCATGTCCATAAAGAGCAAACAAAAGACAACTAAATTAAATACGTTCACTTGTATTTAATGGTATATCCTGGAATGTGTTACTTGTGAAGAAACAAGACAAATGTATAAAAATGGTAATCCCTACCTTTGCCTAAATGTCTTGAGTGGATTTTAATATTTAGTTTTTCAGGTGACTCAGTTATATAAAATATCAAAGCAGGCTTAAGGTTAAGACCCGCCAAACAAAGCCCAGAAAATTGAAACAGAGCCTTGGGCATTCTACTCCGCAGTTCTTACTCTGGGTTCACCGAACTGATTTATTTATTCGTTGGCCGTGCCGTGCGGCATGTGGGATCTCAGGCTCCCGGTCAGGGATGGAACCCGCGCCCCCTGCGGTGGAAGTGCGGAGCCCTAACCACTGGAGAGCCAGGGAAGTCCCTCACCGAATATTTTAAATTATTAAAATAAAAAAGCAGCAAAACCAGGTACATATAGATTTCAACTCAGAGAATTATTATACATAAATACAAATACCTCAAAAATTTACTCCTGACACCAGAGTTCCCCCTCTCACCATCAATAGTGAGAAAAAAAATGCAGTTTGAAAAAGCAGCTATGGCAAAAAACGCCTTTGACCCAACCTCTATTTCCAAATTCCTCTCGTTATTTCAGCCCTCTCAATCATAACACGCACAGTATGTATTTAATTATTATATATCTAAACTTTTATGTGATAATTCAATCAACTTTAGTTTTCTGCCTTCTGCTCAAAGTTTAGGGTAGGGGAAAAATTAAGCTGTTTCATTCATGCCAGACTGAGAAGACAAACCAAGATGCCCTGTTCTCAGAACCTGGGTAAAGCCGAGAAACAGGGCGCTGGTTACCTCTCACATAAGAGGCTGTCAAATGTCCTGGGATGTAACAAGAAAAATACCCTGTCATCTTTTTTTGACTGCTCAGATGGCCTGGAGAAAGAATGGATTCCTGAATTAACACCCATTTTTGTGTTCCAAGGCTTTTCTAGGAGATCCAGAACCCTGTCTGTCCCATGCTTTCTACGGGAGAAATAGTCTAGTTATCTGCCGCGCCCCCCATCCCCGTCCCCAGTTTTGCTAATTACTACAGAGGAACTAAAACTGCTCCAGGAGAAACTAGGTATGAATTTACATGCATCCATTTAAGGATGATTAGTGGAAACAGTTTGTCCCTCTTACTTGGCCGTCTTTTCGCTATGTTCTTCTTTTTCCTAAGTGGACGCAGGGGAGGAAAAGCAACACAGGAAATAGGGAACAACTGAAAATGTTAATACAGTCAAAACAACGCAAAACATGATGCAGCATGTAGGCTACTGTCCTAGTTCCTGTTCTGTCAGACTTGCTGAGTAACTTCGCACAAGTTACTTAACCTCTCTGAGTTTTGGTTTCCTCTTCTGTAAATTAAGCAGTTTGGATGGTATCATCTCCCAATTCTACTAGTACACACTTATTCTGAAGCTCATACCCTTATTTAAAATCTAGCACTCTTAACTATATTTCTTCATTCAAATCACACTTGGGTATTTTGGGGATAGCATATATGCCAATTATTTGGATTTAATAATAGGAGTAAAGCAATACACAACTTTTTTATGCTTTTGGAATTTTTCATCTTCAAATGCCCCTAGTGGTTAAACAACTGATTTGACATGTTTAAGAAATACCAGTTTCTCAACTTTGTAGGCTGACAATTTGGATTCTGATGTGAAGTTACTCGTAACAAAATAAAATAGATATGTATCAGTCTTAAACATTAACAATTTTCCATTCACCCCACCCTGCTTCACCGGTAAGGTTATTCGTTATTCGGAATGTGTTTCTTTAATGAGATTAACATTAGTTAACGTTATCTCATAAAATGTAAATTAGTCTGTAAAACAATGGTTTTAAATAGATTCAATATGGAAAACAAAGTTAAATAACAAGTGTTAAAATATCTATGAAGAACTTCGCCCAACTAGCGGGAAGCAGGGAGGAGACATTTTCACCAGTAGAAGCGCTGGCATCCGCAGCAGGAAACTGGAGTGGATTATAAATCGCACTCCCTACTCAAACCCAGGCCCTTCCTCTGGACACTGTGATGCTTCTCGACGCCCCTGCAACTTGCCAGTGTACCTGAGACTATGCTAGACGGAGATTAAATTCGTCCTTGGCCCTTAATGTACTGGAAACAAGTTGGTCAAGCCAGGTGTCGAGTTGAGAAGGGACCCAAGTCGTGGAGTTCCAGGTTTCAGGGCTGGTAAAGGTTTACGGAGCGCCTCAGCAAAGGCGCAGGAACAGAGTATGTAGTGTAGCTCTTCGTTAGCAAAGGTTTCTTAAGCTGACTTCCAACGGGCAGACTTTCCTTCACGCCTCTCAGCTTGGTCCCACTACAGGAATGAGGATGTTGGCGGACTCCAGGTGCCTGAAGCTCAAAGGCCCACTGCTCAGGGCCGGCATCAGAACCGAGCCCAGGGTGTGCTAAGTATGGAGGCGAGGTAATTGTTACACTGTTGGCAGTGCAATTACACTTGGAACCGTTTCCCAGCAGTCGTTAGGCCCTCCCTGGCTCTGGGCCTCTTCTACTCCAGGGGCTCCAATTTCAGGGAAAGGCTCCCGACTACAAACCTGGAAAGACGCAGTTAAGAAGAAACGCAGCCGGACTGCAATCCCCAGAAACCGTCGCGGGCCCTCAGCATCCGGGACACCGTCCGCAAGGATCCCTGGGTATTGTGGTCCGTTCCTTCGGCAGCAACCCTCGGCTGACGGTAAAATTCCAGCCGAACCTGGGACCACAACTCCCAGCAACCCTTGCTGCCGTGCGGGGGGTCTTCACGTTCTCGTGGCGCGGCGCAGGCGCACTGGGGCCTCGGCGCGGACCGCGCAGACTGAATAATAAAAGGGGAGCGGCGAAGAGGCAGGAAGACAGGACCATGTCGAAGGGCCCAGGGCCCGGCGGCTCCGCAGCTTCCTCGGCGCCCCCGGCCGCCACCGCTCAGGTGCTGCAGGCACAGCCCGAGAAACCGCAGCACTACACGTACGTAGAGCCCCCCCCGCCGCGCGCGCACGCCTGACGTCAGCGGCCAGCGTGAGTCACGCGCGCAGGGAGAGCGCGAGGCGGCCTCTCCCTCCCCCCTTCTTCCTCCGGCCCGGCCCAGACCGGTTCCAACCTGCTGGGGCCGGTCCCAACTGCCTCCAACTGCCACCAACCTTTGGTCGGCCGAGGGGCGGGAAACCCGGTCCCCGCCGCCGAGTGGGGAAGGCGGGAGCTTGGGATGCGGAGTGCACACATCTTAGGCCGGGCCTTTGAGGCCTAACTGTTCCTCAGACCATAAAACCACAATCCCAGCCACTTGAGGGGCGATAAGAAGTCTAAGACGCGACCAGAATGAGTTCCTAAGGGGCCAGCCCTAGACCCGCTTATAAATGACCGTTAGCGTGAAGTCTTGTCAGGCGACCCATGTAGTGTGCACAGGGGGCCTTTTGTGTCCGTGAGGTCCGTGTGTCGTCCACAGAGGTCACTCTTGCTTGAATTCACTTAAACAGTTGACCCAGCCCTAGTCAGGGATCCCAAGGGTGATGGGGTCCGAATGTGTCCCCAGGCCCAAGCCAAATGTGGCATCCGAGGGAGCCCCAAATGCTGATGCTACGAGAGTCCAGTTAAGATGGGAAGCCTCTTCCTGGGAATCTGCTTGTGTCTAAATGTAGGTCCCTGTCGTCTTTTTATAATATTGCCTCTCAAGGCACTTCAAGCAACTGCCTAGTGCTAGATGCTTTGGGAGAAAGAAAGAGAAAAAGAGGCAGGCCCTCCTGTTAAGCACAATGTTGGTTTCCATTTTTCCGTGATGCTCTTTGAGTGCCCCACATCCCCTTCGTCTCCCAAGTTGTGAGCAAGTTTAGAAGGATCCCCAAGTGTACCTCAGTCTTGCTGGAGATTTTGGAAGTTGGGGGTTGAACAGCCCTTAAGGGGAACACGGTAATGCTGCCTGGTGAACCAAGAGCAAGAAGCATGTGTTGGAGTAGAAGGAAGTAGACAAGAGGAGCGCTTGTTTGTCACTGATGGAAGTGAGACCCATTGGGAGACTCTTCTGGGATAAGGGAACATCGATTTTAGGAAGTGTATTGGTTTCTCTGTGAGATTCTCTGTTACTGGTTGAAATCATTTGAAACTTTTTGTGGACTTAAGTCTGACTCATGTTAACTATAACTTTTTTAATATGGCCATTTGCATTGCTTTCTTACTGGAGTTCTTTCTGCAGTCCTGCCGCTGGCTTTGGTGAGATGGTCTTAGCTCAGAGAATTCAGTGGTCAGATGAATGGTGTGGTCAGGCAACAGTAGGGTCTTGATTTGGAAATCTGCAAACTTCACCTTATTGGAACTTATTTATAATCACTGGTTGCTCAGATCACGTTTTTTTAGAAAAATACCGATAACATTTTGAGTAATGTGAATCTTGGTTTCAGCAACCTCTGTTTCTGTGTTGTGTTGTCATTGTCATTGAGTATATTATGGAGTCTATATTAGAAAGGCTTTCTAATCATGTTGGAATTGAGAGATGAAACAAGTCAACAGCTGTGTAAATGTTAATATGAGTCTTTGTCCTCTTGATGCTCATTTGTTTAAAAACTGTCTTTCCGTTCCTCGTGGGGTAAGCACAGAGTAATCAGTCTTGGCTCTTAAAGTGGCTTAGCAGCAGATGAAATGCCCAGGCCTGATTGGGTGGTTGGTGGTTGGAGGTGTTCCCATCTCTTTATTTTCTGTTATCTGTTCGTGTGTGTGTGTGTGTGTGTGTGTGTGTGTGTGTGTGTGTGTGTGTGTGTGTGTGAGATGATGTGGAAAGCTTCATTCAGGTCTGAGGAGCAGGGAGCATGAGGACACATGATGGCACGAGTACACTTGTTGGCTCTGAATTTATTTATTAAAGGTGAACCCATTTGTTTTCCTTGGGGGTTAGGAGACACGAACATTTTAATTTTGATTTCAGTATTTGCTATAAAATTTTGAGCTGCCGAGCATTTTTTTCATTCTCTTTTGTAGCATGAATTTCCAGAATTTGTTCCAACCTGAATATGACCTTACCTAGTGCATTGATCCCATTGTTGAATACAGATATAGACTCCTTGTTGTTTTTTGAATGTTTGTATTTTTTTACCTGTCAAATTTTTTTTACATTTTAAAGCTTTCTGATATGTTAATTTTGTGTATTTTTTTGTACCTGATGTTATTTGAGATTATGTGACATGCATTAATTTTGCAGTAATCTAGAAGAGATTTGCATTAAAATTGAATCCCACTCATCATAATGTCAGTCTTGGCAAACACAGTTGAATCCATCAAAAGCAAAAATTGTGTTCCTGTTGGCTTGCTTCTTGCCCTTTATTCTTATACCACAACTAAAGTCCTAGAGTTTGAGCCCTCCTTTTCCCAAACCAAGAGGATTATTCGTAACATAGTTTGAAGGATAATTATTTTGTTGGCTTTTCTTTTTTGTAAGCTGTTGAATATTCTTACTTTAAGGGAAACTTGGAATTAATCCTTTCAGAAAATTGGTGTAGCGGGCACTTGTGCTAGACTTGAGGAATCCATCCCTTTTAGATAACGGTTATATCAGAATTTCCTCTGTTGTACACTTCCAAGTATTGGATTAGCACTAAGTAAAATGATAATATGCATGTATTAGTACTTTTCAACACAAGAACCATGTGACCTCTTGCTAGGTAATTTGTCTATTTTTTTTGACAAAGACTAAATTTAATGCAGCTTTATTTAGAACAAGTCCATCATATTTTAGAAGAGTTTTATAAAAACAGACTGAAGAATGGGAAATTTTGGAGCAATTTACATTCTGAAATGTATCTACAAATTTAGCTAACTTTGGGCTTTACTACATAACAATTATATTGTTAAAAGTGTATAGCTGAAAGGTCACCAAAAAACCTGCCATCTTTAATAAAACATCCCAGTTTTGGCACTTCCCTGGCCGTCCAGTGGTTAAGATTCTGCGCTTCCACTGCAGGGGACACAGGTCCAACCCCCAGTGGGAACTAAGATCCCGCATGCTGCGTGGTATGGTCAAAAAAACCCCAGTTTTGGGAATTCTCTGTCAGTCCATTGGTTAAGACTTGGTGCTTTCACTGCCGTGGCCCAGGTTCAATCCCTGGTCTGGGAACTGAGATTGCGCAAGCCGCGCAGCATGGCAAAAAAAAAAATTAAGTTTTTGACCTCATTATTTTGACCCTATAAGAGGATATAAACCTCAAAGACATTAAATCATTTTTGGATTCTTTTACCTGCAATTGATTCTCAGACTTCTTAATTCTCTTGTATTAAAGGAAAATGAAATTCTAGTTTATTGACGGTTACTTGGAGGTTTCTGGCCACTGGGTGATTTCTTATAGGTAGACAGAGGATAAGTGCTTTATACTCATCTAGCCAGGTGTCGTTTTAATTTAGGACTGTTTCCTGGGCATCTTTAAAGAAGAATAATGTAGCAGTACTTCCATAGATAAACTACTTTGAGGGAAATCTGTTAGTTTATACATTATGTAAATGTCATGAGCTTCACTTGATTGCATCTGATTGTGTTTTGGAAAATCCAGGCAATGAACAGTATTTAAATCATTATTGCAGATTGCAATAACTTTGTAAATACATTGCTAGAGCACAACTTGTTGCACAATGGAAGTCATTGGAAGCATTGCTTAGCAGCCTTGGCAAGAATGAGTTAAATTACCAATAAACATTTCTGGATCTTGTTTACTTGTTTATCAAGGAGAACTAATTTCTTGCAGGACAAAAATTGAGAGCTCACTGTGGCCTTCAGGCAAGTCCACAAAATCCCCATTAATAAGTGTTAAGTGCCCATGCTAAGGGTAGACTCAATTTTAGCACCTAGTTGGTATTTGCTATAATCTAAATTAATGATTAAAGTGAAGATTTGCTTAATGGTTAAGTTTTTTTGTTTTAATCCAGCTATGTTAGATACTAAAGAAGGCTTCCCCACAATCCATATGCATCTGCTTTGACTGGTGGTTTCTATCAACCTACAAAGACTGTGGCTTATTGGTGAGGGCAGCTGGACAACTCTGAGAGCAACTTAGAGAAATCCATCTTGGGCACACTCTATAAAGGAGCTCCTTCTCTGCAAATAGCACCCCAGATAAGTGCACAAAAGCAAGACACCCTCGTGGACCTACTTCCTCCCGCTTTCAACACCCTGATGCCTGAAGGTGAGGTCTCCTTCCTGTGTGTCTTAGAAGCTGTGAGCTCACTTAGGTAATGAGAGGCCTGCGACAGCCTGAGCACCGCACATCTGCAGGCTTTCCTACCAGACCTTTGCCTAAAGGTTATTTTTCTCATTAGGAGAGACTCTAGGTTAGAAGACTGATAAAAGTAAGGTTGCATTTAAAGCTACATTACTTTAAATAGAGAACTGATCTAGGGATTATTTTCTCAAGTGGGGACAATATTTGCTTAATCATAAAGTTTTTCATTTTGTTTTTTGTTTTTTTGATCCAGCTGTGCTTGATACTAAAGGAGGTTTTCCCACATATGCATCTTCTGTATTTTGAAATTACAACTATGGACAGTTATGGCTAATCATAGTAGATTGTCTTCCCTTCTTTTAACACCTTGGATGAATTTTGGGGCACATTAATGTGTTATGTGAAGATGGATGTTGAATGTAAGTTTCTCTGCCATTCTTAGCCAATATATAAAAATTACATTAGCCTAATTGCTAAAAATGCCAAGGATTTGCGTTCAGTATCTTTCTGGACAATGTAGTTTTCTTGTTTTCTTACCATATAGATACTCTATAGATTCACCCCAGCCAGCCATCTTAAAATACCTGCATGGGCAACAGAGAGATCTACGGAGAAAGTTTGGGTAAAATCATTGCATATGAAAATAGGTATGGGGTTTATTTTGGGGGGATGGAAATGTTCTGGAATCAGACCATGATGATGGTTACACAACATGATGAATATCCTAAAAACTAATGAAATGTACACTTTAAAATGGTGAATTTTTATGTTGTATAAGTTACATCTCAATTTTTTTGGACAAAAGCATTGTTATAATCAGTGTATATGAGTCCCTCCTACTAGAGAGGCCTTAGACACATGGCCTATCAGGGCTTGGCAGCATCAGTCAGCATGGGAAAGCCTGCAGTTTGTGAAGAGCTCTTGGCACCCTTTTCCCAGCCTTCTCAATGGCTTCGTCTCCGTGTATCCATTCTAGGCGAATGCCTCCATGTTGTAAGTCTGAGGAGATTCTTCTAAGAAGTGAATACTCAGCAAGTTTGAGACTCCTAGTTGTTGGTAGTTGTACTTTAAATTGTCTCTGAATTGGTAACCGTTATAAAGAACAAGCACACTTTTCCCAATACCTTCATAAAATGAATTGTGTTTACTTCCTAGGGTGGGTGGGATGTAGAAGAGGTTGCTGTTCTGCTAAAATGAATTGATTCTGTTCATCTGGTATTGTGATGATTGTTCTAATGTTCACATGGGCATTTCTGTAAGAATAGGCCATGTGTTTTAGGCATTTAAAGTGATATCAATGGCTATAATATTTTCGTTCAAATAATCTCAACAAACTTTTAATATTTTCTCTATAAAATCCCTCAACTTTCACCCCTTTTTTCTTTGCCAGTGTGTAGAATTTGACAGCAGTATCAAGAGCTGATGAGGAGGAGAAGATGGAAAGGAGTCTAGCAACTTAAAAATCTCATAGCGTTCTGTGAGGTGACCTTTTTCCTGTTGGTGGCTCAATTTATTTAGGAGACAAAGAAGATACTAAGGCCTGTGATAGTACCGTCATGTCATATCTGAGCTTATTTTCCTCCCTTATTCTTTACATCACAGTTTGCTTTTTGTGTTCATAAGTTGACTCATTTGTTTCCTATTAGTATTTGAAACACCATATGGTCACCATAAGTCCTAACAAAATGACTTCTAATGAGGAGGGGAAGACCCATGTTCCCACCTTCCTATGAAATTTTGGCCTATTCACAAAACTACCCCATTGAAGAGAGATAGTTATGCTTAGGAAGGAAGAGGTTGATAAAAACATTTGGCATGGTGTTCTATGACTTAAAAATTTTAAGTAGTAGTTTTTATATCTAAGCTTTTATTAATTTTGGTAAGAACATTACTATATCGTTTTTATTTCACTTTTAGTGCTAAGAGGTGCCAAGCATCTGGTAGCCTGCCAGTTTAGGATTTGTGTAAATCAAACAACATGAATTAGAAACTTGTACTTATATTTTCTTATTTAAAACCAAACAGAACAGATTTTACTATTGAACTTTTATAATGAACACATAAAATGAATATTAAATATCCAATAGAGTACATTGAAGTTAACATTTCTGTTTTTGTTTTTAGTAACTTATTTTATGGTATTGAAATTATGGCCTGTCAAAAACTCCCAGACATACTTTCAACAGCTTCTAGAGAGCCACTTATGCTTATTTGTTACTACTCTTGTTTTTCCTGTAGCTCAGTTAAGAAAAGCATTGTTAACAGCATGGTGTTTAAGACTAGTGACTCTAGGACCAGACTGTCTGGGTTTGAAGCCCAACTCTGCCGCTTACTAGCTGCGGGACCTTGGGCAAGTGACTTCCCTCTTTGTGTGTCAGTTTCCTGATGATACCAATAATGCCTGTGCCAAGGGGTAGTTATGAGGATTCAGTGAGTTAATGTATATAAAGTGCTTAAAACCGTGCCTGGCACTTAGCACAGTGTAAGTACTATTCTTATCAATGTCAGAACAGTGCTCAGGTTACTGCTTTCAGTTGCATTGCTACCTCCTTCAACAGCCTGTGGGTCCGTGTTGTCTTCAGAGCACTCTCCTCTCTTCCCTGTCCATTCGAATTTCACTTCAGTCGCAGTTCTTATAGCCTCCATCAGCCTGGTTATATCTCAGACAATGAATTTGTGTTCTCAACGGAACTACTCTTTCAGGGATCAAGACTGTTGTACAGAAGTGTTCAAAATAACACATCAGTTAAAACCTTTATACTAAAATGTTTGTCAAATTGGAAGCTTTTGAGGCCAGCTATTTACAGGAAAACTTTGAACCAAAGCAAGGTGTTATCTAATTTAGGGAACGAACCAGGGTTTTCAGTACCGCTCACAGATTCTCCAGAATCAGTGACGTTGAGTCACTGATCACATGAACTTTCCTCAGTTTTACCACTTCCAGGATCCTTAGGGCAAGTGAAAATCATAGACAGGAGGAACCAGGAACACCAACGTTGCACCGTTCATGGTTCTTGTTAGTCTTGGGGCCGGGACATGTCACAGATATCAGCTTTTTCCCAGTGAGAATGGGCTGAAATCATTTGCTGGTGAGTGACTCCACCCCACCTTAAAGTGTTTGCTTGCTTAAGTGCCTGTGGTGCTTGTACTGTGGGTTCCTGTGTATGTAACTGTGTTAAGATAGTTTCATTGTATCTAGGAGGTTGGTACTGGCCCCAAGGTCTTTGGCTGAAACCCGGTTATAGGATTAAAGCCTGTCTTAAAGATTTAGACACATGCAGAAATTCACCAGATGCTTATTTTGTTTGCCTGAATAATACTATCTGGGCTTGCTTTTCTGCCTGAGAGAGTGTTCTAAACCCAGGATCACTTCAGAAGATAGCACGTTATCTTGTTTATCTTTTTTTTTTTTTTTTTTTTTTTTTGGTAAGCAGGCCTCTCACCCATGTGGCCTCTCCGTTGTGGAGCACAGGCTCCAGACAAGCAGGCTCAGCGGCCATGGCTCACGGGCCCAGCCGCTCCGCAGCATGTGGGATCTTCCCGGACCGGGGCACGAACCCGCGTCCCCTGCATCGGCAGGCGGACTCTCAACCACTGCCCCTCCAGGGAAGCCCATGTTATCTTATCTTAAATAAAGATTTGGACAAATAATTGTCCAAATATTTACCAATAACTAATTTTAGCTTTATTTGGCGTTATTTTTTTAAAAAGCCTTTTTTTTTTTGTAACTCTTACTGGTGTGGTTATTGTCATAAAGTTGTATGGTTTCTGGGTTATGTTTGGTGTCAAAACAGAATGTGTATGTATATCCTTACAAACATTGAATCCAGAACTAATAGTTTACCTAAAGCTCTTCAAAAATGAGGAAAGGTTTTTCAGCAAATTGTAAGAAATAGTTACTTTTACACACACACACACACACACACACACACACACACACACACACACACACACACACTTGGATAAGTAATTTAGGATTCTTAATCTACTGCTTATCTGCTCTTACAATATTCTCCTTGAAGTTAAAAAAGATTTTATTCTCAAACTTAAAAATGAAGAATCTTTGGTAAGTCATGAACTATGAGCTCTGTGACTAATTTCTTTATAGGAGTTATGTATGGGGAAAATAAAGTAGCCAGTAGGGTTAATATAAATATGGAAAACAGATCATAGATAAGTGTCATTTGAGCCTTTGGACACCACAGTGTTGTCTTCGACAGTGACTGGAATTTTTTTGGGTTTTTTGTTTGTTTTGTTTTTTCTTTCCTTTGCTAGTTTCAGAATCCTATCACATTGTGGCTAGATTTCATTAAGCAACATTTAAGAACAGGACCATTTCTTGCATTTTAAGATTCTGTTTCCGTGATAAAGCTTGATTATTGCTTGAAATAGATGAAATTCGGATTTAATAAGACTAGCTGTAATAAAGATGAACAGCGGTGG
The DNA here is from genome assembly GCF_949987515.2 of Delphinus delphis. NCBI lineage: Eukaryota > Metazoa > Chordata > Mammalia > Artiodactyla > Delphinidae > Delphinus > Delphinus delphis. Next base: position 7,824,184 of record NC_082701.1, read on the forward strand.
CTTATTAGGGATATGGGTACATCTGTCACGTTGCCAGATCTCTGCTACCCCTGTGTGAGTCTCATGAGCAGTGACCACTGACTAGCCAGGAGAGCAGCTGGCTCCCCAGGAGCAGAGCCATGACCTTCAGTCTGCGATGTGTCAGGGGTGGGTTTCTACTGTCAGCTCTGTCTGTTGCCCCCTTTTTGTTGGGCTCACAGATTGCTGTTCACTGTGCACATTGGGATCAAGTCCCGAGCACACACCATCTCTTCCTGTTGCTTCTCCAGAGGCCCTCATTGTCTTGCCTATGTGCCTTTTTATTCAAATCTGACCATTTTACATACATATCCAATCAGACTTTACAAATCATAAGCAGGATGACATTCTAATAGTCATTTGTTTTACAAAAAGATTTACCACAGTTCACTTTTAACTTAAAAGAACTCTTCTGACTTATTAGCATCATATATCTTTCATTTAATTTTGGAAAAGCCACGATAACCACTAAAATCAATAATACTGGGTGTAGTTTTCTTTCCAGTTTTTCTTTCTGCATATAGTTTACCTAATTGTCCAGTTATATATATATATTTTTTTCTTTCACTTAATATATCTCTAGTTTGTACCCAGCTTTTGCCAAATAATACCTTTTAGTTGTTTGAGTAAACAGAAAAAGGAATTTAATACATCTCTGTTTATCTGTGCACATTCTCAGCAGCAGTTACAGAGTGAGCCATCCCACTGGTTGCTTTTCTAGTCTGCATGTGAAGCTGAAGATCTTAAATTTAGTGTTGAGGGTGAGGAACAAGGCTGTGCAGACTTTGTGGGCAAAGTAGCTAGAGAAGTTACTGATTTCTTAATTGCCAGGAGAAGCATCTAAGTTGCTTGTCTGTTTTGCTGGGTTAGTGCATAGCTGCTGTGGACCAGGCTTGTACCACTTGGGTTGCTTTAACACTTTTGCTTTTTCTTGGACAAACATGTCCTGAACACCTGCTACAAGCTGGCTTTGTGCAGGGGTACAAAGATGAATAGACCTGGCTGTATACAAAGCAGTTGAAATCAACTGTGGTGGGGCCATACCTGCTGTATTCACACAGTATGGTGGAAACATGGAAGAGAGGGCAATTAATACCACTGGCAGGGCAGGAAACTCTTATGCAGAGAGAAGCCAGAAGGGCGATCCAGACACAGGAGCAACATGATTGAAAGTATGGAGGTCAAAAATGAGGGGAGGCTATGGTGTGTGGAGCAGAGGTCAATAAACTATGGCTCATACGACACATCTAGCCTGCTACCTGCTTTTGTATGGCCCGTGGACTAAGAATAGTTTTTGCATTTTTAATGGTTGAAAAAGAATATTTCATGGCACATGAAAATTATATGAAATTTAATTTTCGGGACTTCCCTGGCAGTCTGGTGGTTAAGGCTCTGTGCTTCAAATGCAGGAAGTGTGGGTTCGATCCCTGGTTGGGGAATTAAGATCCCACATGCCGTGTGGCCCCCAAAAAAAAAAAGAAATTTAATTTTCAGCATCCATAAATACAGCTTTATTGGAAGCCACGCTCATTGGTTTAGATATTGTCTACGGCTGCTTTTGCAGTTTAACCACAGAGTTCAGTAGTTCTGATGGAGACCAGACTGTTGCTCTGCATTGCTCTTCAGTGCGCTACAAATCATGGTGACACAGTTACAACTTGACAGTGTTTCCGGCGCCATGTGTGTTAGCATACCACAACGTTTTATTTATTCTTTATTACCAGTGCCTAAGTATCACGTCAAAACGAGAAGAGAAGAATGGACTTGGAATGTCGTGTTTTTAGGGCACGGGAGTGTGGATTTTCTTGTCACTGAATTAGTTGGCAAAGCTATCTGTAATTAAAAAGCTGTGCTGAAAGAATCCATTAACATTACCAGACTATGTAGTTGTCACAATATTCCCAACTCATAGGAAGGCAACGGTCAGAAAAATCAGAAAATTCTAAAGAGACTGTTTCATTACAGCAGAATTTCTTCACAAAAATGAAAACGAGGCTATAACTGAAGTAAGTTTCTGAGTGGCTCATGTGTTAGCTAAGCAAGGAAAGCCATTTACGGATAGAGAATTAATTAAATTATGTTTGAGGGAAGAAGCTGAAGAAACATGTCCAGAGAAAACAAACTTGTTTAAGAGCATTAGCCTTTCAGCAAGAACAATTTCTCAAAATGTTGAGGTCAATGGGAAAAACATCAGTGGTCAATTAGAAAACAAGGCAAATGATTTTGTGTGGTTTTTCTTGGCTCTTGATGTGTCAACAGAAGCTACTGTTTTATTCATGAAGTCAGTGCCGCGTATGAAGTGACTGAAGAAGTAGCTTCTATGAATAGTCTACTTAAAACAACTACAGCTGAGGATATTTTCTTTTCAAAAACATTAAGAAAACACTTAATTCACTACGGCCTGAAGTATAATCTGCTGATATCTGTTACAACTGATGATGGTAGGAATATGTGTGGAGCAGAAAAAGATTTAATTGGACAAATTTACAAAGCTTATGAAAACATAAGGTGTTTAAAGCCTGTGGTTATTCATTGTATTCATCAGCAGGGACTCTGGAAAGTATTCGAATCTGTCATGAGTTCTTGAACTGCTAGGATCAGTGATGAGCTTCACTCCCTCTTGTGGACTTAACAATCCTCAATTCCATGAATTTTTATCAAAAATAAAAGCTGAATATTCTGGCATGCCCTACTACACAACTAGATAGCTTAGCAGTGGTGAAGTTTTCTTGTAATTTTTTGAGTTCAGGGCTGAGATTGAAATTTTTCTGAAAGAAGAATCATTCTCAACCACTATTACCGAATGCTGAATGGCTTTGGAAGTTAGCTTTTACTGCAGGCTTGATAATGTTTCTTAATGAATTCACCCTAAAATTACAAGACAAAACATCACTTATACGCAGACCTTATGTTGCAGTAAAGTCATTTTGACAACTAACGTTTGAAACATGTCATGTCAAACTACCTTACACACTTCCTCTGCTGCCAGAAGTTAAAACAAAGGTGAGATCTCTATCCCTACACAAATTTACCATGGATGTGATTTCATTCATTCATTGATTGATGCATCGGGTCTTAGTTGTGGCGCGCAGGCTCAGTGCCACACAGCGTGTGGGATCTTAGTTCCCCGACCAGGGATCGAACCTGCGTACCTGCACTGGAAGGCAGATTCTTAACCACTGGACCACCAGGGAAGTCCCTACCCTGGATATGATTTCTGAACACAAATTATAGTTTGAGCAGTGATTTTGCATCTTGATAGGAATACAAAGGAAATTTCCATATTTCAAAATCCATGTACCTTTGCAAATGAGTTCATGCCAAACCTTCAATTGGAAGTAGTTAAAAGAAAAGCATCATATGGGGGGATATATGTATACTTACAGCTGATTCACTGTTATACAACAGAAGCTAACACAACATTGTAAAGCAATTATACTCCAATAAAGATATTTTAAAAAGTATCAAGACACCAGTAGAATTCTATAAATGTATTCTAAGAGCAATATACTCAATTAAAATCATGCTTGTAGAATGATAACAGCATTTGTCAGTACCTGTCGATGTGAAAAGACATCTTCAAAGGCGAAATAAGTAAAATCCTATTACAGAATCAACATTAACAGATGAACATTCATAACCAATTTTGGTGAAAGGGACCCCCAACTTTGCAAATGTTATTCCTGCCACCCTAAGTCCATTCTTACTAGTAGACCTGTGTTACCAAAAATTATAGCCAATTATTATTTTCACCAATAAAAAATCTGTGGAAATTTGTTTTTTCTCTTGTTACGTAAGTACGTACGTAATATCCTCAGTTTGGCCTTTTAGCCCTCAAAGTCTGAAATACTTACTCTGTGGTCCTTTACAGAAAAAGGTTTGCTGACCCTGCTGTAGAGTTTAGCTTGCTGTTGGTGAGAGGAGCAGGTCAGTGGCAGCAGGGGAGGTAGAGTCAGAGTGAGGCCATGCTAAGCACGATTCTAGAAGCAGGGGGGAACTAGATAGATATGGATTAAAACGTCAGCTACGTCCTCCCCATTGCCTCTAAATTTACGTGGTTTTGGGACTTACCTGGCGGTCCAGCGGTTAAGACTTCGCCTTCCAACACAGGGGGTGCGGGGTCAGTCCCTGGCCAGGGAGCTAAGATCCCACATGCATTGCGGCCAAAGAACCGAAACAGAAAACAGAAGCAATACTGTAACAAATTCAATAAAGACTTAAATTGGTCCATGTCAAAAAAAAAAAAAAAAATCTTGGAAAAAAACTGAAAAAGGACTTCCCTGGTGGCGCAGTGGTTAAGAATCCACCTGCCAGTGCGGGGGACACAGGTTGAATCCCTGGTCTGGGAAGATCCCACATGCTGAGGAGCAACTAAGCCCGCAAGCCACAACTACCGAGCCTGCACTCTAGAGCCCGCGAGCCGCAACTACGGAGCCTGTGCTCCACAACTACTGAAGCCCGTGCATCTAGCGCCTGTGCTCCGCGATGAAGAGTAGCCCCGGCTCCCCGCAACTAGAGAAAGCCCGCGCGCAGCAACGAAGACTCAATGCAGCCAAAAATAAATAAAAATAAATAATTAAAAAAATAAATTTATGTAGTGTTTCTAACAGTCGTCTCTAATACTTTTCTGTTTATTCAGTTTATTCAAATTCTGCTCACCCTCCTACCCAGAGGAGAGTGAAACACCCAAACAGATAAAGCTATTAAGTGAGACAATTTAGAATAGGATTTAAAGTTCAGCTGGAGGGAATTCCCTGCGGTTAATAGGACTCTGTGTTTTCGCTGCCAAGGGCGTGGGTTCCATTCCTGGTCCTCAGAGGACTAAGATCCCGCAAGCTGAGCGTACAGCCCCAAAAATAAAGTTTAGCTGGAAATTGAGCTGGTAGCAGTTAGCACTTGATTTAACACCTTAAGAGTGATGTAGGGACTTCCCTGGCGGTCCAGTGGTTAAGACTTCACCTTTCAATGCAGGGGGTGCGGGTTCGATCCCTGGTCAATCCCTGGTTAGGGAGCTAAGATCCCACATGCCTCTTGCGGCTAAAAAACTAAAACAGAACAGAAGCAACATTGTAACAAATTCAATAAAGACTTTAAATATGGTCCACATCAAAAAAGTCTTAGAAAAAGTGATGTAATTTACTGCATATATTGTTAATTGCTTATGTTATCACTGTTGGTTTAATGGGGCAAGTGATTGAATTTTGATTTCAAGTAGCCTGAATTTTGCTGTTTTAGAATTTTGGAAAGTAAAGATAATCCAGTAAATATTGAAAGTATCATTTGATTTTTTTTTAAATGTTTGCATGTATTTGATTTTAAAAGTTTTTAGGGAAAGGTATTAGTTTTATAAAGCAGTTCAGTAATATGATACATTATGATTATATTTGTGTGAAAGTACTGGGAGAAAATTAACCAAAAGTCTAGCATTATTCGTGGTGGGATTAAGGGTGATTTCGTCCTTTTTTAAAAAATATATATATTTTTTTAAATTTATTTTTGTTTGGCTGCATTGGGTCTTTATTTCTGCACGCGGGCTTTCTCTAGTTGCAGTGAGCGGGGGCTACTCTTCGTCCCGGTGCGCGGGCTTCTCATTGCGGTGGCTTCTTTTGTTTTGGAGCACCGGCTCTAGGTGCGCGGGCTCAGTAGTTGTGGCTCGTGGGCTCTAGAGCACAGGCCCAGTAGTTGTGGCTCACAGGCTTAGTTGCTTTGCGGCATGTGGGATCTTCCCGGACCAGGACTTGAACCCGTGTCCCCTGCGTTGGCAGGCAGATTCTCAACCATTGCGCCACCAGGGAAGTCCCCCCTTTTCTACATTTAAAAACTTTTTGTAAGTGGGCATGTTACTTGCACAATGATCCTTTACATTTACAGATAAACCATTAATAGGATAATTAATATGATGTCCTAAAAAGGAGTGAAAGATAACTTTGAAAGTCAGCCCCTGTTGGGACAAATGCAGGTGCTGCTCCTTAGTCAAGGTGAGACTCTGAGCAACCTCAGTGTTCCTCCAACCTTCGTTGATCCTTCTCCTGGGAAGGACGAAGATGTGGCTTTTTCCATCAACTCTTACTGATTCAGGGCCTGAGTGGTTTCTTGACTCATCCTGGCCACAGTAGGTCACTGAGGCCTTGCAATTTGAAGCTAGTCCACATTTATTGTCTTTTATCCTTGAGTGCGGGTATTCCTGGGAGATGGAAGTGTGAAGAATTGAGCTCTGTGGCCCTGTGCGCCCCCCAGATCTTGGAGTGGGGCAGGGGTGGTTGGCGAGTCTTCTCTCGTAACCAGGGATTCCAGGACTTCTTGGTTTTCCTGAGAGCTGGTTGAATTGGAACGAGTAAGTTTCAGCCTATTTTCTTCGATCTTATGCTTTCAAACCTTTAAAATGGAAAGATCGGTTGGAGCTTAATGGAGACAGTTCATTTCCACTGAAAATTTGTTTCATTTCAATCCATGAAAGTAGAAAAGAGTGATTGCTAAGTGCGTTTCTCCTTGCTGTCTGGGCAGTGCGTTGCTGGTGAGCACAGGGTTAGAGGGGGACAGGGAGAGTGGGAAGTTCTGACTAAACATTTTGGTTCCCAGGTGGAGGATGGCGCAGTTCTGTTAATGGCTTAAGCAGAAGGTTAGACATTTCTCTCATTGATTATTGTTGGTTGAAAGTGGGTATTCTGCTGGCCTAGACTCAGTCATTTGGCCCCTTCTCTCGTGAGAGGCTTTTCTGCAGGACAGTCCGCCCTGTCTGCAGAGTTACAAATTTCCTGCACTGTAGTGTTTTTCACCAGGGAATAGGATTAAGCTTCCAGCTCTCAATGTCTGCCTGTGCGCGGCATCATAAAATTGTTGATACCTTTGTAGACTTTGCCTCTTGTGTGACTTCTTGTTACATTCATTCAGCAAACTGTCACTGTACTGGGTTATTACATGCTTGCTGCCAAGGACTTTAAATCTAGTAATAGAGGAAAACATACACATTATTAATATGCAGTGCAGGATAAGGACTATAAGAAATGTCCAGAGAAAGTGCTGTAAAAGCTTAGAGATGATAACTTAGCTGGAGACAAGGGCAGGAGGGGGAGGATAGGTAGAGGTCAAGGAAAACTTCATGGAAGTGATGGCATCAGAAGATTAATTACCATTGAATTCAGCCTTGAAAGATTTCTACAGGTGAGGAAGGGGACATGAGGAAAGGCAGGGAAGTTAAAGATCTCTTTGCAAGACACCAAGGACTCCAGTGTTACTGGATTCAAGAGAAATGAGGCTGGAAGAGTTCATTGGACCAGATGTGTAGGGCTTGAAATGCCAGGCCGAATAGTTGGTCTTTATCAGTGGCTACTCGTGGAAGCTAAAGGCTTTTAAGAAAGTGAAAATTACATTTGGGTTCTGGGAAGAATGATGAGTACTGTGCAACATAAACTGGACAGGGGAGAGGCCGGATACAAGGAGACCGGTTTATTAAGAGGTACCAAGTGCCTGACCCATGGTGGTGGGAATGGAGATGAAGAGGCTTAGAATGAGGTAATTTGTTGCCTCCATGTCTTTCCTCTGTGACACCTCTGCCAGCTGGAGCCCTTTGGAGCCGTAGCATCTGTAGGTAACACTGTGGACATGGCTGCCTCAGAGAAGCAGGCTTGCCAGGAACTCTCTCCGAGAGGACAGACTGTGTCCACAGTCACTTCTCTGGACTGCCTCCCTGGGTTTTTACTGAGGCATTGATTACTAAGCAGGCAGATGCCACTCTTAGGGTTGCTAGATTTAGCAAACAAAAATAGAGGATGCCAGGGACTTCCCTGGTGGTCCAGTGGTTAAGACTCCGTGCTCCCAATGCAGGGGGCCTGGGTTCAGTTCCTGGTCAGGGAACTAGATCCCACACGCATGCCTCAACTAAAGATCCTGCACGTGGCAATGAAGATCCCGTGTGCTGCAACTAGGACCCAGCGCAGCCAAATAAATAAAAGAAGAAACCCAAGCTGTGCTTTTAAAAAAAAAAGAGGATGCCAGTTAGATTGAAATTTCAGATAATGGATAATTTTTTAGTATAAGCATGTCCCACGAAATATTTGATTTATCTGATATTCCAGTTTAACTGGATGTCCTGTATTTAGTCTGTCAGTCCTAACTATCAATACTTCTCATTCTTCCCTGGCCCTGGGATCAGCTTCATCCGCTCCCATTTCCTACCTGTTACCTCCTGAATTAGTCTCCTGTGGGTCAGGAGTCAGGTAGCGTATGTGCTGCGCAGGAGAGATCAGTCTAGCAGTTTGGGGGGTTGGTGTCCCAACTCAGCGCCAGGGTTTGATACTGCCACATGCTGTGCCTGTGTACAGCACGCAGGGCAGATTTCTGTCTATAACCAGACGGAGAGGGAGACAGGAAGACCTTACGTTCCAACGTCAGAGGGGCTGTGAGAGGCTCTACGGAGCCTTCCAGGTTTCAACCCAGTGTCTCAGAATATATCTGCAGCCTGGAGATGATATCCCTGAAATGTGGCTCCTCCCACACCTCACCTCATCCTCATTTCCCTTTTCAGTTCTACCCCACTCACATTCCACAAAGGCGCTTGGAGCTCTTTGACTTAGGCATACTGTTGCTAAGCTCGTACCGTTCCCTTTGCCTAAAACACCCTTCCCACATTCTTCACCCACAAGTACCTCTCCTTCCCTTTCCCCTTCCTCTGTGCCAGCCTGGGTCAAGGATCCTTCCTCTGGGTTCCCAAAGAGCCCTCTGCAAACCTTCCTCATAACCTTTTCCACAGTTGATTGATTCCACCTGTTACTGGTGTGTCTCCCATGAAAATATGGGCTTCCTAAGGATAAGGACCTGCTGCGTCAGTGTCCTCAGCGCTCACCACCATGCCTGCACCTAGTAGGTGCTCAGTAAATAGGTGCTGAACGAATAGGATGCTGTTTGGGAGGTTCACTGCCCCTTAAACCCCCATCTGTATTCTTTAGGGAGCACCCAGCTCCAGCTTCCCCCTGCCCAGTACACATGCCTGGACACTTCTCCGCACTTCAGGGCTGGGAGGATTTGGGGTTTTTTGGCCACGCCACATGGCTTGTGGGATCTTAGTTTCCCCGACCAGGGATTGAACCCGGGCCCTTGGCAATGAAAGCACAGAGTCCTAACCACTGGACTGCCAGGCAATTCCCCTTGTCTGGGAGGATTTTACAGCACTCTCGTTAGCGTTAAAGAAAACCTGTCTGGAAAGTCTCAGCCCTGGACCTACCTGTGCCCACACCTTCCACATGCCCAGACTGATAAGGCCCTGCATATCCTGGCATGAGCCAAAGACATGGGCTGGACCCTCTCGCCTGTTTCCCAGGCATTCCAGCGCCAGGTGGCTGCTCTCTCCACCCTCCCTTCTGCACACAACCTTCTGTGCCTTCTAGAACCATCCTCCTCACTGGCATCAAATGCCTTCTATCAAGCCATTTGTTGCCTTCATTGCTAGGGCTTGAAGGAATGAATATAGAGAACTGGGCTGCCTGCTTGTGCCCACCGTGTGTCTGTGTGTGTGTGTCGGGGGGTGGGGGGGCAGTGGCGGTAAATCTAAGAATCCCTCCACCTGGACACAAAGTGAATGAAAACACGGATGGGTGGTTTGGTTCTGTAAGGGGGTAAGTGGGTCAGGCCCTCCACTGGGTGGTGTGGGGGGAGGAGCTTCGGGTCGTCTTGTTTGTTTTTTTTTTTGCGATACGCGGGCCTCTCACTGTTGTGGCCTCTTCCGTTGCGGAGCACAGGCTCTGGACGCGCAGGCTCAGCAGCCATGGCTCACGGGCCCAGCCGCTCCGCGGCATGTGGGATCTTCCCAGACCGGGGCACGAACCCGCGTCCCCTGCATTGGCAGGGGGACTCCCAACCACTGCGCCACCAAGGGAAGCCCTGTCTTGGTTTTTAGATGCAGAGTAAAGGAGAGAGATGTAGGTTGGGAGGAGGCTGGGAGACAGACAGAGCCCCCAGCCCCAGGTTAGGACAGAAATAGAATACCTCAGCTGCTGCAGGTACTCATTTGCAAGACTGCTGTGGGAGGCAAGGCTGAGAGGGAGTCTCTTCAGATGCTTCCAACATGAGCTTCACAAACAGACTTGGGTAATGCTAGGAAGTGTCTCTGGAAGGAGGTCAGCGGACAGGACAGTGATGACCTGTGTCCGTGGTCCGGAAGGACACCTTGTGACCTGGGCTCTCAGCTCTAGAGCAGCAGCCGTCCTGGCCCTTGGCCTTGTGCCCCAGCCCTGCTCCTGAGACAAGTGAGGCCTCCAGGAATTGGCAGGCAGATTGGGCAGCAGAGACCCTTGCAGGAAGTTTAGGAGAGGCTCCTCGAGCTCTGGTGTGCAGCCTTTTCCCTGTGATCAGTGGTTTGGCCTGGGAAACCTCGGGGAGCGCTCAGAGAGCAAGCCACTGACGAAGCGCTCCTCTGGTCACCGTGGCAGAGGCAGCTGACCACTGAGGGCCCTTGTGGTCTGTGGTTCCTGCCCTTCAGGCTGGCTGGGGACCTGCGTATTAGGAAGGATCCTGATACTGAGGGCCTGCCTTAGCTCTGGGTCTTTTCTGGTGTCTCAGTTGAACTAGCCCCCCCAGAGTAGGGCCCTTGGGGGACTTGGTGGCCAACTTCTTGCTGGGAAACAAGGGACTTACCTCTCCGCTCCTGGTCCACCCTACTCGGGGCTCTCCCTGCAGGTACCTGAAGGAATTCCGCACTGAGCAGTGCCCGCTCTTTGTGCAACACAAATGTACTCAGCATCGGCCCTACACCTGCTTCCACTGGCATTTCGTGAACCAGCGACGCCGCCGGTCCATCCGCCGTCGGGACGGCACCTTCAACTACAGCCCCGACGTCTACTGCACCAAGTACGACGAGGCCACAGGCCTCTGCCCGGAGGGCGACGAGTGAGTGCTGCCCAGCCTGCCCTCAGAGGAGCCCCCTGCCTCCTGGATCAGATGCCCTCACAATAGTCCAGTCAGAGTCCAAGAAGCCAGCCAGAGCCTGCCTTTGGGGACCTGCTGCAGCCTGGCCCACCGTCCTATGGTTTGGACCTGGGTTCAGACCCCGCCATCATCTGGGGGAGACCCTTTCTCCTTTCCCTACTTTTGGGAAGCCCTATACAGGCCTTTCTTCTGCTAAGCCTAAGGGCCACATCTGAACCAAAGTGGCTTCCTGGGCCTTCTTGCCTGGTCCCTTGCAGGTCACAAGGACCCTCTCCCCAGCCCGTACTGCCCACTCCATCCCATGCAGTTCCCACCAAGGCTGGCTGTTTAGTGACATACAGCCTCTCTAGTTCCCTTTTTGCTGACCCTAAATATTTTGCCACAAAGCTCTGTGAAGAGACAGGGCATAACACATGACAAACATGAGGTGGCAAACCTGGGAACGTCACTGAGGGAGCACTTACTGACCCTGCCTAACGAGTGTCTCAGCCGTGCGGAGGTGGTGACGGAGGCACTGCGGGGTGTTCTGTGGGTGCACCTCACTGAACCACCCGACCCAGCTCTTCCATTTCTCCCAGGGGTCAAAGGCTTGCTCACCCCTCCCCCCAGCTTCATGAAGCACCCAGGGCCCGAGGGCGTTTGCTTCTCTGAAGACCCCTGACCTAGGCAGTGTTTGTTCTCCCAAGAGTGCCCCCCTCTGGAGCTTCTCTTCAGGACAGCCCAGGGCACTGGCTGAGTAGTCTTTGAGAAGCTGAAGTGGGAATGCCAGGCCTTTCAGGGCCCACTTTGGGCTACAGCACCCACCGGCAGTGGGAGGGTGGCTCTGTTACCTCAGCAGGACTCGTCACTTGCTTGCCTCTTTGACCCACCATCAGTACACCCGCTGGGTCATGAGAAAGCCTTCAACGGGCAGGGAAGGGCACGGCTGGTGGCCCAGGCTGCAGGGGGCGAAGGTGAGTGACCCCCACCCCTGCTGCTGTGTTTCAGGTGCCCATTCCTGCACAGGACCACAGGGGACACTGAGCGCAGGTACCACCTGCGCTACTATAAGACTGGAATCTGCATCCACGAGACAGACTCAAAAGGCAACTGCACCAAAAACGGCCTGCACTGCGCTTTTGCTCATGGGCCCCATGACCTCCGCTCCCCTGTCTACGACATCAGGTGGGCTGATGGCTGAGGGCCGGGGTGGGGGCCTGGCTGCAGACGCGGTGAGTACCACCGACGGAGTGCAGGGCTGGCACTCTGGTTCCTTCCTCCTCATGCCCTCTCCCCGCTCTCTCTGTCCTCTCCTCTCTTCCCAGGGAGCTCCAGGCAATGGAGGCCTTGCAGAACGGCCAGACCACAGTAGAGGGCAGCATAGAGGGCCAGTCGGCTGGGGCCGCAAGCCACGCCATGATAGAAAAAATCCTCAGTGAGGAGCCTCGGTGGCAAGGTAAAGGTGGCCACACAAATGGCCATGCCCCCTCCCACCAGCTGTCTGTCCTCCCCCCTCTCCTCCCTATGGCTGCTCTGAGGACATGGCTCACCACCACCTGTTGCCTTCTCCAGCCCAAGCCACCGCCTCTGCTGGGAGGCACTTGCCCCCTCATCCCACCTCACATCCCGCCAACTGCAGCCCTGGCATCCGGTGGCACTTCTGGGGGAGTCTCCCCAGATACACCTTGCCCTGCTCCTGTCACCCCAGGTGCTCCCTAAATTCCGTCAGGAGGCTTTCACACATACACAGTCATACACGTATATGAGTACACATAGGTGTATTCTCAACTCTCCTGCGGACGCCCTTTTAACTCTGTGAGCTGTGAGTATCTCCAGTGAGGGACGGCGGCATCCTCCTTACCTCTCTCCCGGGTCTCAGTCTTGGCATTGGCCCACGAGGAGGTGGCCCTGCTCATACCTCTCACAAAAGCCTCGGCTCCTAGACTCCTTCCTAGTGGCTTCTCCTTCCCCTCCCCGCGCCCCGCCCCTGCCTCATCCACCTGACCCCTGCCTCTGGCCCCCTGTGCAGAGACCGCTTATGTGCTGGGGAACTATAAGACGGAGCCGTGCAAGAAGCCCCCACGGCTGTGCCGCCAGGGTTATGCCTGTCCCTACTACCACAACAGCAAGGACCGGCGGCGGAGTCCCCGGAAACACAAATACAGGTCCTTTGGCCCAAGCAGGCCAGCCGTGGGAGGGAGGGTGGCAGGGAAGGGATCACTGCAGGGGCTGCTTGCACTGTGCTCTCAGGGAGGCCAGCCCTGGGGATCACAGAATCACAGCACCCAGGTACGAGGGGAGAGAATGGTCAGGATAGCTGAACGATAGGGGGCCTTCCTGGATCCTCCTTTGGCATGAAATGAGGATTTTGGGTTAGAAGCCCCTCTAGTTCGGATCCTGAGGGGCGTTTGCCAGGGCCCAGCTGTGGTGTGGTTGTAGCCTGGCTCTCCTTGGGCTGCACAGTGCTCGGGGGGAGGACTTGGCTAAAGCGAGCAAAACAGTGTCCTTCTTGGTGATGCAGCCAGGTTGGGCCAGAGAAGCAAAGCCAGGCTTCTGGCCCCAGTAAGGCCCTCACTCTGCCGCTGATGTTTCCTACTTCTGAGCCTGGCTGTGCAAAGCCGGGAGACCAGAGAGGGGCCCTGAACAGCAGCGATCTCATTGGCTCCCCCAGATCCGCTCTGCGTCCATCTGACCCCATCCTCTTATTTAACCAGGTCATCTCCATGTCCGAACGTAAAACACGGGGATGAGTGGGGTGACCCTGGCAAGTGTGAGAACGGAGACTCCTGCCAGTACTGCCACACCCGCACGGAGCAGCAGTTCCACCCAGAGGTGGGCCTTGGAGCTGGCGCCCGAGCTGCGGCCCTTCGAGGGTTGGGGGTAGCTTAACATATCCTCTTTGGAAAGCAAGGAGGAAGGAAAGGAGGGTCCGGGCCGATGCTGGCAGAATCCATCCTGACACCATCCTGGGAGGGATCTGTAGCCGCAGGCTCCCCCCCGGGCAGTACGTAAAGGAGCCCCACACCCTGATTCGGCAGCTTTCCACACTCACCGAGCAGCCCTTGGCCCCCGGTTTTGTTTCCCTGAGCCCCCCTGATAGGGAGAGCACGCACTGGGCATGGTGACTTGGCCGTTCTGGGCTTTGCACCACTTGTGGTACTTAACGTAGCATCAAGATTTAAAAAATAAGAAATCCCCTTACCGTTGTCCTGTACCATATGAGGGCCTAGGGTACCAGCAGCTTCGCTGGTGCAGCCCCTAGCCCCACGGTGTGGCCTGGGCTCTGTCAGTGCCACAGTCTCACATACGGTATGTAGAGGCATGTGCTGTCCCTTCCCTTGGTTCCATGGAGGTCAGGACACCCTGAGATAGACACACGGACGGAAACTACGTGATGTGGGCTACAGACAGCAGGGTAGAAAGTTAGGCCCAGCGTAGATCCCAACCCAGAGTGCTCCAGGGTGGATGGGTGTTGCCTGTGAACTTGGCTCCCTTAATGCCCACAGTTACATTGGAAGGTCACAGCCCTGGCCAAGATCATGAGTTGAGAGTAGCATGGAGAAGATCCCTTTGTGAGAGCTGGGTCAGGGCTGGTTGGGCCTGTGACCACAGGAGGGGGGTGGTCCCTGGCATGCGGGCGGCAGTGTCTGCTCACTCTGGCTTGAGTAAGCAGTTGGCAGGGAGAGACTTAAGGAAGCGGCATCGGGTGGGGAGGAGAAAGGAGAGATTTCTAAGCTAACCCAGCCATGCTGAAGGCACCCCTGGCTGCCTTTCTCTCTCTGCCCAAGCCTGACCCACCTCTGTTCTGCTCTGCCCTCCAGATCTATAAATCTACCAAGTGCAACGACATGCAGCAGTCGGGCAGCTGTCCCCGAGGACCCTTCTGCGCCTTCGCCCACGTAGACCGTATGCTGTTCCCATTGCCCTGGGGCAGTGCCCTCTCCACCCTCCCCTTCCGTCCCCCCTCCCCCTAAGTTCAGTGTTAGCCAGCAGTGGGCCCCTGTCCCCCCTGGAAGTTCCATTCCCCCACCCCCCCGCCCCACCTCTCTGGAACTGGTCTCAAAACCCTGGAGCTTCCAAGGCCGTGAGACAGCAGGGACTGTGCCCCTGGTTGCACACTCACAGGCCCAGGCAGGGTGAGGCACCCTCCCCGAGCCAACTAGGCAAATCCCAGCAGCCACCCCGTGCCCCACCCATGGCAGACATCACTAACTGAACACAGCACTCTGCCCTGCTGAGAGCAGAGCTGTCCAATCAAAATTTAATGCAACCCCCCTTATGTCATTTTAGATATTTTAGTAACCACATCTAAAAAGAAGAAAAAGAAATAGGTCAATTTTTAATAATATATTTTTATTTAACCCAACATAAAATAATATCATTTAAAATACAGTCAACATAAAATCAAGATATTTTCCCTTTTTGTTTTCAAACCAAGTCTTTGAAAGCTGGCGTGTACTTGAATAGCTGCAGCACATTCCAGTCCAGACTAGGCACATTCCGGGTGCTCAGCAGCTGCATGTGGTCCTGGGCTGCGGTGCCGCTCGGTGCCGCTCCAGACCACCACCGCCAGTCTCAGAGACGGGTTTGAGTTACAACCTGTGTCTACCCCAGGCCACTCTGTTTGTCCTTAACCTCTTTCTAGCCTTAGGCCTTATCTCTGGGATTAGAGTGAAAAATAAACTGAGGCCCCAGGGTGGGGGAAGCACACATGTGGCTCAGAGGTGGGCCCAGCCAAGGCAGCACAGAGAAGCAATGAATGGCCCAAGCTTTGGAGGCGTGTGGATTGGGGTTCAAATCCCAGCTCTTCTGTTTCCTAGCTCAGCCCCCTTGGGAGATATACCTTACCTCTCTGATCCTCAGTTTCCTTATCTGTAAAATGGAGACCATGGTATCACTTTTGTCTTCCAGTCATTTTGAAGATTTACGATTAATACAAATTGCCTGGCACATAGTAAGTGCACAGCACGTGATATTAATAGAAACAGAAGCCTTCCCTTTATACATAGGGCGATGCATGCGCTCCTTTAAAAGAGACCCAGATGCATTTTTGGAGGGACAGAGCTGGCTCAGGAGCCTGCTGACACCCTGCCCCTGTCTCTTGCAGAGCCACCCCTCAGTGATGACCTGCAGCCTTCCTCAGCTGTGTCCAGCCCCACCCAGCCAGGTCCCGTCTTGTACATGCCGTCTGCTGCCGGAGACTCGGTGCCCGTGAGCCCTTCCAGCCCGCATGCCCCTGACCTCAGCGCTGTACGTGCCTGTCCAGGGGGTGGGGTGGGTACCATGCCTGCCCAGAGCCAACGCCTGCCTCTCGTGCCCTGTGCTTGGGGAGGAGGCCTCTGCCCAAGGGTGCTGCCCTTTCTGCCCCAGGGTTCTTCTCTCTGTCAAAAGCTGATAGTGGCTGGAGTGGTGTCCCCAGAGACCTCCGATCAGCCTGGGTAGAGCTGATCACAGGTAGTAGAAGGGACAAAGCCTGTCTGCCCCCCAACACACAGCTTCCACATGGGGTTCTGGGTCCTGGGTGGTGGTTGCTGCCCCCTGGCCAGTTAAAAAGGAACTGAGCCCCTTGATGAAGGGTCTCCCTCCCACGCAGGGACGGAGAATGGGCCGTGCCGCAGCCTGCATTTTGCCCACCAGCCTACTCTCTGCCTTCTCTGCAGCTCCTCTGTAGAAACAGCAGCCTCGGCAGCCCATCTAACCTCTGTGGCTCCCCACCGGGCTCCATCAGGAAGCCCCCGAATCTGGAAGGCATTGTCTTCCCTGGGGAGTCCGGCCTCGCCCCTGGCAGTTATAAGAAGGCTCCTGGCTTCGAGAGGGAAGACCAGGTGGGAGCTGAGTACCTGAAAACTTTGAAATGCCAGGTAAGAGATGAGGGGGCAGCCCAGTGAGGTTAGCATGGGCTAACCTTCTGCATGCGGCAAGAGAAGACCTGGAGGGTTGTCCTGGCCCAGCTATGGGGAATGTGGCTGGGAGATAGGAAGACCCTGTTCCCAGCCTCTTCAAGACTGAGCAGAGCGGGTGAGGCCATCCCATTTTACAGATGAAGACAGGCAGGTTAGCGGCTGAGCACCTCACCCAGTGTCAGAGCCAGTTAATAGAGGGGAAAGGGTTACTATTCCGTCTTCTGACCCCACGTCCGGACTTTGCCCTGCCCTGTGCTGCCTTGATGGGGCAGCAGGGCCTTGGGGAGCAGGACAAGGGGTGTGGAACTGGCTTATCTGTGACTTGGAGTCACAGGGAGGAGAGGAGCAGCTCCCCGGGTTCCCAGGGTAGGGAAGGAGGGTGCGTGTGTGTGAAGGGGGACTGTACAACAGGTGTCTGGTGCCTCCTTCCCCCTCAGTGAGCCATGGCAAGTTGATGCTTAGGAGGACTCATGGGCTCAGGGTCCCTCCCAAGCACCACATTCATCTCCTGCTCCCTGACTTTTCTCTCAGGCCAAGTTAAAACCCCACTCACTAGAGCCCAGGAGTCAAGAGCAGCCTCTGCTTCAGCCCAAACAGGTAAAGAGCCCTCAGCCCCCTTTCTCCCCTTCTGGAACCTGCTGTGGACAGGACAGGCCCAGAACCCCAGGAGGCTTCTTCGGGGAGCACGGGGCACTGCTTTCTCTACAAACTGAGGGCAGGATTAAGGCGGGGCCTCAGCCCCAAATTCAGAGAGGGTGGGAGTCAGGCCCTTGAGCCCCTCATCTCCGGACTCACTCATTAGCCAGTTAAAAAAAATATTAAACATCTGTCCTTGCACTGAACTTGCTTCTCCCTTCCCCTACTGCAGAACTTTAGGGATGAGTAGGCCCTGCAGCCTCCAAGCCACACCTGTCCAACTCCAGCCTCCCAACAAGGTGTTGAGGGCAACCAGGCGAGAGCTGGGATGCACCCTTCCCTTCTGCCCTAGCCAGCCCCCGCCTCCAGCCCCCATCCGTGGGCAGCCATCCCACTATGTCTCTTCTTCACTCTCTCGTTGCAGGATATGCTGGGCATCCTCCCTGTGGGCAGCCCCCTGACCTCAAGCATCTCTTCTAGTATCACCTCCAGCCTAGCAGCTACTCCCCCTAGCCCCGCCGGCACCAGCAGTGTTCCTGGCATGAATGCAAATGCTCTGCCCTTCTACCCCACCAGCGACACGGTAGAGTCGGTCATAGGTAATTGGGCCATTTCTGTTGCTAAGTCTAGGAGCAGGTCTGGAGTCGGAGATACTAGGATTCTGGAGTGAGACTCAAACCAGCATACTGGTCACTTTAGACATCTGTCTTGGGAGAGTCAGAGGGTGGGCATTCTGAGCCCTTTGACCTAAATGGAACATGAGCCCAAGGTGTAGGGCCAAGACTAGCCTTTATAGCCAATTAGCCCTCCAGTTTGCTCTTCTGTGCAGATTAGAAAGAGATGCCTCTTCCCATGGGTCTGTGCAGTCTCATTCCATGACATACGTCATTCAACCCCAGCTAGGTATCCTTGTGAAAAACCTGCACAGCTGTCCTTAGAGTTCCTGGTCATCAGAAGCCACTGCCCTTCTCTTTCAGCAGTCATTTATGGGTGCCACTTTGTGCTAGGTCCTACTGCAGGCACTGGGGTGACAGAGATGAAGACATGCTGTTCCTGCCCTCCCAGTCCAGTTCCTCGGAGCGCAGTGGACATTTGTTGGGCAACTACTGTACACTAGCCACTGAGGGTCCAGAGACCTGCCTGCCCTCAGTGAGCTCAGGGGTGAGACATACAAGCTGTAACGTCAGGGGACAAGACCTCTGTCAGCTGGATTAGAACTCATTTCCCCCGGGTGTATCGAAGAAGGCTTCTGAAAGGAGAGCCATCTGAGCGGGACTTGGCTAGGGGATCGGTGTTGGCAGAGGGGCAGCCCAGGCACAAGCGGAGGCTTGAGCGAGCGCAGCTCCAGTGGGACTGAGCTCGAAGATGAGGCAGGGACAGGAGTAGAGGCAGTAAAGGGCAGGTGGGTCCAGGAGGTGAGGCCTGGAACCTCGGGACTGTGTGGGCCCTCGGGAGGCTGGGAGGCTCACACTCCAGTCACTCTGTCTCTAGAGTCTGCCCTGGATGACCTGGACCTGAACGAGTTTGGGGTAGCTGCCCTAGAGAAGACTTTCGATAACAGCACGGTGCCCCACCCAGGCAGCATCACAATCGGTACTGGGCATGGGTGGGCAGGATGGCTTGGGAGGGCCCCTGGGGTCCAGCCTGGCCCGGGGGTGGGCAGACGAGCCACGCCCTGCTCAGTGTGGCCCCGCGTGGCTTGCCCGGCCCTCACTCGGCCACGCCCCTCACTCGGCCACGCTCCTGGGCCTCTCTTGCAGGCGGCAGTTTGCTGCAGAGCTCCGCACCCGTGAACATCCCTGGCTCCTTGAGCAGCTCTGCTTCCTTCCACTCAGCATCCCCGTCCCCTCCTGTCAGCCTCTCCTCGCATTTCCTGCAGCAGCCCCAGGGCCACCTGAGCCAGTCAGAAAACACATTTTTGGGGACGTCAGCATCACATGGATCTTTGGGTAAGAGGGGGTATGGCTCTCTAAGGCCTGGGGCAGGAATCTGGGCTTTTGGAAAGTGCCTTTGGCCGTTTTGTCCACGGCTAGAGGCAGTGCAGAGTGGAGGTTAGAGTAGGGGCTCTGGGCACGGAGGCAAGTCAGGCCCCGGTTCCATGATTCTCTGAGGTGTGTGAACCTGGACAAGTGACTTCGCCTCCTGTCTTAGTTTCCTCTGTGAAATGGGTATAGTGGCAGCACCCACCTCGTGTGGCGGTTGTGAGGCTTAAAGGAAATAACATGAGTGAAGTGCTAGGCCCCGGGCCAGTGCACAGTGAGAAGTGTGGCCTCGGAGTTGCCAGGGTCTAGGTCTGCTCTCCGTGCCAGTGTGGCGGCTCTGCCTAGTCACCCAGAGCTCCTCGGGGCCAAGGGAGAGGTCTGAACAGGCTCGGCCGTGGCGCGGGGCGGCCTCCCTGTCCAGCAGAAACACCAAGCGGACCCAGCTGTAGCTCCAAAGGCTGTTGGCTGAACCCAGCGTTAGAACTGTGTGGACCAGGGGCTCTGGAGGGCACGTCAGAGCAGAGGGTCCAGAAGCGTGGGTGGAGACCTGCGTGTGTGCGTGGGGCCAGTGCGAACGTCTGCTGAAGTAACAGACGTAAAGCAGCAGACGCCCAACCTGCTGCCTCTCATTCAGCAGCAGCTGCTACTCTTACTTCCCCCTCCCCCAGCAGCTGTTCAAGGAGACCAGAAACACCCTCCCTGAGGGTGCTGGCCATCCTGGTCACACTGAGCCTGAGCCTCTGAGCTGCCCTTTGACATTCTGAGCAGCTTTGGGTCCTTCCCTCATGTCTCTGAAGATGAGTGCAGCACCTTCACCGCTGGTGTTGATGCTGCCGGCTCAGGTGCTTGCTGTTACGTTTGTCGGCTTGCCCGTATTCTGGAGGTATCTTGACTGCAGCCCTATTACTGGCCACGCATTCCTTCCTTCTGTACATAGTTACGGATACAAGGTGAGCTCAGCAGTCTCTGCTGGCGTGGAGCCACGGTCTCTCGGGAGAGGCAGAGGCGCCCAGGCATTACATCATACTTAGAGACCAGCACTATTGTGTGGAGGCAACAGGCTGGGTGCTGCGATTCAGAATAATAGAGGGACCTAACCTGGGTGGGGCTCCCCGAGGAAGTGGCGCCTCTCCACGAGCAGAAATGCCACCCGGGCGGGAGGA
This sequence comes from Delphinus delphis, assembly GCF_949987515.2. Lineage (NCBI taxonomy): Eukaryota > Metazoa > Chordata > Mammalia > Artiodactyla > Delphinidae > Delphinus > Delphinus delphis. The sequence continues at coordinate 7,844,785 of NC_082701.1, forward strand.
GAAGCACAGGTGGAGCTTGCTCCTGGCCAGGGCTGCCTCAGCAGGGATCCCAAGTTCTCGCCTCCAGGACAGGGCTGAGAGCCTCACATCTCCATACAGGATGACGTTGGTCATGTAGGTGCACTTGTGTTGCTTGGAGGACAGACTCTCTTAAATCCGTTTGGTTCCAGAACATCCTGGCTGGATTAGTGGGAAAGGGAGCAAGAAAGAAGTCATTAGAATGATATGTGTGGGCAGAATGAGGCCAGAGGTGGATATGAGTCTCCCTCAGAAGACAGGGGCCGTCCTGGGGGCCACAGAGCAGGGGCACGTGGTGTTAGTTAAACATCTGCTGAATGAGTGGGTGAAGGGGGCGGTGGATGAGCACACAGCTTAGCTGTTTGCAAAGAGTAGGCCTTTGGAGCCAGACGCCCTGGCTGTGTCCTGGCTCTACCATGTAACTGTTTTTGTGATTCCTGGCACCATGTTTCATGTCCGTTTCCTCACTGTAAACAAGGGGGATGGACCAAGGGCTCCCTGTGCTCTTCCGGCTCCAGCTCTGCCTTCATCTGAGGCTCTTGACCCAAGTCTTTTTCCCTGAATCTCCTCCTGGGCCTCACATCAGGGTGCAAGAAGGCTCCCCTTTCTCTAGGCTGAAAGTGAAGTTGGGCTCGCAAATTGCCACACTCCAGACTGCTCTCCCTACAGCACTTCCCAAGTCCCCTGAATCACCTCGTGAGGCAAGTGATGGGAGCCCCACTTTACAGACGGGGATGCTGAGACTCGGAAGTTAAATAGCAGCTGATGAGTAACAGGTGGCGCCTGCGCATCCCTGTGAAATTCCCCAGCCTGACATTGCTGGAGCCTTGCACAGCCAGCCCCTGGAGGCCCCCAGGCAGGGCTGGACAGGGCGGGGGGGGGGGGGGGGGGGGGCGGGCCAGGCCCAAGCCCAAAGCTCTTCGGAGCTCTGATGTTCCTCCCCTTCCTGGGGCAGGTCTGAATGGGATGAATAGCAGCATCTGGGAGCATTTTGCCTCTGGAAGCTTCTCCCCGGGCACTTCCCCTGCCTTCCTGTCAGGGCCTGGGGCTGCCGAGCTGGCCCGGCTTCGGCAAGAGCTAGATGAAGCCAACGGCACCATCAAGCAGTGGGAGGAGTCCTGGAAGCAGGCAAGACAGGTACTGGCCCCGCCCACCCGCCTTTCCCGGGGCCTGTGGCATCTAGCCCAAGCCCGTCTTACACAGAGTGGGCACAGGGGCTGGGGGAGGCCAGGGGTCCTGGGGAACAGAGCAGAAACTCCGTTTGGCTTATTCTCTCCCCCTGTGGAAAAACTTGCCTTGCCGGTCAGGACCCTGGGGTGGCTGGTATCCCAGGCCTGGAATTCCCTCTGTGAGCTGCTTATTTGGTCTGGGCCCATAGCACTGCTTGCTTCTGCCCAGAAGCCCTGACTCTCCAGGGCTCTAGGTCCAGGGTTCTAGGTTCTGAGATGGGCCTTATGTCCAGCCACAGCATGGCTGCCCCTGGAGGTGCTGGCCAGCTCTGCCTGGTGCTCCCCTGCTGTGCTGGGCTCAGCCCCTTTCCCTGCCCACAGAGGGTCTCTTGCAGGTCCTGAAACCTCTCCTCTCTGCAGGCAGCATCAGCCCTCCTCCCTGCCCCACTTCCCAGACACCTGACCCAGCTCCCCCGCAGGCCCCACAGCCACAGTGGCCCACACGGGCTCCCAGAGATGCACTCTCGGGGTGGGGGGCAAGGGCAGGGGGGCCATCATGACAAGGTGCTGCGTGTTGGGCCCATAGGCTTGTGATGCCTGGAAGAAGGAGGCAGAGGAGGCCGGGGAGCGGGCCAGCGCGGCAGGCGCTGAGTGCGAGCTGGCCCGGGAGCAGCGAGATGCACTGGAGGTGCAGGTGAAGAAACTACAGGAGGAGCTGGAGCGGCTGCACTCGGCCCCCGACCCGCAGGCCCTGCCCACCTTCCCCGACCTGGAAGCCCTCTCACTCTCCACCCTCTACTCTCTCCAGAAGCAGCTGCGGGCTCACTTGGAGCAAGTGGACAAGGTCAGCTTAGGAGGTTGGGGAGCACAGGGTGGGGAGGTACAGTGGGCTCAGCCAGTGCTTGGACTTGGATGGGTCCCTGCTGCTCCAGGGATGGCCACCCTCCTAAGAGCCTCTGTCCCCGCTGAGCTCACACAAAATGCCAGCCTGCTGGAGAGGAGCTCGGAATAGAAAGTCACTCACTGGGGAGGTGGGAAACCTGGAGGTAGATGGGCACCAGGGCCCACCCCTGGCACTTTCGAGGGCAGGCACTGAGCTGAGCTGCATTAGTACGCCTGGGCCCTAAGTTTCTCTTCCTGTGAGCTCTGCACACGCCAGCAGACATTCCAGAATGGTTAGTCCCCAGGGCTCCTGTCTGCATTCCTCGGTGCCCTTCTGGGTCCCCAGGGGAGTGCGGCACAGTGGGAAGAGTATACTTCCCTTCGTTGGGCAGCCGTGTCACCTCGGGCCCGTCACTACCCTCTCCAGACCCCACAGTTCTCACTGGGGACCTAGGGTCATTATAAGGTCAAACGAGACAAGAGGCAGAAGCCTTTGTGCGAGGGAAAGCCTGTCCGGCTGGAGCTGTAGAGCGGCCCTGGCCCTCCCCACTCCCCCACGCACAGCTCCGACTCAGCCCCACTCGGCCTTGCAGTTGAAAGCAGAGATGAGGCGCCTTGAGGTGATCAGCCAGCCCCTTGACCCTGCCCTCCTCCTTATCAGCTGGGGCCTGTAAGCACACTGTCGAGTTTCTTCATCCCAAGGGGCTACAGTGAGAGTTGGGGGAGCTCTTTGTCCGACATGGGGCTGGGCCGGTGACCGTGATGTCCCTTTCCCCACAGGCCGTGTTCCACATGCAGTCGGTGAAATGCCTTAAGTGTCAGGAGCAGAACCGAGCGGTGCTGCCGTGCCAACACGCCGTGCTGTGTGAGCTCTGTGCCGAGGGCAGTGAGTGCCCCGTCTGCCAGCCAGGCCGGGCCCACGCCCTCCAGTCGTGACCCTGCAGGCCTGGCCCCGGCCTGGCTCAGATCTTCTCCCCTAGGACTTTTTAAAGTATATATATGTATGTATGTATGTATGTATGTATGTATGTATGTATATGATTATGTATACATTTCTGTATGTGTGTAGGTGTGCGTGGGCGGCCAGTGTGTGAACAGTGTCTGTGTGTATATCTATACGTGGATATAGACACACACTTTAAACAGACTCACCAAGCACTTTTTAAGAGAAAAAACTATTTTGCAGTCCTCCCTCTGCCCGCTCCCTACCTTTCCCACTGCAGAGACAGAGGCCCCTCTTCTCCCACCAGCCTTTTGGCAGGGAATCTGTTTCAGCCTCTTTTTTTATGTAGGAACTAACTATTTTTAACTTCTTCCTGGGGCCTGAGCAGGGAAGGGTGGAAAGCTAGAAGGGGCCAAGGGGAGGGGACAAGCCTTCAGGGCAGGCCCTGTTCACCCCACTTCCCCAGGCCAGGGCGAGAGCCAGGGGTGTGGAGGACCTGGGCCCAGACCTGGTTCCCAGCTGTGAGGCTTGAGCGCGGGGGATCCAAGCCCGCCGAGCTCTAGGGTTACCAAGCGCGTGTTTAGTCCAGGCTGGCGGGCCAAAGCCGTGGGGCCAGCCCCACTCCCAACCCTGGGCCCTTGCAGCTCCTCGAGGGGCAAAGCCCAGGCCTTTTACCCCTCAGGTACCTGAGGCCGGGGGTGTACCCCAGTCCTCCCCCCACCCCCGGGCTCCTAGAGCAGCCTCCCTGGCCCCAGGGCGACCTACCAGGCTGGCACTGCCCTCTCCATCACCCCCCAGCTGCCCTCAGCTGTCTCCCCTCTGCACAGCCCTCCGTGCTGTCCACCCCTCCCTCTGGCAGCTAGCAGGGCAATAGGTGGGGAGGAGCTGCGGACTGTGAGGACCAAGGTGGGGCTCAGGCCCCGCCCTCCTCCCCAGGAGGGGCTCCGTATGCATTCCTTGGTGCTCTCTGAGTGCAGCTGACGTCCTGCCCGTTTGGAGCAGACGCCTGTGTGCATGTGTGTGCGTGCCTGTCCGATGTATATTGTGTCTTAGCTTCCATTTTTAAAATTGTTCTGTACAGAGAGATGCAGCAGGGGTGGGAGGGCAGAGTGGGCAGAGGGAAGCCACCCCACTCCCAGCACTGGGGCTCTGGGGTGGGAGCAAGAGGGCTGCAAAGGGTCTGGCCCGGCCCAGGCGCCCCCTTGGGCTCAGCACGAAAGGGCTTTCAACGAATTAAGTGAAAACTTTTTTACAAAAACGCAAAAATCAAAGCTCCAAACGTATTGGAAATAAAATATGAACTTGCGGTGGTAGCTTGTTTATGTCGGGGTGAGGGACAGTTGGGCCCTAAAGGAGGGCCTCTGCCAACCCAACCCAGGAGGGAGTTGGGCCCTAAAGGAGGGCCTCAGCCAGCCCAGCCCAGGTTTCAGCCATGGGAAAGGCTCGTGCCTGACCCCTGAGGTGTGGCTAGATAGCTGAAGAGGCCTTGAGGCACTCTGGGCCCATCCAGGCCCAAAGGCTGCTCCAGGCTCCTAGACAGAGCTTGAGTGTTCTGACGCAGGCCTGCTGGGGTTGATGGGATGGGGACCATTAGCCCTGGACCCAGAGACCTCCCAGGCCCTAGGGCTCTTCAGAGCTCTATCGTCAGATGCAACTGGTATACTTAATGTTTTCCAAAAGACAACAAGGCCCCTACTAGCTTCTCAGAGGAACAGACAGTGCCTGCTCATAAAAGCATCGAGGGCCTGCCCCCTGAGGGAGACTTTCAGCCACCTCCCCTCCCCTGCTCTTAGCTGGCCTGTTAGGTGGGTGGGAAAACACACACCTTGTGGGCTTTCTGTATGGGTCTCAGAGGAGCAGCGCTGAAAGAAGCCTTGGACATGGTCTTATCTGACCTCCCCCCACTCATCATACCTGTGCAGGCTCAGAGAGGTTAGGTGACTCAACCACAGTCACACTGGAATGAGAAGTGAGCCTCAGGCTCTGACTCCCAGCATATGGGCCACTCCCCCAGGCAGGTCTGGGGCCCCATTCCTCTAAGCCCTGCTGTTCAGAGCAGCCCCTCGGCCTCAGCCTGCACCCCTGGGAGGCCCCCCCCCCACTCATGGGGTTCCCCCATGAGTGCCAGGCTCCTGTGTTGGGCAGTGGCGACAGAACCTGATACGTCTGGTGGTGTTTGGTTCGAAGCTTTTGCTGCTGCGTCAGTTACCTCCACACCTACCCCGCTGCTCTGTAACGGGGAGTGAGCGGTGGGCTGGGGCCCAGAGTCAGGGGCAGCCCAGGCTCTCCTGAGGGCTGAGGAGGGGTTTGTGATGGCTTGGCTGTAACCTAGGCCCCGCTGCAGGCCAACAGTATGTTTAGTAAGAGGACGATGTATTGTTAATTTTTTTATTTTTGCTAAGAAAATTTCTAGGTACTGTCCCAAGGAGGAGCGGTCCTCAGCAGACACAGATAGCCAAACTGTGCCAGCCCCACTGCCCACCAGTTCTCACCCCTTCAGAGCCAGAAGGTCCCTGGCTCTAGGCTCCTTAGCCTGGGTGCTGGCAGCTCCCGCAGGAGAGGACCCAGGCTCCCTTCATTATGGCTGCTGAAGAATAGGGCCCAAGGCACCTGGCCCCCCACTTCAGTGGCTGGAACAGGCCTGCCAGGAGAGGAAGGGCTGAGCCCCTCCTCTGCCAGAGCGGCTTTTCCCTACGAGGGGAGCAGGGGTAAGGGGTGCAGACAGCTGTCTCCGCTCCCCCAGGGGCTGGACTTGGCAGAGAATGCTGAGGCTGGGGCTGAGGGGAGGAAGGAGGGGGTATAAATACTGCGAATGGGGCCCCCATCACTGTGGGCCCCGGCTCTGGCAGCGGGACCCCGCACACTGGGGCTCCCCCGACCTGCAGGGCCCTCCTGGAGTGTTAGGCCAGGTGGGAGGGCTGCGCTGTGGTGGGGGGAACACAGGCCTCCCAGGGACCCAAGCCCCGCTACTGCCGCCCTGGCCACGGGGCGTGCTGGGAGGCCTGCTTGGCTCGCTGCCGCCGCAGCCGCACAAACACCTGGGCCTCGCGGTCCCCCTTCCGGCTCTCTAACAGCTGCAGGATTGGATCCCCTGCAAAGAGAGGCATTTGGGGGTCAGACTCGGGGAGTGGCAGGGGCTGCAGCACTGCCCCATTCTCCAGAAATTAGCCATGGGCCCACACCAGCCAAGCTCGCAAGACAGCCTGACAGATGAGGCAGGAAACGCGTTTGCCACGCCTGGGCAGCGGGGCGCACCTGCGGCGCGAGAGGCTGACGTGCCTCAGGTGGCGACTCTTCCTTTCCATACAAGAACCTTGGGCCAGTCCACCAATTCGTGCCTCAGTTTACTCATTCGGAGAGTAGCGATAACACCTGACTCACTGAGTGGTTGTAAGGACTGAGGGTTAACATATGTCCAGTGCTTAGAACTGACCCATGGTGAGCGCTCAAACACAAGACCTAGCCCTCTTATCCAGCTTGGGGACTGCCCTGCAAGAACGTGCCCCCTGGGCACAGAAATGGCCCCTCTCCCCAGGCAAACTTGTTGGTGACCTTATCCCACCAGAGAGAGTCGCACACACTCGGCCTAACTTAACCTTCACTGGTCCTTGACCAGGCGCGAGATCTCAGCAACACAAGCCCCCAGGCTGGCTCCACAGGCTTCCACCTCCAAGGAGGCTTTCCTCTGACCCCAACTCGGCCTCTGGGGGCCCCTGAGCCTTTCACGGCTGCCCCTCCCCTGTATCCCCAGTGCTGGGCCAGGGCCCACACTCACAGGGCTCAGGCCTACCGTTGGGTGCAGGGTAGGTGAGGGGCAGGCGGGTCTGAGGCACGTCGCCGGGCTCCACAGTCCCCGTCAGGCCCGGCACCGAGCACAGCGGCAGGAAGGCCTCCCCTTCAAGGTCATCAGCCCCCAGCGTGTCGTGATCCAGCACCGTGAGCAGAAGGCACGCCCCATCCTTCTGGCACGGCTCAGCAGGCACCAGGCTGGGCGGGGGGCAGAGCCGGGCTCAGCTGCCTGCCCCACGTGCTGCCGTGGCCACACAGCCCCCGACGCGGGCTCGCCCAGACGCGTGGGATTAGGGTTGAGAGCTCTGAGCCTGGTGTACCTTGGGCCACACGCCATGGTGCCTGCTCTGACTGTGGGCCGATGTTTTAAACCAGGGGCCCCTGTGTACCCAGGCCCACCTGACTGGTGGAACAGAGGACCTCAGGGGCAGCACCCTTCCCTGAAAGCAAGCCTCTAACACTGGACTCAGACTGGGAGAGTCTCCCCAGCAGCCTCACTCCACCTGTAGGGGAGCAGGTTTGAGGCCTGCGCCAGCAAACACTTGTCCCAAGTGCTCCCTCCCTGGGACTCAAACCCAGTCCTCTGAGGGGAGCCCCTCGGCCCGCCTCAGCTGGGAGGAGCAGGCCTGAGGCGGGTCCAGGGCTAGTGGGACCACTCACAATTCAAAGGTCTCATCAAACAGTGGGTGAAGTTCCTTCTTGTGCTTTTGGGTCTCTCGGGGGGCCAGCTCAGGGAACTCGTGCCTGGGCTCCAAGGTCAGCTGGACAAAGGGGTCGCTGGAGCCTGGCAAGTGGCCGGGGAGGGGACGTTGGCCGAGGATATCCCAGCCCCGCCGCCGGTGCCCACGCCAGCAGCTGTGCCCCGCTCAGCAGCACTGCCCCCTCCTGGTAATCCAGCAGAAGTGCACCCAGTGCTCAGGCTGGACGAGCAGAGCCCCCGGGAACTCGGGGGACCAGAGTGGGGACACGGAGAGTGGCTGGGGCAGCCTCCACTCACCATTGGAGTCCAGGGGCAGCAGGCTGGAGGCGCTGAGCAGCTCCACGCGCAGTTTCTGCTCGGAGGCGCGGTAGGAGGCCTTGACTGTGACGGCCCCGAGCTCCTCGTAGGTGGTCTCTGCCTGGGGGCGGGGCGCAGGGGCAGCGTCAGCAGGGGCTGAGCGGGCGAGGCGGGGCTCCAGGCGCGCAGGGAGCGCGGCGGAGGAGGGAGACTCACCTGCTGCTGGATGCGGCTGCAAAAGTACTTCTGGATGAGTTCCCGGCTGGAGGCCGCCTGCAGCTCCAGGTCCCTCTGCAGAGCCTGGGGATGGGGCACAGCTGAGGAGTCACTTGAACTGTCACACAGTCGCAGCCCAGTGCTGCCCTTCAGAAGCTTGCAGCCAACGGGAGACGACAACGTGAAGTGGAAAGCACTGGGCGCTGGGGGACCACAGGCAGGGTTGCCCTGGCAACAGCCAGAGGCACCGACAGGGTGGGCTCCACAGGTGTGTCTCAAAGCCGCCCCCGCCCCAACCGTGTTTAGAAGAACTTCACACGTGGAGGGGTTTTTTGTTGGTTTGGTGGGGGGGGGGGCGTTTGTTTGGTTTTGGTTTTTGCTGTGCCACGAAGCATGTAGGATCTTAGTTCCCGGACCAGGGATGGAACCTGCTCCCCCTGCATTGGAAGCGCGGAGTCTTAACCACTGGACCGCCAGGGAGGCGCCGTCAATTATGCTTTTTTAAAGGGGCCCACATTTTCATTTTGTGCTGGGCCCTGTAAATCACGTAGCTGGTCCTGGACACAGGTGAGCACAGGAAGGCAGGCTCCCCACACCAACAGCTAACCAAAAGGCCCCTACCTGGAAGGTGGCCGTGTGCAGCGCCTCGGGCGGCAGGCCACAGCCCTCTGCGTAGAAGCAGACCTCCAGGTTCTAGGGGGCGAGACATCAGAGGTGACCCCCAGGCACTCTCCCACCAGGGATTTTATTGTTGTCACTGGTATTATTACCTGTAGTGCGATCTTCAGCCTGCTAGAAGCCAGAGGGCAGCTCCGCTGGGAAGCGGCCACCTCCGCCAGCACCGTGAGCGTGTGGGTCCACAGCAAGGTCAGAAGGCTGGGGTGCCGTGCAGAGGGATGCCGGACACAGGACAGGAGGACAGAGGAGGAGGAAGCGGAGATGCTCTTGAGAAAGAAGAGGCCTCGTGGGACCCAGGCCCACCCCCGTTCGCCAGTGCCTCCCACCCCCACCCTCCACCTGCCTCACTGGTGGGACTGGGGCCCAGGCTGCAGGCAGGGGAGGGAGGGAGGGCTGGTCTGCTGAGGGAAGGAGGGCAGGGGGCGGGGCAGACAGGCCTAGTCCTATCCAACATGTCTCGGAAGCTAGTGAAGGATCCTTCTCACTAGGATTAACAAACCCCAACCAAAAAAGGAGCAGAAGGGTGGTCCCCCAATGACAGAATCATGAGTCAAGATGGGAGTGACCAAAATGAATAGGATCTCAGCACACAGCATGGGTAAGCATGTACTACCTGCGGCGAGAAAAAAATAGCAACCAAGCCACAGTCCATCCTAATAACAACTGAAATAACTGAAATTTCACTTGTCAAAGTAGAGTCAGGCAGATAAGCACAAAAAATGTGTAATTAAGAACGGGGGTGGGGCGCTTCCACGGTGGCGCAGTGGTTAAGAATCCGCCTGCCAATGCAGGACATGGGTTCGAGCCCTGGTCCGGGAAGATACCACATGCCACGGAGCAACTAAGCCTGTGCGCCATAACTACTGAGCCTGTGCTCTAGAGCCCACGAGCCACAACTACTGAGCCCTTGTGCTGCAACTACTGAAGCCCGTGCACCTAGAGCCTGTGCTCTGCTCGGAGGCGCGGTAGGAGGCCTTGACTGCTCTAGAGCCCACGAGCCACAACTACTGAGCCCTTGTGCTGCAACTACTGAAGCCCTCGCACCACGACGAAGAGTAGCCCCCGCTCGCCGCCACTAGAGAAAGCCCGCGTGCAGCAACGAATACCCAACACAACCATAAATAAATAAATTTTAAAAAAAAAGAATGGGGGTGCAGGAGACTTCCCTGGTGGTGCAGTGGTTAAGAATCCGCCTGCCAATGCAGGGGACACGTGTTCAATCCCTGGTCCGGGAAGATCCCACATGCCACGGAGCAACTAAGCCCGTGCATCACAACTACCAGGCCCACACGCCGCAACTACTGAAGCCCGCATGCCGAGAGCCCGTGCTCTGCAACAAAGAAACCACTGCAATGAAAAACCCGCACACTGCAATGAAGAGTAGCCCCCGCTTGCCGCAACTAGAGAAAGCCTGTGCGCAGCAACGGAGACCCAACTCAGCCAAAGATAAATTAAAAAAAAAAAAAAATGAATGGGGGGATGGGACTTCCCTGGTGGTCCAGGTCCAGTGGGTAGGACTCCGTGCTCCCAGTGCAGGGGGCCCAGGTTCGATCCCTGGTTGGGGAACTAAGATCCCTCACGTGTGCTGCAGCCAAGAGTCCGCATGCCACAACTAAGAAGTTCACATACCGCAACTAAGAAGCCCGCATGCTGCAATGAAGACCTGGCACAGCCAAGATAAATAAATAAATAAATAAGTAAATAAAAATAAATATTAAAAAAAATGAAAGAATGGAGGAGGTCTAGGGATTTCCCTGGTGGTCCAGTGGTTAAGACTCCACGCTTCCACTGCAAGGGGGCGTGGGTTCGATCCCTGGTTGGGGAACCAAGATCCTGTAAGCTGTGCAGTGTGGCCAAAAAAAAAAGAAAAAAAGAATGGGGGAGGTCTAAAAATTTTTTAAAGTTTAGAAAAAAATTGGGTGGTCCATACTAGAAGTAGTTAATTTGGGGACTTCCCCCCTGGTGATGCAGTGCTTAAGAATCTGCCTGCCAATGCACGGGACATGGGTTCGAGCCCTGGTCCAGGAAGATCCCACATGCCACAGAGCAACTAAGCCCTCGTGCCACAATGACTGAAGCCCGGCGCCTAGAGCCCATGCTCCGCAACAAGAGAAGCCACCGCAGTGAGAAGCCCGCGCACCGCAATGAAGAGTAGCCCCCGCTCGCCGCAACTAGAGAAAGCCTACGCACAGCAACGAAGATCCAATGCAGCCAAAAATAAATTAAATAAATTAATAAAAAAAAATAAAAGTAGTTAATTTAGTCCCCATACTTAAGTGTTCATTATGCACAGACACTGTTCTAAATGTTCTGAGGCAGTGAGTGGTACGTTAAGCCCCTGTCTTAGTAGACATTAAACTCTATTTTGTGTGAAGATTAGAGCTGAACTAATGGCATTCTCGGGCCTAGGAAATAAAGAAGGTGGGCTCCTGAAGCCCCGCTGCCCCACCAGGAGCAGAACTCTGGGGGCCAGCAGCCCCATGTGGAGGACCTGTCATCATCACCGTCACCGTCGTCACAGCAGCTCAGTCATCAACCACTTCCTTTGCTGCAGGCACTGCTCTCAGCACTTCACATGACTCATTTAGTCCTCAGTAGAGGCCAGAACTATGACCATCTGCACAGAAAACTTGAGTAATCTGCTCAAGGCCACCCACCAAGCAGCAGTGAAACTGGAGTATGAATCCAGGTCGTCCAGAGCCCATGCCCTTGACCTCTACCCACGGCTGCCCAGTGTGCTGGGCCCTGTTTTGAGAGAGACCCTAACGAGAAGTTCCCCTGGAACACCAGCTGCCTGTAATGTTAGGGAGGGCAGAGCTGCAGCCTCCCGAAGACGCAGCCCAGGGCTAAGGGAGAAAGGACAGACAGGTTTCAGCTCAGCCTAAGGTGAAATGGATAGCATTGTGCGGCCATGAGCGCCCTGACCCTTGGAGCAAGCGTTTAAGAGTCTGGTTGCATCCTCCCCTGAGGATGGATGCTGAGGCCGGGAAGGAGGGGCGGGTGGGAGGAGAGGTGGAGGGGATGGGGCGCCACAGGGCAGGCGGCTGCTGCAGACCTGTTGAAGTTCTCCTGCACCAAGTTGGTGTTCATGTAGCAGAGCTCCACCTCCAGGAACTTCATCAGGGGCAGAACGGCCTGGGGAGGGGAGGCAGCACATCTGGTTCTGGCCCATTCTGGTCCCACCCCCATGCCTTTGCCCTGGCCCGGAGAGGAAACGGGGCTAGGAGCTTTCCTGCGCATCTGTGGAATGTGTGCAGAGCCAGCCCCTGACCACAGTCGGCTCCAGCCACACTGGAGACAGTATAGCCTTTTCTATAGCCCTGAACCTGCCAGACCTGGTCCTGCCTCAGGGCCTTTGCCCATGCTGTTCTCTCCCATAGAAATCCTCGCGGCTCCTTCTCTTCCTTCCTTTAGGTCTTGACTCAGCTGTCACCCTCCAAGTAAGGCCTCCTCTGGCCACTATCTAAAAACACAGTCCTCTGACCCTTTCCATTCCCTTGTGTGCTTTATTTTTCTCTTGAGGGGTTATCATTAACTAACATATGATATGTGTGTGTATACATATATATATGTTTACACACACACGCATATATGTATAGTTCTAATAACAGCCGTAGCTATAGTTATCTACTTAGCTCTTTTTTCACCTCCTCTACTAGAATGAAAACTCTAGGAAGGCAGGGATTTTTGTCACACTGTTCATTGATATGTATCCCCAGTGCCTAAATCAATACCTGGGACAAAGTGGGTGCTTAAATAGTTGATGAATTAATGAGTAGCATGCTCCCAAGCAAGCACAGGTGTAATTATTATCCCCGCTGACAGATGAGGAGCCTGAGGTCAGCTGACCTATATAAATAGAACAGCTCTGCTAGCAGGCAGCTAAGAAGGAGTCATGCCCGGGGCTGTTTGGCTGCAAGGTCTAAAGCCTCCCCCACTGCAGCTCCCACATTGACTGTCAGTGCTGGGATAGCCGGTGGAATGACCCAACCCCACCCTCTTAGCATCTAAGGGGGAAACCGAGGCCAGGAGGGAACATTTCTTGCCCAAGTCTGGGGGACTTATCTCTGACACCCCATGGCCTTCAGCCCCTTGCCCACCCTAAGCCCCTTTGCAACCCCTGACCCACATTGCTGGCAAAGGTCAGCACGCAGGGAGGGCCACTCACATCCTCAGGCAGGACGGATTCCTTGAGGCCCACGAGTTTCTGGATGTGCTTGGCAATGCCCACCTCCAGCTGGAGACACAAAACGGTAGGAGGGAGGCCAGGGTGTGAGTCGGGGGTCAGGAGAGGTTGCTTGGGGCCTGAGTTTAGGTTCAGGAAGGGAAGGGGGCTGGACATTGGCCCAAGTCCTGCTGGAGGGTACTTCAGGCTGAGGATGGGTGGGGTGGGGTCACTGTGGGTCAAACAAATTACCTGCTCGGCCAAGGTGCGGACGCCAGTGCGGATCTCATGGCCCAGCCCAGCCAGGGCGCCCTGCAGCTGGGCATGCAGTGTGTTCTGCAGCTGCCCCTGCTCCAGCACGGCCCCTACCCGCTGCTCCAGCGCCTCCCATGCCAGCTGGGTGGGCAGCTTTCCGATCACCAGCCGCAGCTGCTCCATGTCGTTCACCACCACGCACAGCTGCAGGCGAGCGTGGGCACGGGGATGCCGAGCTTCCTGAATGGTGCCAGGACTGGCAGGCTCCACCCCTACCCCGGCCCAGCCTCAGCCCGCAGCTCTGGCCCTTACCATGTTGGCTGCCTGGCCCTGGTCCTTCTGGCCGGCAGAGAGCTCACGGGCCCGGGCCTTTATAAGGCTGCAGTACACCAGGGCCAGCCGACAGGTGTCCTGGGGTGAGGAGGGCGTGATCAATGGGGGTGGGGAGTGCCGAGGAGAGGCAGATGCGGGGGGCGGGGGGGGGGGAGGCAAAGGAATTTCAGTGACTTGGGGGATTTAGGACATAGGCTTTTGGAGGCTGCTAGGATGAGAACTGGGGAGAAATCGTGGGGTGGGAATGAGGCTGCACCTCCACAAACTTGACGGTGATCATGAAGGCCTCCTCTGGGTCAGGCCAGTCCAGCTGCTGGGCAGTGTGGCTGATCTGGGCAAAGCAGGTGGACAGGTCCACAGCCGATGTGCTGTGCTTGGTCAGTTCACCCAGGGGCACCAGCTAGGAGACGGGGGAGTGTGTAGAAAGGAGGGCTCAAGGCTGGCCAAATCCATGCTCTCCCTCCCCCCTTGCACTTGCAAGCATCCAGGGCTCCTAGAGCCACAGCAAGCCCAGAGCTGGGCCGGGGGCTGCAAGGCGAACAAGCAGGGCTCTGCCCAGACCCCCCAGGCCAAGTCCCCCCCACCCAATATAACAGGAGGCAGGGTTTTGCACTCAGCTGGCCTCGAGAGCACCGCTCAAAGCTGGTTAACCGCTTCCGCACGTGCCACACGGTTGGCAGAGCTGCAAGCCACACCCCGAAATGTGGGACTCTGCCCCTAGTCCAGGCCCCAACCCCACCTCGTCCATCTGCACAGCGCGCTGCACCCGCTCCAGGGCCACGCTGTACGTCTTCTGCAGCCAGGAGGGGATGGCCGGCTGGAACCAGTGGTGGAAGCCTTCCAGGGCCAGGACGCCATCCCTGGGGAGAGCCAGGGTCAGCCTGGGGAAAGCCGGGGCCATTGCGGGCTTCGGGCCCTCCTCTCCCTGCAGCCAGTCTGCTGCCCACCTCTCCGAGAGGACCGGGCCCAGCTGGTAGAGCTCCTTCAGGCTGATGTAGAGCTGGAACAGACTTTCGCCCATCTCCGGGGTCACGGCACCGCTCACCACAGCAATGTGGTCCTGCACCCTCTTGGCCACCTGCGAAGGGAAGGCGTGGTGGGCGGAGCTCCAGAGCCAGGGCAGAGGGCGTGGCCTTGGGACGCGGTGGGTGGGTGGGTGGGTGGGGCTCACCAGCCATTGCAGCTCCAGGAAAGCCATGGAGAAGAGGTCGATCTTGAGGACACTGGAGGAAAGGCAGCAGGTGTGACCTGGCGGCACACAGCGGGGTCCCTCTGGTCCCCATTCTGAGCCCCTGCTGCACTGCCTCCCGGCCCGGCCGCCTGCTCACTTATGGAAGATCTTGCTCCAGGTGCGCTGGCACTGGTGCAGGTCACCAATGATGTCTTGTACCAGGTTCAGTAAGGCCTTGCCCTCCTCCAGCATGCCCTGGCAGGGGCAGAGGTGAGCCAGGCAGGGCTCTGAGGGGCAAGCATCCTGTCCCACCACCCACCTCCTCACCCGAGCCCCCTCACCTGCACCATGGGCTGATGGTGCTGCTGCTTCAGGTGGAACCATTCAGTGGTGCCAGTCTGTGGGCAGAGAGACAGTGAGCAGGGAGGGCTGCTGGGCCCAGGCACCGCACCTACAGGGTGGGCACCATACCTGCAGTGCCTCGGTCACCAGGCGGGGCAGGGGGCCTCTTTCGGGGCACAGTTCTCCAAAGGCTTTCATCTTGCACATCTGTACCAGGACCCTGTGGGGAGAGAGAGCCGTGTGCAAGATGCCCGTTGCCCCGTAGCCCCCACTCATTCCGCCGGCAGGCTTCCCCACCCCAGAGGTGCCCCAGCTGTTCCCCGTCCCCGACTCCACTGAAGCGGGGGGGGTAACCACTGACCTGAGGAGAGACTGCAGCCGGGCTGGGGAGTCGGAGACGGAGAGGGGGAAGACAGAGCGGAACCTCCGGATGAGGGAGAGGCCATAGGCCAGCAGGGAGCTGAATGAGGCGGCCAGCTCCTCCAGCTGCAGGGCCAGGACGGTGCTGTGAGGCGGGGGCTGCTTTATGGGGCCCGGGGAGCCGCTCCCTGAGCCCTGCCTGCCCAACACCCCTCGCCCTGCCCCAGCCCACCTGCTCTGCCTTGAGCCGGCCCTGGATCCACTGGTACTCGATGCTGGTGATGGGGTACAGGAGGCAGCTGCTGGGGAACTCCAGGCTCTGGTAGAGACGGCTGTAGGCCAGCCACTGCCTGCGGCAGACAGGAAGCCCTCAGCCTGGCCAAGTGGGGCACGTTCCTTCCCACAGCTCACCTGGCCTGGCCTGGAGGGGGTGGGGGTGGGGTAGGGGCAGGTGGCGCGGCGTTATCCCCACCCCACCCCCACCCCAAAGCCTCCTGGGGATCCCCATCGACCCGCAGAGGCTGAAAACCTGTGGCTGAAGGTAACCCACAGAATTGCTTTTGTTCCCATTAGTGCTTTTCAAACATGTAAATGAATTGTCCATCTCTTAAATTAGAATATTTGTGATTTTAAAATTCAGGACTTCTTGCTTCTTTTGAGAAATCAGATTTGGAGACTCGAGCCTTCAAGTACATGTAAAACTTCATCTAGAGCATCCCTTCAGAGAGTCGAGGGGAGACTTCACAGAGGTGACCGAACTGAGACAAGAGGGAGGGCGAAGGAGGCTGGGGCAGAAGAGCAAGCCAGGGACAGGCCTCCGCCAGGCGGGGATACAGCGCCGCACTCCCTGCTGAGGCCCTGCAGGCAAGTGAGGCCCTCACCCTCCGTGCCTGCTCCAGTCTCCAGCCTCACCTGCATTCCCCACAGCCATCCAGGAATACACACCTGCCCCTGGTCCTAGAAGCTGCCCTTCTCCGCCAGCCTCCTTCTGACCCCCTACTGAATGCCAGTGTCAGCTCCCACTCTCAGTCCTCCTCCTGGCAGCACCCGGGCTGTGCCCCTACTCCTCTCGTGCATGGAAAAATCTACAAACTCCTGTGTGTCCTTCCTGGCATTCCCGTAATCTAAAAAGGCTCAGGGGAGGTGACAGGCCCTCAACACGGATCCAGGAGCATCAGCGCACAGATCTGTTCAATGGCCCTGGGGTCTGGGCCCGGGGTGGCAAACTCAACTGCCCAGAAGGACTCAGGTGGTGTCAGGGGACGAAGCGCCCAGATGGCAACTGTGATGGATGGGGGAGGGCACGCTACTCTGCTCTGACCACCTGCAGCCCAGCAAAGCGACAGCCCTGCAATTCCAGCACGAAGCTTTCACGGGAAACTGGTGATGTGAATCTGCACAGCAAACCTCCAGAGTTTTAAAAGTCAGCAACTGACTCAAAACTTAAAATACAATTTGGGCCCCAAACAGAAATCTCCTGAGGGTTAGACTTCGGGCTGTCAGCCTGCAGGAGGGCACGCAGGGAGGGAGAGGGTGGTGTGGCGCAGACGGCCCTCGGGCACTCGGGCTCGGAAGGGCACTCACGCCATGGACTGGTGGAAGTCGGACAGGTCCTTCTGCGTGGAGTGGAGGAAGAGGACGGTGGCAGCCTGGGGGCTCAGCAACCCATTCCAGGAGGTGCTGCCCGCCTGAGGGGACAGGTGGAGGGTGTCAGGACCTGACACGCAGACCCTGGCCCTGCCCACCCCTGGGAGGGCAGTACCTGGTGCTGGGTGACCTCGTGGGACACGAGCTGCTGCAGCAAGTGGAGATGCACTCTGTAGCTGGGCTGTGAGCGGCTGGCCATGGTGGCTCTCTGCAGGGGGGCCGGCGCGGCCGTGAGCAGAGGACCCCACGCCCAGTGCACCCCTCCTCCCCACCCAGCCGGGCCACCTACCCGCTTGTGAATGAACTGGAACTGGAGGTGACACTGACCACGGTCCGGGTAGGTCTCCGTGCAAGGCTCTAGAGGGTACCACTGATCCTCCCGGCAGCGCAGATCCTGGCAGGCCGGGCGGGCAGGGGATGCCCACACCTGTGAGCCGCAGGAGCCTCACCCGGTCGGGGTCAGGGGAGGTGATGGGAGGCAGACCCCAGGCTCCGCTTGGCGCAGACCTGGAACCCCTCCCTTGATCCCCTCGTCACCCCCTCTCTGCCTCTCTCCCGGGAACCTTTCCCCACTCCACTCACCTGTAGTCTCAGAACCACGTTCCCCAGAAAGTCATCCTGGCCTTTGTCCTTCCGGACCTCCTTAAAGATCCTGTTCCAGGCAGGGTGCCGTGAGGGAGAGGGACCAGGAGCCTGACCGGGTCAGGCTGGAATCTGCTCCCTACCTGCAGCCACCCAACAACCAGTATGCATGTGGAGGCAGGGCAGCAGGAGCCCCGACTCCTTCCCCGGGAAACCCACGGCCCTCACCTTCGCAGCCCGTGCAGATCTGTGAGCTCCCCGAGCTTCTGTCTGACGGACTCCACGGTGTCCATGTCCCTGGTGGGGCAGAGGTCTGAGCAGGAGGCGGAGAGGGTGTCCTGGGAGCCCCCAACCCCTTTCTGCCACCCTCACCTCCAGGCCCCCTTCTCTTCCCAACCCCTACATGGCGGGGGGGGGGGACATGCTCCTCACCACATGTCCAGACGAAAGCTGGCATTGCTTATGTCCTCAAACTCCCTGTAGTGAGAAAAGAGCATGGCTGAGGGTCTTGGAGGGATAGACCCCTGGCCAGGCCACAGGCTCCCTCAGCCCCGAGCCTGCCCCCCAAAACTGCCACCCAGTATCACCCACTGCCAAGTCTTAGTCCCTCCCTGCAAACCCTCCTCCCCTCCCAACGGCATCTCTCTCTCCTTTAAAGTAAGGCTTCAGGCTACGCCCCAGATCAACCCAGATGTGCCTGACCCTCCGCCGCCCACCAGCACGTGGCATTTAAGCCACTGCTGTGTCCTGCTTGGCCTCCTGTCAGTCTTGCTGCCTCGGGAGCAGGCTCCTCCTCCAGTCAAACCAAGCTCCTCCCCCGAGCCAGGAAGTGCTGCTGGCCCAGAGCGGGTAGGAACGGGGGCAGGGCCACGTACAGGATGAAGGTCTCGTCCCAGGCGGGGTTGAGTGTCTGGGTGATGACCTGGGTGCGGTGGATCTGCTCGTCCGGGATGGTGTGCCTCACCACGGCCTTCTGCCGCCACTGGAGTCCAGGGCTGTCCCCCGGCACACCCACCCCCTGCTCGATGCCCAGCAGGCAGTAGGGGTCACTGAACCCTGGGGAGGAAGGGGAGGGGTGTTGGCTAGGCTCCCAGGGAGAGTCCTTAACGCCCCCCTACCCCTCTCCATCCCAGGCTCCAAGGACAAGGGGCCAGCAGCACCAAAGTGAGCCCCAGGGGATGTTTGGGAGATGGGAACTTGCATCACAAGCTCTGGGACAGGCTGTGATGGGGAGAGGAAGGAGCCAGGAAGAAGGCCCTCAGGGCCCCCCATGGCCTACTCACCACTGACATCCTTGCCCAGAATGCCCTTGGCTTGTTTCACCGTGGCCTTCAGACAGAATATTGGTTTCTGGAGCGACAAGTGGTGGGGCCTGAGTCCCAGAGGGAGCTGGGCTTCCCAGCCCCCGTGTTTGCTCAGGACAGCCCTGGCAGGCTTACCTCGAGCTCCTGGACCTGCCGCAGCATCTCCTCGTGCTCCTGGGGCTCCATACGGAAGGCCTGGTGGTGTAGGAGTGTGGGAAGCTTGGGGCACGGGGTGGGAGTGGGGGGACACGGCCAGGCTGCAGGGAGGCAGGTGGAGTGGGGGCTGGCCTCACCTCCTGCAGGTATCGCAGCAGCTCAGAGGACTCCCCGACATGGGTGGGCTCGGGCTGACCCAGGCGGTACAGGACCGTGTAGAGAGCTTCCTCGTAGAGCAGGGCCCGCTGAGACACAGCAGGGTCACCTTGGGAACCCCCGTCCACCCACCACAAGGTCTGAGCCCCACCAGCCACCCCTGGCACTCACGGCACATGCCCAAGGTGGGGACCAGGTGTCCACACGCGCAGCGGAGGGGAGGGGGTTGAGACCCAGCCTCGGCCAGCAGCCTAGGGGGGTGTCTGGGAGGATGCAGGGCTGCTTCCCAGCACCCCTCTGCGCCCCGGAAACACTCCGATTCTTACCTCCTCAGGGGACAAGTGGTGGGATGTTGGCTCGATCTGGGGAGCGAGGTGGAAAGACAAGGTGTCCCAGAGGCCTGGACCAGGGCTCGGACGCGGGAACGGCTCCTCACAGAGCAGGCCCAGCCCGAGGGCTGAGGGGGCCCCAGCACCTGGCCTCCAGCCCCACCAGTGCCGCACACCTGTTCCCACAGCAGGGCTCCCGGGGGTCCGGCACCCGGGCCACCTTCCTCATCCCCTGGCCCGCCGTGGCTCGGGTCCATTGGCGCTCAGCCGTGCCAGCTCAGCTGCGCCAGCAGGCATCCGTGGCCTCAACCTCCCCCAACCTCCCTTCCTTCCCCAGAGGAAACAGCGCTGCTTATCGGGCGGCTCCGCTCCGCACCCCGGCGGCGGAAGTGAGGCCCAGCAGCAGAGGTGGGAGACTGGGGGCTCATGCCAAGCAGGCCTGGGGGCTGCTCAGCTGGCCCCCGAAGGCCCAGCCCCTAGCGGACACTCCCTGCCTAGTGGAGCGGGTGTCTTTGGGACTGGAGGAGCAGCGGATGGCTGGGGTTGGGGCGCGAGAGGGAGGGGCCACCGAAAGGCTCAGATCCCAGACCTGAGGCCCAGGCTGGCCCAGAGAACACATGGCAGACCCTCTTCTGCAGACCCCAAAGGCTCTGCCAGAGGCTGGGGTGGGCAGGAGAGGGGCACACATCCTCAGCCGCAGCCCACAAGAGGGGGGACCCCGCACCCAGAGGGGGCAGAGCCCCACCCAGGCCTGCTCTTCTCCCCACTGAGGTCCCTCCTACCTCCTGAGCCCTGTGGGGCAGGGCCTCCTGCAGATCTCTGACTCTACGGCGGCGTCTTATCTTGATGGCCTGGCGCAAAAGGGGAGGGCGCCGCTGGGTCTGCGAGAAGAGCGTCGCCATGGTGGCCAGCCCTGCCCTTCCCCTCCGCCTGTGGTGCCGCTGCCTCGGGTGAAGATAGGGAAGCCACAGGGTTATGCAAAGAGCCCAGGGCTGCCACCCGGTGCCAGGGGAAAGGGAAGGAAGGGCAGGTCACGGGAGGGTCAGGTCGGGGTTTCACCACCTTGGGGTTGGGGGGCCACGGCTCCCAGGCCCCTGCACCTTCCTTCCTCCCTCCCACTGGCTGGGTTCCTGGGAGGAACTCAGCTGGGCTGGAGGCAGAGGTAGAGCAGGTGGGCGGGTCCGCCCCACCCCACCTTCCCACAGGGGCCCTGGGGAGGGTCCAGCGCCGTGGGCAGCGGGCATGAGGGCAGGGGGCAGCGGGCCTGCTGCATCCAGGTGACGGGGGACGCTCCCCTGGCCGGTGGGGTTCTCAACCTCAGGTCTCCCTGAACCGGCCGCAGACCTGGAGTAGGGGTGGGCAGGGCACAGGGTGGAGGCTCCGGAGAGGCACCTCCCCAGCCGTCAGCCAACCGCTCAGCCTGCTCTGCTCCCCAGGTGACATTCCACCGAGGTGACAGGGCCAGGCTGCGCGGGGCAGGGATAGCCCCACGGCCCTGGCCCCCATAAGGATGGTCGGGCGGCTGCTCCCTTCAAACGCCCTTGTACGGGCCTCAGCCAACCCGAGGAGCTGCTGGGCGGGGCTGCAGAAGGAACAGGCTGGCGAGGCTACTGCCTAGCCTCTCCTGACAGGGCGACTTGGCCCAGAAGGGACAGGAAAATGGATGCTTCGGTGCTGGGCTGAGCTCCACCACAGGGTCCCAGGGCCGCCCTCCAGGCCAGGGTCCAGGGGGTGCAGGCCTGGGCATGGACGGTGGCCGTTTCCCACCCGCCCCGGCCCCAGGGTTCACAAGGAGGGTGGCACCAGAGCCCGCGCTGCAGGGGCCAGTCTTGAAGGGCTGGCCTTCACTGACGTGCCCTCTAACCCCCACGAGGCAAGGTGGTGAGCACAGCAGCCAGGGACGCAGGAACTCCGGTCCAGCCCGGCCCCTCCTGCCAACGCCTCCCACCCAGAGCAGCTGCTGGGCTGTGCCAGGCCCCAGGGGACTCAGCGGGTGGGCACAGTTGCTGAGCAACTGCCACAGAATGGACACAGGAGAGGCCTTAGCATCCTGGGCCCAAATAGGCCAAGAGAACAAGGGACTCTCACACGGGAGGGAACACTGCCTCCCCCGGCCCCAAGCAGCCAGATGGCTCTCCTTCCCAAGAGCCTCGTCACCACACGCAGAGCCGGGCAGGGTCCAGTCACTCACTTTTACAAGTTCACATTTTCAGCAGACAAATCAAGGTGCAAACAGGGTTTATTTCACATTAATATATTAACTGAATTTTTTTGTCAAATAAATAGGGAATTCTCTTTAAATAACCATCTCCTCTCTCCACAGCCAGGCCAGGAGCAAACGGGAGCAAATTTTAGTGCATCCAGGGGGCGTATCACCAACCAGGCAAGAAGCTTAAAGGGAAGAGGGCAGGCTAAGGGGCTGGCGAGAGGTCATGGTCAGCGGCCAGGCCAGGCCCCAGGGGTCTGTTCCCAGCCCTCCCGACAGCCCCCAAGTGGACATGCATTCTGCAGTTCCAGTCCAAGAAGCCCCTTCTAGAGGGAAAAGAGAGAAGGCAAAGGGAAACAAATTTCAGAAAAACTAGCAGGGAAGCAGAGGGGCTCCCTCCCCAGCTGCAGCAGCCTGGCCCTCACGCCACCCACCCCCTGGTGGCTCGTGGGAAAGCTCCAAAAGTCAAAAGCAGTGGCAACAGGATGACCAAGGACAGGGAAGGGAAGGCGAGCGTGACGGGGGCTGAGGCTGGCTGGGAATGGAACGTAGGCTGACAGTCCGGCAGACAGCTGGCCTTCCACAGCC
Source organism: Delphinus delphis (assembly GCF_949987515.2). Lineage (NCBI taxonomy): Eukaryota > Metazoa > Chordata > Mammalia > Artiodactyla > Delphinidae > Delphinus > Delphinus delphis. Next base: position 7,867,071 of record NC_082701.1, read on the forward strand.
AGGTGGATGGAATGTGAGTAGGGCCTGGCAGGGGTCCCTGGGGAGGGCAAAGCTCGTGAGGATAAAGTGGCTACAAAACGAGAGAGCTGGACTGCGGCGGAGGAGGTGGCCAGAGAGTCCCTCCGTGGGTAGAAGCTATGAGAGCAGGACAGGAACGAGGCAGACGCCCCCCGGGGATGCTGAGAGGGAAGCGCTGTGGGCTCTGGGCTCACGTGGGAAGCTGGGAGGCACCGCTCCCCGCACCCCTCAAGGCTAGGTCCTGGCGACTGCTTTATATTCATCCAAGTCAAGGGGCCCTCCCCCTGCCAGGCTAGTTCCTGGCGACTGCTTTATAATCAGACCTGGAGAAAGGACGAGGCCCGCCCCCCACCCCAGACTCAGCCCCAAGGGGAGGGGAGGAGAGAGCAAAGAGAGGCGGGAGGAGGTGGGTGTGAGCGGTCTACTGGGTCTTCTTATCTTCTGGGGGGTAGTAAGGAGGCGGCGGAGGCTGGCTCTGAGGAAGAAAGGAAAGATCACGTTAGAAGGGTCGGAATAAGCCGAGGTCTCTCCTGCCCCTAAATCCCAGCAAACTGGGGCTGCGGAGGTCCCGCCAGTGCCCCCCCCCGCCCCCCCCCCCGCTCACCAGCCCGCTCACCGTGGGCATGTAGACATTGTGTGGGTTGCCTGGGTTGTAATAGGCGCTGGCGGCTGCTTCGGCGGCCTTGGCTTCAGCTGTGAGAACACACAAACTGGGGAAGAGCCCCGGGGACAAGCCCTCCCCGCCTCCTCCGCTGCCCCCACGGCCCTGGCCCCCTGGTGCTCGGGGCAGCAGGTGCTGAGGACGCAGTTCCATCACTAAAGCAGCGGAGAACCCTTCCTGAGCACTTACCGCGTGCCACACCGTCCCATCTGGTCCCTCTACACCTCCTGCCCCCCACCCCCCATCTTCACCACAAGCCCCACAGGTGGGGCCGTTGGCACGTTTTGTGGATGAGAAGACTCCGGTGCAGAGGGGGACCTTCCTGGGCCCAGGGCACGTGGCCAGCTAAAGGACAGAGTGGGGGCTGGAATCTACCCCTTCGCCACCAGGCCACCGCGCTGCCGGTCCCCTGGGATCGTCCCTAGGCCAGTGGTCATTCGTTATCTGGGGCTTCCATGCAACCACGGGGAGCAGCCAGGGCCCTCACCTGCAGGAGTGGAGGGGACATCGGGGCCGCTGACCGGAGGCTCCATGGGCCCAGGGTAGGGCGGCGGCGGGGGCTGCATGTACCCCATGGCCCCGTCCATCATGGGAGGTCCCGGATAGAACTCTGCTCGGCAAGAGAGTGACGGGGACCCAGTGAGCAGCCCAGCCCCGGCTCCTGTAGCTGGTACCCTCCCAGGCCCCTCCAGCTGCTCTGTCAGTCCTGAAGCCAAAGAACAAGTCTCCCCTCTACAATCCCCTGGCCTGGGTGAGGGTGGTCAGTGGGGGGGGGGAGGCGTGGGTAGCAAAGGACACACTCACCAGCTGGGGGCAGTGGACAGGGGTAGCCAGGAGGGCAGGGGTACATTCCATTGGCGACTGGTGGGGGGAAGACATAGGCCCCGCTGGGCATGTAAGAGTAACCATAGGCTCCGTTGGGGGCTTCACCTCGGGAGGCTATAGCACAAGGGGAGAGAGAAATGAGTGTCGCGGGCCTTGGGTACTGGGGAGAGGGTGCTCCCACCGCCTGCCGAGGGGAGCTGCAGGGTCCCAGGAATGCGCACAGCAGACACGCCTCACCCCTCCCCACTGGAGTCCGCCTTGGTCAGGAATGAGGCGAGGGGTCTGGATGGGGAGAGAGGTCAGAGCTGGGGTGGAGGAGGTCCAGGACAGGGGTGGAGGGATGGATGGAGGGAAGAAGGAGGCTAGAGGTGGGGTAGAGAATGGAGCTGGGTGAGGCTGGGGACGCGGTGAGGAGGTCTGCTGAACACAGCCCTTGGGGACTTAAAATGGTTGCCTGATGGTAGCTTAATGGTTGAGTTTCTGTTTGTTTCTATGAGGCCACAGTAAAATGTCCTTGAGTCCAAACAGCTTTGCTAAAATGTCCTATAGCTGCTCCAGGCAGGGGAAACCCAGCCTCTGAGGTACAGGAGGGTGATTTCATTACAGGCTTCCTTCCCAACTCCCAGCCCTGGGCAGCCTGGGGCCCAGAAGCTCATCTCCTGACTGCTTAAAAAACAAAACAAAAAGTAAACAAACCCAAATGAGCAAACAGCACACACATTCAATGCGGCCTTGGCCCCTGGTTTTTAGAGCCTTGATACCTTGAGATGCCACCTGTAGCATCCGCTGCCCAAATTCAATGGCGCCCCCTGCCACAAAGGTCAACTTGTACGACGCAGAGCCTTCCCAGCCACCTGAGAAGGGAACAGGGCATCAACAGCTCCGGAAAAGAACTTAGGTTACGTCTGAAGAGATGGCTCTTCGTCGTCTTCAGGCCCCATCCAATGGCCAGGAGGCTCACCACCCACGTCGCACGCCAGTGCTGCAGACCGGCCACCTCCTGCCCGCTTACTGCGCAGCCCTGTAAGCACGTCTGCACTCAGGCCTCCCACCCCCAGTAAGGCAGCTTCTCAGCAACAAGCACGCCCAGCAACAACTGACGTTCAAGTTCAGAACAGGTCTCTCATCCCGCGGGGGCCTGAGGACGAACCCTGGGCCCCTCCAGCCTGGCTTCTGTCCAACGGGGAACTGTGAGCTCAACAGCAAGGCTCGGGCCAGGCTGAACGTGAGCGGGAAGGCGAGTTCGACGCAGGGGTCTCTGGGGTCTGCAAAGAGCCTGACACCAAGCAGGGCCTCTCCGGGCGTTACAGAGGGGCAGCGGGTTCTGCCTGGCTCTAGGGGAAAGACCCTTCCCAAGAACCTGATACAGCTCCCTCCCACACCTAACATCTGAACACACTCCCCAGCTCACAGTAAGCATTTTCACTTGGTTTACAGTCATCCTACTGACTTCCCTCTCTGAAAAGGTGACCTGAGCCGTCATCTTTAACGTTAGCACTTTCCAGCTCTTGGCAACTTCCCCCTGCTGAACAGCTGGCAGCCCAAGTGCTGGTCTTGGAAGCTGATCCAGAGCCAGGAAGAAGACACGGCTAGAGTGATAGGGTCCAAAGAGGACACCTCCAGGGCAGCAGTCAGAGATGCCCCAGAGCACCTCTCTGGAAGCCCCGTCGGTGTCCCCAAGCTCCCTTGTCACCTACCTCCCGCTTCAGCCTTCACTGTTCCCTTGATGTAGTTTGCTCCAAACACAGGCTGCTTGATCTCACAGTCCTTCATCAGATAAAACGGCATCATGAAGGACTGCATGGCATCCTTCCCCTTGGACAGAAAGATGACCTGCAGGGAGAGAGAACAAGGGCCATCCCCACCCGAACCATGGCCTGCCCGGCCATCGCCTCCTATGTGCAGGAGGCCATCACCTCCCAGGGCCGGGGCGGGTGGCCCGAGCCAGCACCCGGCAGCCCCAGGGCGCTCTCTGCACCAGCCAGCCCCGGAGAGCGCTTTGTAGAGTAAAAGGCCTCAGATGCAGCCGGGCTGGAGAGGCCAGACATGTGACTTCACAAGGAAAATGCGTGGCTCAAACAGCACGTGTGAGCAGGACAGACGGCTCTGCCCGAGACGCGGTGGTGAGGAGGCGGCGGGCGTGGGGCCTAAGTGGGGGGCCTGCGAGGCCAGCGCAGAGAGGGAGGGCCGAAGCAGGGAAGGGCTCCTGAAGGGAGAGCTCAGCCTGAGCTTCACAGAACTGAGAAGAGGGAATGGCAGCGGGTGGCAGATCCCAGGAGAAGGGATGATCCTAACCTTTCTGCAGACTCTGCCCAACAGCCAGCGTCTCCCACCCTGCACGTGGGGAACATTCTGCTTTACCCCCATGACTTCAATCTGTGACTAAAGATGCCAGCTTGAACCCCCAGAGATAGGGCTTTGAGACACCCCCCCACCCCGGTCTCCACTAAAGCCTGTGCTCCTCTTCCTCTAACGATCCTTAAGTCTAACTCTGGGATAGCTGCAGGCAGCGATCCTCTCCCAAGAATATCCATCTGTGTTTCTCTGGAAGTCTCTCAGAGTCTGCTTGGGGAACTCTCAGGCAAGGCCCATTCTGCAGTCTGGCATTTCTCGCTTTGCAGGGTTTGGCCGGTCTCTCTGCCCACTCCCGAGGCTGCGGCCAGGCTACTGTATCCCCTCCAGGCCCAGGTCATCCCAGCAGCTGCATCCAACTACAGAGAGATTTTGCAGCAGCAGCTCTGGAACTTACACGGATTCACTGCCATCGGTTCTGCTGTGCGAAGAGAGGCTGGTGGTTCTAGAACCAGGAGCATGTGACAGAAACACGCTAACATTCACCAGGGTTCAGCGACCACTAGACTCACGAGGCTGAGGCTGACCGAAGACTCCATCAGCCTCCAGGAGCCATGAGTCTCCAAAACAACTGACTCGCCAAACCAACCGTCTCGCTGTACAACGTACCCGGTACGGGGTAAGGTAGACAGTGCCTTTCTTGGTCCCTTTGAAGGCCTCTGGCACATTCCTCATGTCACTGAACGTAAGTTCTACATGGTCATAGGACATCAGGATGCTGTGATGAGAAAAGAGGAAATGCCCTGATGAGACAGTTGGAGTCACAATCTGTCACCCCCAGGGACTGGACCCTCCTGGGTAGCAGTTGCTTATTAGTAGCTGCCAGCAAGTCATCCGCTTCAACACTGATGTGAGAAAACTACTAACACAGCCATGGAAGAGATAAGCAAGCTGGGGGTCCATAGAATTTCCCCCAAACCCCACACACACAGCCCCTAAGTGACCAGTGCAGGGACTTCCCTGGCAGTCCAGTGGTTAGGACTCCACGCTCTCACTGCTGAGGGCCAGAGTTCAATCCCTGGTCAGGGAACAAAAATCCCACAAGCCAAGAGGCACAGCCAAAAAAAAAAAAAAAAAGTGACCAGTGCCATAGAAGAGCCACAGGGCTCTGGAGACGTCATAATCCCTCAAATGAGGTTAGATTATCGGGGTTAGCTCTTCGATTCTCTTCTAGGTCCTTATGACAGGTGCTCTGTTTTTGTTGGCTTACTTTTTTAAGTCTGATATACAAACATTTTAATACATGACTCTACACATTACCAAAGGGCTCACTTCAGGGTTCCTTTAAACCTGGGGTTCTGAAGCTGGGTCTGCAGGGGTATCAGTCCACTAGCCCTTGAGATGATCACGTACGTGCTTTTTTTATCACGTACGTGCTTTTTCCTGGGAGAGACCACAGTTTTCATCACTCTCAAAGGGATTCATGATTTGAAGAGTAAGGTTCACTATTTTACATATCAAGTTTTAAGTGCTGAATGTGGACTTCAATTACTGTTTACATAATTTTTTCAGAAATGAGGCTGAAGCAGTTTCTGAAACAAGGCACATCATTATTTAGCAGCAATGAGTCCTAAACCGGGTAGGAGGCCCAGCAGGATAGATACATTCTTGGCCCAGAAAAGTCTCACTGAGAGAGAAAGAAATAGTCCCAGGAGATGTTACCAAATGGCATCAAAAGGGTCTGTCCGGGTCCAGGACTGGCTTGCACACAGAGCAGCTACACACTAAGGGCAATGTGAAGTTTCTCTGATTACAAGACAACAAGGTCCAAGCTCACATGGTTCCATTTGTCTCCTTTCGCCTCCCAGATATCACAACTTCCTTCACCGGGGAGGGGTAAGTGGGAAAGAGAACCAGTACCAGAAAAGAAAAATACAGCTCAGAGAAAAGAGGTCATTACCAGGAACAGGCTGGGACGGCCAGTCGCTGAGCAGGTAAGATGGAGGAAGAGTCAATATTCTGAGGTCTGGGCTCCCTGGGTGCTCTCCTCTGACTCATCAAGCATTCCCGGATGACAGCCCTGGGCTGGGTGCTGGCCTTAATCAGCTACCAGACTTTGATCCCACCAAGTCTCCTGTGGGGACTCAGATTCCTCCTATGCTCCTTCAAAAAGTGCTTTCAGGTCAGCATAGCTCAACCAGGGCTGGCTGGTCTGATTCTCAGCGCCCAAGGAGCAAGAGAAGACAAGTCATCCAAGGAGCCCAGAGGTGGAGGAGAGAATTGTCGGGGGGGTGGGTAGGAAGAACCTTGAAGCTGGGGGACCTCTGCTCTGGGAAGTGACCCAAGCCAACAGGAATTCAAGGGAAAGAGGCAAAGACAGACCTTTACAGAAAACGTGTCAAACATGTGACAAACGTTAGCTATGTAATTTCACCTCTGGGCCTCAGTTTTTCATCTGGAAACAGCAGTTCCGGAATATACTGGAAGGCTACATACTGGGAATTAACGCTACTGACTTTGGAATCCGGACTCCTTTCCTATTACAGCTCTGTGATCTCATGCAAGTTACTTAAGCTCTGTGCCTCAGTTTCCCTACGTGTAAAATGTGGATAGTAATAGTATCTGCCGCACAGGATTTACATATTGAGAAAAGCAAAAGAGGTGTAGTCCCTGACACATAGTAAACGCCCAATAAACGGCAATTATTTCTGTCTAAAGCGCTTCCCAATTCTTAAAGTCACCTACTCTGGGACAGGGGCTCAAGAACTACCCACAGGTTCCGCCTGTCTCTCCAAACCCCCACCCGTCTCTCCAAACCCCTACCCTAGCCAGCCGCCCCACCCCCATCCCACAGCTGCAACATCCCGGCCCTTCCCTCACGCCTCACCCACCTTCCTTCAGCCCCGCCCCCAGCCGTTACCCCACCCCCCACCCCCCGCATCAGTTTCCCCTCTTCACGGGTTTATTCTCCACCGCCCACTCACCCACCACCCACTACCCACACCCTCGACGCCCGCCCTTCAGTTCTCCAGGATCCTTCCGTAGTGTTTTCACCTCTCGGTATTGTTGACGATCACTCCGCCGCCCTCCGAGTGATTCTTGTTGAGCGCCATAGTCTCTCGGAAAAGGGTCCCGAGACTCGGAACGCAGTGCGCTTGCGCCCTTCCTCGGCCCACCCCCTAGTGGCGTCGTTCGTATTAGAGTCAGCCAATCAGCTCTTGCGCGGAGGCTGGCCCTACCACCTGATCCCTGGTGTCACGTGCTAATAGTTTACTCCCTCTCCCCCTCCCCCCTAGTTTCGCTCGCATCACAAACAAACTCAAGACTGTAGTTCCCAGAAGGCAATGCTCCCTCAACCTCGACCTCTCACTACGCTAACGGAAGGCTGCATTCTGGAACTTGTAGTCTCCAAGACCATAGGCCCGGATTGACTCCGCTTGTTGCGTAACTAATCCTGACCCTCCTCCACCCGGTCCTCCGAGGGACCGGCGTAAATAGTTGGGCGCGTCACAGGGAAGTTCGTCGTAAAGGCCCTGGACGCAAAAGTTCATACGCACGGAATGGGGACTATAACCTACACCTGCTGTGAGAGCGTTGTACACTTACTGGGGCCTGGGGCATCTTCATTCAGTCCGCAAACGTATGGGGAGCATTTCCTATATGACTTTACTTCCCCGCCACACACTTGGGTAGTCACTGAGCTAGAGAGATGAGTCCAAGAATCAATCTCTGTTCTGGGAGAGAAGAGTCAAGAAAAACTGCCATCCCTCCCTTGAAATCAAACCCACACCCTCCGAAGTGGGCGGTGAGAATCTCCGTGCGGGGAGGAGAACCTTTGCCCAGCGCCGGCACGTGACCGCCGCCTCCACCACAGCTGGCCTCGCGGTGGCGCTGCTCGCTCTAGAACGCTCTGGCTCTGCAGTCCCGCCCTCCCAGCGTTTAACAGGCTGGAAGATTTAAACCGGACGCGGAGGAGCTGAATGGAACTGGGCACAATTGTGACACCCGGAGCTTGCAGAATGGGGATGACTCATTGTGACCCAGCACTTGGGCGGCCTCCACTCGGCCGCGGTAGTTACGTAAACTCCCGCACCTCCGAGGTGGAGCTTTACCCGCAATTGTGGGGGTGAGGGGGACGGGTCTTACTCCCCACGGGGCGGCGCAGGTGCAACATTAATCTTAAGGGATCGGAGTTTGATTTTTAAGCAAACAGCTGATTTCCTGACACGTGGTGGCCAACTTTGGGATCCACCTGCTTGACTTGACTTTTGAGTGAGATTTCCTAGGTGAAGGATCAAAAACTAGAAAATATTATGAAACAGGTAACAGCCTTCTGTGAGGTCTTGCGCAAAACCACCTGGAAGTTGCAGGACAAGTGCAGTGAAGTAGTGCGTCATGGACATGATGAAGTCGGCCCTAATGGGTTAGGGTAAATTCCACACATACAGTCTATGTAGCGGTTGAAAAGAATGAAGTCATATTCTATGTGCTGTTGTGGAAAGATTGCTAAGGTTTGTCTGTACAACTGGTGTATAAATATACTTCTGTTTGTATAAAAAATAGGATAGGATCTAGATCTAGATATTTTCTTGAACGATCCACCAGACACTGTTTTGGGCATTATCCCTTTGAAGCTCAGCTCTGGGAACTGGGGTTGGCAGGTGACTTACTGTGCATTGCATGCTCTTTTGTACTGTTTGTTTACTGTGTGCATTTTAAATATTAATAATACATTTCAAAAAGAAAAAGAAAACCCACCCAGTAATGGGTGTGCAAGAATGGCTGCTACAAGGACCCTAAGAGGGAAGGTGGGACAACAGCGCGGTCCTGCCCTGACCCCTTTGCGACCCCGGTTGGTGGCAGAGGCAGAGGCGGGTTTTGTGGGGCCTGAAGCCTCTCCAACGTTGGAGGCCCTGTTTTAGAACTAAGATACACGATTATGAACACACAGTGCTGTGGCCACACTGAGGCCTCCTAGCAGGAGGGGAAACGTGATGAAGAGGAAGTCTGAGTGGAGCGAGATAGCAGTCTTAACCGATTCTGGCTTAAGTGTCCAAATTTTGCAAATTTTATAAAACCATGTGATCATGTGAATGCCTTGTGAGGACCGCTCCCAGGTGGTGGAGAGGTCAGGTGCTTTCCAGGACCCACACTGAGGGGCTCAAGGGCAGTTCGTTGCTGAACCAAGTCGGTGGCAAAAGGCCCTGTTTGGGCCCAGGTCTCAGAACTCAGATCACTCCTGCCTTCTAGTGCACACAGGCTCTGGCTGTTCCCAGAAATGATCGCTTTTTGCTGAGCTGTAATTGCTCCTGTTCTGCAGACTGGAGCTCCTTGAGTGCTTTGGGCTTGCCTGGGATATTGTGCCCATCACCACAGAACAGCCAGGCAGGGTCCAGGGTGATCCTGTTCCGGTCACCTCTTAAGCTCCAAGAAGCTTCATTTATTTGCCCCAGTGAGTTGGACAAGTATCATTTGTGCTAAACAAATAATAATTTTCTATGTGTGTCCTGATGTTGAAAAGACTAGGGAGCAGTTTATCAGATGGTGGCTCTCCTTTTTTTTTTTTAATGTTGACCCACAGTAAGAAGTACATTTTCTATCAAGACCCAATAAGGGAATTCCCTGGCAGTCCAGTGGGCAGGACCCTGCGCTTTCACTGCCGAGGGCACGGGTTCAATCCCTGGTTGGGGAACTAAGATCCTGAAAGCCGCACGGTGACTCAAAAAAAAAAAAAAAAAAAAAGACCCAATAAGCCCAGAAATAAACCCACACACCTACAGTCACTTAATCTTTGACAAAGAAGGCAAGAATATACAATGGAAAAAAGACAGTCTCTTCAGCAAGTGGTGTTGGGAAAGCTGTATGGCCATATATGTAAATCAATGAAGTTAGAACACACCCTCACACCATATACAAAAATAACATGGCTTAAAGACTTAACTATAAGACATGACACCATAAAACTCCTAGTAGAGAACATATACAAAACATTCTCTGACATAAATCGTACCAATATTTTCTTGGGTCAGTCTCCCAAGGCAATAGAAATAAAAGCAAAAATAAACAAATGGTGGGACCTAGTCAACTTACAAGCTTCTGTACAGCAAAGGAAACCATAAACAAAACGAAAAGACAACCTACAGACTCGGAGAAAATATTTGCAAATGATGTGGCTGACAAGGGCTTAATTTTGGAAATATACAAACAGCTCATACAACATCAAAAAATCAAACAACCCGGGCTTCCCTGGTGGCGCAGTGGTTGAGAGTCTGCCTGCCGATGCAGGGGACACGGGTTCGTGCCCCGGTCTGGGAAGATCCCACATACCGCGGAGCGGCTGGGCCTGTGAGCCATGGCCGCTGAGCCTGCAGGTCCAGAGCCTGTGCTCCGCAACGGGAGAGGCCACAACAGTGAGAGGCCCACATACAGCAAAAAAAAAAAAAAAAAAAAAAATCAAACAACCCAATTGAAAAATGGGCAGAAGACCTAAATAGACATTTCTCCAAAGAAGACATACAGATGGCCAACAGGCACATGAAAATATGCTCAACATCACTAATTATTAGAGAAATGCAAATCAAAACTACAATGAGGTACCACCTCACACCAGTCAGAATGGCCATGATTAAAAGGCTACAAATGACAAATGCTGGAAAGGGTGTGGAGAATAGGGAATCCTCCTACACTGTTGGTGGGAATGTAAGTTGGTGCACCCACTATTGAAATCAGTATGGAGGTTCCTCAAAAAAGTAAAAATAGAGTTACCGTCTGATCCAGCAATCCCACTCCTGGGCATATATCTGGAGAAAACTGTAATTCAAAAGGATACATGCACCTATATGTTTATAGCAGCACTATTCACAATAGCCGAGACGTGGAAACAACCTAAATGTCCATCGACAGCTGAATGGATAAAGAAGATGTGGTATATATATACAATGGAGTACTACACAGCCATAAAAAAGAATGAAATAATGCCATTTGCAGCAACATGGATGGACCTAGAGATTGACATACCTAAGCGAAGTAAGTCAGAAAGACAAAGACAAATACTGTATGATATCACTCATATGTGGAATCTAAAATACAACACAAATGAACTTACCTACAAAACAGAAACAGACTCACAGAGACACGGACAAAGCCTGCAGCAGAGCCAGCAGGAAACCTGATTTCTCCCAGAGTCAGCAGCAGTCATAAGAGGGAACGACACCCCTCTCTCTCAGCAACTGCTGCTTTCCTACCAGTGATACCCCTAGACAAGCTTTGCAATTCCCAACTATTGGCGGGGGTGCCTCAATACTAAACCATTCACCTCGTGATGGCCCCCAGTCCCTAGTTAATCCCCAGTGCTTCTAATCCCGACTCAGAAACAGCACCCACTCCAGAACTGGTCCCTGCTTCCCATAGACTCTCCTCAGAATCTTTTAGAAGACAAACCTGAGTTTTATCTTCTAAAGAGCTTCCCTCTTCCCGCTCATGGGTGGCTGGGCATCTTGGGGCAACCCTGGAGGCTGTGCCCCCTGGTGGCTGGCTGCGGAGGCTTTACCGAAACAACTTTCCTGAAACGATATCTACCCTACTACATGTTGCTGAAGAACACTGTTAGTTATGAGTTAGTTATGACTGCATAGAAAAAATCTTATTGCAACATTGCACGCAAAGGAAAAGCTCCCTTGAGGGTCAATTCAGAGGTTCCCTCTTAGAAGGGACAATTTATAGGAGTATGGTCAGAGAGCCACTGCTTGGCCAGAGGTCACTGGGTTTCTGATTGAAGACAACCAGGTAGGTGGGAGAGGTAACTAAGTTCCCAGATCAAATTCTTTTTTTTTTTTAAGATTTATTTATTTTACTTTTGGATGCGTTGGGTCTTAGTTGTGGCATGTGGGATCTTCATTGTGGTGCACGGGCTGCTCTCTAGTTGTGGCGTGTGGGTTTTCTCTTCTCTAGTTGTGGCATGCAGGCTCCAGGGCGCGTGGACTCTGTAGTTGTGGCGCGCGGGTTCCAGAGCACGTGGGCTCTGTAGTTTGCTGCATGTGGGCTCTAGTTGAGGCGCTCAAGCTCAGTAGTTGTGGCATGTGGGCTTAGTTGCCCCACGGCATGTGGGATCTTAGTTCCCTGACCAGGGATCGAGCCCGCGTCCCCTGCATTGCAAGGTGGATTCTTTACCACTGGACCACCAGGGAAGTCCCCCAGAATAAATCTTAATGCCATTAAAATTTATCTAAAAATTGCTTAATGTGGGGGAGGGAGATAAATTAGGAGTTTGGGATTAACATATACTATATATACTACTATATATAAAATAGGTAGACAACAAGGACCTACTGTATAGCACAGGGAACTATACTCAATATTTTGTAATAACCTATAATGGAAAAGAATCTGAAAAAGAAAAAAATATATATATATATGTAGGTGTAACTGAATCACTTTGCTGTACACTTGAAACTAACACAACATTATAAATTAACTAGGGACTTCCCTGGTGGCACAGTGGTTAAGAATCGCCTGCCGGGCTTCCCTGGTGGCGCAGTGGTTGAGAGTCCGCCTGCCGACGCAGGGGACACGGGTTCGTGCCCCGGTCTGGGAAGATCCCACATGCTGCGGAGCGGCTGTGCCCGTGAGCCATGACCGCTGAGTCTGCGCGTCCGGAGCCTGTGCTCCGCAACGGGAGAGGCAAAAAAGAATTAACACAGGTATAAAGCTAGCCATGTCGCTTAGGTCGCTAGGTAACTGAAAAGGTGAAAAAAAATAATTCTAAGGTGCCGCAGAGGTGCCTGAACCTAGGACTGGGGGACCAAAAGGCAAAGTCGGAATAATTAAAACACAGACGCTTGAAGGGAAAGCTCCTGGGAACTAAAACCCAACTCTCCGAAGGGGGCACATTCTTGCTGGTGCTGGTGTCTCTGAAGGGGGCTCCAGGCAGCTGGTTCTGCAAGGGTCGGAAAAACTACAAAGTGCATTTAGTTGCCGCTAAGGAACTGCAGCTGCCCCAGTGAAGAAGCCTTCCAGTGATGATGGAACCGCCAGCAGCTGGGAAGCCGCCAGCCCCTTCTCCTTCAGCCCTGCAAGTCCTCTAGCGCCCCCTGATGGCAGAGACAGGCAGGGAGAAGCAGGTAGTGGAGAAATGCAGAGTCCCAGCCCCTGTATCACGGAGCCCAGCTTAGAGGGCTGGATATTATGGGTTGAATTTTGTCCCCCGTTTAAATTCATGTGTCAAAATCCTAACCCCTAGTTCCTCAAATTGTGACCTTATTTGGAAGCAGGGCTGTGGCAGATATAATTAAAGATGAGGTCATTAGTGCGCGCCCTAATCCAATATGATTGGTGTCCTTTTAAAAAGGGGAAATTCGGATACAGATACACAGGGAGAACGCCACGTGAAGACAACGGCAGAGTGCTAGAAGGATTTTGCCAGATATTGTCAGCAAATCACCAGAAGCTAGGGGAGGGGCCTGGAACAGATCCTGCCTCGAAGCCTCAGAGGGACCAACCCTGCCAACACCTTGATCTCTGACTCTGGCCTCCCTAGCGCTGGAAGACAATGCATTTTTGTTGTTTAGACCACCTAGTTTGTGATACTTTGTTACGAGAGCCCTAGCAGACTAACACAAAGGGGCTGGAGCAGAAAGACAACAGCTGGTCACAATCTCTAAACCTTGCTTGGCTCAGGGGAGAGGAAGCTCTCCATACAAGGACCACTTGAGCTCAAGACACCGGGCAATCTCAGCAGCTGCCCCAGTGGACAGAAGACCCCAACCCCCCAAAACATGCCTGAGGTTGAATTCCTTTCCCTCTTGGCAAAGGGCAGCTCATAATCAAATTTTATGATTTAGGAAAAATACCAAATTTGATTTTTGTACCTGAGTGTATGGACCCAGTTCATGCTTGATACACCGTATTTTTTTTTTTATCACTCAGCCAGTCATCATCTTCCAATAAGCCAGCAAGAGAAAGAAAACTCTTGGTAACCCTCAACTTTGTGCCATCTGCTGTTGTTTGTTTGGGCTTCGAAGACAGAGTGGGAGATGCCACATGGGGCGCTGGTGATGGGAAAGTGAGCTATTTCAGGGCGTGTCGTTTTGGCCACGGGTATTTCAGTAACACAAGTTCCTTGCTCCTCCATCAGTAAGCCCAGCCAGGGCTTGTCTGGGGCTGTTTCTGGTTGCTACGGAGATGAGCCCCACCCAGTGGCTCCCAGTCCAGACCTCCCCGCTCTGTGGTGTTCAATATCCCCTGGCACAGCTGCAAGGCCTGTTCTGAGTGATTCCTGCTGTAGGAGTGTTTACACAACGCCCCTGCTGTCCATTTCCCCTCCGTGATCCCAGAAAGCCAGAAAGACACAGGCATCACCTTCGAAGCAGGGAGGAGCCACGCCTGGAGGGACCCTTCTGCAGGAGGGAGCTCAGGGAGGGGCTAGGAGGGGCTCTAGTGGGTCTGGGCCCTTCCCTGCTATTTCTGGGTCCTCCTTCCAACAGTCCGGGGTGGGTGGGATCATCTCCATCTCCCTGGAAACATGCATGGTCTCTCTCATCCTCTTTTATCCCTCCTTAAACCCATTTCTCACTTAAATTACAGATTTTTTTTTTTTTTTTTTTTGGCCGCACTGTGTGTGGCATGCGGGATCTTAGTTCCCCAACCAAGGATCGAACCCACGCCCCCTGCAGTGGACGCGTGGAGCCCTAACCACTGGAGCACCAGGGAAGTCCCTATAGAGTGATTTTAAACTTTCAAATCTGATTGTATTGTTTACCCATGCGAAACCCTGCCTTGGCTTCCCATTCCTCCTAAGTCCAGAAGCCTTACGAGGCTCTGCACTGCCACCTCATGTCACTTGCCTTCCTTAAAACACTTTGGTCCCCTGGAGTGCTTGGCCCCTTCCAGAGCGCACACCCATCCTCTTTGTCTTGCTAACTCCTTGTCCTCCAGGCCTCAGCTGTCCCTTCAGGGAGGTCCTCCCTGGAAATGAGCCTCCCCCACACCCAATAGGGCCCCTTCTCGTGACCACTGTCTTTTTCCTTCTTTCTTTCTTTTTTTTTTTTTTTAATTTCTGTCCCTGGGAAATTTGTGTTTTGTTTTGTTTTGTAATACAGCAGAGGCAAAACTTTTCTTCCCCTCAGTGGTAAAATACACTGGATACATCACATAAAATTTACCATTGTAAGTGTACAGTTCGGTGGCACTAAGTACAATCACATTTTTGTGAGACCATTACCACGATCCATCTCTAGAACTTTTTCATCATCTCAAACTGAAATTCTGACCCCATTAAACACGAGCTCCTCAATCCCCCCTCCCCCAGCCGCTGGGAACCCCCCTCCTACTCTCTGTCTCTATGAATTTGTCTATTCTAGGTGCCTCATAGAAGTGGAAACATACAAGATTTGTCCTTTTGCCTTTGGCTTATTTCACTTAGCATAATGTCTTCAAAGTTTATTCATGTGATAGCATGTGTCAGGATTTCATTCCTTTTTAAGGCCATTGTATATTCAGAGCACATTTTGTTTATCCATTCGTCCACTGATGGACACTTGGGTTGCTTCCACCCTTTGGCTGTTGTGAATAGTGCTGCTGTGAATGTGGGTGTACAAGCATCTGTTTGAGTGCCTGCTTTCAGTTCTTTGCGGTGTATCCGCAGGGGTGGAGTTGCTGCCCTTTTCTTGTACAGTACTTACTACAGCTGCAATGATCACACAGCCGGTTGTGTGGCACAGGCATCTGTTTGGGTCACTCACCGCTGTATCCGCAGCCCCGGAGAACAGTACACCACACTGAATAAACATTGTTGAATGAGTGAGTGAAAGTGTCCAACCTTAGTGGGTGGGGCAAAATGTAAGTATCCTGACGAATTTAGGTCTGGGTTAATCTTAGCCCCCAAAGAACAAATCCATGGATCCCCCAAGGATTGACGAAACTTCCAAGAATATCCATTTTACTCATCGTTCAAGAGAAGAAGAAGAATACCAATAACACTTATTGAAAGCTCACTCTGTGCCAGACTTGTGACAAGCACTTTGCCTAAATTACCTCATTTAATCCTCAAAATAACACAGACTTCCCTGGTGGCGCAATGGTTAAGAATCCGCCTTCCAATGCAGGGGACACGGTTTCGAGCCATGGTCCGGGAATATCCCACATGCCACGGAGCAACTAAACCCGTGTGCCACAACTACTGAGCCCGCAGGCCTAGAGCCCGTGCTCCGCAACAAGAGAAGCCACCGCAATGAGAAGCCCACGCACTGCAATGAAGAGTAGGCCCCGCTCGCCACAATGAGAGAAAGCCTGCACCCAGCAACAAAGGCCCAACGCAGCCAAAAATAAATAAATAAAATTTTAAAAACTATATTCCATAATTTTATTTCATTAAAAAAAAATAAAAAATAACCCTAGGCAGTTTACTCTGTATCTCCCTCACGTGTTTCTGGCCTCCCCCAACCCACTCCCCTCTGGTAGCCACCTGTTTGTTCTCTGTCTCTGTATTTGCAGTTCTATTATTATCCCTATTTTACAAGTGAGGGGACCGAGGCATGGAGGGGACTAAGCACCCTGCCCAAAGGCATAGCAGCTGGGAAATGGCTAAAGTGGAATTTTTAGCCAAGACTTTCTGATTCCAGAACTCACACACAAAAACCATTCTCCACTGTTGGGCAGAGAAGTGTTGCTCCTTACATTAAAGCAAAATCAGAGATATTACCGAGTAAAATTCAAAAATTGAATGTCATTTAAAGACAAAGTACACAAGGCATCAAAGAATGTGTCCTACCTGCCTCAGTGCTCGGGGTGTGAACTCCCTCCCTGGCCCCTTCTCTGAGGACGCTGGGAAGGAGGAGGTTGAGGCTTCTACCCAGGTGGAGACCATGAGGACCACCCACGGCCTCCTGCAGTTCTCAGGCATCTTCTGGAGGATGTGATGGTGCAGAAAGGGAGTGACCTCGTGTTCCACATTTTGAACGTTGGCATCAAATGGGAATGTGTGTGTTGGGTGTGGGGCTGACTGGGTCACAGACCCTGCAGCTAAATGCTATTTTCTTCCCAGGGGAGAAAACCCAGCACCAGTAGAGCGGTCTGCAAACCTCTGCCCCTCCCAGTTCAGCCCCATCTTCCTGGCCAGGCCCTCCTTTTTAGCCACAGTCTCAGTCAGTCCCTCACCCTGTGCCTGGGAAGAGGGGAGGTGAAGAAAGGCACTTCTGTGAGTCCCCTGAGTGGGTCGGAGGAGGAGAGGGAGGGGAAAGGATGCGTTGTCCCTTTCCTCCTGGAGTTGGGGGTTGGGGGGGGGATAGTGGGAGGGGTGAGGGGTACGGGACCCAGCTGTCCTTAGTTGCCGAGAGGGGAGAGATGCTCAAGTCCGTTGGTCAGTCTGTCGTTTGGAATTCCAGAGCTCATTTTCCCACAGAAACAAAGCTCAAGTGGCGGCTGGCTCCCCGCCTGGCCCAAAGGAGCCAGACTCAGCTAATAGCAGCACAGCCTCAGAAGACCCTTCACCTCCTTCACACACTGCCATTGTCTGTGACTGGCGGGGCTCACAGATCCTCAGGCAGCTCTGGAGGAAGGGCTCTGGTGGCCGTGGAAACTGGGCTGAGGGCAGCTCTTACACAGGCTTAGCTTTGGGAAGCACCGCGGGCGCGTGTGTGCATGTGTGTTTGGACGTTTTTAAGCACACGCCTCAATTTCTTCATCTGGAAACGGTAGTGGTAAAAGAAGACTTGGACTAGATCGATGGTTTTCTAAACTTTCGTCTTTTCAACAGCTTCTCTTTTTGCAAGTCATCTTGGGTAAAATCTGCTCTGATTAAAGTGTTGTTAGGGGCAGTGAGGGGCTCGACCCCTGGTTTCCCCTCCCACCCCTCCAGCCTGCCCTGCCTCATTATACCTCTTCAGAACTCCAGGTGTCCTCAGAGCATGTTTGAAAAGTCACTGGGCTGGATCCACACACACAAATACACAGACATACACCCAGGCAGGCATGAAGACCTATACACTTATGCACACACAACAGACAAGCACAGACACACACACAGAGGCAGAGACATAACATAGATACACACAGACACACAAGCACACACATAGGCAAAGAGATACACCCGAAAACACAGACTCTCACATACACCCCATCTCTCCGGCTCTAGTATTTTCCTAGAGTCACAGAGGAAGTTCAGGGTTGCAGCTAACACTCCATTCTGGGGATAACACTGAAACCCGGGGGCGGGCTCAGCCAGCCCCTTGCGAGCTGTGCAGCCCTGGATGAGCCAGTCCCCTGCTTTGAGCTGTAAATCTGTTAACACTGGGAAGTAGGATTAGGATGCATAAGGTTCGGGACTTCCCTGGTGGCGCAGTGGTTAAGGATCTGCCTGCCAATGCAGAGGACACAGGTTCGAGCCCTGGTCTGGGAAGATCCCACATGCCTCGGAGCAACTAAGCCCGTGTACCACAATTACTGAGCCTGAGTTCTAGAGCCTGTGAGCCACAACTACTGAGCCCACATGCCACAACTACTGCAGCCCACGTGCCTAGAGCCCGTGCTCCGCAACAAGAGAAGCCACTGCAATGAGAAGCCTGCACACTGCAAGGAAGAATAGCCCCCGCTCGCCGCAACTAGAGAAAGCCCGCGTGAAGCAACGAAGACCCAACGCAGCCAAAAAAAAAAAAAAAAAAAAAAAAGATGCACAAGGTTCCATGAGTCTTTGGAAGCTAGCAGTCAGTCTGCAAGTGGCAGGGCCTTTGTGGCTGCAGACTTGACTAGTCAGGCCCGAATTCCAACCAGGAAGCGCCAGTCCTGTGCAGGGGCCATGTCCATCTAACTCACGTTCCGTGACATGCCAGACCCTGCAGGATCAGGGACCCGAGGGTTCTCTGTAAGGGGAGTGTGTGGGGTGGGGCGTGCCAGGGTGGGGGGTGGGAGGGGCTCTGGGAAAGGTGGGAGGCTCCCATTGGTCCACGTTGTGACAGCAACAGGAGCAGCCTCCCCCATCCGCCCCAGGCCCCGGGAGCTGGGGCCCTTGGCTGTCAAGGAAACCGTGTTGAGAACACAGAGCCCCAGAAGCCAGCAGGCCCCGCCCGGAAAAACAACATCCTGGCTTCTGGGGCACCAGCAGGCTCTGTGGGAGGGGTTATTTTTAGCTGGTGAGGCAGCCAGGGCAGGACTTGTATGGCCTTGCCGTCTGGCTGCATAATTCACCCATTGTCCCACCCGACCTTGGGCTCTCTGCCTGCCTCTGCTCTCCAGGCATGGCCCTCCCTGGGGTGCACCTGAGTCACAGACAACCCCAGGAGGAGGGGGCTGGCCTGGGAACACACTCACCTCGTAGCCTCAGGGAGCAAGGCTTCGCCTTGAAAGCAGAACTCGGGCATCCCAAGCTAGGATGGGGGTTCTGGAGCAGCAGGGGCACTGGGCCTTCTTGGGAGAGAGATGGAGGTTCTGCTGGGGCCCAGGGCCCAGGGTCTCCCCCCGCATGGAGGCGAAGCACCGTTCCAGCCGCACAGCTGGTGCGGAGATGGGAGGCAGCTTCCAAAGGAGGACACAGGTCATTTTAGCGTAGACGTTCTCCGCTCCAGCCGCACCCGGAGGTCAGTTCAACCACATCTCTCAGGGGCTGAGAAGGTATGTGTATGAAAGAAGCTCTAGGTCTCAAACGTTCTTGCCCATGCCCAGGAGTTACGCCCTGCTCTTGGGGGATGTGACGTCTGTATTTACTCCTGGGCACAAACACCATTAGGCAGGTCCAGAACGAGGCTGTGGTATCAAGGATGAAAACAGTGGGTGGGAACCAGGCTGTCCGGAGCAAACACTCGGGCAGCCAGAATGACTGTGGGGCTGGACCCCTCCGGGAGAAGCCACCTCTACCTCTCCCTGTCCAGAACCAGGAAGCAGGTGTGCCCCGAAGGGTAGGCACCCCATTTCAGCCTCCTCTTCCTGGGCCAGGGTTCTCCCTCCCAATAGGAATCTGGGACTAGGGGCTTGTTCCCTTGTCCTGCCTTTCAAGACCTGCTCTTGAAAGATGAGAAGTATTGGGAATCCTTGGTGGGTGGAGAGAAGGGTAGAAAAGGGAGTCATTCATTCGACAATTGTTTATTGAGCACCTACGATGTGCCAGGCACTGTCCCAAGAACCTGGGAGAGGAGGGGTCGGGGTAACCCTTCTCCCAGAAACAAGGCCTGCAGGGGGACAGGGTCTGGGGAGCCTCCTCCCTGAGAGGTGGAAGGCCTTGTATATGGAAGGTGGAGGCCTCTAGGAATGAGAAGCCTGGGGAATGTGTGGGACTCCAAGGCCGGTGTCTTCCCTGGGGCAAAGCAGGGGTGCAGAGAAGCAAGCTTCCCAGGAGCTGCGACCGCAGCGGGAGGAGGCCCCGTGCCCCCTGCATCACCTCCTCTTCAGCACGGATATGCAGGACTTCTTGAGGGGCCCGATCTGCAGATGGGCATCCACGCTCTCCAGGAAGAAGGCGGGCTTGAGCCTGTGTGTGAAGAGCCCCGCAAAGTGGCTGTCCAGGCGGCTCTGGAAGGGGTCAACCGGGGAGGCTGGGGTGCCGCTCCGGCGGGCCCGGGAGGTCTTCAGCCTCCGCAGAAGGCTCATCTTGCCATCCCGCACGGCATAGAAGGCCAGGGTTCGGTCAGCATATTCCAGGCAGATCCCGACGGTGGGCGAGAAGGGGTGGGGCAGGAGCAACTCCAGCCCGTGGAACCAGACGGAGAAGCTGCGTCCGTTCCACTGCAGGCAGCAGGAGTGAGCATTGCGTCCAAGCCGGCCCCGGTCGTAGGGTTCTTGCGGGGAGAAGTCTTCAGCCATGACTCCCACGCTGACCCAGCCCTCAATGATCTCCACCTCCCAGTAGTAGGTGCCCCGGTCCAGGGCGCCCTCGCCCAGCACCTGCTCGCAGTGGGTGAAGCGGGTGGGCGACTCGGGGTAGTTGATGGGACACAGCACCCTCTTCACACCCTTGGTTCCAAACAGCTGCAGGAACTTGTCTGCCGTGTCGCTGTCCAGGTCCACGATGTACGCAACTGCTCCCACGGAACAGAGAGAGATGCAGGGCTCAGGTCCAAGGTCAGGTGGGACAGTCCCTCCCCTAGGGGCCCACCTCCCCAAACACAGCCTCTCCCCTCCTCTGCAACTGGCCCTCTGCAAGCAGGCCACCCTGGGGAGCACCCCATGAGCTAACCTAGTTCACTGCATGAATGAGGGACAGGAATCGAAGACCTCATGCGCCAGGGCCCAGCCCAGAAGCCTTGGGAGGGCCCCTTATGAGCAGTGGGGCGAGCCCAGGTGTCGACTTACACTTGAGGAAGTAATCCCTGGGAGCCTCACTCTCCAGGCTGTTGGCGCTTTCGGGGTCCTGGGACTCAGCATCTGCTGCAGAAGAAGAGACAGTGCAGAGGGGGTCTCCCCAGCTGCCCGTGGCTGGGCCGCTGTGCAAGGTGACCGCCCCCACCGAACCTATGACTGAACTTCCCCTCCTCCCCCTTCCTCCCAGCACCCCAGGCCACCTGGGGACAGGCACACCCCCAAATATGGTACACTGTGTTCACACACATGCCTGGTCCTCGGGCTCTGCCCCCGCTCCACTTCCTCCCTGGGCCTCAGCCCTTCTGAAGCTAGAGGGTGGTCTAGGAGAGGCCTGCTCTGCCCCCTGGGCTGTGGCCAAAGGGGCTGACTTGTGCTCCAGCCATCGGCAGGATTTTGGGTCCCACCCTGAGCCTGGCAGTTTCCATCCTCCACTCCTGAACGGGCACCAGGCCTGGGGGCCCGTGCGGGGAGTCTGGGGAAGGATGAGTCACTTGCGGGGGGCACCCACCTTCCGTGCCTGGCTTCTGCAGCCCATCCTCGTCGCTGCCCAGCCCCTGCAGCTGCTCCCACTGGCTGGTGCAGGCTGAAGCCAGGCCATCTCGTACCACCTGCACGGCCTGGGATGACTTGGTGAAGCTGAGCTCCCCTGGGGGCCCGGGCCCAGGGCCGCACCCCTCCTCCAGGGCCAGCCTAAGCTCCAGGAGCTCCTGTACCAGACAAACGCCCATTAAGGCCCTGCTGGCCACAGCTCCTCCTGGCTGGGGTGACACGGCGCCGCCAGGGGCTGGCACAGCCCTGAAGCCCAGGCACCCGCTGCCTTCTCCCTCCGCTTCCCGCCTACCCCCTTCCACGTCCTCTCTGGCCTGCAGAGCTGCCCTCACCTGCAGGAAGCTGACCGAGTCGGCTTCAGGGACCTGACCGAGGTTGCGGCGGGCCCGGCTGAGCCGGCTGCGCTGTCCCTCCTGCCGCCGCAGGTCGCCCTGGGAGCGGCCCAGCATGGTCGCCTCCCCCTCGTCGATGAAGGACAGCACCTCTGCCTGAAACCCCTGCAGGACGGCTGCGGCCTCGGCAAACAGCCGGCTCACCCTTTCCCGCTCTGCCACGGCTGCACTCTGCACAGGAGGACAGAGGTGGCGGTGATGAAGGCAAAGAACATCACTTCCCATACCCCACTTTCCCCCCCTGTCCTCTCGGGGGGACAGAAGCACCAGCCCCAGCTGCCCTGGATCTATGTCAGGTCAGGGGAGACACTCGTGCTCACTGGAGCCGGGCAATGCCTTGAGCGTGGGCTTCTTTAGAGTGGACGGTACCATGCTGAAAGCTCACACTGCCAGGAGGATACTGCAGGAGTGAACGGGGGCGGGGGTTAGGATGGGATCGGACCTTGATGAGGGCCACCGTGCGCCGGGACTGTGCGATGCCCGCGCCCAGCTCGTCCATGCGGTCCTCCACAGCGCTCAGGACTTTGGGCTGCTCGGCCTGTGAATGACACCCTTGAGTATGGGGTCTGGCAGAGGTCACAACCCTGCACTGGGGTCCCAGGTCTCACCAAGGGGGGAGGAGAGGGCTGACCTGGGAGGGAGTGGTATCTGGGTGTAGGTGGGACTGGGAGTGGCCATGATATGCCAGAGGTGCCTCAAGCCCAGGCTGGTGCCATTCCCGAATGCCCAGGGAGAGGGCAGGCTGGCCAGCTGTGGGTTGTCTGCCTCCCCGCTTTGACTGGTGTGCAAGTAGAGGGCCATCTACCGTCCTCAGTGTTGCTCACATGCATTTGAGAACTTCCTTCAGCGGGGAAGAGGCAGAGAAAGAGAGTGAGGAGGGGGCCCTGCACAAGATGGCATTCAGCTGTCCCGGGCATCATTGTCCCCAAAGAGTCTGTGCCCCCAGCCCAGGCCTGAAAAATAGGGATTCCGGGCAAATCCCCTGGGTCTTATGAGTCACCACGCCAGGCAGGAGAGACGGAAAATCCCAAGGCAGAGGCGCCAAGACCGGGCTGGGGGCCAAAGGAAACTGGGGGCGGAGGTAACCGGCCAGGCAGCATGTACATGCTCCCGCCACGGCCCCCGGAACAGCTGGACAGAGCGGTCTGTGTGCTCGGACCACGCTCTGCAGCACTCCTTTCGCCTGCCACACCCATCCAAACCCTCAGCCCAGGCAAACGGGGATCTGCAGGAGCTCGGCCGGCCGGCGCAGCAGCTGCGCGGCGGAAATCAGCCGCCTGGGACCACGTGGGCCTAACCCGGTTCCCGGCTGTTTAAACCCCCAAGGGCCCCGCTCCAGCCTCAGGCCCCCAGCCCGCCCATCTTTTTCGAGTTCTCACTGGGTCCCTCCAACCCCCATTCTTGTCCCGAGCGCAATGTCCCACAGCGAGAGGAGGCCGTCAGGGCTGGAAGGGACCGCAAAAATCCTCAGATTAGAGGAGGGAATTAAGGATGAGGGTGAGGGGTCCCCGGCCCTCGGCCGCCACGCGAGGCCCGTCGCCCGCCCGCCCTCCGCGCCCGCGCCCCACCTCCTGGAGCGCGCGCTCCTGCTCCAGCGACACGAGTTCGTGGCCCCGGTGCTCCTGGGCGGCACAGGCCTCACACAGGCACACTCGCTCCGCGCGGCAGTAGCGCTCGAGCGGCCGCAGGTGGCGCGGGCACAGGCTCTCCTCCAGCCGGCGCAGCGGCGGCACCAGGCGGTGTCCGCGCAGCGCGGGGCTGCGCTCGTGCGGGCCTAGGTGCGCGGGGCAGAAGGAGGCGAAGCAGGAGAGGCAGGAGAGCGCGGCGGGTAGGGCGGCGCCCTCGGGGCACGCGTCGCAGCGCACCGGCTCTTCGCCCGCCGGCCACGGCTCCGGCGCACACGGAGCCGACGGCTCCGGGGCGCTGGGCGACGCACTGGGCGGCGCACTGGGCGCCACCGGCTCGGGGGCCCGGGCCGGGCCGGGGCCGGGCCCCGGGCCGGAGCCCTGGCGGAGCTGCAGCAACTCAGACAGCGTGTGGTTCTTGCGGAGCTGCAGGCCGTCGGGGAAGGGCTCCTGGCACAGCGGGCAGCGGGCCGTGCCTCCCGGCCCGCCGGCGCCACCCGCGCCGCGGTGCGGCCAAAGCGCGCCCAGGCAGGCGAGGCAGAAGTTGTGGCCGCAGGGCAGCGTCACTGGCTCCCGGAGCGACTCCAGGCAGATGGGGCAGCTGAAGGGGCCGCTGCCGTCCATGGCTCCTCGGTCGCGAGGCACCGCCTGTGCTGCTCCCGTCTGGGAGGGACCCGGACTGTTCGCGATGCGGCGCCGCCCCTGGGACCGAGGCCAAGGATCCGGCCCCCGCCCGCCGCCCGGCTCGGACCGCCCCCCAGCGCCACAGGCCCGCCCGCCGGCCCTGACACCCAGCCCCAGCCCGGACAGCGCGGAGTGGCCTCTGGGCCCCGTCTGACCCCTAAGGGTTCCTGGACGAAAGGGCTGTGAGAGAGAGAGGGCAGAGAGCTGAGAAGGCAATGCGGGGGACACGCTGAAACCAGGGAAGGAGTTCACTCCTCCATGACCCCCCATAAACTCCCCCACCCCGTGGCCAGCCAGGAGGGGCTGGGTGACCCCACTGTGTTCCGCAGGCACCTTTGCACTCCAGACCCCTCCGCAGCACCTTTAAGCAAAGTTGCTGAGCTGCTGAAGGCGGGGGTGGGGGGAAACTGCTGATATGCGCATGTTTTTGCCCCTGTTTAACCCGGGTTGGGAAACTTGGGCTTCTCTAAACTTGAAATGGGAAGTTGATATCCTCCAGGTCCAACGTCCTGGGAATTCAGTTACGGTCCACCGACACTCATGTGGTGTGCCTGGGGCTAGGGATGTGGGTTCCCCAAGTGGAGGCGTTTGCTGAGACTCCTTCAACTATGCACTCAAAATGGTGCATTTTATTATACGTAAACTATACCTCGATAATGTTAAATTTAAAAAAATAGAATGGCAACAAAATAACAAAAGTAGCATTGGGTTGTAACCCAAAGTATAAAATAAACATCCATGAGTTCATGCTGGTGTAAATAAATGACTGGATAAATAAATAAATGAGGGAGAATAGACAAATTTCCCATTCAGAGGAATTCCAAAAAGTTTTGGTAAATACTCCAAGGTGGAGAATGGCTTCCCACTCCTTAAGTATAGACGGTGCATAGTGACTTTCTTCCAAAGGGAGCAGAAGAGTAACTTTACAATGGAGAAACCTGATGAAAACCACATCAAGGTCAACGTCAACAGTGATAAGTCATGTCGGCAGTAAGTACCCTTGATATGATGTGGTCTTCCTACCCAGAAGTCCATAATCCCACTCTAATTATGACTAAAACTTTAGACAAATCCCAATAAGACACAGACTACACAGCACCTGACCAGAACCCCTTGAAACTGTCAAGGTCATCAAACAAAAGCAGGGAAAGTCTGAAAAATTGTCACAGCCAAGAGAAGCCCAAGGAGACATGATAACTATATGTAATGTGTATTCTGGACGTGTTCCTGAGAGAGAAAAAGGATGTTAGGGGGAAACTAAGGCAATTTGAATAAATTATGGAATATAGCTAATTGGGGCAATGCTTCCTACCCCCAGGCATGCAGACTTCCTGCTGATGAGAGGCCAAAGTGGAAGGAATAAAGTGGTGGAGAGGATTGATCCACCTAGAGGTGGGGATTAGCCTTTCTTGCTCTGCCAGGGGGCCCTCTTGAAGCCTGGTGTAGTCTCAGAAGCCTTTCCAGAATAATGCTTTTCAATGCACAAAACAAAATGCAGAAGATTCCATGGCAACCAATTACATTGAAATACAGGTTCAAAATGTAAAGAAAGAAATTTGTGATAAAGTAATATATGTGTTTCTTTAACACAAGAACAAATAACAAGATCTGATGGAGGCCTAAGAATTACTGTATTTTTGAAATAGTGATGAATGTAAACATATTTCAAGTTCTCTGTCACCTCTGTAATGTGCAATGAAAAATCTGTAAGTTTTTTTTTAATTTTTAAATTTAATTTTATTTAGTTTTTATGCAGAAGGTTCTTATTAGTTATCTATTTTACGCATATTAGTGTATACATGTCAATCCAATCTCCCAATTCATCCCCACCCCCCGCCACTTCCCCCCTTGGTGTCCATACGTTTGTTCTCTACATCTGTGTCTCAATTTCTGCCCTGCAAACCGGTTCATCTGTACCATTTTCCTAGGTTCCACAAACATGCGTTAATATACGATATTTGTTTTTCTCTTTCTGACTTACTTCACTCTGTATGACAGTCTCTAGATCCACCCACGTCTCAACAAATGACTCAATTTCGTTCCTTTTTATGGCTGAGTAATATTCCATTGTACATATGTACCACATCTTCTTTATCCATTCTCCTGTCGATGGGCATTTAGGTTGCTTCCATGACCTGGCTATTGTAAATAGTGCTGCAATGAACATTGGGATGCATGTGTCGTTTTGAATTATGGTTTTCTCTGGGTATATATGCCCAGTAGTGGGATTGCTGGATCATATGGTAATTCTATTTTTAGTTTTTTAAGGAACCTCCATAGTGGCTGTATCAATTTACATTCCCACCAACAGTGCAAGAGGGTTCCCTTTTCTCCACACCCTCTCCAACATTTGTTGTTTGTAGATTTTCTGACGATGCCCATTCTAACTGGTGTGAGGTGATACCTCATTGTAGTTTTGATTTGCATTTCTCTAATAATTAGTGATGTTGAGCAGCTTTTCATGTACTTCTTGGCCATCTGTATGTCTTCTTTGGAGAAGTGTCTATTTAGGTCTTCTGCCCATTTTTGGATTGGGTTGTTTGTTTCTTTAATATTGAGCTGCATGAGCTGTTTATATATTTTGGAGATTAATCCTTTGTCTGTTGATTCATTTGCAAATATTTTCTCCCATTCTGAGGGTTGTCTTTTCGTCTTGTTTATGGTTTCCTTTGCTGTGCAAAAGCTTTGAAGTTTTCATTAGGTCCCATTTGTTTATTTTTGTTTTTATTTCCATTACTCTAGGAGGTGGATCAAAAAAGATCTTGCTGTGATTTATGTCAAAGAATGTTCTTCCTATGTTTTCCTCTAAGAGTTTTATAGTGTCTGGTCTTACATTTAGGTCTCGAATCCATTTGGAGTTTATTTTTGTGTATGGTGTTAGGGAGTGTTCTAATTTCATTCTTTTACATGTAGTTGTCCAGTTTTCCCAGCACCACGTATTGAAGAGACTGTCTTTTCTCCATTGTAAATCCTTGCCTCCTTTGTCATAGATTAGTTCACCATAGGTGTGTGGGTTTATCTCTGGGCTTTCTATCCTGTTCCATTGATCTATATTTCTGTTTTTGTGCCAGTACCATATTGTCTTGATTACTGTAGCTTTGTAGTATAGTCTGAAGTCAGGGAGTCTGATTCCTCCACCTCCGTTTTTTTCCCTCAAGACTGCTTTGGCTATTCGGGGTCTTTTGTGTCTCCATACAAATTCTAAGATTTTGTGTTCTAGTTCCATAAAAAATGCCATTTGTAATTTGATAGGGATTGCATTGAGTTTGTAGATTGCTTTGGGTAGTATAGTCATTTTCACAATATTGTTTCTTCCAATCCAAGAGCATGGTATATCTCTCCATCTGTTGGTATCATCTTTAATTTCTTTCATCAGTGTCTTATAGTTTTCTGCATACAGGTCTTTTGTCTCCCTAGGTAGGTTTATTCCTAGGTATTTCATTCTTTTTGTTGCAATGGTAAATGGGAGTGTTTCCTTAATTTCTCTTTCAGATTTTTCATCATTAGTGTATAGGAATGCAAGAGATTTCTGTACATTCATTTTGTATCCTGCAACTTTACCAAATTCATTGATTAGCTCTAGTAGTTTTCTGGTAGCATCTTTAGGATTCTCTATGTATAGTATCATGTCATCTGCAAACAGTGACTGTTTTACTTCTTCTTTTCCAATTTGTATTCCTTTTATTTCTTTTTCTTCTCTGATTGCTGTGGCTAGGACTTCCAAAACTATGTTGAATAATAGTGGTGAGAGTGGACATCCTTGTCTTGTTCCTGATCTGAGAGGAAATGCTTTCAGTTTTTCACCACTGAGAATGATGTTTGCTGTGGGTTTGTCATATATGGCCTTTATTATGTTGAGGTAGTTTCCCTCTATGCCCACTTTCTGGAGAGTTTTTATCATAAATGGGTGTTGAATTTTGTCAAAAGCTTTTTCTGCATCTATTGAGATGATCATATGGTTTTTCTTCTTCAATTTGTTAATATGGTGTATCACATTGATTGATTTGCATATATTGAAGAATCCTTGCATCCCTGGGATAAATCCCACTTTATCATGGTGTATAATCCTTTTAAAGTGTTGTTGGATTCCGTTTGCTAGTATTTTGTTGAGGATTTTTGCATCTATATTCATCAATGATATTGGTCTGTAATTTTCTTTTTTTTTTTTTTGCGGTACGCAGGCCTCTCACTGTTGTGGCCTCTCCTGTTGCGGAGCACAGGCTCTGGACGCACAGGTTCAGCGGCCTTGGCTCACGGGCCCCACTCCGTGGCATGTGGGATCTTCCCAGACCGGGGCACGAACCCATGTCCCCTGCATTGGCAGGCAGACTCTCAACCACTGCGCCACCAGGGAAGCCCGTAATTTTCTTTTTTTGTAGTATCTTTGTCTGGTTTTGGTATCAGGGTGATGGTGGCCTCATAGAATGAGTTTGGGAGTGTTCCTTCCTCTGCAATTTTTTGGAAGAGTTTGAGAAGGATAGCTGTTAGCTCTTCTCTAAATGTTTGATAGAATTCACCTGTGAAGCCATCTGGTCCTGGACTTTTTGTTTGTTGGAAGATTTTTAATCACAGTTTCAATTTAATTACTTGTGATTGGTCTGTTCATATTTTCTATTTCTTCCTGTTCAGTCTTGGAAGGTTATACCTTTCTAAGAATTTGTCCATTTCTTCCAGGTTGTCCATTTTACTGGCATAGAGTTGCTTGTAGTAGTCTCTTATGATGCTTTGTATTTCTGCAGTGTCTGTTGTAACTTCTCCTTTTTCATTTCTAATTTTATTTATTTGAGTCCTCTCCCTCTTTTCCTTGATGAGTCTGGCTAATGGTTTTTCAATTTTGTTTATCTTCTCAAAGAACCAGCTTTTAGGTTTATTGATCTTTGCTATTGTTTTCTTTGTTTCTATTTCATTTATTTCTGCTCTGATCTTTATGATTTCTTTCCTTCTGCTAACTTTGGGTTTTGTTTGTTCTTCTTTCTCTAGTTCCTTTAGGTGTAAGTTTAGATTGTTTATTTGAGATTTTTCTTGTTACTTGAGGTAGGCTTGTATTGCTATAAAGTTCCCTCCTAGAACTGCTTTTGTTGCATCCCATAGGTTTTGGATTATCGTATTTTCGTTGTAATTTGTCTCTAGGTATTTTTTGAAAAAATCTGTAATTTCTATTGGTGACAAGTCACAGCTGTTGCTAGTATCACTGCAGTGTGTTTTCTCCATTTGTAATAGAAATGCTAAGTATCTGTTAGAGGACAGTGAAAATAAAGAGGATTTCCCCCCTAAGACCCCGGGTTAAAAATGTCTAATTTAGGGAGAATTCCCTGGCAGTCCAGTGGTTAGGACGTGGCAGTTTCATTGCCATGGCCTAGGTTCAATCCCTGGTTGGGGAGCTAAGATCTGCAGCACGGCCAAGAAAAAAAAAAAGTCTAATTTAGAAAGATGCTATGCAGAGTCTCCTGGAAAGAGAGAAGAAAACTAAGATCTATTACGTATTAAGAGAGGTGGGATCCACTCCTGGGGGATTTGTGGGAAGTGGGGGGAGGGCAGGAAACCATGAAGGCCTGCATGGAGGAAGTAGCATTTGAGCTGGGCTTTCACAGACTGCTAGGGCTCAGGCATGCAGAAACTAGGGTGGGAAAAGATCTTCTGGGCAGAGCAGCAGAGGGACCCAGGCTGGGTGTGCCTAGTTTCGCAGGAAGGCGGGTAATGAGTTCCATAAGTTGGTTTCCACAAGGAGCACTTGATCTGGACGGTCCCTTGTTTGCCGAGACCCAGCAACAGTTCAGAGGCTCAGGCATCAGCGCCACCCTGCCCGGCAGCCTGGCAGCGAGGATGCCTGGGCTTGCTGAGACCACAGACCCGCCTGGTTCTGGAGGGGAAAGAAGGGTGCCACTCAGGTTTGGGGGTGCTCAGGGATGAGGCCCAGCCAGCCCTCTGCTCCCCACCCCACAGCCTGTTCAAGAAGATGTGCTCCCTCAGGAAAGCTTGGAGATGTGATTTGCCAGGGTGGCTGCATTTTGACACTTCATTTCCATTACGATAGCTTTAAGTTGCCCAATATATTCATTATTCTTGAAATGACTTGGCTCTTAAGGGGAAAGGGCAACTGACACTCTGCTCATGCCTGCATCTCACTCTGCCCTTGCCAGGACTGTCACGAAGGAGGGGAAATAGAATTCCAATAGGTTACGTATCTTGCCAGAGGTCACATAACTAGTCCTGTGGAGGAGGTGGAATTTAAACCCAGAAGGCGCAACCTGAAAGTAATCCTAAACCTCATGTCATAAATGACCTTGTCTGGCTGCAGTACTGCTTACCAAAAAAAAACAACAAAAAAGTCAAACAGAAACAAAAACAAACAAGCAAAAGCAGTTGAGCAAATGATAGTACTTAGCAAGCCACGCCTAGCTTTGCTTGCATCTCTGAAAAAAAATGGAAATGGGATCCAAGCCATGTCCCACAGTAGCACTTCTTCTTTATGCTATTGACGTGCTTTAAAACACTTGTTTATTTCAAAGTACTATATTTAGGAGTATCTAAAAACTAAACAATTTAATCAGGCTTATAACAAAAACTGGCAGTCCCATGTCCTACCTCCTCCAGATTCTTGCTCCCGTGGACAACCAGGTTCAACTCTTAACCGTCTCTTCCAGCACTTACCTCCTCGTCGCTAAAGCACGTGCTTATAAGCCTTGAATACGTGAATGTCTGTGCTCGTATTTCTGGAAATTTTGATTCTTTATCGCTTCTCCTTTGTGTTGAGCTCCCCGTTGCTTGGATCCCAGGTCTCCCTTTCCCTTCATTGCTTTCTTTCATTTTTGAAAAGTGGGTGCTCTGGGGGCTTCCTGGGAACGGATGCGTAAGTGTCTGCAAATGTCTTGGTTCAGGCTTTGCCCATGATTGACAGTTTGGCTGCGTGTGGAATTCTAACGTTTATTTATTTATTTATTTATGGCTGCGTCAGGTCTTTCTTGTGGCATGCGGGATCTTTGGTTGTGGCGTGCGGGCTCCAGAGCATGTGGGCTCAGCAGTTGTGGTGCGTGGGCTTAGTTGCCCCGTGGCATGTGGGATCTTAGTTCCCCGACGAGGGATTGAACCCGTGTCCCCTGCATTGGAAGGCAGATTCTCAACCACTGGACCATCAGGGAAGTCCCGTGTATGGAATTCTAAATGGAAATCTTTCCCCCTCAGAGTCTCAATGGCCTGGCTCCATTGTCTTCTAGCTGCCAGCCCCTTGTTACTTGAAGCCACATTTCCTACTGTCACCACGCTGCTCCCTTCCATCCCTTACTGCCTGGGCAAGAGCAGCCTCTTATTCTCTTTACCACTCCCCTCTCTGGCCTCCAATCCAACTCCCTCCAACTCCACTCGCCCAGAGGCCCCTGTCTTTTAAAATCTCTCCCACCCTCCCCTGCTCTTTTTCTGTCCCTGTGCCCACCCTGCTGATTCTGCCTCACAAGACACCCAGAAACCGTGAGGAGTGGGGCAGAGATGCTGGAAACACCCCTAGGCTCATCAAATGTGTCCTCTTTATAAAAGTTACACCCCAAAGCCCATGCTTCTTTCTCCCTCTACACCAAGGCATTTTTCCTGGAGAGGAGGCAGAGAGTCCTGTTAGAATCAGGAGGACCCAGCGAATTTAATCTGAAGTAGCTGTCCAGGAGATTTGTCAATGCTTGCCTCCAGACCTACTTGGGAAGCACTTCTCCATAGCACTCTATAAAAATACGGACTTCCCTGGTGGTCCAGTGGTTAGGACTCAGCACTTGCACTGCTGGGGCCCAGGTTCAATCCCCAGTTGGGGAACTAAGATCCCACAAGCATCACGGCAAAAAAAAAAAAAAAAAAAAAAAAAAAGAAAAATGGCAGTAGTGTTGTATGTAAACAAAGGTTAATGATCACAATATAGAACCTTCCCACAGGACAACACGGAAAGGACTAACAACCCAATAAAAAAGTAAATCCACGGAATAAATGACCCAAGGCACTCCCCACCATGGAAGCAGAAAGGGGGCTGTTCTTCCTTTCTCTGCCCCTTTCAGAACATGGGCTCGGCTGGCTGGACACTTGTGTCGGGTGCTGGGGCTCTGGGATCAAGAGGGACAGTTAGAATCTGTGCGCCGGGACAGCCAGTGATGATGGCTACCTGGCCAGCTCAGTCCTGCATCCTGCCCTGCCTGGCCTTTCAGCTCCTGCTGTTAACCCAGCTGTCACACTGTTGGGCTGCCCAGTGTCACAACCTCCTTCCCGTGTTTGGGGACCTCCCCACCTTAGGAATCTTACTGGAAGCTCCTTGCCCAGGCTGCACCAATCAGAGGCCTGGCCCTGCCCTTGAACAGAGAGCCAAACGGCTGAGGAGTGAGGCCACAAGATGGAGTCTGCGACTGTGGCAGCGGCCGAGGCCAGGTTACCATGTGGGGAGGGAGGTACACTTTATATAAAAATATTTTGTAACTTTTGGAGTATGTGTTATCCTTTAATAAAACTTTTATTGTCAGATACTTACACGTGAGTATATAAAACATGTGTGTGCAGTGGGAAAAGTTACAAAGCAAACACCCTTGGAACCACCACCCAGATCAAGAAGTGGAACATTTCAAGTACAAAACTACTGCTCCCCTATGGCCCAGCACCCTCACTTCCAGAAACACAAGCAAAAACATGTACAAGGATCTTCGCGGAAACATGTTCCAAAGAGCAAAAACCAAAATAAAAGGAGTTGGCAGTGTGCTGGCACCTACACGAATGACTGTGCTTAATCCCCACACCCCCCTGGGGATAAGGTGGGGAAGACGGCAGCTGAGGCTCTGCCACAACAACTTGCCTGGTGGGATGGGGGGGGCAGTGGCACTAGCTGGCCTGACTCAAGGTTTCTTTATTTTGGTCCTTTGTATAAAAATAAAAAATCTTCAAGTGTTCATTGTTTCTCTGTTGAGCAATTCCTCTTTAGGAAATGTAGCCTACGTACGTAACAATAAATATGGCCAAAGCTTCCTGTTCAAAAACAGTCATCATGGCCATATTTTTAGAGCCCTCAAATAAAACGTTTTGAATGTCCAATAATGGGTAAACAAATTCTGATTAGAATTTGTCTTTGTCATTAGAATGACTGTCTATACTGTAGTCATTCAGAGAAAAGTTTTTAACAATGTGAGAAATGCTTGTTAAGTAAAACACGCAGAAAACACAATTGTTTATAGAATACGATCACAAGGATGTACAAAGTAAAAGAAAAAAAGACCAAACTATACGAAATGTTAAGGAAAATAACAAAAAGAAAAGAGATAAAGATGAGGAAGGAAAAGGTAAATATCAATTTTCCCAAGATTTCCTCTAGGAATCGTTTTTTCCTCTGGGGCTGTTGCATGTATGATTTTGTCTGTCCCACCCTGTGGTGTGTCCCGCACCACACTTGCTCTCCTGAAGGACCAGGAGCCCTGGGCACTGCACTAGCCTCTGAGGTCCAGGCAGTGCCTAGAACTGGGCTCCCATTTTACTTCCTTTAGCCCCTGTCCCGTTCAGAGAGGCTGGAAAAGTAAACTCCAGTTTGGAGGCTCCACCCACCTCTCTCTCCAAGTGGCCCAGCCTGGTCCTGACTCGGTCTTCTGGCCACCAACTGGTCCCGTTAGAGCTGTGGCCTCAGGCCCCCAGGCCAGGGGCTGGGGCAGTTCTTGGGCCCACAGGCCTGGTGGCACCTGGTCCTGACCCTGAGCTCCATCCTGTGCCTTCCTCAGCTGAGCCCTGAGGCCTCTTCCTGGAGCCCTGGAGGGAGCTTGGCCTCGGGCCGATGGCACAGGGTCAGGGTCCTACCCTCGAGGAGCCAGAAAACGGGGTGGAGGGGCCGGGAGAAGATGGCATGAAAGGTATACAAGTGTTGGGTCTCGGGCTCCAGGCTGTAGAAGGTGAGGCAGCCAGAGGTCAGGTCCAAATCCATGCCCAGGAGCCGCCCTGATACCCCCGGGAGGCGCCGGGCCTCCCCGTTGTGCCAGGCCTGGGTGCTGTCCTCCTGAATGCAGAGCCCCCAGGAGCTGGGCCCACGGCCGATGTTGTCCGTGTGAGGCCCCAGCTTGCGCCTCGTTAGTTCTGAGTAGGCAACGCCCAGCGTCACCGAGTGGTTGGAC
The DNA here is from genome assembly GCF_949987515.2 of Delphinus delphis. Taxonomy (NCBI): domain Eukaryota; kingdom Metazoa; phylum Chordata; class Mammalia; order Artiodactyla; family Delphinidae; genus Delphinus; species Delphinus delphis. The sequence goes on from NC_082701.1 coordinate 7,901,512, forward strand.
ACACGTACCTCCCAGTAGTGCTGCCCGGCCTGGAAGCTCTGGGCACACTGCACTTGCCAGAGCTCGAAGCTGCCTGGCCCATCTGGGCCCCGGGGCTTGCGACAGTGCTTTACCTGCCGGTCCTGCTGAGACAGGTAGAAGTGACGGTTGGCGCTGATGGGGTCGAAGGTCAGGTTGCGATAATCTGTTGGGCAGAGATGGACGGAAGGTGAGCGGGCAAGGGTGCCTGTGCCTGGCCACCATCCTGTCCCCAGAGGGGAGAGACAGCAACTGAAGGTCCACGGGCGGATCGCCAGACATCTGCCGGGGCGACTGCAAGCTGAGCTAACGTGGACATCATCTCAGCATCCGACCCTCCATGCAACCCCTGAGGTGGAACCTTCCGTCAGCCTCGTTTCACAGATGAGAAAACGGAGGTTCAGAAAGGTCACCTAACTTCGTAAAGTGGAAGAACTGTGATCAATCCCAGATTTGTGTGCCCAGAATCTCCTTAAACACTACACTGGCTGCACGTGTAAGAGGTGTGCATCCTGCAACAGGTGTGCAGAGGGGCGAGGCTAGCCCCAGGGAGGGGAGGGAAACAGACTTCCTGTACAGAACAGTCATAGCACGTGCCGTGCACACGCACAGACCCACGTGTACACACAACGCACTCACACGCACACGCTCACACAGGTGCACACACACATCCGATGGGCCTTCTTACTCTGCCAGAGTTTCCTCCTCAGTGGACAGACGAGGCTCGCGACTGGTGCCGGGGGACCTGGGGCCTCTAGGGGGCAAAGCAGTGCTTTAGGGGAGTGACCTGGAGGGGAGCTCATGGGGGGCTGGGCCCTCACTCCATTACCACCCCAGTGGGAAGGACAGCTGGGCCCAGAGGGGTGGAGAGAGATCTGGGGTCAGCCTTACCCATGGAGCCAAAGTCAGCAGCCTCGGCTGGTGCTCCGGGGTGGCCCCCCTCTTCCAGGAGGAGGGCACACAGCTGGCTCAGGGACTCCTTCAGGCCACCCAGCTGCTGATCTTCGTCCCAGTGCGGGAGAGTCAGTGGCCCAAGCGGGCCTGGGGGCGCCAGGAGCTGTGATTCCTGAGCCCCGGGGACAGCTGCAGTGAGCCGGGGCACGAGGGCAGGCACCCGGGTCCCCACCCTGCCGCCCCAAGGCCTGGTACCTGGAGGAAGGTCCGGTCGTCCAACTGCTCCAGGAGGTTGCGAATCCTGTGGTCACAGCAAGACAAGGCCTCCAGGTGGCCCTGCAGTCGCTGTTTCTCGTCCCGGGCCTGTTCCAGCGCCTGTGTCTTGGCCACCTCGATGTTCCTCAGGGCCAAGTCCCGCTGCATGTCCAGGGCCTGCAGCAGGCGGTTGAACTTGCCAGAGATCACGGAGGTCAGGGTGCAGGCTGAGCTCTGGGTGGGCACAGGAGAAGTCGAGGGCAGCAAAGTCCCTGGGCTGCCCGCTGGCCTGAGGGGTGGGAATGTGGGGAGCCATGGTCCCTGGAATCTCTCCCCCTGTTCAGCCCTTCCTTTCCTGCTGCCAGGAGGCATTTTCAAGGCAGCTTACACCTACTGCCCGGTGTCCCAGGGACCGGCCAGTGGCTGCTCGAAGGACACGGCATGAGGACGTGGGGGGCGTGGAGCAGACAGGCCTCATACCTGGATCTGGCTGCTTCGCTGCTGCAGCTCCTGTAGCTGGCTCTCAGCCTGGGTGGCCTGCTGCTGGGTGACCTCCAGTGTGGCTCTCAGCTGGGCCTGTGGTGCCCACCGGGGGACAAGTAACAAGAGGGGTCCAGGATCGGCTGTGAAGTTCCCCCCTCAGCCAGTCAAAACACCTGCAGATGCTGGGCATCCCCTCCTCATGCCACCCCAGGTGAGGCCAGCACGCAGAGCATCAGCCTTGGTGTGTGCCCCGGGAGAATTGGGTCAGAGTCCCAGGGAGGCCTGGACAAGGCCCCTTCCCCACCCGGAGCAGGGTGGTGCAGAGGCCTTGGGCTGAAGACGAGCAACCTGGGGCGGAGCAGCCCCCCACAACCCTCAGTCAATAAATGGGAGCTTACGCGGCCTTGAGGGGAAGGGGCGACGACCCAAAGCACCAAAGTTTTTTGACAGGTGGGCAGTGCACCGCAGGTGTAAGTTGGGTTCTTCCAAATGCCTGGCCAGTCCTCAGGCCCAGCTTTGGACATGAGGGGGAAGGGGGCACCCCTATTTGGTTGTGACCTGTCTGGTCTCCTCGAGGATCAAAATGCTATACTCTCGTAGTTCAGGACTGCGCATCTGCTAGGATTTGGTTCCCTGTACCAGGTCAAGAGCCTGTCTTGATTCTTCTTGTCCCAGCAACACTTTGATGGAAAGACTGGTATTATCCCCGATTCACAGGTCAGAGAAGTTGACAACTTGGTCAAAGTAATCAGGTCTTCCTAAGTGCAACACCTGTGCCTCTGTTCAGGCCTCACCGCCTCCGGCACGGTAAAACATGCTGAATGTAGGAGGGGGCAGGGCAGACTTTTCTGGTTCACCCTGACTCTCCCCCAAAGGCACACATCCAGCCCCTCACACCCCAGCGTCACTTCCCCTCTCCCTAGCCAAATTCTAGCTCCTGCAGTGCATCTGCCGCGGGCTGTACCACCTGTTCCTCCCTCTCTCCCTGTTGCTGCCCTCCACTGCAAACTTCGATGCTTAGTGCAAGGTCTTTGGTCCCACAAGCAGTAACACCCTGTCCTTACTCTGTGCCTTCAGCAGCCACAGGGATTATCCTCCACATTCTGGCTCTGGGCTCCTTGACCTCCTCATTCCATCTCAGCCACTCACCCCTGTTACTTCACCCTGGACCCGTCACCAGCTCTAACATCTCTATTCCAAGCATCTGTTTTCTGACCACCACCTCCTTTCAAACCAGAATAAAAACAGGACCAAGCGAAGCTGCTGAAGCTGCCAGCCCCGCCCGGGCGCAGAGAGCAGGGCGGGGTCCCCCGAGGGTCACCTCGCGCTCTCGGCGCTCGGCGTCCAGCAGCGTCCGCTCGTGGAGGCGACACTCGCGCACGGTGCACACGCTGCACACGCAGAGGCCCTCGGTGCGGCAGAAAAGCTCGAGCGGCCTCCCGTGCCGGGGGCAGCACGCGCCGGGGCCGGGGTCGGGCGCCGGCCGGACGCGCAGATCCTCCAGCACGCCGCTCAGAGCCACGTTGCGGCGCAGCTCGGCGCTGTCGGGGAAGGGCTCCCGGCACTCGGGGCACACCTTCTCGCTGCGGCCCAACCAGTCCTGGATACAGGCCCTGCAGAAGTTGTGGCCGCAGAACAGCGTCACCGGGTCCCGGTAGAGCCCCAGGCAGATGGCACAGGTCAGCCTGTCCTCCAGCCACGGCGCGGCCATGGCGGCGGCGGCCGGCCCCAGACGCACGGGCGGAAGGCCGGGGCCTCTTAAAGGGACCGCCGGCGCCCGGGTGTGGGTGCGGCGGGCGGAGCCAGGACTCGCCTGGGAAGACGAACTTGACAGCCCTTCTTCCGCCCCGACCAGCCGCCACTCCCAGTGCGCTCGCTCCACCCTGCACCGACGGCTGCGGGATTGGCTTCCCATTCCGGTGCTCGGCCCCTGTCAACTCCGAGCCACCCCTGCCTGCCTTTTACCACCCGAAACTGAGAGTTGGGGTCCAGCTCTCTCTGGGACCTCCATCCTGCTTCCCTAGATCCTCAGTCCAGCAGCTCCCGTGCAGGGAATCTGGACACAAGAGGCTTGGGAAACCCGTCGGGCCTCCTGGCCTCCTCCTGGCTGAGGGCCACCACCAGAACCTCTTCTGAGCCCCTAATCTGAAAATCTCATGCAAATACTACTAACAACAACAAGGGCTGTTGTTATCTACCTCCCAGGGGTTTGGGCGATTAAATGGAACAGGACCGCACATGGGAATGCCTGGCAATGAGCATGGGGCACACAGCTAGTGCTCATTAAATGCTCTCTCCTGACCCGAGGGGCCCTGCTGCACTTTTTCCTTGAGCTGAATTTCAGGCACTTGCCGGATTAGGGTGTCTCCCTTCTCTAGGTTATGCCTAATTTCGGTTCTTTTAAAGCAAACAGTGAGGTGGAAATTTCTGGTTACCAAGAGACAGAGACCAAAAAACTGGTTCCTTCCTACCCCCTTTAATGGAAACTAAAGCACGCTTAACCTGCACTTGGAATCCCCTCTTGGTGTCAGCCCTCTGCTGGGGAGAGTTCCTTGTCTGCAGGTCCCAACTGTTCTGGAACCTCACTTTTTAGAGAGGTGGTTCCCTTGCAGCTGAGCACAGAAGGATCCTGACTGCTAACCCACCTGCCCTGGGGGCAGTGTGTGCTGGGCCAGCGTGAGTTGGAGGAGGGTTAACTCTTTCTTTCCAAAGGAGCTGGCCTAATTTTGAGGCGGGGCATCCTCTCCCTTTGATGCAGCAAGTGTATTGTCTTCTGGGTGACAGTATGTGAAGTTTCTCTTGCTGGAAAAGGTGCATTGATCTCCTGACTGGCTACTAGGCAGTCTCTGCCTTTAGAGAGGAGAAATACCCTAACCATCCAGCAAGCACTCGGGAGCTTTCCGGGTCCTGAGCAGGGGGCGTGCCCAGAGATCTCTGAGACCTGCCTTTGCCCCACCTGACAAGGCTTCTTATTCAAAGCATCTGGAGGCCAGGAGCCTGTGAACAGCCGGCAAGGGGCCAATGCCCAGGGCTGGCAAATTTCTTTCAAGAGGCCTGTGGGAGCAGCCAGGATCCCCTGCCTGCTTTTTTTCTGCACCCGTCTTCAGCCAGTGGATCGCAGGGCCTCTGACACCCTCAGGAAACAGAGGTGAGGGGTCACCTCCTGGGGTGGGAGGCAGCCTTCTTCCCACCCATAAAGCAAGAGTCCCACCAGGCGGCATTCTGGCTGCTCCCAGAACACAGACCCAGACCAGCTACAGCAAAAATCAATATATTCATACCCCCAACTCCCCAGCCTTCTTCACTTCCAAGCCCTGGGCCTGCTGGGAGGGCAGCAGAGGGGCTGCCTCAGGCAGGCCGGAGAACCCCAATGCTTGCCCCCCTTGGCACTGTGTCTCTATTGCTCCCGCCTGCGGAGCCTGACAGGGTGGCCTGAGAGGCCCAGTCCACTCTCTGAGGGGGGTGGCACTCCAGCCACTCAGTAGATGCCATAGGTGGGTTCGTGACTGTCTCTGTACCGGTCCAGGTAGCGCAGGGGCTGCCGGTGGGGGAAGCGCTTCTGCTTAGGGTGATAAGGGGGCGGCCGCATAAACTCAAACACAGGCTCTCGCATGTCTGCAAGAAGAGTGAAGGGGCGTGTGTGTGGACTGCTGCTGGCCTGAGCCCCTCTCGCGTCTGCCAGGTGGGACTGCCCAGGCTGGCACCACCCAGCCAGCCCACCCCAGGAGTGGCACGCCTGCTGGTGGCCCTCTCCTGACAGGCGCTCCTCCTGGCAAGTCAGGAGAGGTCTGTGAGCTCAGGCCAGCCGCCCCCTCCTCCAGCCCACTCTGTCCTTACCCAGGAGCTGGTGGAAGATGTGGGTGACCGAGTCATCCCAGCGGCACTGGAAGAAGGCCAGGCCAGCTGGAGTCATGGCATCTTGGTGTTTCTTGTAGAAATCAAAAGTGTGGAAGGTCCGCTGGGCAAGCTGGTAGCTGGAGGAAGAGCGGAGCATTAGAGAGTGGGGAAGGGGGCACCAGAGCCCCACAGGCAATGCTGAGAAGCTCCTTAGGGTCTGCCTAGCACAGCTCAAGTTACGAGAGAGAACTGAGAAAGACTGACCACTGCTGGGAAGCTGGCCTGAGGCTGGGGGTAGCTGTGTGTGGGGGAGGGGCACAGATTACCAGGGTGAGGGCCGGGTGTCCCCAGAGAAGTCGATTGGCTTGTCCTGCTTGAAGAGCAGAAAGGCAAAGCGGTGGAAGCCGGAGCCTCGGGCAGGGAAGGGGGGCAGGTAGGGACACGTCTCCTGTCCTTCAGCCACCCTGTTGCCTGGGATGTTGGTTCTGGTGGGAGAAAAAGCATCTGTTAATTACCACTCGCGGGAGGTGGCAGCAGGAACATCCCCACCCGTGTGCTCCCTAGAGACTGATATACCTCCCCGGGAAGAGAGACCCTAAAATGATCTCTACTGTACAATCAAGTAGGAAGTAGAGCTCTGTAAACCCTCGGATGGACGGCAAACTTGTGGAGGGAACAGTAGGGGCTCAGAGGCCGACAAGGGCCCCAGGAACTGTCAAGATGAGAGCTACGTCAAGCAGCCTGTTTACTGGCCCTGGGGAGCTGTGGGGATGCCACAGCCGTGCACGCGGGAGAGCCATGCGACCTTGGGCTGTTTCTCTCCCGGTTTCCCAAAGCCTCTAGGTTTGTCAGGGAGTGTTTGCCCAGCCTGGCACTGGGATGGCCGCTGTACCTGCCCCAGGTACAACTCCCCAGAGGGTCCTGTTACACAGGCTGGTAACTGCAGTTGAATAAAAATGCCTGACCTCCTCCCCTTGGCCTGGTGCTCAGAACCAAAGGCCACCGAGAAAACAAGAGGCAGCCCACAGGTACCAGAGGCCTCTCCTGGACTCCTTTCCCATTTGATTGTCACAGAGCCCCTCAGGGTGGCTAAGGCACGTGGTGGCATCATCCTCGTTTTACAGGTAAGGAAAGGAGTTCAGGGAGACCAGGAGGCCTGTGGGAGAGGCCAAGGCCCACTGCTGCCTGCTTTCCTTCTGCACCTGTCTTCAGCCACTGGATCACAGGGCCCCTGACACCCTCAGGAAGCAGACGTGACGAACCACCTCCAGGGATGGGAGATGGTGGTTAGTCCATGGTGGAGCCACGACTAAAATTCAGGTGCAGATCTTTCCAGGGTGCCAGGGCCTCCTGGAACGCTTCTGACCCATTCCCCTACCCCAGGTACTCACACCAGCCAGTGCAAATACTCAGCATCCGGTTCCAGCAGGTGTCCATCTGCACATAAACACACCCCACTGACTGCGGGAACTGCCGCCCCTTCCCACCTCCTCCCTGGGAAGGAGCTGGGGCTGGAGCTTTCCATCTGGCCCCTCCCCCAGCTCCCCAGGGCCCTGGCTCCCGGGAGGTGAAGGAGGCAGGAGTCCCAGTGAGCCCCAGACACCTACCCAAGTTGGTGAGCAGCAGTGTCCACATGGAGCCCTCGCCTGCCTTATAGGTCACCTCCGGGGCCTGGGCAGCCTGGTGGGGAAAGAACGATGGAGCTGTCACCCCATCAGGGATGGACAAGCTGTTCTAAACAGACCTTCGTTCTGGAGGTCAGGAGCCTGAGAAACCTTGGAGAAAGAAGAGTCTATTCTGAAACAAATGCCCATGACAGCCCCTTGAGAGGCAGGTGGGCAAACAGAGACTTATAGACTTATAGAACTCTACAGAGTTGACTATCTCGAGATCTGAACCACAAGAAGGCCAAGGACCAGGGGCTAGGAGGGCACTCTGAAGACAGAGGGTCAGTCACAGCAGTATGCCAAGATGGGACTTCTTTTCCTTTCACTTTACATCCTCTTCTTTGTAATTACTGTATCACGGTGTTGTTTATCAGGAAATCAAAAAGAGGAGACAG